>NC_143138.1:49202500-50405000 GCF_059928025.1 Delphinapterus leucas
ATTTACCATTTTAACCGTATATCCAGTGGTGATTTAAGTTTTTAACGGCTGATTAATAATCCTAGAAAAAATTTTCCTAAGCAATGTAACTATGACCTGATACAGAAAATGCCAGATGGTAGTTTCCGATCATTTTCAACACAATTTATTTCTTATGATAATGACCTACAATCTCTTCATAACACCATCTTGGAGATTTGTGCAACAGAATGCCTTTTTGTGAAATATCATTTTATAGTCATTGAGCCCGTGAATTCTGGAGCCAGGTTGCCTGTGTATGAATCCCAGCTCTATCACTTACTGACTGTATGAACTTGGGCAATGTCTAAACTCAGTGCCTCAGTTTCTTTATGTGTAAAATGAGGATAATAATAGTACCTACCTTGTAAGCTTGTTGGGAAGTAAAAAAAAGTTGTAAAGTGTTTCAGACTGTGCCTGACACTTAGTACTATATAAGCATTGGATAAATTAGTAAATAAAAATAACAATGGACTCTTTAATAGTAGAATTCCTTTGGACATAAAGTACACACTCAATCAACTCCTCCCTATTATAGGTAGAGTTTCTGTCTCATTTTCTTGGACTGCAGAGACTAAATGATAAATGTTTATATTCTGATCGTTTGTGACATTGATAACCAACATTTGAAAATGCTTTACATTTTATAAAGTACCTCTTACATATGCTATCTCATGTGATCTTCATTTATTGTTAAGAAAGTTAGGGCTCAGGTTAAGTGACTTGCCTGAGGTCACATAGCAGCAGAACTGGGACTGAAGCCCAGGTCTTCTGAGTGCAAGCCCCAGGCTTTTACATTATATGTCAGCCTGCTTGAGGCTTACATTGGACCATCTGTTTCTAATCTTCATAAGCATACCAAATTCATAATAAGCTCTCATCTATAAACTGGAAAATCACAAAGCCCTTCTTATTGGTCTCCTGTTGTTAATTCAGCCAGCTTGATTAATTAACTTAACCTTTAACCAGGGCTTTTCAAAGTTGGACAAAGATGTGAAAGCTCTCTTCACGTTTAGTGCATTGATTCCCAGCCATAGATTTTGGGCCTCTTCGTGGCTGTCATTAAAAGCTAGTATTTAAAAAAAAAAAAAAAAAAAAGCTAGTATTTATTATTTCATTCCCTTGTAATTCTCTTAGAAATAATTGGTTATTATTAACGTTGGTATCCTGATGCCAGGGTTTGTTTTGTTTTACTCTGTTTTTGGTTCCCAAACTTGCTCATCATCACATTCTCCCATAGAGCTCTTTAAAAATATATATTCCTGAACCTGCATACTGGGGAGCGTGCTGAGAATCTCTACAGTTCCTCAGTGAAGCTCAAGAACCACTGTATAGCGGATTTTCTCACCATTAATACCTATTTTCTGGTTTACTAGAATTAGCTAAAAAAGAGATATATGAAACATACATTATTTTATTATGTTTACTTTGTGAAATTTATTAATGTATTTATGAGTTTGTGGTGCTAAAGAAGCCACGCAAATCTTTAGCAAAATTGTGATGTTAGATTCCCCTGTCCCTTTAATTAGCGTCTCTCTGTGGTGGTGACTCATTGTCTCCTTGCTGTGATATCTGGAGCCCTCTTTCTTTCTCTCCTTCTCTCAAAATCTGGTTTCAGGTCCACACACTAAATGACAAATGTATTGGTTGTATAAAAATTGTTTTCTAGGGGCTTCCCTGGTGGCGCAGTGGTTGAGTATCCGCCTGCCGATGCAGAGGACGCGGGTTCGTGCCCAGGTCCTGAAAGATCCCACATGCCGCGGAGCGGCTAGGCCCGTGAGCCATGGCCGCTGGGCCTGCGCGTCCGGAGCCTGTGCTCCGCAACGGGAGAGGCTACAACAGTGAGAGGCCCGCGTACCGCAAAAAAAAAATTGTTTTCTAAATGATGTCAGTCGAGATAATAGACCAGCCTAAAATGTTAGACTGGGTCTTCTTTAAAATCAACATGCAGTGGTTGTTTATCCATCTTGGTAGGAAAAGAACTTAGATATTCAAAATACTTAGAAAACATATGTTAAGGTCTAGGTTAATAAGGAGCTTATCTAGTAGCCTGTGATTTTTCTGAGTTGTCCATTGGGGCTGTTTTACCTAAAACTACTTGGCTTCCTTCCACTTCCCCCCATCAAGGTTCAGGGTATGCTCAGGCCCTGGCATTGGTAATTCCCAGTGTTTCAAGCCAAGTAATGGAATCACACTGTAAAGATTTGACTCTCACATTTTCTTATTCTTTCTTTTCTGCCTAATTTCTCTCCTAGTACTCATTGCATTCTTGGTATTATCTTTCAAATTGATGTAAAGGATCAGACTAAACAGAGCTAGAACATTTTTGGGGGGTTGGGGGGGTGTCAGCTTAACTGGTTCACACTTTCTAGTGGTATAGGAAGTGGGGGACCCAAGTTATTTTGACCTTAAAATCCTGCTGAGTTAGAGTAAGCAAATTCCTATTTACGATTTTGAAAGCATTATTGCTTCAAGTGTTCAATAATTTGAATGAGCTGTCTAAATAATCCAGAACCTATGTTAAAGACGGCAGGTGAGAAGGGAGACAGGTGTTAGGAAGCCCAGGCGTGTGTGGTTCACAAGGGTGGCTGTGACTATCTTCTAGTTGGCATCAAAGGAATGGGAATGTTCTTACTGTCGAGATTACTGGTTGCTGTTGGAGAAATCCAATTTAAGGAAGACAAGATAGCCTTGTGATTAACTTTCTGTTGGATTGCTTTAAGTGAAAACGATAGCTTTGGCCCGATAGTAAATATTTAGAAGGGTGCATCATAGAGCCAACGAGGTGCACTGGAAGCTTGAATGTATAAATAGCAGCAGTCAACACGAATCCCCAGGCAGAGGACTTTATAATAGGTGGTGGTGTTGATCCTCAAACATTTAGCAGAGATGTATTATGAAGGAAAATTATTTTTATTTCTTTAGGTTATGAAATCTGTGACTAATCTCCCCATGTTTCTAAAGGCATATTATAACTTAAAGTAATGAAATAACTTAAAGTAATTGTCAATATTTGAAGCCATTTCAATGAATTTATGAAGCCCAATAAAGCAATCTAGGTGCTTATGATTCCAGTTTTCCAGATTTTTAATAGATGCTCAACATTATGTCTGAAGATAAATTTTCTCAATTGTAAATACTTTTATTTGCAGCTAACTTTTATGTCTATATAATCAAAATTTGAATTGATAATTTTGGATAGTAAATGCTATATTGTACCTACAGGATTTTAGTGAGGCTCTACTGTCCCCCCAAATAGGTTATATTAAGCATTTGATTGAATTTAATTTTAAAATTAAGTACTATTTTTTACATAACATTCAAAGTACTTGAAATTAGGCCCACTTTTTTTTTCAAGAAAAAAATGCCACTAATATCATAGGATAAATCAGTGGCTCATGAAAGACCTGCATCCTTATAAAAAATGAAGTTTAATATCATCTTAGTAGTAATATCACCATATTATAATGCTAGATAGTCATCATGCTTATACATTTTTCTTTTACCTTTCTAGGGATAATAACATAATTCAGGATTGTAGCCCAGCCTTTTAGTTTCATCCCCAATTTCCTGTCTGGGCTTTCCCCATGCCACCCTGAATAAAAAATGTCTATTTATAATACCCAGAATATTTACTGAGCTCCTATTATTTCTACCAATTCTAGGCTCTGAAGTGATCAAAACAGACAAAATTTAAATGCTGTCACGAGACTTAAATTAGTGGGATGAGACACATAGTCAACAAGTAAATTTTTTTTTAGTTGTTGACGAGTGCCATGGGGAGAAATGAAGGGAGAGACATAGGCAGGTAGAGTGAAGGAGCAGGGGTGGGGAGGAAAGACTCCACCTGCAGAGTCCGTGCGCTAGGAAATCCTTCCCCACAGCCAGCCAGATACCAGTGGTTGGTTGATAATAATTCTTGTTTTGATTATATTTTTCCCTTTCACGTATTCCAGAAAGTGGTCAGGCCCCTCATGTTCTCATGTCTCAGGGGCATTTTCTGTTGGGATCTAAAGCAGAGCTTACCTGTCTTGACCTGAGTTCCCTGAGGGTGGGCAGTAATGGGAACAGGGCAGGCAGGAGCAGCTAGGCAAGGAAGAGATTCCCTCAGACATGGAAGAGGACAGAGGTCTGCCGGTGCCCTGGGGAGTGGAACACTTTGGAGAAGAAGAGCACGAGGTGCACCAGGAGGTTGAAGCCACGCTGGCAAGGTTCCCAGCCTTGGAAAGGATCCTTTGGACCAGGCATGGCAAGGAAGCTGTTCGATTACCTGACTTCAAGGGACTTGAACAAAGATGTTATTCATGAAAGCCTTACGCGTTGAGGAGTAATGATCTGTCCTCGCTGTTCGGGCACCATGTATTCCCTTCCAATTTACAGGAACCTAGAGAAAGTAAGGGGTGGCCCAAAAATGAGCAAGATCAAATTTCTTATCCTTGTTGGACAACGGCTCTCACATTCAATTTTATTTAGCGAAAAGAAGGTAATGTGACATTGCTCACACATTTGAGTTTGAGAAGTGAAACTTATCCTGCTACAGCTCCAGATGATTATATCTTGATTAATTTTTATGTGGAGAAGCAATCTTAAAATAGAAAGCAACAGATGATATGAATTTCTGCCAGATTGCAGATTTCTTTTTACTGGCCTTACTGGGTGGACAAATACATAGGTATTCTTCTCTTTGAATGTGCCACTTCGTATTAGTATATGGTGATAACACACAGCATGCTCAGTGAGTTGGAAGTTACTGAGAAGGGACATTCAGCCTCCTCCTCAGACCTTAGGAAATATGAAAATGGTACTGAGGCTCTCAGTCAGCCAGTGATGCTTGATTGGAACAAGATCACTTAGGAAAGTAGTTTACAAACTTCAATTTTGGATACAGCTAGGAATTTTCTCAGACATAGGGTACTATCTTTCCCTGCCTAACCATCTGTTTAGTCTCAAACCTCGTCCTTACTCCAAATATTTACATGCTTATTCATCTATCAAGAACACATCTATCAAGAATTATCTTATTTATGCTCATAAATTCATACAGACTATATGTCTTCCTTCTCTTTCTATGATGATTATTTTCCCCCTCCACCCTAAATTTAATAAAACTGATTGAGAAAACTCCAGTTGCCAAAGCAATATAAACATAATGAGAGATATGATATTCCCTCTTTTTTTTAAAAAATTTATTTTATTATTTTTTTGGCTGTGTCAGGTCTTAGTTGCGGCATGCGGGATCTTTGCAGCACGCAGGCTCTTCATTGCAGAGCAGGGGCTCCTCTCTAGTTGTGGTGCGTGGGGTTCTCTCTAGTCGTGAATGCGGGCTCCAGAGTGCACGGGCTCATTACTTGGGGCACGCAGGCTCTCTAGTTGTGGCGCGCAGAATCCAGAGCACGTGGGCTCTCTAGTTGTGGCATGCAGGCGCCAGAGCACGTGGGCTCTGTAGTTGCCGCAAGCAGGCTTAGTTGCTCTGCAGCGTGTGGGATCTTAGTTCCCTGACCAGGGATAGAACAGCGTCACCTGCATTGCAAGATGGATTCTTAACCACTGGACCACCAGGGAAGTCCCTGATATTCTCTCTTGGGATCAAAGAATTTACTGGAATTTGAAGAATGCCCAGCCCTTTCTGTAGTCTCATCTGAAGTCATTGATCTGAATCCTTGACTTCATAAGCTTTTAGCTCCTTGGAAATCTGTTACAGAGCTGCCTTGAAGATTTCCTTCTTATGACATTTAAAAGCTTGTCTCTGTTCTGTTTTGTTACTATTGTTTACCTGGAAAACCTGTAGAACTCAAATGGAAAAACTATTATAAATAAAACTATTATAAATAACAGAAGAACTGTTACAAACAATAGGGAGATTCAGTTATGTGGCAGTTGTAAAATTACTCTAAAGCAGTAACAAATGTGAAAATATGAAGGGATAAATAGCGTTTATAATAGCAACAAAGCATATATAATGTACTGGAGTAAGTTTAAGGAGCACCACATACAAGATCTATATGAATAAAACTTTAAAATGCTACCAAGAGACAGAAAATAAAACTTAAGGAAATGGAAAAATATAATCCTCTTCTTGGTTTGGAAGATTTAATATGGAAGGATGTCCATTCTCCCTAAATTAATTTTAATGCAATCTCAATTTTTATTTATTTTTATTTTTTTAATTTTATTTTATATTGGAGTATAGTTGATTAACAATGTTGTGTTGTTTCAGGTGTACAGCAGAGTGATTCAGTTATACATATACATGTATCTATTCTTTTTCAAATTATTTTCCTATTTAAGTTATTACAGAGTATTGAGCAGAGTTCCCTGTGCTATACAGTAGGTCCTTGTTGGTTATTTTATATATAGCAGTGTACACATGTCAATCCCAAACTCCCAATCTGTCATCCCCCGCTTTCCCCAACCAGTAACCATAAGTTTGTTCTCTGAGTCTGTGAGTCTGTTTCTGTTTTGTAAATACATTCGTTTGTATCATTTTTTAAGTTTCCGCATATAAGCAATATCATATGATATTTGTCTTTCTCTGTCTGACTTACTTCACTTAATATGATAATCTCTAGGTGCATCCATGTTGCTGCAAACGGCATTATGTCATTCTTTTTAATGGCTGAGTAATATTCTATTGTATATATGTACCACATCCATTCAAAAGGACTTAAAAACCCCCCTACAGTTGACCCCATGAACAACCTGGGGGTTAGGGACGCCAGCCCCCTTTGCAGTTGAAAATCCACCTGTAACTTTGCAGTAATTTCACAGTGGCCATCAAAGTTCACCTGTTCTGCACCCACAGATTTAACCAACCGTGGATTGTGTAGTACAGCAGTACCTACTTAGTGAAAAACTCCACATATAAAAGGAGCTGCAAAGTTCAAGCCTGTGTTGTTCAAGGGTCAAATTCTAACATTTGTAAGAAAATAAAACATAGAAGAGGGAGTTAGACCTATAAAATATAAAATTATAGTAATACTCTAGTAGTTAAAGCAGTTTGATATTAACAGTTATTTGATAGATTAATAGAACAATATACAGTCCAAAAGTACTTGAAAATAGTTAGTGATAAGGTTATATTCAAATAATTAAAGAAAAGTTGTATTGTTTAATAAATTACGTATGTACAACTGGCTAGCTACTTAGGAAAAAATGAAGCAGAAGCTATACCTCACACCTCACATCCAAATTAGTTCTAGAAGGATGAAAAATTTAAATGAACAAAAAAGAAAATACAAACATACTAAAAGATAAACTTAACAGGAGAAGATGTTCTCAATACATATAGCAAAGGGCAACTTTTTAATATACAAAAATCTCTTACAAATCAATGAGAAAACAACCAATATAAATATTAACACAGGATTTGAACAGTCATTCCATAGAAAAGAAAATATAAATGACTTTTTAAAATATGAAAAATTGATGACTAAGTTCTAGGGAATCTAATGTATAGCATGGTGACTATAGTTAACATTAATTACTGTGTTATATACTTGAAAGTTGCTAAGAGAGTAGATCTTAAATGTTCTCACCACACACACAAATAAAGGTTTTAATGTGAGCTAATGGATATGTTAACTAACCCTATATGGTAATCATTTCCCAATGTGTATGTGTATCAAGTCATTGTTTAGTACTCCTTAAGTTTACACAGTTATTTGTCAATTATATCTCAGTAAAGCTGGAAAAACTATGAAAAATTGCTCATATTACAGAATTCAAAAAATGAAAATGATAATAAAAAGGAAATACCAATCTTTTCCTTAAAAATATTGGCAGAGATCTAAGTTTGGTAATGGAAGTGTTCTCCAGAGTGTGAGGAAGCATTTGTTCATGGCGTGGTAAATTTTGACCACCTCACTCAAGAGTGATTTCACAAAAGCTTCCAAAATTTAAAATATGTATAAACCTGTCATTCAACATCTGAGGAATTTATGCTTCAATACACTTTCACAAGGGTAAAGAGACATACAGACAAAAAATTTTTTATTGCAGCATTGTTTCATATTGCAAAATATTTGAAAAAACTTAAATCTATCACAAGGGTGTTTGTAAAATAAATAATGGTACATGCCATACTACGTATTTGGATATACATACATCTATATCCTCATTCCCTTGGTTTTCTCATCTAATTTCTTGCCTTTAAATGTGTGTGTGTGTGTGTGTGTGTGTGTGTGTGTGTGTGTCTATGTTTCCTACATTTTATCTGTAGTTCAGTTCTCTCTCCCGAATTCCCTTACCAAACTGCTACTTGGTACCTTCGCTTGGGTGTCATAATGCGTACTCAGCATGTCTGAACTCTTGATCTCCACCACCACCCCCCATTTCACTTCCTTGGCAGCCTTCCCCATCTCAGTGGATGGCAAATCACATCCTCCTCTCGCTCAGTCCCAAAGCCTGAGAGTCATCCTTTCTTTCTCTCTTAACCAATCTTCAGTTGGTCAAGAAATTATTTTTGCTCTACCTTCAGAGTATATCCAGAATCCTACCACTTTTCACCACAGTGGCTGCTATGACCTGATCTATACCACCATTATTTCTTGCCTGGATGATTGCAGTAGCCAGTCATCCACATCTACACTTGCCTTTGTATAATCTGTTCTCATCAAAGCAAGCAGAGTGATTGTTGTAAAATGTTAAATCAAGTCAAATGTTATTCTTCTGCTCAGAACTCTGTAATGGCTCCTGTTTAACTCAGAGTAAAAGCCCAAATCCCTACAATGGCCTGCAAGGACCTCCATGACCTGGCCCCTGTTAATTTATTGGACATCATTCCCTGTTACTCACTCGCTTCCTCATTCACCCACAACCACCTTCCCTTCTTTGATGCCTCTTGAATAAACTTGTATTCTCCTATCTTAAAGCCTTTTTTCTCTGCCTGCAGTGCTCTTTCCTTGGACATCTACAGGACTAACTCCTTGACCTCCTTTAGGTCTTCGCTCAGTTGTCACTTTTTCAATGACAGTTACCCTGACCACTTTATTGCCTCATCTTTTCTTTATTACATAGTATTTATAACCTCTTAAACTGTAGCCTTAACTTATTTGTTGTGCTTATTGTGGATTGTCTGTTTCACTGGTTAGAATGTAAGCTTTGTCTGTTTTCTTCAGTGATTGATCCCAAGGGTCTAGAATATGTTGAATAAATCCATAAATGAAGCAATCTGAAAGGCAAATAGAAAAACTCAAAGTATATAACAATTCATAGCAGTCTGTAAAAGCAGATATTTAAATGATGTAAATGCCTGTAGGTACATACGATGTCTCTGGAAGACTGTGAAAAAAACTGGTAATATTGGGTGTCTTTGGGAGAAACACTCAGTACTAGGGATGGATAGGGAGTCACATTCTACACTTTTAGAATCACTTCAATTAAAGAACAAACTAGTTGGAAAAAATACAATGCATAGCTGAGCCTTATTGTGGAATTCAGAATTCTTTATAAAGTAAGAGTCTTTAACTTTTTGAGTTCTTTAGAAGATGTTTAATTGTATTACTACCACTAGGTGGCACATACTTACTGATAAATTCTTAAAGATTCAGAGACACAGGTTTAAAAAATGCTTTTTAGTTCCCCAAACTTGCCAGTTTATATTAGCAATGTATCACATTGGTTTTCCTCAAGAAATTTCCTTAACTTCAGTTGTTTAGTGCTATAACAGCTTACAGGTGATTTTTCACTACCTGTTAATTCTTAGCATCATTACAACATTTGAGTTGCAGAAATGTCTTAAATCTGTAAATGTTAACTTAGATATTCTTAAATTAGTTTAAATTTTCTAATGTTCATTGAATTGTATCCGCCTATCTTTTCTTTTTCCTAAGAAATAACTTAATAAATGAAATTTAAATATTCTGTATACAAAACTAGGTTTTTGTTTGATACGTTTTTTTCATTGCTTTTATACCAAATAAATTGGTGTCCAGGACCACCACATGCAGTGTAACACCTGTATTCTTTTTGATGGTGAAGTTTTCAAAAAGAAAATGGTGGCATGTATTTTATAAATTGTAACATTTATAAACATTATAAAAACCTTTTTGGGGCAAGCTCTCAAATAACATTGGCAAAATTACTGGGCCAGATAATTTTTATAGTCATTTTTAACCTAGAGATTCTTTGACTCTATTTTTCTTTTCAAATTATATATTTTTTAAAAAATGATAAAAATGATCTTATTTACAAAACAGAAACAAATTCACAGACTTAGAGAGCGAACTTATGGTAACCGGGGGGAAGGTTGGGGGGAGGGATAGTTAGGGAATTTGGGATTGACATGTACACACTGCTATATTTAAAGTGGATAACCAACAGGGACCAACTGTATAGCACAGGGAACTCTGCTCAATATTCTGTAACAACCTAATTGGGAAAAGAATTTGAAAAAGAATAGATTCATGTATATGTATAACTGAATCACTTTGTTGTACACCTGAAACTAACACAACATTGTTAATCAACTGTACTCCAATATAAAACAAAAAGTTTAAAAAATAAAAATAGAGAACTAAAAGAAAAAAACTAAATAAACATTTAGAAAAAGTACCGTATTCAAGTAGAATAACATTTATTGAGCACTTACTATGCCTGAAAACAGTCATTTATTAGATGTGAATGGAATTAATTTTATTTACTACAATAAGAAACTAGGCTTTTCAGTTTTTATCACTTCATTATCATTGCTATGTTACTTAAAAGGGAATCAACATTATTCTGATAAAATAGATTAATATTCACTACTTTGTTACACTGGTGGTCTTAAGTTTTTGTAACTTTCTAAATATGAGATAAATCATATTAAAATATTATTTTAGTGAATTAAGACTCTGACCCTTTTGGTTATTAACATGCAAAATTTCCACTTGCGGCCGCTCCGTCCAAAATTTCCACAACTTTGCTATATTCTAAAATACTAATAAAATAATAATTAGATAACAAAATCTAAGGAATATATTGTACAATGCTTAGATTTAGTACCAGCTCAACAGCTAAATCAAGTCGATGTTAAAACAAAATTATATGCTTAAACATGAATCTTATTATTTTTCTCTCTTTCTTTAGCCAGGAAAATGTACGAATAAAAAGAAGTGGTATAAAAGTGCACTACAAGAAGCATACCTCCTCTATGGATACTCTCACGAGCAAAGACTGGAAAGGTGCTGCCTATCGAAACAGGGTACATGTGATTTTTTATTCTTTACCACCTCAAAATAAGGATTTATTCAGGTGCATGCTTTCCAAAATATATTTGCACATTAAAAAATTTCTCTCTCCTTTTCATAGGAAAATAGTATATCTTTGTCCAATGAAAAATCATTCTTATATTGGTTAATAGGATGCATTTTTGCCCTCTGAAACTATTTTCCAAGACTAAACTTGCAGTCTATTTAAATGTAGGTGTTTTAATTAGCGCTCTGTCATCTTTGTTCTTAGCGTTTCTACATAGGTCCTCTTGTGTATTTCAAAGCATGTATTTCAAAATTAGAAGCCATGGCTTTAAAATATATTCCTGGAGTGAAACTTTTACTTGGATGTGCTATATTATTTCAGAACAAAGTATTTTTCAAAATGTTTTATTTTTAAATAAATTCAAGGCAGAGATAGAAAAATAATCTTCAACGTTTTCAATTAGGTGAAAAAATATTATAATATTTCAAGTCGTTTTCAAGGAAAGTTCTCTTGAATCATAAATATTATGGTTTATGGATAGCTTTTTTAATGGATTGATCATAAGGCATATAGCAGGTAGAACACATTTTTAACTCTAAAAAGAATGTAATAGTTGCATGGAAATGATTTTTCAATAAACAAATATATTAAAAAAATTTTCTGCTTAGTGATCATAAGAATTTTTTTTATCTTACAAGGCCCCTTCTCATTTTATCCACCTAAAGTTCTAAAACAGATTATTCTATGGGAGGATCTGGTCTTTGGTGCTAACTGAATTTTAAAGTAAGAGTGATATTTTTTATCCTGTAGAAAAGTTTAATATATATATTTTAAAAACTTATATGTAAAAACATTTTACTTGAAAAAAAGTTTAAGTGTTAATCTAGCCACCTAAGTTTAGATTTTAAAGCATATAAATAGGTTTGAAAAGAGTGGAAAAAGAATGACAAGCAAACTACTCTGGTCAAAAGACATTTATTACCACAAATGTGATTTTATTCTTTGTGCTGAAAATATAATGTCTCTGTTTATTAGCCATAAAGGTTGAACTCACTTTACTGTCACAAATACAATTTTACACTTTGCATGGGCTGTACATTTCTCTTGTGTAACCAGAATAAACTCTGAAATATTTAGTTTTTTTAAACATTAATATTTTGAAGTAATATAATCTGTTACCTTTAAAAGTTACATTACAACCATTTTACACTAGCAATATCCTGCTTTCTCACTAAGTTACGGAACTATGCCGTTGTTGTGTGTGCCAGGGCGTTTATGTCTGGGTCCTTTGGCATTCTTACTTGTCCAGAGACTCTTGAGCCGGGTTATATCTGATCGGTTTTGCAGGAACAGACCATTTTCTAGCTGAAAGTCTGATGATTTTTGCATGCAGAATTTGTGTAATTCGGCCTGATTATAGAGAGCCATATGCCTAAAGACTGTCATTTTGTGCCTGAAGTAGCCCAAATTGACAGGCACGAACAGACTTCCAGGAGCTCAGTCTTTGCCATCATGGGCTCACTCATTGCATACTCACTCTTCACTGTCTCCAAAATAAGCAGTTTAGTCCTGTGCCTGCTTAGCTTCCAGGGTGGATTCTAGGACGTATTCAGCTTCTTACTGTATTCAAAGTAGTTTTGAGAGGTAATTAACCATTATTCAGATATTTTACAAAAGGTTAGTTGCTTAGAGGCAAACCACTTATTTCATTCCAGCAACTTTGAGGATTTCTTTACCCCCAAAATTCATTCTTTCAACCTAGAAATAATTACTACTAATTTTTTTGGCCTAAATTCTTCCTACCCTGCAGAAATTGGCCCACTATTATGTTTGATGCAATTGTTTCATTGTTGAAATCTACAGGGTCAGTCAATGATACATAAATATAGACCCAGTCATAGTATAACAAAATTCCATGTCCTATACACATGATTTGGTTACCGTGTTTTTGTTGTATTAACTATTACTCCAAATCAGTGATTCTTCTGTTGGGTCTAGAAAACTTCTTCTTATATAGGAAATTCATTATTTTTTATTTTCAATTGTATTTTTTAAATGAATAGGGTGTTACTCATATAGTTTCTTTATAACTCAGCATTAGGATTTTGTATTATTTGTAGGATGAATATTTTTTATATATTCTACATTTTAGAGTAGATGTCCTTATCTCTACCCTTGTTTCTCAGAATTATTTATTTTTAAATATACTAATTTTTTAGAGCACTTTTAGGTTCATAATGAAATTAAGCAGAAAGTACAGGGTTCCCATATACCCCCTGCCCTACACACGCACAGCATCACTCACTGTCAACATCCTGCACCACAGTGGTTCATTTGTTACAACCTATAGACCAACACTGACACATCATTATAACCCAAAGTCCATAGTTTACATTAGGGTTCACTCTTGGTGTTGGACATTCTATGGGTTTTGACAAATATATACAGTGACATGTATCTACCACTTTAGTATCATACAGAATTGTTTCATTGTTCTAAAAATCCCCTGTGTTCCACCTATTCATTCCTCTCCCAGCCCAATCCCTACCCCTCTGATTGGCAACTACTGTCCTTTTTTTTTTTTTTTTTTCAAATTTATTTTTATTGGAGTATAGTTGCTTTACAATGTTGTGTTAGTTTCTACTGTACAGCAAAATGAATCAGCTATGCGTATACATGTATCCCTTCTTTTTTGGATTTCCTTCCCATTTAGGTCACCACAGAGCATAAAGTAGAGTTCCCTGTGCTATACATTACGTTCTCATTTGTTGTCTGTTTTATACATGGTGTCAGTAGTGTATAAGATCAGTCGCAATCTACCCATTCCTCCCCCACACACCACCCTTTCCCCCTCAGTATCCATACATTTGTTCTCTACTTCTGTATCTCTATTTCTGCTTTGCAAATAAGATCATCTATACCATTTTTCTAGATGCCACATATATGTGCTAATACACGATATTTGTTTTTCTCTTTCTGACTTCACTCTGTATGATGCTCTCTAGATCTATCCACATCTCTACAAATGACCCAATTTCATTCCTTTTTATGGCTGAGTAATATTCTATTTTATATATGTACCACATCTTCTTTATCCATTCCTCTGTTGATGGGCATTTAGGTTGCTTCCATGTCCTGACTATGGTAGATAGTGCTGCAGTGAACATTGGGGTGCATGTGTCTTTTTGAATTATGGTTTCTCTGGGTATATGCCCAGTGGTGGGATTGATGGATCATATGGTAGCTCCATTTTTAGTTTTTTAAGGAACTTCCATACTGTTCACCGTAGTGGCTGTATTACATTCCCACCAACAGTGCAAGAGGGTTCCATTTTCTCCACACCCTCTCCAGCATTTACTGTTTGTAGATTTTTTGATGCTGGCCATTCTGACTGGTGCGAGATGATACCTCATTGTAGTTTTGATTGCATTTCTCTCATTTAGTGATGCTGTGCCTCTTTTCATGTGCTTCTTGGCCATCTGTATGTCTTCTTTGGAGAAATGTCTATTTAGGTCTTCTGCCCATTTTTGGATTGGGTTGTTTTTTTGATATTGAGCTCTATGTGCTGCTTGTATACTTTAGAGATTAATCCTTTGTCAGTTGCTTCATTTGCAAATACTTTCTCCCATTCTGAGGGTTGTCTTTTTGTCTTGTTCATGGTTTCCTTTGCTGCACAAAAGCTTTTAAGTTTCATTAGGTCCCATTTGTTTATTTTTGTTTTTATTTTCATTTTTTATTGTCATTAATCTAGGAGGTGTTTCAAAGAAGATCTTGCTGCAATTTATGTCAAAGAATGTTCTGTCTACATTTTCCTCTAAGAGTTTTATAGTGTCTGGCCTTATATTTAGGTCTTTAATCCATTTTGAGTTTATTTTTGTGTGTGGTGTTAGGGAGTGTTCTAATTTCATTCTTGTACATGTAGCTGTCCAGTTTTCCCATCATCACTTATTGAAGAGGCTGTCTTTTCTCTGTTCTTGCCTCCTTTGTCATACCTTAGGTGACCATAGGTGCATGGGTTTATCTCTGGGCTTTCTATCCTGTTCCATTGATCTTCTGTTTTTGTGCCAGTACCATACTGTCTTGATTACTGTAGCTTTGTAGTATAGTCTAAAGTCAGGGAGCCTGATTCCTCCTGCTCCGTTTTTCTTTCTCAAGATTGCTTTGGCTATTTAGGGCCTTTTGTGTTTCCATACAAATCTTAAAATTTTCTGTTCTAGTTCTGTGAAAAATGCCATGGGTAATTTGGTAGGGATTGCATTGAATTTTGAGATTGCTTTGGGAAGTATAGTCATTTTCACAATATTGATTCTTCTAATTCAAGAACATGGTATAGCTCTCCATCTGTTTGTGTTGCCTTTGAATTCTTTCATCAGTTTCTTGTAGTTTTCTGCATACAGGTTTTTGCTTCCTTAGCTAGGTTTATTCCTAGTTATTTTATTCTTTTTGGTGCAGTGGTAAATAGGATTGTTTCCTTAATTTCTCTTTCTGATCTTTTGCTGTTAGTGTATAAGAATGTAAGAAATTTATGTGTATTAATTTTGTATCCTGCGACTTTACTAAATTCATTGATTAGCTCTAGTACTTTTCTGGTGGTATCTTTAGGATTTTCTGTGTATAGTATCATGTCATCTGCAAACAGTGACAGTTGTACTTCTTCTTTTCCAATTTGGATTCCTTTTATTTCTTTTTCTTTCCTGATTGCTGTGGCTTGGACTTCCAAAACTATGTTGAATAATAATGGCGAGAGTGGACACCCTTGTCTTGTTCCTGATCTTAGAGGAAATACTTTCAGCTTTTCACCATTGAGAATAATGTTTGCTGTGGGTTTGTCATATATGGCCTTTATTATGTTGAGCTAGGTTCCCTTTATGCCCACTTTCTGGAGAGTTTTTATCATAAATGTGTGTTGGATTATCTATTGAGATGATCATATATGTTTATTCTTCAGTTTTTTAATATGGAGTATCAGATTGATTGATATGCATATATTGAAGAATCCTTGCATCGCTGGGATAAATCCTACTTGATCATGGTGTATGATCCTTTTAATGTGTTGTTGGATTCTGTTTGCTAGTATTTTGTTGAGGATTTGTTCATCAGTGATATTGGCTTGTTGTCTTTTTTTGTAGTGTCTTTGTCTGGTTTTGGTATCAGGGTGATGGTGGCCTCGTAGAATGAGTTTGGGAATGTTCCATCCTCTGTAAATTTTTGGAAGAGTTTGAGAAGGATAGGTGTTAGCTCTTCTCTAAATGTTTGATAGAATTCACCTGGGAAGCCATCTGGTCCTGGACTTTTATTCACTGGAAGATTTTAATCACAGTTTCAATTTCATTACTTCTGATTGGTCAGTTCGTATTTTCTATTTCTTTCTGTTTCAGCCTTGAAGTTTGTACTTTTCTAAGAATTTGTCCATTTCTTACAGGTTGTCCATTTTATTGGCATATGATTGCTTGTAGTAGTCTCTTATGATCCTTTGTATTTCTGTGATGTCAGTTGTAACTTCTTTTTCATTTCTAATTTTATTGATTTGAGTCCTCTCTCTTTTTTCTTGATGAGTCTGCTAAAGGTTTATCAATTTTGTTTATCTTCTCAGAGAACCAGCTTTTAGTTTTATTGATCTTTGCTATTATTTTCTTATTTTCTTCATTTCTATTTCATTTATTTCTGCTCTGACCTTTATGATTTCTTTCTTTCTACTATCTTTGGGTTTTGTTTGATCTTCTTTGTTTAGTTGCTTTAGGTGTAAGGTTAGGTTGTTTATTTGAAATTTTTCTTATTTTTTGAGGTAGGAATGTATTGCTATACACTTCCTTCTTAGAACTGCTTTTGCTGCATCCCAAAGGTTTTGGGTCATTGTGTTTTCATTGTCATTTGTTTCTAGGTATTTTTTTATTTCCTCTTTGATTTCTTCAGTGATCTCTTGGTTATTTAGTAGTGTATTGTTTAGCCTCCATGTTTTTATATTTTTCACAGTTTTTTTCCTGTAATTTATTTCTAATCTCATGACGTTATGGTTGGAAAAGATGCTTGATACAATTTCAATTTTCTAAAACTCACCGAGGCTTGATTTGTGACCCAAGATATCCATCTATCCTGGAGAATGTTCCATAAGCACTTGAGAAGAAAGTGTATTCTTCTGCTTTCTGGTGGAATGTCCTATAAATATCAATTAAGCCTATTTGTTCTATTGTGTCATTTACAGCTTGTGTTACCTTATTTATTTTCTGCCTGGATGACCTGTCCATTGGTGTAAGTGGGGTGTTAAAGTCCCCGACTCTTATTGTGTTACTGTTGATTTCCTCTTTTAAGGCTGTTTGCATTTGTCTTATGTATTCAAGTGCTCCTATGTTAAGGTGCATAAATGTTTACAGTTGTGATATCTTCTTCTTGGATTGATCCCTTGATTGTTATGATTGTAATAGTCATATGATCGTTGTCTCTTGTAATAGTCTTTATTTTAAAGTCTATTTTGTCTGATATGAGTATTGCTATTCCAGCTTTCTTTTGATTCCCATTTGCATGGAATATCTTTTTCCATCCCCTCACTTTCAGTCTGTATGTGTCCCTAGGTCTGAAGTGGGTCTCTTGTAGACAGCACAGATATATTGGTCTTGTTTTTGTATCCATTGAGCTAGTCTGTGTCTTTTGGTTGGAGCATTTAATCCATTTACATTTAAGGTTATTATCAATATGTATGTTCCTGTTATCATTTTCTTAATTATTTTGGGTTTGTTCTTGTAGGTCTTTTTCTTCTCTTCTGTTTCCCGGCTAGAGAAGTTCCTTTAGCATTTTTTGTAAAGCTGGTTTGGTGGTGCTGAATTCTTTTAGTTTTTGCTTTTCTGTAAAGCTTTTGATTTCTCTGTCAAATCTGAATGAGATCCTTGCTGGGTAGAGTAACCTTGGTTGTAGGTTTTTCCCTTTCATCACTTTAAATATGTCCTCCTGCCACTCCTTTCTGGCCTGCAGAGTTTCTGCTGAAAAATCAAGCTGATAACCTTATGGGGATCCCCTTGTTGGTTATTTGTTGATTTTCCCTTGCTGCTTTTAGTAATTTTTTCTGTGTATTTAATTTTTGTTAGTTTAATTAATATATGTCTCGGCATGTTTCTACTTGGGTTTATCCTGTATAGGGCTGTCTGCACCTCCTGGATTTGATTGACTATTTCCTTTCCCATGTTAGGGAAGTTTTCAACTATAATCTCTTGAAATATTTTCCCAGGCCCTTTCCCTTTCTCTTCTTCTGGACCCCTATAATTCCAATGTTGGTGTGTTTAATGTTGTCCCAGAGGTCTCTGAGACTGTCCTCATTTCTTTTCATTCTTTTTTCTTTATTCTGCCCCTCGGCAGTTATTTCCACCATTCTATCTTCCAGCTCACTTATCCATTCTTCTGCCTCAGTTATTCTGCTCTTGATTCCTTCTGTTGTATTTTTCATTTCAGTTATTGTATTGTATATCACTGATTGTTTGTTCTTTAGTTCTTCTAAGTCCTTGTTAAACATTTCTTACATTTTCTGGTTCCATGCCTCCATTCTGTTTCCAAGATCTTGGATCATCTTTACTTCCATTACCCTGAATTCTTTTACAGGTAGATTGCCTATTTCCTCTTCATTTATTCGATCTTGTGGGATTTTACTTTGCTCCTTCATCTGCAACATATTTCTCTGTCATCTTATTTTGTCTAACCTACTGTGTTTATGGTCTCCTTTCTGCAGGCTGCAAGGTTGTGGTTCCTTTTGTGTCTGCTGTCTACCCCCTGATGATTGAGGTTGGTCTGGGGGCTCGCGTAGGCTTCCTGGTGGAAGGGACTGGTGCCTGCACTCTGGTGGGTGAAGCTGAATCTTTTCCCTCTGACGGGCAGGGTATGTTTGGGGTGTTTGTGAGCATACTACAACTTTAGGCAGCCTGTCTGCTGATGGGTGGGGCTGTGTTCCTGTTTTGCTGGTTGTTTGTTGTGAGGTGTCCAGCACTGGATCCTGCAGGCAGTTGTGTGGGGCCAGCTCTTGGTGTTGATATGGATACCTCCAGTAGTGCACATGCCGATTAATCTTCCCTGGGCCCGGGAATTCTCTGGTGGTCCAGCGTCCTGGACTTGTCACCCCCCGCCCCACCACAAGGCCCAGGCCCAACCCCTGGCCAGGGAACCAAGAGCCCGCAAGCTGCACATTGCAACCTGAGAGAAAATAAAAGAAAAAGAAAGCAAACAGACAAACAAAACCCAAGACAAATACCAAAAACAGCAGCAGACAAACAGTGGCAACACACACAGAATAAATAAATAAATAAAACAAAACAAACAAAAGAATTCAAAAATGAGAGCAGTCAATAAGGACTAAACTAACAAAAAATGAAAATGAAACAAAAACAGAAAGCATAAAAACAATCAAAAATAAAGAAAACCCACAAAACAGCAAAAAAGTGAAGTAGAAATAGAAAAGTAAAAAATATATATATTAGAAAAAGAAAAAGAAAAGCAACAATACCAACAACTGAACAAAACGAAACAAAGAAGAAAAGAATAACAGGAATAATAATATTTTCCTGGGGCCTCCTCTGTCAGTGTCCTTGCTCCCACCGTGAGCCAGAGCCATCCCCCACCTCCCCAGGAGGCCTTCCAGTACTTCTAGGTAGGTCTGGACCTGCTTTGGGCACTGTGGGGCCAGCTCAGACTCTGACCTGGCTCAACTCCCACGTGTACTTGCCCCCAAAGTCCACTGCTGCAAAGGCTAGATTGGTCTCAATTGTGGGAACACTCATCTATTCAGGTATTCCACAGACACAGGATTTACCAAGCCGTTATCAGGGGTTTAATCCACAGCTTGTGTAGCTGCACAGAGAGATTTTCATTCCTCTTCCTTAGTCACACTACCCCTGGGGCTCAGCTTTGGTTCTGGCCCCACCTCTGCGTGTGGGCCACCCTCAGGCATCTGTTCCTTGTCCAGGCAAGAGGGAGCAAAAGCAGCAGCTGCTTGGGGCACACTTACTCACTCAGGCTGGGGAGGGGTACGGCGGCTACAATTGGGTTGTGCGTGAGTTGCCTGCAGTGGCATGGACCAGCAGGCAGTTGCAACAGACTGTGGTGCACTCGTTCTGGTGGGAATCCCTCCCAGTGCCCACGGAGGCAGGCACTGATGTGTGGGCGCGGTGGTGGCCCTACCCCCCATGTGCCTCTCAACTATGGCGCCTCGCTTTCCAGGCAGGCCACACTTCTTCTAGGGGCATTCCTGGCCATGCATCCCCTCACTCCTGTCCTCTCTGCTGTATCTGCACAGCCAACAGTGCTCCTCTCCCCATATCCGTTCTGCCAACCCCTCACTTTAGCACTCAGCCCCCGCCAGCATCGGCAGACTGTTGTCCCAGGCATGGGTGCCCAGGGCTGATTCCCAAGGAGGCTTTGGGATGGGCAGCGCTCAGGCCCCCAGAACCTACACGGGCGAAGGAGACCCTGGCCTGAGGGGTAGGCAGGCCCACTTAGATGGGAGCCCCTCCCAGTGTCCCCGGAGGCTGAAGAAGCCAGTGGGTGGGGAAAGGGGTTGTAATGGCGGCTCTGCCCCTTGCGCACTACTCAACAATACGCCTTGCTTCTGTGGTGTCCCAGGCTTTTTCCACAGACTTTCCTGGTTGTGGATCTCCTTACTCCTGTCCCTTCTGGCTATCTTTTCACAGCTAACAGCTGTCCCCTCCCTGGGTCCACACTCCAAATCCCACTTTCCAGGACCCAGCCCCCCTTTGCAACTGGCCACTCATGACTCAGACTGGAATGCGCAGAGCTGTGGTGTAGATCATGCATGCAGTTCTTACTTTGTCCTGTCTTCCACAAACCATCCACTGCATTCTCCTTTGATCCCCCGAAGTTCCTTTTCTGTCCCAGCTGATTTCCCCACCATGAGGGAGTTTTTCTGAGTGTGGAAACCTCCCCTCACCTTCATCTTTCCGCCAGGGCTGCTGGTCCCTTTTTTGATTCCTCTTTTCTTTTTTTCTTCTTTCTTTCATCCTACCCAGTTGTTGAGGGGATTTTTCTTGTCCTTTTAGGTGTCTGAAGTTTTCTGCTCATGTTCAGCGGGTGCTCTGTGAGAATTGTTCCATTTGTAGGTGTATTCTTGATGTACTTGTGAGGAGCAATGAATTCCATGTCCTCCTATTCTACCTTCTTGACTCCTCTACTGTTCTTTTTACTTTCACCATAGTTTTGCCTTTTCTGGAATGTGATATAGCTGGACTCATATGGTATGTAGCTTTTCAAATTGGCTTCTTTCACTTAGTAATATGCATTTATGTTTCCCCATGTCTTTATAGCTCTTTTTTAAGCACTGAATTATATTCCATTGTTTGTATGTACCACAGTTCATATGTCCATTCACCCACTGAAGGATATCCTGGTTGCTTCCATGTTTTGGCGATTATTAATAAAGCTGCTGTAAACATCCGTGTGCAGGATTTTGTGCGGGCATAAGTTTTCAGCTCACTTGAGTAAATGAGCAAATACTAGGGAGTGCAGTTGCTGGATTACATAGTAAGAATATGTTTAGTGTTGTAAGAAACTGTCAAAGTATCTTCCAAAGTGGCTGTACCATTTTGCATTCCCACCAGCAATAAATGAGAATTCCTGTTGCTACACATCCTTGGTGTGGGTCATTCTAATAGGTGTGTAGAGGTATCTTATTGTTTTAATTGCAGTTCTCTAATGACATATGATGATGAATATCCTTTCATATACTTATTTGCCATCTTTGAATCTTCTTTTGTAAGTTGTCTGTTTATTGCTCATTTTGTAATACAGTTGTTCATTTTCTTATTGTTGAGTTTTAAGATTCTTTGTATATTTTGAATAGCAGTCCTTTATCAGGTACGTATTTTGTAAATATTTTCTCTCACTCTGTGGATTGTCTTATTCTCTTGAGAGTGTTCTTTGTAGAATAGAAGTTTTTAATTTTAATGAAATCCAGCTTATCAGTTATTTCTTTCATGCATCTTGCCTTTGGTATTATATCTAAAAAGTTATCAGTCTGGGAATCTGGGTACTTGTGTTGAGGGTTTTTCCTGACTGTAAAGCAAAGGTGTGGGAAAGGAGAAATGGATAGAAAGTGTCTTCCTGTCTTTTTCTGTTCTTTGTGCCTCAGCTAAAGATGCAGAAGGTTTCTGTGGGCTGCTCTTCCCTTGCAGCAACTCCTCCTCTGAATGTAAATCATGATGAACTGAGTGTTTGGAAATCCTTCTCCTAAGCTGAGATTTGGGGCGTATCTGCACTTCTGGACTATCTGAATATCAAGGGCTGAGATTATTTGGAACTGTGAATACTTGTTGTTTTAGAAGCATGTGGTCTGGGAATGGTATTCATTTCCTTATAAGTGCCTTGAGTATATTTTTTTTCTGAGTTTTTGCTTTTTTGCTCCTCTTCTTAAATGTTTTTAATCACTACATTAATAAATAAAATCTACCCCTCTCTGTACCATTAAAAAAAAAGTTATCAGCATGTCCAAAATCATCTAGATTTTCTCCTATGTTACTCTCTGGGAGTTTTATAGTTTTGCATTTTACATTTAGATGTGTGGTCTATTTTGAGTTAATTTTTGTGAAAGGTGTAAGGTCTGTGTCTAGATTCTTTTGTGTGTGTATGTGTGTGTGTGCACGCCATGTGGATATTTAGTTGTTCCGACAGCATTTGTTGAAAACATTAGCTTTTCTCCATTATATTGTCTTTGCTCCTTTGTCAAAGATCAGTTGCCTATATTTGTTGGGTCTGTTTCTGGGCTCTGTATTCTGTTCCATTGATCTATTTTTATTATTTTCCCAATATTATACTGTTGATCATTGTAGCTTTTTAGTAAGTCTTGAAGTCAGGTAGGATCAGTTCTTCAACTTTGCCCTTCTTTAATATTGTGTTAGCTTTTCTGGGTCTTTGTCTCTCCATAAAAACTTTAGAATCAGCTTGATATCTGCAAAATAACTTGTTGAGATTTTGATTGAGGTTGCATTGAATCTATAGATCAAGTTTGGAAGAACAGAGATCTTGACAATATTGAGTTTTCCTGTCCATGAACATGGAATATCTCTCCATTTATTTAGATCTTCTTTCATTTTTCATCAGAGTTTTATAGCTTCCCTAGTATAAATCTTATCCATATTTTAGATTTATGGCTAAGTATTTCATTTTGGGGGGTGTCTATATAAATGGTAATGTGTTTTCAATTTCAAATTCCACTTGTTCATTGCTGGTAAATAGGAAAACAATTGATTCTTGTGTTAATATTAACCTTGTATCCTGCAACTTTGCTCTAATCACTTATTTCTTCCAGGAGTATTTTCCTTGATTCTTTTGGATTTTCTACTTAGATGACCATGTTATGTGCAAACAAAGATAGTTTTATTTATTTCTTCTCAATTTGTATCTTTTATTTCTTTTATTGTCCTCTTGCATTAGTTAGGAGTTCCAGTACAATATTGAAAGGAGTGGTGAGGAGGGAATGTCTTTGACTTGCTCCTGATCTTAGTGGGAAAGCTTTGCATTTCTCACCATTAAGGATGATGTTAGCTGTAGATTTTTTGTAGATTCTCCTCAAATTGAGGAAGTTTCCCTCTATTCCTAGTTTGCTGTGAGTTTTTATCATGAATGGGTGTTGGATTTTGTCAAGTGCTTTATCTGCTTCTATTGATATGATCATGTGACTTTTCTTCTTTAGCCTATTGATGTAATGGATTACATTAATTGATTTTGAATGTTGAACCAGCCTCGAATACCTGGAATAAATCTTACTTGATTGTGGTGTGTAATTCTTTTTTATACATTGGTGGATTTGGTTTGCTAATATTTTGTTGAGGATTTTTGCATCTATGTTCATGAGAAATATTGATTGCTCTGTGGTTTTCATGTAATATCTTTATTTGGTTTGGGTATTTCAGGTAATACTGGCTTCATTGAATGAATTAGGAAGTATTCTGTTGGCTTCTATCTTCTGAAAGAGTTTATAGAGAATGAGTATAGTTTCTTCCTTAAATGTTTGGTAGAATTCACCAGAGAACTCACCTGGGCTTGATGCTTTCTGTTTTGGAAGTTTATTATATTGATTCAATTTTTAAACAGATACAGGCTCTTCAGATTGTCTATTTCTCCTGTGTGACTTTTGGCAGATTGTGTTTTTCAAGGAATTTGTCCATTTCATCTAGGTTATCAAATTTGTAGGCATGGAGTTATTCATAACATTTATTTATTATCCTTTTAAAGTCCGTGGGATCTGTAGTGATGCCCTCTCTTTCATTTTTCGACACTAGTATTTCTGTTTTCTCTTTTCTTTTCTTAGTTAGCCTGGCTAGAGGCTTACTGATTTTATTGATTTTTCAAAGAAACAGCTTTTGGTTTTATTAATATTCTCTATTGATTTCCTGTTTCCAATTTCATTTGTTTCTCCTCTAATTTTTATTTCTGTACCATTATTTCTTTTCTCATGTTTACTTTAGATTTAACTGGCTCTTCTTTTTCTAGCTTCCTAAGGTGGAAGCTTGGCATACTGGTTTTAGATCTCTGGTCTTTCATAATATATGCATTTAATGCTATAAATTCCCCTCTAAACACTGCTTTCACTGTATCTCACAAATTTTGATAAGCCATATTTATTTTTTCATCTCATTCAAAATATTTTAAAATTTCTTGTGAGATTTTTTTTGACCCATATGTTATTTAGAAATGTGTTGTTAAAGCTCCAAGTATTTTGGGATCTTCCAGTTATCCTTCTGTTTTTGATTTCTACTTTTATTCCGTTGTGATATGAGAGCAGATTATTGGATTGGATTGGTCAAAAAGTTCGTTCAGGTTTTTCCCAAACATCTTACGGAAAAACCCGAGCGAACTTTTTGGCCAACCCTATATGATATCTATTTCTTTAACTTTTTAAGGTATGTTTTACGGCCCAGAATGTAGTCTCTCATGGTGAATGTTCCAAGCAAGCTTGAGAAGAATGTGTATCTGCTGTTGTTAAATGAAGTAGTTTATAGTCTGTTCTGCCTTTTGTAGTGTTAATTGGGCACTTCATATAATTCTATTTTCTCTCCTTTCTTAGCATATCAATTATTCTTTCTTTTTAATTTTTCTAGTGGTTTTCCTACAGTTTGCAATATTCATTTACAGTTATCCAAGTCCACTTTCAAATAACACTTTATAACTTCATGAGTAATGAATGTACCTTATATTAACAAAAATTTCCTGATTCCTCTTCTGTCCGTTGTATCATTGTTGTCATTCATTTCATACATACACACGTGCACACACACACACACACACACTATATATATTATTGAATATATTGTTGCTATCATTTTGAACAAAGTATTTTCTGTTAGATACATTAAGAATGAGAAAAATAAAAGTTTTTACTTAGTCATTCTCTGCTGCTTTTCCTTTATGTAGATCCAAATTTCTGGTTTATACCATTTTCTATCTCTTTTATAATTTTTTAATAGATTTATTTATTTTTATTTATTTATTTTTGGCTGTGTTGGGTCTTCATTTCTGCTCGTGGGCTTTCTTTAGTTGTGGTGAGCGGTAGCTACTCTTCGTTGTGGTGCATGGGCTTCTCATTGCAGTGACTTCTCTTGTTGCAGAGCACAGGCTCTAGGCACACAGGCTCTAGAGTGCAGGCTCAGTAGTTGTGGTGGACGGGCCTAGTTGCTCTGCAGCATGTGAGATCTTCCCAGACCAGGGCTCAAACCCGTGTCCCCTGCATTGGCAGGCAGATTCTTAACCACTGCACCACCAGGGAAGTCCCTCTATCTCTCTTTTAACATTTCTTGTAAGGCAGGACTTACTAGCAATAAATTCCCCCAATTTTTCTTTGTCTCACAATTTGTATATTCCTTTACTTTTGAAGAATAATTTTACAGGGTACAGAGTTCTAATTTCGTGGGTTTCTTCTCTCAACACTTTAAATATTTCACTCCACTCTCCTCTCGCTTGCACGGTTTCTGAGAGGAACTGGATGAAATTCTTATCTTCCCTCCTTTATAGGTAAGGACCGAAGATAAGAATTTCCCCTCTCGGGCTTCTTTCAAGAATTTTCTTTATTTTTGATTCTTCTGCAGTTTAAGTAGGACATGCCTAAGTGTAGTTTTTATTGGCATTTGTCCTGCTTGGTGTTCTCTGAGCTTCCTGGGGCTATGGTTTGGTGTCTGACATTAATTTGGGGAAATTGTCAGTCATTATTAATTAAAATATTTCTTCTGTCCCTTTCTCTCTCTCTTTTCCTTCTGGTATTCCCATTACACACGTGTTACACTTTTGTAGTTGTCCCATATATCTTGGGTATTCTGTTCAGTTTTTTTTTCAGTCTTTTTTCTTTTTTCTTTATAAGTTTTAGAAGTTTCTATTGATGTATCCTCAAGGTCAGAGAGTCTTTTCTCAGCTGTGTCCAGTCTACTGATGAGCCCATCAAAGGCATTCTTCATTTCTGTTACAGTGTTTTGATCTCTAGTATTTCTTTTTTATTATTTCTTAGAATTTCTCTATCTCTGCTTACATTGCACACCTGTTCTTGCAAGTTGTCTACTTTTAACGTTAGAGCCCTTGGTATATTAACTGTAGTTGCTTTAAATTCAGTCTGATAATTCCAACATCTATGCCGTATCTGGGTCTGCTTCCAGCACTTGCTCTGTCACTTCAAACTGTGATTTCCCTTTTAGTATGCCTTGTAATTTTTTGTGGAAAGGTGAATATGATGTACCAGGTAAAAAGAACTGTGTTAAAGAGGCCTTTACTAGTGCAGTGGTAAGGTGTGTGGGGTAGGGGAGGCATTTTGGAGTCCTGTGATTAGGTCTCAGTCCTGGGCTTTGAGTTTAATGAGTGCTTCTCATTTTTTTTTTACCGCTTAGGTGGTCCATGATGGCTAAAGGGGGCTGGAGTTGGAATTCCCTTCCCCCACATGGAAGGCTACAACAGGCTGGATTTGGGCATTTCCCTTCTTCTAGGCTGGTTAGGCTCTGAAAAAACCCCAGTAGGTTAGGTTCTGGTAAAATAGTTTCTCTTGAGGACAGGCCTTGTTAGAAGAATTGAAAGCTCTGGCATATTTCAGAACCCTTACTTTTTTCCTCCCACTGCCTGAAGCACAGGGAATTATTTTCCCAGTTGGCACTGTGAGAACTTGATGGAGCTCCTGGAGGTAAATTCACCAAAGTACATCTCCCTCCCCCAGGACTGGATCCCTCTGGGGTTTTTCTCTCTCAGGCTTGTTCACACTGAGCCTCCAGCACTTCGTGGATTTCAGTTCCTATTTCCCTCCCAGGCATTGGCTCTTGGCAAGGTTTCAACTCCAGTAAATTGTGGTTCTTTTAATTTGCCGGTAAGCAATTTGTCTCTCCAAATTTGGGGGCAGTGGTTTGTCCTGAGGGACACTCACTGTCCCTGAGGGATCTAAGAAGAGTTATTGATTTTCAGTCTGTTCATCCTTTTACTTGTTGTTAGGACGGAGTGGTGACTTCCAAGCTCTTTACTGACAGACAGAAAACTGGACTATCCTTTTTGTTTTTAAGAAAATGCTCTCAGCTGTCATGTTTAAAGAACATACTGACAGTTTTTCTGAGGCCATGAATGGACAAGCTTTAGAAAAATTATTTAAAGAAGAGAAGCCATTGATTTATATTAATATTTGTACCTCTCTCTAATATGGTTGTAAATAAAAATTTTAACATCTGTTATGGGTCATGAGGCATAACCATCACTACTCATTTGGAACATTTTCATTTTCTACCTGCAGCTTCTCTTTTATACTTTAAAAATATGATTTGGATGTAGCTCAGAAGAGGCCCTTTTAATTATCCAAATCTACATTTCCGGTTAACTGCTTTTCACTCTGTATGTGAGGGTCCTTACATGCAGAGATTTCTGAAGGGAGGAAATTAAACCTTTCTCACTAGGGAGAATGCAGCTCTTAGAAAGTAGTTAATGCTGCTGAAGTTGAACATGGACCTACTGTTACTATCAGAGAAACTGCTAGTGATTGTTTTGTTTTTAAGTATTACATTAGAATTTCCCTTTGGCATTTGAAATTAGAGTGGTTCTCTTGCATTGGAAGACGATTCTGCAACTTTTGAGCATAAAATGTTCCTTGAACAACAGTTTGGATATTTCTGTTCCCAATTAATCTCCCTACTGGAAATTTTACATAAGAATGACTTACGTTGTGAGGAGAAACATAAATTTCTATTCTGTTATCATTAACTCTCAATATATGATCAGGGTCCTTTGGATCCAATTTTAGTTTCTGTGTTTCTTTTTGTGCAGTTTTAGCCATTTGTACAGATTAATATTTCATTGTGATTTTTATTGTTATCAGAGGTCTTCAAAAGAACAGGGAGGAAAAAAATTTTTAGATACAACAAAACTTATTCTATCTTGTAACTGTTATCAGGTTTCGCTGGGCCACGATCTTATTTTTTCCTCTCTTTTGAAACATTTTGCTATTTTATCATTACTCATCAATTATTTCCAACTATGTTTGAAAGACAAATAATTATTTAAATGGAATAATGATGGAATCACTTAAAAAGAGACAATAGTGAAATATATCATCAATGAACTATTTTCCCTAGTACTACAAGGAGGTCTCTCTCTTTCTCTAACACACATACCAATTAGCTAAAATGGAAGAGAACATTTCTGATTATCTAAAATCCACCAGACATTGTTTTAGGAGCTTTATTTATGTAGATTATATTATTTAAATCTCACAGTATACCAATATATTACTCCTGGGTTATCAGTAAAGAAACTGAAAGTCTGAGAACATACAGTGTTTTATATTTTACACTGTCTAGTATAGTAACTTATGCCATGTAAATATACTATGTATTTCAATTAATACATTATACTGATTTGTTCAGGTACAATGTATATTTCAGATCCATATAATATTTTGAATAAAATACATATATATTTAATTAACTATAAAAAAATTGAGCACCTGTACATATGAAAAATCGTCCCTGCCTTGAGGCACATCTTAGCCTTGCAGAGTGCTTACACATATATAGAAGTAACCATAATATCAGTACAAGTTAGAAAGTTCTATAGACTAAGGTGACTATGGATTTGCAAAAGAGGTGGGAATTTCTCCTAGTTGAAGAATCATCTGTGTTGGTAGATGGTCTTGTACGTTCATCAGTAGGGAAAAAGTGTACTCCAGAAGAAGGGATTATTTCAAGCTCACAGCTGAGCACAGGAAAAAGGGCAGTTTACATGTGGCCAGCCAGTTGTAGGTATAAATATAATAACCTGCTCCTCCAGATTTCTATGTTTTATGCAAATAGTTTTTTTACTAGAAAATTTGCTTTTAGATAGCAAGCATTTATTTTCTCTTATATTCATAGGTATTTATCCTTTTTGTTTGTTTTACATGTTCATTGTGAATTAAAATTCTATATTGATAAATTAAATTTCTATACATTTTTCTTTAATGTTAAATGTAACCCTAAAACTTTACAATTAATGTCCATAGCTCTTTCCATTTTTCATTACCACAATATTAAGGTTTCTAAAACATATCTATGAATAAATATTTACATATAATTATTCAATTATGGAATTCCAGATTGAACATTTTTTAAAAATCCAACAGTTGTGCCAATGATTTTTACTAATACACACACATATATACTTTTGCTCATATCAAAATGATATCTTGAAGTAATTTTCTATACAGTTGACCCTTGAACAACGTGGGTTGGAACTGCGTGAGTCCACTTACATGCAGATTTCAATGAATTCACTTAATAAATATATGGAAAGTTTTGGGGAGATTTGTGACAACTTGAAAAAATTCACAGATGAACTGCATAGCTTAGAAATATTGAAAAAATTAAGAAAAAGGTATGTCATGAATGATTAAAATATATGTAGATACTAGTCTATTTTATCATTTACTACCATGAAATATGCACAAATCTATTATAAAAAGTTAAAATTTATCAAAATGTATGCAAACACAGATTGTATGTGGAACCATTCATAGTCGAGAGAAATGTAAACAAGCATAAAGATGCAGTATTAAACCATGATTGCATAAAGATAACTGTGATACATACTGTACTACGGTAATACTTTCCTAGCCATCTCCTGCTGCTGTAGCAGTAAGCCCAAATGTAGTGCACATCTGCTTAAAACGCTGTGACACCAGTCACCTCTACATGAGCACTTCGTCTTTCCACTAAGTTGCATATCACAGTAGAAAGTTCTTTCTCGTGGTTCTTATGTATTTGGTTGGCCAAAAAGTTCATTCGGTTTTAAGTAAAAATAAAAGACGCGTTTTTCATTTTTACCAAGAATTTTATTGAACAATGTATTCACTAACTGAACGAATTTTTTGGCCAGCCCAATATTTTCCATAATATTTACTGCAATACCATAAACCCTGAATAACACCATGGGACCCACAAAGTGCTACTCGTGATGTTGGAAGTGCTCCCAAGAAATAAGTCATGCTTGGTATGTAGCATAGATTGAGGTCTGCAGCTGAAGTTGCCACCATTTCAAGATGGATGAATCCAACCATTGTTTAAAAATAAAAAAGAGAAGGAAAGGAAATTTGTGAAGCTGTCACTGTGGTTACACCAGCATGTGAAAAACCTTGCACTTTTTGTGCAGTACCTTTTTATCTTGAAGATGTGGCCTTAATGTGGGTGCAGGTTTGCTATCAGAAGGACATACCTTAGACTCTAATATGATTCAAGAAAAAGTGAGGTCATTATTTGCCAACTTAAAGCAAATGGAAGGTGAAGGATCTAAAGTTGGAGAATTTAATGCCTGCAAAGGATGGTTGGATAATTTTAGAAAGAGGTTTGGCTTAAATGTCAAGATAACAGGAGAAGCAGCTTCTGCTGACCAAGAGGCAAGAGACAAGTTCCCAGACACCATTAAATCACTGAGGAGGAAGGATGTCTGCCTGAACAGATTTTTAATGCAAACGAAAGTGCATTCTGGAAAAAAATGCCACAAAGGATATTTGTTAGTAAGCAAAAGAAGCGAGTATCAGGATTTAAAGCAGGAAAGAATAGGCTAACTGTATGATTTTGTGCAAATGCAGTTGGGTTTATGATCAGGACTGCCCTTACCCATAAAGCTGCGAACCCATAAGACTTGAAGGGAAAAGATAAACAGCAACTGCCAGTCTTTTGGTTGTACTACAAGAAGAAGGCCTGGATGACAAGAAGCCTTTTTCTGGATTGGTTTCATCTGTGCTTTGTCCCTGAAGTCAGGAAGTACTTTGCCAGGAAGGGACTGCCTTTTAAAGTTCTTCTGATATTAGACAATGCCCCTGGCCACCCAAAACCCCATGAGTTCAACACTGAAGGCGTCAAAGTGGCCTACTTGCCCCCCAAACACAACGTCTCTAATTCACAGGGTCATAAGGACCTTGTAAGGCTCATTACTCACAGTGCTCTATGGAAAGGATTATCAACGCTGTGGAAGAGAATCCTGATAGAACGTTGTGAAAGTCTGGAAGGATTATACCATTGAAGATGCCATTGTTGTTATAGAAAAAGTCGTGAAAGCCATCAAGCCTGAATCAATAAATCCCTGCTGGAGAAGACTGTGACCAGATGTTGTGCATGACTTCACAGGATTTACGATGGAGCCAATCAAGGAAATCATGAAAGAGATGGTGGATAAGGCAAAAAGGGTGGGGGGCGAAGAGTTTCAAGATATGGATCTTGGAGAAATTCAAGAGCTAAGAGACACCACTCCAGAGGAATTAACAGATGAGTGCTTCTGAACCAGGGCTAGATGAGGAAGAGGATGTATAAGAAGCAGTGCCAGAAAACAAATTGACATCAGACAAGCTGGCAGAAGGTTTCCGAATATTCAAGATGGGTTTTGACTTTTTACGACATGGACTCTTCTATGATATGGGCTAAAGCAAAACAACAGGAACCCTTCTACGATACAGGCACTGGAATTAAAGCAAACGGTGGAAGAAGGGTTGGTACCATATAGAAACATTTTTGGAGAAATGAAAAAGCAAAAAAGTCAGACAGAAATTAAGATGTACTTCTGTAAAGCTACACCAAATATGCCTGCCTCTCCTGTCTCCCCTTCCACCTCCTCCACTTTGTCTGCCTCTGCCACCCCTGAGACAGCAAGTCCAACCCCTCCTCCTCTTCCTCCTCCTCGGCCTAGTCAGCATGAAGTTGATGAGGATGAAGACCTTTATGATGATCCACTTCTACTCAATGAATAGTAAATAATCATCTTGCCATACAGTTAATAAACTTATCTGTTGTGTATTATGAGAGTATCTTCATGTGAAAATCGAATACCTGTATGGCAAGTACTGTATGAGACTTTTTGTGTCCTCATCATCATCAACGCCCAAGTATTCATCATGTAGAACATTGTGTGCAAGGTGTGTTTTGAGGTGGATAGCCTAACCTTATATAGGCATAAGGCGAGTGATGTTTAACGTAAAAGTAATAACATGTTAGTTTTCTTACTGTCTTATAACTTTGCTTTCAAAGAATTATATTACCATACAGCATGTCTCTCTTCCTCTCTCTCATAATTGGAGATACTGCATATCAACCTATCATCACAGGTAAGGGTTTTTAAACAAAATGTAACAGTGTTTCCCATCCTATCTTATGAGTATGACTGTACTACTCTATGCCATAAAAATGTGATAACCATTCATTCATTAGTGTATAGGAAAGGCTACTGTGAAACAATCATATCAATTACACTAGGCAACCATAAAGCAGTCATGTTGCTGTTTCTTTGTTAAACATGAATTTCATTTTCACATTATCTTTTAATTTTTGATGTCTAGTGTTAGTAATACATATGACATCTACAGTGTTTTGTATCATAGAAGACATTATTGCTGTAGGTACTGACAGGCAGATGATTCATCTTGTAAACAGATAAGTTACAGCACTGATATATACAGTACAGTACTGTAAATGTTTTTTCTCTTACTATTTGCTTAATAACATTTTCTTTTCTCTGGCTTACTTTATTGTAAGAATACAGTGTATAATACATATAACATATAAAATATGTGTTACTCGACTGTTTATGTTATCACTAAGGCTTCCAGTCAACAGTAGGCTATTAGTTGTTAAGTTTTAGGGTAGTCAAAAATTATACGTGGATTTTTCACTGTGCAAGGGGTCTGCACTTTAAATCCACATGTTGTTCAAAGGTCATCTGTTCTCTATTTGATTAGACTCTTCATTATTGCTGAGTCTTTCTCTGATGCACTGTTGGCAGCTGAGGGACTCCAGATGGAGGCAGCAGGCATAAAGCTTAGGGATTTGTAGTCAAATGGATCTGCCCCCACTGCATGACCTCATGCTGTGAAGTGCAGATGGAGTACGCCCCTTTTAAAACTATCATGACGATTAAATAAGATATTGTCTCTATAAAGTCTTTATTACATGTCTGGCTGGTAGTATGGGGTTGGCCAAAAAGTTCGTTAGAGTTTTTCCAAACTTTTTGGCCAGCCCAATAGATGTACACGTAGAGGTAGCTGGGATTTAATTCCAGATCCTACATACTCTAGAGCACATAAGCTGACCATAAGCTGTCTAGAAATGAGATACACTAGATGCTAGCTGGTGGACATCCAACCAGCCATCAGATTTAAGGGAGGAGGTTTGTCAAATAAGTATACCAATCCCTGATGTTATTACTTTTGGATTACTTTGTTTTACTCAACTCTGGGAGCTGAGTTTGTTAGCATTTTGATCAAAAGAACCACTGAAAACACATATCATGGTATGAGAAAGTAGAAAATTCTAACTGTGTAATGTTGCATTTATTTGAATAGGAGTGTAGTTCACTTTTTTGAAGCAGCCATACCTTATTATCTTACAGACAAATCCAAAGCAGATGGCAAAGTTGCTGTGGTGGCCAAGAAAGGGGTAAGATCATGTTTTATTAAATCAAATATACAGACTTCAAATTCAATCTGATTAACACTATTTTTAAAAGAAAATCAAATTAATATTTTAAATGAAAATGACATATAATCAAATTTTCCTTCTAAATGTTAGTTGACACTAAAAATTTAATATTTATAGTTACTTATATCAATGTTATAGAATTATCAAATATTAGAATAATAGAAAATTGTAAGTTAACAAATAAACAATTGCTTTTATTTGTACATACTCTCATATACTAAAATATTTTTAATATGTCATGTTATTATAATGTATGCAATCTTCATAGAAAATTCAAATAATTAAAATTCACAGCTTAATATGGACTTTACCTTAAAGTTAAGTAGAGAACAATATCAGACATTTGTATGAATCTTTTTAATGAAAATTTATAAAGTTAATAGCATTTTAAAAGAATTTTTAAAATTTAACATGTCATTCTATACATTGTGTGTGGAGATATGTTTAACTCTAGTTACTGTCAAAACTGTGATTGGGATAGGTTGAGCCTTGACAGTCTCCTTAAGTGACAGTATTCTCGAATAGTAGTTTCTCTCCTTGTGTCCACCACTATCAATGCTTTTCCCACTCCCTTGCCAGCTTTAGATATCACCAATTTTTACGTATTTGCCAATATTTGAAAGGAGAAAAATATGCCATTGTTATTTCAATCTGCTGTTATTTATTCTTTTATTTTAGTGAGGTTGAGCATTTTTCATATATTTATTGGACATATTTCTTCTGAAAACTGCCTGTGCATATCCTTGCCCATTTCTTCCATGAGCTTTTTTTACTTTGATTGATTGATTTATAGGTTGAACTGCTTCTTTGGATCTTCATTTCCTTATGAAGGCTCCCCTGTCACATAAAACTTACCTTAGATAAATTTGTATGCTTTTCTCTTTTTAATCTATCTTTTGTTACAGGGGCCCCAACTGAGAGCTTAGAAGGATAGAGGAAAAAGACATTTTTCCTCCCCTACACTAAAACCAGTTATCCGAATACCATTTATTGACTAATAAATAATCTTTCCCTTCTTTACTTTACTGTTTTTCTTTTGTTATCTTCTTTATAGTATATAGTATACCTTCTTCATAATATAACATACGGCATTTAACATGTCAAAATATCTGTTTCTATATCACGTATCTAGTCTTAAAAGAATTCTAAATTGCTGTAATTATTGTTTATCTTTCCTTTAATGTGTGGATTGGTGATCCTTCATTACCCTACTTTTTCAAAAATTGTTTTCATAGTTCTTGCCTGTTTTTCAGATTGTATGTATGTATGTATGTATATTATGATGAACTGACATTTTAAAAACCCTTTCTGTTTGGGGAGAGACTGTCCCTCCCAAGACTAGCCAGATCTTCTAGATGGCACAGGGTACATCTTTCATATGTACCAACTAATTCCAAACCCACATCACTCAACTACCTTCTTATCAAATTCTCAAATACCAAGCCAGTATTGCCCCTGCCCTAAATTATCCCAGGCCCAGGTTCCAGCCAATGGAGACCACCCCTCTAGACCAAAGCCTTCCAGAATTATTCAAAGTAGCCAGTCCTAAACTGTTTACCCTACCCTACATTTCCTTTCCCATGGAAACCTCAATAAAGGCACAATTTAAATAGTTTTAACAACATACAGATGAACTTTAGAAATATTTAGTTAAGTCTCCCAAGAAAAATTATGTTGAGGTGATGATTGGTATTGTAGAAAATCTATGTATTCATTTGGAGAGAAATTACATGTTTATAAAGTGAATGCACACACATAGAAATATGTCTCTTTATCATTTTTTCTTTAGTTTTTTTCAATGTAGAATTTTACATATTTCTAACTAAGGCCTTCCCACATTATTTGTTACTAATTGGAAAAGGATCTCTTTTTTATTTTTTCTAATGAAAAAGAAAATCATTTATTTATTTATTTATTTTTGGTTGCATTGGGTCTTCGTTGCTGTGTGTGGGCTTTCTCTAGTTGTGGCGAGTGGAGGCTACTCTTTGTTGCGGTGTGTGGGCTTCTCATTACAGTGGCTTCTCGTTGCAGAGCTTGGGTTCCAGCTGTGCAGGCTTCAGTAGTTGCAGCACGCAGGTTTAGTAGTTGCGGCACGTGGGCCCTCGGGTCCAGGCTCAGTAGTTGTGGTGCACAGGCTTAGTTGCTCCATGGCATGTGGGATCTTCCCGGACCAGGGATCGAACCCTTGTCCCCTGCGTTGGCAGGTGGATTCTTAACCACTCTGCCACCAGGAAGCCCCCTCTAAACTTTTTTAGCTTATATATAGAAAGTATGTATGTATGCATATCTTTTTTTCTAACACTTTATTTTTATTAATGCCAAGAGTTTAACTTATACCTCTTGAAAGGCAAAATTAATGACCACTTTTCTTGATTTATACATTTATGTATAAGGAATTCAAGCTATTATATTTTCTGATAAAAAAAATTTTCCCCCAAATTATTGCAAAAATTCTTCATAATAAGCAGGAAAATTTCATTAGCCCAATTGCAGAAGTCGCTTACATTTTATGAGTAGATGTCTGAATATTTGTGCTAATTAATAAGCTTGCTTATTAACATAGAATTCATGTACTGCAGTTCACTTGATTCACTTAGCTTTATATGCATCTTTCCACAAAGATAAATATTATAATAGATCTCTACGGCTGGCTTCTAGCACCAGGCAGAGAGATACCTCAGGAAAGAATAGTAAGTAGAGGAACCCCTTGGGAAGAGTCACAGTCACGTTTCACAACTCATTTAATTTCCTTTTGGATTTTACTTTTCTTCACCTTTCCATAGACCAGTGTTCCCAAAACTTGAATCATTCAGGTATTCCATCATCATTTTGCCATTTTCTGTGCTGTTAGTTACTGTAGTTTTCTTTCATTTCATTAACCTTTTTAGTAATTTAATTTTTTATTGAGGTAAAATTTAAACACCGTGAAATGCACAGACCTTAAGGGTGGAGTTTGATGGGTTTTTCTTAAGTGTATACACCCATGTAACTACCATTCCAGATTAAAATAGAGAACATTTTCATTACCCCAAAAAGTGTCCTAACCAAAATTTTAAGATGTAAATGTACTCTTTTGATGTGAGTTGCATTTTCAAATATATAAATAAATATATATTAATATAGAAAATTGTCCATTTATCACTTTAAATCATCAGTGGAAACCTTCACATAGAAAGTTCTTTTTGTACTAATTTCAGTTTCTCTGTTCTCAAACTCTGTGCCACTCTATGGCAGTATTATGAAACAGCCTTCCAGGGGAGTGATTTTTAACAAGATATTCTTTAGTAACTTAAAAACTAAACCTGCCTGATTAGGTTGCAAGCTTATCTTGAATTAAAATCTATAGGAATTCTGTAGGATAACTATTAGTAGGAAAGTAGTAAAATTAGACAAAATGGATTAATCGTTGATATCCAGAAACTTTTATATACCATTTATGAGAACAAGCAAAGACCCCTTGATTTAGAGTAACTCTTTTCTGGTGTGGATGATTATATTTGTTTCTTAAATAGAAAAGTCTACTATGGGACTTATATATTGGCTTAACCCTGTTTTTGACTTGACTTTCAGTTTATGGATCTGACTTCAATCAAACTGACCTCCTTGTAGTTTTCTTAAGATGGGCAGCGGGAATGGGAGGAGCTGGGATAGAGGGGAAGTGGGCATCGGGGTGAGTATAGCAGGCGTGAAAATCCCTTTGTTTTTCTTCCCTGGAAGTAAAATGACAGCATCCTAGTGTGAGGGCCACGCTGGTCTCCAAGCTCTCAGGTTGTTGTCCAGCAGTCGGCTTACGGCTTACAAAGGGTAGGTTTTCCACCCACAGGGCTGCTAGGCGCCTCTTGTTTTCAGGGGTTTCAGGTCTGAAGGGGAGTGTTTTGAGAGGTGGAAGTGGTGGGGGGTATCCTAATCCGATGACTTGTCCCAGTGCACTGATTTATCTGAGAAAATTCAAAGTTTAGTTATGCAGACCTGGTACTTGGTAAACAGAAATTCATCTTTATCAGTAATATCCTCTCTTAACTTTTAAGAATTGTTTTCATCCTAATTACTAAAAAACAAAATATCATTTTTAAAATGTCACCATTTATAATAATAGAAGATTGTATTAATTTTTGTTTCTCTGCACATTATGCCCATTTGAAAATTCACTCAAGGTATTAATTCACTTGGAATTCAAGTTTAGTAATACTTAAAATCTAGTGTCACAGATTCCAGAAATTCAAAACTTTTCAACCATAACTCTCCACGTTTTCTATTCTATATTTTAACTTTGAGCCAGAAGGCAATAAAAAGAATTCTACAAAATGTGATTGCTGTTTTGTTAAGATGCAAAAACCTTTTCAACTTGAGTCCTACTAATCACATGAAGAGCAGGTGTTGTCCTTTGTTATTTGGGACTAAAGGTTGTATTATGCAGATTTCTTCAGTTTTGTTGATTATATTCATTACAAGTATAGTCCTTTCTCTCATCCAGACACACAAATTATGACTCCAACATCAAGCTACACACACGATGAATGTGGGTTTCTTCCAAAGTTTGGGATATTTCTCATTCACCGTCACCTTCCTCATCCCATTCCATTAAAACCAAAACCAATCTTACTAATCCGTAGAAAAGTGGATATAACATACAAAAGGAATTTGAATGTAGCTATTGCACTAGATATTAAAAATGATCTTTCTATGTCTAATAGAAATAGCTATTGTTTTCCTGTTTGCAGAGGGAAGTTGTTATCATTGGAAAAAGTATGCTAGTGAAAATTAGTAGAATTTACATATAACTTATTAGAATGAATCTATAATTTTAAATTTATAAACATTTGGCTTCTGCCCATAATAGCTTCTTCAAACTTTTTATTTATATTAGACAACACAAGCCTATTTCTTTTCTTTGAAGACACATAAATTATTACTTTTAAATTCTTTAAAATTGTAATGACTTTGGGGTGATATTTTTTTTATGTACTAATACCTTTACTTTGCTTCAAAAATAATTTGCTCTGTTATGAAATATGTATATTAGGTACACATCTTAAATCTGTACTCCCCCACATACTGGGAACACAGTCACCCAGATCAAACAAAGGGAGGTGTATCTTGCATACCCTTCCATGAATCTAGGCTCAAGAATGTCTTTCATTTCAACCTCTGGGATCCTCAGCTGATGTAAAGACTTGGATCCAGATAAAATATTTTAAAGAATAGTCTTTTTTTTTAAAAAAATTGTTCTGTTTTGCAGAGTCTGTCTGTTCCTGTGTAGGGGAGATCATCTTCTTTTGCATGTTGCTGAGGATTAATGTTCAGAATTTGACAGTGATTGTGGGTTAAAGAATCAGGCCAATTATCCTTACTACTCAAGTTGATGGAGAGAAAAGTGGTAAAATAGATAATGAAGGTCTCAAAATTTGTTCTTTAGTCCAGAAAGAATAGTGTAATATGGGTACTATAATCATTGAATGTTCTCTGTACATCAGCTTTTTAGGATTTAATTGAAATATGTAGATTCTAGAAAGTCTTCCTGAGAAATCTTACCTTTTCCCAACATTCCTTTTGCTAAAATATCCAGTGACTTAGGAAAAACTATACACAAATAGGAATTGTTTTCAACAGACTTGGATTTTTAGACAGTGTCCAATTGCAAGTCAAATAATCTAACTTACCAGCTTCATTCAATCTGATAAACAACTGATATAAGTTCTGCTTTTTTCTGATTTCCATGGAACTCTTTCCTCTCTGGACACTCTGTTCCTATTAGTCCTTAGTATTCTGAAGCTCTATATAAATATGAGTACAATCTGTGCTATTTAAAAAATAATAAACTTCCTGAATTTCTGTGTTCTATCACTGGTATAGCTAGATGGTCAAAGACTGTTTAAAAAAAAAATCAAGTGCAAGACTTCAAAATTTATCAGTGAAGTACATAGTCATATAGTTCCTTGAGGTGTCCTGTTACTTCTGTCCTCAACCAAGATTGGGAGGTGTTAATGGAAGGCCTTTTCATGCCTTCTGTTTAAGGTGGTCTAGTGGTCAATTTCTATTTTAGGGGAAAATATTCTCCTGTGTCTCAGCTCACTGCTTGACCACACACTCCAGTATTTTTTCTAGTAAGCTCCTCAAAGCAGAGAAATCCACAGTGCTTTAGTGTGAACTTATACATGGCTGAAGAGAGTGCAAGGGACAACTAGATGTTTATAAGTCATGTTGCCAGGGACTGGTCTCTGATATTGTCCAAATCTCACAGGAATACCCCTCTACTGAAGATTGACCAGAGTGAAACATTGGTCATTAGCAGATATCTATGTAAGAAACACTGGATTTGTAGATGATCTGTTGAAATCATGTTTAAATAGGGCTAGAAAATGATCATTTCAACCTTCCTTCCTAAAAACAAATATTATCTGAACCCGAAGACTTAACTTTATTATTGGTACTCTCCAGATACTCAGATTAAGTAATAACCATCTTTTACAATGTTGCATGAAACCAGTTTTCATCCTTTTCCAAGCATATATTTCCCAGCAGATTTACCAAAGGGGAATGAGAATATTGGCTTTTCCTTCTATATGATGACTTTTGACAAGGAGTTTATGTACATTATTCAAGATACAGATTCATTCTTTTGTCAGAGTAGGCAGCTCTTTACTGGTTACTGACTGACAATTATTCTCAAAAGGTTACAAAACATATTTATGTCTTCTATGAGCATAAATTGCTGATCAAAATTTTACAGCCTCAGATTTAGCACAGCTAACAAACTTGTTCTTCTTGCTTAAAGAGATTTTTAATTTTGGGACTTCCCTGCAGGTCCAGTGGTTAAGACTTCATGCCTCCACTGCAGGGGGCTTGGGTTCGATCCCTGGTTGGGGAACTAAGATCCTGCATGCCACACGGTCAAAAAAAAAAAAAAGGTTTTCTTTGTTGTTGTTGTTGTTTGTGTGTGTGTGTGTGTGTTTTGTTTTACATCTTTATTGGAGTATAATTGCTTTACAATGGTGTGTTAGTTTCTGCTTTATAACAAAGTGAATCAGTTATACATATACATATGTTCCCATATCTCTTCCCTCTTGCGTCTCCCTCCCTCCCACCCTCCCTATCCCACCCCTTTAGGTGGTCACAAAGCACCAAGCTGATCTCCCTGTGCTATGCAGCTGCTTCCCACTAGCTATCTATTTTATGTTTGGTAGTGTATATATGTCCATGCCACGCTCTCGCTTTGTCACAGCTTACCCTTCCCCCTCCCCATATCCTCAAGTCCATCTCTAGTAGGTCTGTGTCTTTATTCCTGTCTTACCCCTAGGTTCTTCATGACATTTTTTTATTCTTAAATTCCATATATATGTGTTAGCATACGGTATTTGTCTTTCTCTTTCTGACTTACTTCACTCTGTATGACAGACTCTAGGTCCATCCCCCTCATTACAAATAGCTCAATTTCCTTTATTTTTATGGCTGAGTAATATTCCATTGTATATATGTGCCACATCTTCTTTATCCATTCATCCGATGATGGGCACTTAGGTTGTTTCCATCTCCAGGCTATTGTAAATAGAGCTGCAATGAACATTTTGGTACATGACTCTTTTTGAATTATGGTTTCCTCAGGGTATATGCCCAGTAGTGGGATTGCTGGGTCATACGGTAGTTCTATTTGTAGTTTTTAAAGGAACCTCCATACTGTTCTCCATAGTGGCTGTACCAATTCACATTCCCACCAGCAGTGCAAGAGTGTTCCCTTTTCTCCACACCCTCTCCAGCATTTATTGTTTCTAGATTTTTTGATGATGGCCATTCTGACTGGTGTGAGATGATATCTCATTGAACTTTTGATTTGCATTTCTCTAATGATTAATGATGTTGAGCATTCTTTCATGTGTTTGTTGGCAGTCTGTATATCTTCTTTGGAGAAATGTCTATTTAGGTCATCTGCCCATTTTTGGATTGGGTTGTTTGTTTTTTTGTTATTGAGCTGCAAGAGCTGCTTGTAAATTTTGGAGATTAATAGTTTGTCAGTTGCTTCATTTGCAAATATTTTCTCCCATTCTGAGGGTTGTCTTTTGGTCTTGTTTCTGGTTTCCTTTGCTGTGCAAAAGCTCTGAAGTTTCATTAGGTCCCATTTGTTTATTTTTGTTTTTATTTCCATTTCTCTAGGAGGTGGGTCAAAAAGGATCTTGCTGTGATTTATGTCATAGAGTCTTCTGCCTATGTTTTCCTCTAAGAGTTTGACAGTTTCTGGCCTTACATTTAGGTCTTTAATCCATTTTGAGCTTATTTTTGTGTATGGTGTTAGGGAGTGATTCATCTTATATTTTTACATGTACCTGTCCAGTTTTCCCAGCACCACTTATTGAAGAGGCTCTCCTTTCTCCATGGTACATTCCTGCCTCCTTTATCAAAGATAAGGTGACCATATGTGCGTGGGTTTACCTCTGGGCTTTCTATCCTGTTCCATTGATCTATTTCTGTTTTTGTGCAAGTACCAAACTGTCTAGATTACTGTAGCTTTGTAGTATAGTCTGAAGTCAGGGAGCCTGATTCCTCCAGGTCCGTTTTTCACTCTCAAGATTGCTTTGGCTGTTCGGGGTCTTTTGTGTTTCCATACAAATTGTGAAATTTTTTGTTCTAGTTCTGTGAAAAATGCCAGTGGTAGTTTGATAGGGATTGCATTGAATCTGTAGATTGCTTTGGGTAGTAGAGTCATTTTCACAATGTTGATTCTTCCAATCCAAGAACATGGTATATCTCTTCTTCTATTTGTATCATCTTTCTTTTATCAGTGTCTTATAATTTTCTGCATAGAGGTCTTTTGTCTCCTTACGTAGGTTTATTCCTAGATATTTTATTCTTTTTGTTGCAGTGGTAAATGGGAGTGTTTTCTTGATTTCACTTTCAGATTTTTCTTCATTACTGTATAGGAATGCCAGAGATTTCTGTGCATTACTTTTGTATCCTGCTACCTTACCAAATTCATTGATTAGTAGTTTTCTGGTAGCATCTTTAGGATTCTCTATGTATAGTATCATGTCATCTGCAAACAACGACTGTTTTACTTCTTTTCCGATTTGGATTCCTTTTATTTCCTTTTCTTCTCTGATTGCTGTGGCTAAAACTTCCAAAACTATGTTGAATAAGAGTTGTGAGAGTGGGCAACCTTGTCTTGTTCCTGATCTTAGTGGAAATGCTTTCAGTTTTTCACCATTGAGGATGATGTTGGCTGTGGGTTTGTCATATATGGCCTTTATTATGTTGAGGAAAGTTCCCTCTATGCCTACTTCCTGCAGGGTTTTTATCATAAATGGGTGTTGAATTTTGTCGAAAGCTTTTTCTGCATCTATTGAGATGATCATATGGTTTCTCTCCTTCAATTTGTTAATATGGTGTATCACGTTGATAGATTTGCATATATTAAAGAATCCTTGCATTCCTGGAATAAACCCCACTTGATCATGGTGTATGATCCTTTTAATGTGCTGTTGGATTCTGTTTGCTAGGTTTTTGTTGAGAATTTTTGCATCTATGTTCATCAGTGATATTGGCCTGTAGTTTTCTTTCTTTGTGACATCCTTGTCTGGTTTTGGTCAGAGGGATGGTGGCCTTGTAGAATGAGTTTGGGAGTGTTCCTCCCTCTGCTATATTTTGGAAGAGTTTGAGAAGGATAGGTGTTAGCCCTTCTCTAAATGTTTGATAGAATTCGCCTGTGAAGCCATCTGGTCCTGGGCTTTTGTTTGTTGGAAGATTTTTAATCACAGTTTCAATATCAGTGCTTGTGATTGGTCTGTTCATATTTTCTATTTCTTCTTGATTCAGTCTTGGCAGGTTGTGCATTTCTAAGAATTTGTCCATTTCTTCCAGGTTGTCCATTTTATTGGCATAGAGTTGCTTGTAGTAATCTCTCATGATCTTTTGTATTTCTGCAGTGTCAGTTGTTACTTCTCCTTTTTCATTTCTAATTCTATTGATTTGAGTCTTCTCCCTTTTTTTCTTGATGAGTCTGGCTAATGGTTTATCAATTTTCTTTATCTTCTCAAAGAACCAGCTTTTAGTTTTATTGATCTTTGCTATTGATTTCTTCATTTCTTTTTCATTTATTTCTGATCTGAACTTTATGATTTCTTTCCTTCTGCTAACTTTGGGGTTTTTTTGTTCTTCTTTCTCTAATTGCTTTAGGTGCAAGGTTAGGTTGTTTATTTGAGATGTTTCCTGTTTCTTAAGGTAGGATTGTATTGCTATAAACTTCCCTCTTAGAACTGCTTTTGCTGCATCCCATAGGTTTTGGGTCATCGTGTCTCCATTGTCATTTGTTTCTAGGTATTTTTTGATTTCCTCTTTGATTTCTTCAGTGATCACTTCGTTATTAAGTAGTGTATTGTTTAGCCTCCATGTGTTTGTATTTTTTACAGATCTTTTCCTGTAATTGATATATAGTCTCACAGCGTTGTGGTCGGAAAAGATACTTGATACAATTTCAATTGTCTTAAATTTACCAAGGCTTGATCTGTGACCCAAGATATGATCTATCCTGGAGAATGTTCCATGAGCACTTGAGAACAATGTGTATTCTGTTGTTTTTGGATGGAATGTCCTATATATATCAATTAAGTTCATCTTGTTTAATGTATCATTTAAAGCTTGTGTTCCCTTATTTATTTTCATTTTGGATGATCTGTCCATTGGTGAAAGTGGGGTGTTAAAGCCCCCTACCATGAACGTGTTACTGTCAATTTCCCCTTTTATGGCTGTTAGTATTTGCCTTATGTATTGAGGTGCTCCTGTGTTGGGTGCATAAATATTTACAGTTGTTATATCTTCTTCTTGGATCAATCCCTTGATCATTATGTAGTGTCCTTCTTTGTCTCTTTTAATAGTCTTTATTTTAAAGTCTATTTTGTCTGATATGAGAATTGCTCCTCCAGCTTTCTTTTGGTTTCCATTTGCATGGAATATCTTTTTCCATCCCCTTACTTTCAGTCTGTATGTGTCTCTAGGTCTGAAGTGGGTCTCTTGTAGACAGCATATATAGGGGTCTTGTTTTTGTATCCATTCAGCCAGTCTGTGTCTTTTGGTGGGAGCATTTAATCCATTGACATTTAAGGTAATTATTGACATGTATGGTCCTATTCCCATTTTCTTAATTGTTTTGGGTTTGTTATTGTAGGTCTTTTCCTTTTCTTGTGTTTCTTGCCTAGAGAAGATCCTTTAGCAGTTGTTGTAAAGGTGGTTTGGTGGTGCTGAACTCTCTCAGCTTTTGCTTGCCTATAAAGGTTTTAATTTCTCCATCAACTCTGAATGAGATCCTTGTTGGGTAGAGTAATCTTGGTTGTAGGTTTTTCTCCTTCATCACTTTAAATATGTCCTGCCAGTCCCTTCTGGATTGCAGAGTTTCTGCTGAAAGATCAGCTGTTAACCTTATGGGGATTCCTTTGTGTGTTATTTGTTGTTTTTCCCTTGGTGCTTGTTTTTTTTTTTTTTTTGAGGTATGCGGGCCTCCCACTGCTCTGGCCTCTCCTGCCATGGAGCACAGGCTCCAGACGCGCAGGCCCAGCGGCCATGGCCCACAGGCCCAGCCGCTCCATGGCATGTGGGATCCTCCCGGACTGGGGCACGAACCCACGTCCCCTGCATCGGCAGGCAGACTCCCAACCACTGCGCCACCGGGGAATCCCCCCTTGCTGCTTTTAATATGTTTTCTTTGTATTTAATTTTTGACAGTTTGATTAATATGTGTCTTGGCGTGTTTCTCCTTGGATTTATCCTGTATGGGACTCTCTGTGCTTCCTGGACTTGACTAACTCTTTCCTTTCCCATTAGGGAAGTTTTCAACTATAATCTCTTCAAGTATTTTCTCAGTCCCTTTCTTTTTCTCTTCTTCTTCTGGAACCCCTATAATTCGAATGTTGGTGCGTTTAATGTTGTCCCAGAGGTCTCTGAGACTGTCCTCAGTTCTTTTCATTCTTTTTTCTTTATTCTGCTCTGCAGTAGTTACTTCCACTATTTTATCTTCCAGGTCACTTATCCGCTCTTCTGCCTCAGTTATTCTGCTATTGATCCCATCTAGAGTATTTTTAATTTCACTTATTGTGTTGTTCATCATTGCTTGTTTCATCTTTAGTTCTTCTAGGTCCTTGTTAAATGTTTCTTGCATTTTGTCTATTCTATTTCCAAGAATTTGGATCATCTTTACTATCATTATTCTGAATTGTTTTTCAGGTAGGCTGCCTATTTCCTCTTCATTTGTTAGGTCTGGTGGGTTTTTATCTTGCTCCTTCATCTGCTGTGTGTTTTTCTGTCTTTTCATTTTGCTTATCTTACTGTGTTTGGGGTCTCCTTTTGCAGGCTGCAGGTTCATGGTTGCCGTTGTTTTTGGTGCCTGTCCCTGGTGGAGGGGACTAGTGCCTGTGTTCTGGTGGAAGAGGCTGGATCTTGTCTTTCTGGTGGGAAGGTCCACGTCTGGCGGTGTATTTTGGGGTGTCTGTGGACTTATTTTGATTTTAGACAGCATCTCTGCTACTAGGTGGGGTTGTGTTCCTGTCTTGGTAGTTGTTTGGCATAGGGTGTCCAGCACTGTAGCTTGCTGGTCGTTGAGTGAAGCTGGGTCTTGGTGTTGAGATGGAGATCTCTGGGAGATTTTCGCCATTTGATATTATGTGTAGCTGGGAGGTCTCTTGTGGACCAGTGTCCTGAAATTGGCTCTCCCACCTCAGAGGCACAGCACTGACTCTTGGCTGCAGCACCAAGAGCCTTTCATCCAGATGGCTCAGAATAAAAGGGAGAAAAAGTAGAAAGAAAGAAAGAAAAAAGAAAGAAAGAAGGAAGGAAAGAAAGAAGATAGAATAAAGATAAAATAAAGTTATTAAAATAAAAATAATTATTAAGAAAAAAAATTTTTTTAAAGAAAAAAAAACGGGTGCTTCCCTGGTGGCGCAGTGGTTGAGAGTCTGCCTGCCGATGCAGGGGACACAGGTTCATGCCCCGGTCCCAGAAGATCCCACATGCCGTGGAGTGGCTGGGCCTATGAGCCATGGCCACTGAGCCTGCGCGTCCGGAGCCTGTGCTCCGCAAGGGGAGAGGCCACGACAGTGAGAGGCCCGCGTAAAGCAAAACAAACAAACAACAACAAAAAAAAACGGACGGATAGAACCATAGGACAAATGGTGAAAGCAAAGCCCTAGGGACAAAATCTCACACAGAAGCATACACATACACACTCACAAAAAGAGGAAAAGGCGAAAAAATAATAAATCTTCCTCTCAAAGCCCACCTCCTCAATTTGGGATGATTTGTTGTCTATTCATGTATTCCACAGCTGCAGGGTACATCAAGTTGATTGTGGAGCTTCAATCCGCTGCTTCTGAGGCTGCTGGGAGAAATTTCCCTTTCTCTTCTTTGTTCGCACAGCTCCCGGGGCTCAGCTTTGTATTTGGTTACGCCTCTGTTTGTAGGTCGCTGGAGGGCGTCTGTTCTTCGCTCAGGCAGGACATGGTTAAAGGAGCAGCTGCTTCGGGGACTCTGGCTCACTCAGGCCACGGGGAGGGAGGGGTGCGGATGCGGGGCGAGTCTGCGGCGGCAGAGGCCAGTGGGACGTTGCACCAGCCTGAGGCACGCCGTGCGTTCTCCCGGGGAAGTTGTCCCTGGATCCTGGGACCCTGGCAGTGGAGGGCTGCACAGGCTCCCCAGAAGGGAGGTGTGGATAGTGACCTGTGCTCGCACAAAGGCTTCTTGGTGGCGCCAGCAGCAGCCTTGGTGTCTCATGCCCGTCTCTCGGGTCCGCGCTGTTAGCCGCGGCTTGCGCCCATCTCTGCAGCTCCTTTAAGCAGCGCTCTTAATCCCCTCTCCTCACGCACCAGGAAACAAAAGAGGGAAGAAAAAGTCTTGCTTCTTCGGCAGGTCCAGACTTTTTCCCCCGGACTCCCGCCCGGCTAGCCGTGGTACACTAACCCCCTGCAGGCTGTGTTCACGCTGCCAACCCCAGTCCACTCCCTGCACTGCGACCAAAGCCCGAGCCTCAGCTTCCAGCCCCGTCCACCCCAGCGGGTGAGCAGACAAGCCTCTCCGGCTGGTGAGTGCCGGTCGGCACTGATCCTCTGTGCAGGAATCTCTCTGCTTTGCCCTCCGCACCCCTGTTGCTGTGCTCTTCTTCGCGGCTCCGATGCTTTTCCCCTCCACCTGCGAAGGGGCTTCCTAGTGTGTGGAAACTTTCCCTCCTTCACAGCTCCCTCCCACTGGTGCAGGTCCCGTCCCTATTCTTTTGTCTCTGTTTATTCTTTTTTCTTTTGCCCTACCCAGGTACGTGGGGACTTTCTTGCCTTTTGGGAGGTCTGAGGTTTTCTCCAGCGTACAGTAGGTGTTCTGTAGGAGTTGTTCCACGTGTAGATGTATTTCTGGTGTATCTGTGGGGAGGAAGGTGATGTCCGCGTCTTACTCTTACGCCATCTTCCCCCAAAGCTCTGGTTGGCACTTTAATCTTGGACTTCCTAGTCTCCAGAACTTGTCTTCGTGTGGTCACCATCAGTGACTGGTCTGGGACCTCAACTGCTCCCCAACATCAGGGGTCTCTGCTAGTGTTGGAGGGTCTCCTGCAGAGGCGGGGAGTGGCTGTGGCTCACTGTGGGGACAAGGACACTGGCAGCAGAAGTTCTGGGAAGTACTCCTTGGTGTGAGCCAAGAAAAGGTTTTTAATTTAGATGAATAGTGGCTTAAGGAAATGGGCAATATCAAGTCAGTTTATGCAGATTATATTAATCTGATATAAACACAATTCTTATAGATTTTCTGTCCTTTGCAGTAAAAGGCAGTTCTCTCATTTGCCATTCTAGTCCACAATGCTAATTATTTTTTTTCAGTAAATGGCATATGCTGTCTATACATACACCTCTTTGTTTTTATGTCCAAGAAAAGAATTAATACTTGCTTTGTTTTCTTTAAAATCAGTGATGCTTGTATAGCAATATATTTGTGTGGATGGGTGTGGGCTAGATCAGTGCCTGGAAAACTGTAGTCACCTGAAGAGCTTATTTAAGTACAGATTCCAGGCCCCACCCACAGAGTTTCTGATTTGGTACTCATGGGATGGGCATGAGTATTTGCATTTCTAACAAGCTCTCAGATGTTGCTGATTCTGTCATGTTGTGGCTCTTGTTCGGAATAGCATTGGACTGGACAACATAGGAGAATCAGCTGTGCAGCACAGGAAGAGAAGGGGAAGAGATAGATTAGGTAAAGTAATCTTTAGTGTCTACTTGTACTGGGTTGGATAGTGGCCTCCGAAAGATACGTCCACCAGGAACCTCAGAATGTGACCTTATTTGAAATAAGGATCTTTGCAAATCCTTTGGGTGAGGATTTTGAGATGAGCTCATCCTGGATAATATGGGCCCTCAATCCAACGATAAGTGTTCTTATGAGACAGACATCTATCCTTCAGAACTGTAAGACAATAATTTTCTGATGCTTTACCAAATCTGTGGTAATTTGTTATGGCAGATTTGGGAAACTAATACACTACCAAAGTCCAGCCATATCAAAGTGCCAAGTTCCCTCTGTCGTATGGTCTAAGGAAAAAGGGTAGAGTTCTGACACTGACCTGGTGGACTAGTATAACAATGAAACAGTGACTGAACATCAACTAATTGCCAAATACTGTTGGATACTTCCTGGTATGTTGTGTAATTAATCTTCCCTCAAATGCCTTGAGGTAGTTATTTTTTTAGCATTATTTAACAAAAGAAGACCCTGAAATGCAGAATGGTCATTTAGTCAGAAAATATTTATTAAGTGTCTGCCTTACGCCAGGCTCTTGCTGGATGTTAGAGTAGTCAGTGACTTACCAAAGGTGATCCCGCTTGTAGGTGCCAGACTCAGCATCCAGATCAAGACCCTCTCCTTCCAGATGCAGTGCCCTTCTCCATCCATCATACGTTGTCAAAGGCTGGAGCAGGAAAGCACAGGGCGTTTGGCAAATACTGACTAGTCCATTTTGGCTGCTATGGAGTATTTAACAAAGGAGAAAAGGAATTTATTATGACCAGCACAACTCACTGTAATTTATGGTAGTCGTCTAGCAGTATTTCTTTCTATTAGTACCTATAAAGCAGTTTTCACTTTGTTACCTGAATTTCATTTCCACTTGTGACCAGTCTTTCAATTCATACTCAAATATGCATGTAATATAAGCTGATCCTTAATAACAAGATAGAAATAATAGCATTACATTGTTTTTGGAGATGTAGTTCAATGATTTAGACAACAGTATTTCTATACATATTTTTTAACATATAGATATATAACAGTCCTGGAAAAACTATTTGAATATTACCTTGAGGTTGTAGATCACAAAAAGAAGATCACTTACTCTTTAGCATCATAATAATATGAATTCCCTGAATGTTTCATACAAACTTCCCCTGAGTGATTATTAGGATATAATTTTTTATAAGAATAAATTAAAATATCCCCTTTTAACTGTAAATTCATCAGTTTCTACTTGTAATTCTGTTTCTCTGTATATTTTAAGGCTAAGATTTTGGTATATACAGGTTCAGGACTAATATTTTGGGGGTAGATTGTTTCTTTTAGCATTAAGTAATAACCTTTTTATCTCTGATTATGCTTTTTGCCTTAATATCTGCTTTTTTCTACCAGTAATACTGTAGCAGTATTCCCTTTGTTAATAATCATTGATACATTGTATCTACTTACTTTCAATTTTTCCATGTCACTGCATTAAAAAAATTTTTTACCTTCATTGAGATATAACTTATTCAGTCCTTTAAATTGTAAAATCCAGTGTTTCTTAGTATATTCAGTTGTCAACCAATACCACTATCTAATTTCAGAACACTTTTTCATACCACCAAAAGGGAACCTGATATTCATTAGGAATCGCTGCCCATTTCTACATCCCCTCAGTCCCTGGCAATCGCTAATCTACTTCTGTCTCTATGGATTTGCCTTTTCTGGACATTTCAGATAAATGAAATCATACAACATGGCGTTTTGTGTCTGACTTTTTTTCAACTTTTCACTTACCGTAATGATTTCAAGATTCATCCACGTTGTAGTATGTGTCAGTACTTCAGTATTTTTAAAGGCTGAGTAATATTTCATTACATGGATATATCACATATCTATCCATTAATGGATATTTGGGTTGTTTCTACCTTTTTGGCTATTATGAATAATGCTGTTATGCGCATTCATAGTTTCATAATTATGACCAAATATAATTTTTTACATTGACGTATGTTTTCATTTCTCTTGGACATATACCTAGAAGTGGAATTGCTGCATCATGGGGTAACTCTACATTTAACATATTGAGGAACTGTCAAACAGTATTCCAAAATGGCTCCACCATTTCACATTCCCACCAGCAATGTACGAGGGTTCCAGTTCCTCCACATCCTTCATCTTGTCCTTGCTTAGACATTAAGACCCCAGTCCCAAGCCCTTTTGGCCCTTTTCTGGTATAAATTCTCAGTGGGTCTTCACCATGTCAGTTCCCACCTATATAGCTTTGCATTCCACATGTTTCTGGCATCTGAATTTTTCTTTCTTTAAAGATCATATATGAATTAAAATTTAAAAGTAGTTTTACTTAGTATTTTTGTGTATTTGTGGAAGGTGAGGAAGGGAGAGTGGATATAGGGGGTAGGCATTTGTACTGGATGAGTCGAGCATTCCTAGAAGTTGAGCAGGTCAGTGGAATTGCAGTGATGATGAAGTGGCTGACTTAGAATTACATATGTTGTTCAGGGCTGGGGACCAGAGTTTTTATTCTGGGCTAACTTACTCAGACCATATAGGATCCATTATTATGCTGAACTCATCGTATCCCATATGAGCTAACTGATCTTTTTGTGTTGTTACTTTACAGATGCAAGTTTCCAAAAATAATACTCAAAAGAAAAAGCCCAAATTTAGGAAAAGGTATGCTTTTTTAAATTAAAAACTATTATGATAAAATTGAAATATATATATATTGGGTTTAATTTTTATATGACATTTCTCCCTGGTTCTTAATTTTGTTTCTCTAGGGAAATACGTTTTAAATTTTCTAAAAGAATTAATAAAATGATAAGTAGTAGGCTTAGAATTATGGAGAAAGTTTTATGTTGGTACAAATGTGTTGAACTATAAGTTTCAAAGATTAATATCATGTGAGCAACCAGATAAGAAGCAGGTTTTTAGTTTAAAAATAGGTAATGCAAACCAGAAATAAGCCTTTATAATGAGTCACTGATGACAAGTTTTAGTGTTTATCACTGAACCAGCCATACAGGTTATTTATTTTTTTAATGAATAGTAATCAGTGTTATGTGAAAAGGAGTCCTACTCAAAGACAAAGACTGGCCTAATATGACAGTCCTTCTCTTCTTCTTTGTCCTTTATTAGAAGATGAATAATTAAATTTTTAAAAAGGACTTTCACTTCCTAATCTTGACACTTCACAGTAACCCTATCAAATAGATAGGGGTATATCATAATTATCTCCACCTAAAAGATGAAGAATTTGTGCCTTAAAGAATTTAAGTGACTTTCTCAAGATCTTCTGGTTAGAGAAAATGCGTTTGAACAGATGTTTTCTGACTCTAAATCAGCAACATGGTGTAGTGGGAAAAGCATGGATTTTGCAGTCTGACAGAATTTAGTACTGTCACGTTCAACCATTTTCCTATGTTGTCAAATTTCTTAGTTCCTCTGAGTAACAATTGGTAGGTTTTTGGAGGGAGGATTACACGCAAAAGGCTTTGTAAGGTGCTGGGTAGATTACTAGTGGTTTTCACCTAGTGAGAGCTCAGATCAGTATTATTTTGTTTTTCACTGCCTTACTTACTGTGTACAACAACAAAGAAAAAGTACCCCAAGGTAGGAAATATATACTCATAATTTACAGTTACCAATGAATATGCATGAACAGATATTTAAATATACATGCCTGATCTTTTGAAAATAAATCTGTCAAATTCTTTTTCTAGGAAAGCTATTTTAAAATCATCTTTTGAAAATGTTTGTTCAGATGATGCCTTATCAAAGGAAAACATGGGTATGTGAAGGCCTGTCCTGCTTTTAGTTCTTCTACCTGTATTTAATTTCACCACATATAATTGTATTCCTTTGAAGAAAAAAAATGTACATGTATACATATATGAGAAACATTAGTGGGTTTTTGGTATTGATTTACATACTAGGGATTTTCAATTGTCTTCAGGTTTCTATTCCCTCGAATTAAATTTTCTCTGGCTTTGTCATATATTTAATTTTTTAAAATAAAGCATCAGCAGTTGTGGGAGGAAATACCAGCATCAATACGCTTCAATCCAGACTTATCTAGTCCATATTTATTGGGGTCCTAGGGGTGCCAAAGGGGGAGAAGGAAGAAAAGCAGCAGCCTAGGGCTTCCAGCTGAATTAATTGCCATTGGAGTTAGACCACAGTAGGGAGAATGTCGCCTGCAGGGAGAAGCTCTTCACTTTCAAAAGCACTTTACTTTTCCTACATTTTCGTTGGTCTTGAAAAGCAGGCACATGCTTGTTTGCTAGGTGGAACTTTGGCAGCCATACAAAGAGGTTTCAAAGCCAGTTAAACCCAGAGAAGTCATTGTGCCACACTCCCTCTCCTTGAAGCCACCCCAAGATCCTACGGGGCTCTCATTTCCATTGGCTAAATACGCCATTTGTTTTCAGTCTCAGTAAAAGAAAGGAAAGCAGGCAGAGGAAGGACGAGGTAGGGTTTTTTTTGTTTGTTTGTTTTTTCTTTTTTTTGCGCAGTACGCGGGGCTCTCACTATTGTGGCCTCTCCTGTTGTGGAACACAGGCTCCGGACGCGCAGGCTCAGTGGCCATGGCTCACAGGCCTAGCTGCTCCGCGGCATGTGGGATCTTCCCGGACCGGGGCACGAAGCCGTGTCCCCCGCATCAGCAGGCGGACTCTCAATCACTGCACCACCAGGGAAGCCCGAGGTAGTTATTTTTTAAAAAGAAATTTCTTTGGCTCCTCTCCTAAACCACTACAAAATTCCGTTGTTTCTATCTCTTCTTAAACTTATTCTGCTACTGCTTTCCCGCTATTTAAGGTGCTTTTTTTCTTTTTTGGTTATTTTGTTCCTTTGCCTCACATCTTTTCAGATATTCCTGTAGAAATATCAAAAGTCATTTTAGCCCTAGGCTGAGTTACCACCAGGTGACCCTGATACTACAGCTGGATCCTTCTCCTCTCCAACTAGCACAGGATCCTACAGAAGAAATTCATGCCTGCCAGGAATCCACTGACTGGAAATGACTCTTCCATGTAAATGAGTGAACACATCTCAGTAGTCTTCCACTAAAGGGAAGCCCTGTCAGTAGTCTCATGTTCTGTATGGCTCTGAAAGTCTCAGTAGTTAATTGTTAAAATAGTTTACCTGATCAGTGTTCCACTCCTCAATCCCATTTGAACTAAAGAACAGAAACATCTAGTCTTCTGTGTTCTTTGTAAGAGCTGACTACTTCCTGAAAGAGTAGTTCTTTTTCAGTAGTTTGTACCCTCCTCAAATTTTTTACCCACTACCCATATTTCTGTGGATCCCTTGATGCAGGCCTCTGAGATCTCTCATTTCTTCTTAGCTTAAGGTAGGATCAGTCCTAGATCGAGCAACAGAGGAAAATTATACCGTCAGATTCTTGAGTCTCCACCCCACTTTTGTACCCTCTTTCCTTATGCTCCCAGGTGCTAATGTGTCTCCTGTTAGTCTACTGCCCCAGCTGTGATATTCCATTATGGGTTTTATGCTCTACAGTTGCTTCTCTCTTTCCCTTAGTTAGAGATCCCAGGGAGAGTCAATTAAGTGGATCTACTTTACCTTTCCAAGTATCAGTTTCTTCATCTGTAATAAAGAGATACAGTAGAAGCCCTCTTATCCGACAAATAGAGGACTATTTCTGGAAAATAATAGAAAAAATTGAGGAATCATTAAATAAATTAAACTGTATATTCATGGCTGTATAAAGATTTAATCTAATGCCGGGAGGGAGAGATAAATTAGGAGTTTGGGATTAACATATACACACTACTATATATGTAAAATAGGTAAACAACAAGGGCCTACTGTATAGCATAGGAAACTATATTTAATATCTTGTAATAACCTATAATGGAAAAGAATCTGGAAAATAATATATATACACATATGTATATATCATTTTGCTGTACACCTGAAACTAACACAACATTGTAAATTAACTATACTTCAATTTTAAAAAGTGGTTATAAAAAGAGACTTAATCTAAGAAATAGCTATTTGTGGAGCATGTCTGTATTTTTTTGGAGAATTGCCACCCGGAATATCTTGTATTATATTTTTTTTTCAGTGTTTAGGGACCAAAAAAAAAAAAAATCCATTGATGATGAAATAATAATACAATAATAATAATGATAACACCTGTAGCAGTTAGTATGTGTCCTCACTTTTCTAAACATTTCATATATATCAATTTATTTAACCCTCACAAGATCTATATGAGATAGATAAGGTAGATATTATTTTAACGCCCATTCTGTCAGTGGAGAAACTGAGGTACTTAATAGGTTACATGACTTTTCTAAGGTCACATAGCTTCTTAAAATTAATCAAAGTTTGCAACAATTTCCTTGGTTGCTTTGAGTACCGGAAGCTTAAAGCTAAATTTATGGTTTTTCTTTACAGCAATGGTAGTTGGTCTAAGCATTTTTTAAATGTAATGCCTTTCGTATCTTCCTTAATGAATTGATTTTGACTTCTTTTATTTTCAGTCTTTGAGTTTTTGTCATTTGTTTTATTGTATCAGTGTTTTCTGTTGGTAAATACCTCATTTCTTTTTGGGAAGTAGACAGTGTATTAAACTTTTGATAGATAAAAGATTGACATAGTACCCTGGATTGACTAGTAATCTACTAACATTAATTAATAAGTTAGCAAAGGATGTGTTCATTAGCTGTCTGAGATAGGTGAGAATGGCAGAGAATGGCTAATATAGGAAAGGTCTGGATGGTGGCTGAGCCCGAGTAGGAGATGAAAGCTTGAGGCCTGGGTCTGGGGTGTAAAAGGCTAACGGGGAGAAGGGTGCTGTCTTGCTATTCAAGGCAAACTTTGCCCACCTGCTCTTGGCTTGGAGTCACCTTTAACCTCTCGGCCTTTGTGCCTCCTGTTTCTGTTTGTGTCCCAGAAAGGTGTCCTCTTCTTCATTCCACTTCAGCCTGTATTTCACTCATCTCTACGTTTAAATCATGAACACGCAGAGGAGGGTTTGTGGTTACTTGAAAACAAAACAAAACCAAGTGCTTTTTCCTCCTCTTCACCCTCCTTTTCTGTAAGAATGACTTCAAAATTTCAACATTGAAATGGCCCTGAAAGTTTATTTAAGATGCTATTTTTCAGTGCCGGGTTTGAAATAACCCAGCCAGTGGCCTCGTTATATAAGGGAGGAAATAGCTTCTTTAGACATTCAATAGAGAAATAGAGAGTAAAGAAAACTTCATAAATATACATTTGAAGGCTTTTAAAATAGTGACTGATTGGACTTCCCTGGTGGCGCAGTGGTTAAGAATCCGCCTGCCAACGCAGGGGACACCGGTTCGATCCCTGGTCTGGGAAGATCTCACATGCTGCGGAGCAACTAACCCTGTGCACCACAACTACTGAACCTGTGCTCTCGAGGCCGCGAGCCACAACTGCTGAGTCCACGTGCCACAACTACTGAAGCCCGTGGCCCTAGAGCCTCTGCTCCGCAACAAGAGAAGCCACCACAATGAGAAGCATGCACACTGTGGGATAGGGAGGGTGGGAGGGAGACTCAAGAGGGAGATATGGGGATATATATATATGTATAGCTGATTCACTTTGTTATAAAGCAGAAACTAACACACCATTGTAAAGCAATTATACTCCAATAGAGATGTTAAAAAAAAAAAAGAAGCATGCACACCACAACAAAGAGTAGCCCCCGCTGTCCACAACTAGATAAAGCCCACATGTGGCAACGAAGACCCAACACAGTGAAAAATAAATAAAATATAAATAAATTTATTTTAAAAAATAGTGACTGATTTATTGAGATAAACAGTAAGTTATTTCTTATCAGGAGTGGAAAAAAACACTGATTTATTTTATAAAAAGTCATTTTTAAAAGCCAGATATGGACTTCAGTATGAGAGATACTTTTTTCTTTTCTTTTTTTTTTTTTCCACTTTCTCTGCATGATAGAGCAGCTATCACTCAACAAATTGAAGCAAGTTAGGAAAACTACAGGATAATGAGGATTGATAGAAGTTGATTAGTCATGCAGTTAGCACAGGCGTGCATTCTCTCTCTATCTTTGGAGGAGATCATTGACCAATTTTGATAACCTAGTTTGTAGATTACAGTAACTGCAATTTCTGAGAATTATTTTTGCACTCTCTGCGTTTACAGTATAGGAATACCCATTTAGAAAAGCAAGCCTCCTGTTGCTCTGGAAGCAGAATTTGACATCAGTCAAGTTGGTGTTATGAACCCTGGTTGATTCATGAAGTCATCCATTACTTTGTCTTCCCTTTGATCGAAAGGCAGTGTACATACTTTTCCAGATCACTTGAAAACAGAGAGCCTGCAATGGCGCTTGGCAATGACATTCATTATCATAAATTGATTGTATTTTAGTCTAGTCTTAGAAATAAAAAGAAGTTTGTGTGCCATTTTTCCTTTACAGCAGAGCTCAAAATACACCTTCTCAGCAGTGCACTGAATGTCAGTTATCAATTTCCATAGACTCAGAATGTAAAGTAGGAAAACCCAACATCTGTGAGTGGGACTGGGGAATTGGTGTGAAGATAGCCACACAGTTGTTATTAAGTGACAGGTTACTAAGTAAGAAATCTGTCATAAAGAGAGGTTAATCTCATTAACAAAACTGATTCAGTGAAAATGTACTTTCCTACAGAAAATTCTGATTCAGTAGATATGGTGTTGCATTCGTATTTTTTAATAAAGTCTCCAGGTGATCCTTGTGCCCCTAGATTTTGAATATCATTGTTCTAGAATGTAATAGCTTATCCTCTGTGTTCTTAGGCTTTGGCAGTTAACACAGATCTGTGTGCTTACAACTAACATGTCAGTTACAGTTTTTGTTTGTTTGTCTTTAAACATAGGAACTGGTTCTGAGGTATGGAATGGCTTATCAGAAAGCTTCTTTCAAACTGTTTTTGAGAGTTTTCCACAAAGAAAACCTAAGACTGGCTAGATGGAGATGATGACCAGGAAGGCTCGTTGGTCTGTGGCTCTTCTCTGGGGCCCCTGACCCTTAGTAGGCACACAATAAACATTTGCTGATTAAATAAAAGAAGATGGTAATAAAATATGAATTCTTTTGAGCTGGAACGTCTCACGTTAATAATCTCTGTTTTTACCTTATAGCATGCTTAGTTTACAAGGATACCTGTGTGTGTAAACACACACACACAAATGGATGTGTATATCATGCACAATTAAATTAATATGATTGCTGGGAACACGTTGATATATTCATTGATAATATTTTAGCGCTGAAGGGTGTGTCCTGCTTGGGTTCCATGAACTTTCAGCTGCTCTACCTCGTGTGATTTTTGGTTACTTGCCAATGAGCAGTCCATAATAGGGGTGGTGTGTCAGATTTGTATAACCAGAGTGGAAGGTGATGGGGTGTGTGTTCGTGGCCTTTCCCTTTCAATCATGCTGCCCTTGGAAGACTTCTCAGGGGCCCCATCAGTCTGTTTTGCAGGAGCAGGCCACCCGGGTCTCCTTCCCCTTATCTTTACTTCAACAAGACTTGGTATCAAATGAAAATGTTTGTTTTATTTAAATCGGGAATTCAGTTGATATTGTTAATCAGTGATTGAGTCTGTAGAGTTATAATAGGTATTTCTTTGATGGGGATATTATTTTATCTCAGCAAGTTCAATCAATTACCAGATTTTTTACATACTTACATATTTCTGTCACAGTAGCACCAAAAAACCACAATTTTTATAAGTGTGTGGGTTTTTTTTTTTTAATCAGATTAGGCAGTTAAGATGCATTGATATTTTGATTAGGAATAGACTAGTCTGGACTTAGCCTTGCCACTTAATTACATGGCTTCCCCTTTTAAACAGTAGCTTTAATAGTTTATTGCAGGAATTGACAAGTTGTGGCCCACGGTCCACCAGTTGCTGCCTGTTCTTGTAAATAAAGTTTTATTGGGACACAGCCACTCTCATTTGGTTTAAGTGTATGTGTATGGTTTGCATCCAACAGCAGTATTGAGTAGCTGTAACAGAGACCATCTGGCCCACAAAGCCTGAAATATTTACTCTCTGGTCCTTCACAGAAAAAAAGTTTTTGACCCTCGGTCTATAAATAACAATTTAGTTTGGTGCCCTTGGCTCCTTATTTTAAAAATGCAAACTTCTAGTGAGCTTTTGATGTTTCAGGGATACTTTATAGTCTACACATAGCAAGAATGTAACCTACATTTTTCAAGGAATAATTATTCAATATAAAAGATTCACCTGGAAATCCATAGTAATTTCACATCAAGCAGAGGCCTATCTGAAAATTATACAACATTATTTATTTTTTAATCTCATAACTTTAGAAAATGTCCTCTTTGGGGGTGGTTAATAGTATGAATTAGATTGAATTAATTAAGATATAACATTTTTGACTATATTAACGTTGTTTCTTTAGTTGTCTCTGAGACAGAACTTTTATTAAAAGAGCTGGAGCAAATGCTAGAGCAAGCGCGGGAGCCCACAGCCGCCCCTGATGATTCCGAAGGGGAGCGCAGAGAGGAGACAGATACAGGAGAAAAGGTAGGGTCCATAGTGACCATCAGGCCTAAACAGCAACTCCAGACTCCTTAAACAGCAGAAATTGTTCCTGGATCTTCATTTACACTATATGGGAAGTGCTTTTCACTTCTGAAACTTGAGCCCTTGATTATCATGAGGTGAATAATAAACTAGTAGCCTGTTGAGAAATCAAGATGCATCTATCAGTCTTTGAAAAAAGTATATTTGAGCCAAGGAGCTCTTTTATTTTAGATATTTAAGTCTGGAATGAAGAGAGATGGAGGGGCTCACTGTCATCAAGAGGGTGCCCATCTTTACAGTCAGGAGAAGGGCCAGGACAAGAGCCGCTCAGGAAACCTGCTCTGCCTGGTTCATGCACAGGGTTGATCTCCATGGGGACAAACCTCATTAGTAACATCCTGGAGGTGGGGTTTTTCACTGGACTCTATTTCACCATTATTAACTAAATTGTCTTTTTCTTTTGGTCAACTATATTGGGCTGAGAAAGGCCATGTGTGCTTACTGTATTCAATATTTATATATGAAAACAAATTTTGAGTTGGTTGACACACTGCTCAGCGCATCAGCTCCATGTCTGTGCAAATAAAATGAGGTACAAGCCCAGCTCATTAACACAGAGCAGCAGTGTGGCAGGTGTGAGAAAAATAAGTCATGGGGCAGATGCTTCCACAAGGTGGTACAGCTGTTCCCTATGTAGTTAGGAAGAAAAACAGCAGTGGGGAGCCCTGGAACCTTAAGGTTTCATTCCTTCTCTCATTCCCTCATTTGGGTATATAGTGTGCCTGGAGTCAGGAGGGCAGTGGATAGGAGACAGGCTCAGGATACAGTGCCTACGTGCCCATCCTGGTCCTGCCAGTGAGGACTTGGGGGACTTGGCAAGGTTGCCTAGCCAAGGGTGAAACAAGGCAAACCAGGAAAAGTGCTTTGCAGAGTAATTGACACCTAAGGTTGGCTGTTATTACAGATGAGAATTGTCAGTGGCAGCCGCTGGAGAGAGTATCAGCTAAGAATTGTCACTTTGTCTCTTTTCCCATATTCTCACTTTGCGGAACTACCCATCCCCAAGTCTGTCTATTCTGAGATGCAGAAAAGGTGGATTTGTAAGTGGACAAGATTGTTTACCCACTTTGGCTGATTTCATTCAGAACTTCAAGAAGAATAAAGATGATTCTTAAATACCTCCTTGACTGAGTTAGAAATCAAGAAAATATACAGAATTTACAGTTGAGATCAAAATGTCAAGGAAAATAAAATTAATGATAAAAACACTTGCTGAGCTGAAAACATAAATGTTTTCTTGGTCAGCGATACCAACTTGTACTTGAATTTCCATGGGTTGTGAATGCCATTTTTCCAATTAGAGTTCCTTTTTTAAAAAAAAAAAAACAAAAAACAAAAAACTTGTTGTCTCTATATAGATCCTACCCTTTGTAGAACAAGAGCTATAGATTGGTGATATATATGTTGTATACATGTAGTTAATATACAAATTATTCTTTTCTAGCAAATGTGTGTTTTGTTTGAGCACCATATGGATTTTTGCAGTGTTTTGTTTTTTTTTTTTTCAGGCTTATCAGTTTGTCTTTTCAAAAATACAGCCAGGGGCTTCCCTGGTGGCACAGTGGTTGAGAGTCCGCCTGCTGATGCAGGGGACACGGGTTCGTGCCCCGGTCTGGGAAGATCCCACATGCCACGGAGCGGCTGGGCCCGTGAGCCATGGTCGCTGAGCCTGCGCGTCTGGAGCCTGTGCTCTGCAACGGGAGAGGCCACAACAGTAAGAGCCCCGCGCACCGCAAAGAAAAAAAAAAAATACAGCCAGGTTGATTTTTATAGAAATGTCCTGGAGCTTTTACAGCCACAGAATTGGCTTCTATTTTGCCATTATAACTAGTAGCTTCATAGAACAGAAAATTACTTCTGATTTTTATTTCTTAAGGTAAAATACATAGTTTTTATACATCACCAGCCAGGAGCTTGCTCTTTGTTTTAGATTCTTGTAATATTTTACGCTTTCAAAGTCATTTAGAAATTATAAAATTTAACCATTTTAAATTGCTGGTAGTAGGCAGGTGAGTGCCACCTGCTGACTGGTTCATAAGCTTCTCTCCACACTGAGCTTTACAAGTCTGGAATTCATGGCAGGTTCAGGGTACTTAGGGCCTTGTTCACTTTTAAATAAGGAGAATAGCAATGCTGGAGCAATTTACAGCTTAAAAATAAAAAAATGATCACCTAAGGGATTTCTTTTTTTTGTTTGTAGGAAAAATTAATATATCTTCCAAAGGTAATACCACTTAACACTGAAGATGTGTTTTGTTTTTAGGAGAAAGTGGCCTTTACAAGCTAACACATCAAAAGGAGCCATCTGATCATTTTAAAGTTCTGAGCATGTTTATTCTCTGGGCAGATAGTGTTTGAGCTATTTTCAAAGTTGTAAATTTGATGATGTTTTCATCATTCATTTCATGTATGAGGTTTCAGGTCGATTACTCTCAAGTATTTATACCAATGAATTGAGAGTAGCAACATGAACAAAAAGCATACACACATGGATAATCAAAATCCATTTCTATTTGTCATTGGAATACTTTATGAGATTATTTTCCTCAGTAGAGTCACCTTTCTAATTAATTATGTTCTTAGCTAATATTAACACTAGTTGACATGCCCTGACGTGGAAAAAAATGGGAAGGAATTAATTTCAGATTATTATAAGAATCTACCTGAATAATTCACAAATTAGATAGTCCATATACAGATAAGACAGTGTTTACTGAATAATAATTATTTTAATAATTATTGTAATGAAAGGTACATTTTTGATACATGAAAGCACTTGTCTAAACTGCATGTATTCTTTTTTAATTTATTTATTTATTTATTTTTGGCTGTGTCAGGACTTCGTTGCTGCACGTGGGCTTTCTCTGGTTGCAGCGACTCTTCGTTGCAGTGTGGAGGCTTCTCATTGCGGTGGCTTCTCTTGTTGCAGAGCACGGGCCCTAGGTGTACAGGCTTCAGTAGTTGTGGCACATGGGCTCAGTAGTTGTGGCTCATGGGCTCTAGAGTGCAGGCTGAGTAGTTGTGGCGCATGGGCTTAGTTGCCCCGCAGCATGTGGGATCTTCCCAGAGCAGAGCTCGAACCTGTGTCCCCTGCATTGGCAGACGGATTCTTAACCACTGCACCACCAGGGAAGTCCCATAAACTGCATGTATTTTTTTTCTTACATTGTGTGGGAAGTTACCTCCGCCTTTAATGACCCTTGAAGTTGTAAATCTCGTGTGTGTGTGTGTGTGTGTGTGTGTGTGTGTGTTTGCATTGTCTTTACCTGTGTTCTTTCCCAGTAAGCTAGCACACACTCTCACTGTTCATAAGGAATGCAGATGCTTATGAGAAAATGAGAACAGAAGAGTGTGACTAAAACAGTTTTAACTTGTATTCCCCATAATAATCATTTTTAAAATAAACAAATATAGAAAACTCTCAGAAGTTTAATTTTAATGACCACATTTTGCCAAAGCATAAAATTAAAACTAACTAAAAATGTGTGATGTTGGAGAGTAGAGACAGGACTAAATACTATGTTATTTTTACACTCACACACTTACTGTACGTTATACTTTATGTGGGGATCATTATTTGACCACCAGCAAATGGAACACCTTCTTAAGGAGTTACTGACAACTTTATGTTTTGTTCAAATAATTAAGCCTGGTCTTCAAGTAAATTTGATGACTTGTATGATTATTTTTACAGTTATCGAAATGTGACCCTGAAGCTCCTGTTGGCAGCTCGCTTGAGAACCACTGTGAAGAGGACTATCTTGTAATTGATGGGCTAAGATTAAAAGCTGGAGAATGTATTGAAAATATAACTAACAAGTTTAAAGAAATAGATGCGTTGATGTCTGCATTTTAGGGCATTACAGATATTTTCAAAAGTTAATTATAAAAACATTTACATCTTTACATTTTCCCAAAGTCAAAACTTAAAAATGTTTAGTGAAATAGGTATACATTATACTGAAGTTGTTATTTCTAATAACTTTCTACTTTGTGTTTTGAAAATATCCATTGTTTTGAGAGTCAATCAAATGGTAATTAAGTTAGTGTTATAAATTTAGAATCTGAGAAACCCTGATATTTGTATTTGTAGGGTTTTTTTCTTGTTTGCCTTAATTTTAAAATGACTTATGAAACCTACTTCACAAATACATGCTTTACAGTGATTATTTAGGCCCTTTGTTCAAATGTGGCTAACTGTTAAAATGACTGCCAATGCTATTATAATTCTTACAGATATTTCAAATCTAATATACTTATAGAATGTGAATTTGTAGTAGAAAGAAGCTACTGTAAAATAAAAGGAAATAATAAAAAATGGTTGTGTAATAGAGTTGGAGCTTTCTTAAAAAACAAAAATGTCAATTGCCTTATTATACTGGAAACAATCTTTTCAGCTACAGTTCCCTAACTGAGTAACAGAGTCTATGGAGGGTTTTTGGAAGATTAGAATCCTGGACCCTTCCCCACTGCATCAGTATCTCTGGAGGTGAGGATGGGAAAATGTAATTTAAAATATATAGAGGTAAGTTAAACGTATTCACTCTAGAAAAATCTAAACAATATACAAAAGTAAAAGGTACATTCTGCAGTACCACTTCCTTAACATCCCCCCTGGAGCCCCATTCCTTAGGGGTCCCCATGAATGGTTTCGGTGGGTGTCCTTCTCACTCATGTTCTGTGCTCATCAACTTGTGTGTCTGCACATCCATCTCCAGTTCTAGCTCTGGCTCCCTCTCTATACCTCCCTCTCCCTGGGGGCAGGGGTAGGGGAAAGGGCATTCCACGCACATAAAAACAAAAACCAAAGCTTAAGCAGAGAAGAAAAGAAAGCATCTGGGCTCTGGTGTTGGTTGAAGTAGCTGGAGTGGAGTGTGATGGGGGGAAGTTGAGCCACAGCAGATGAGGAGGCTGTGTACCCAGGCTAAGCAACCTGGGGAAGAGGTTCAAACATTTGAGGAAACTCACAGCAGCACAGTGTGGGTGAGTGAGCAGGAGGGACCATGGAGTCAAGAGCGTCAGCGGGCAGGCTACTTGGTAATTTGGTTGTGAGAGCATGGGGGCCTGTATTATGGTGGTGCCTTGTTGGAGAGAGGCAGGTAGAGTCAGGCTCGATTAACATGAGTGGATGATCAGGACTTGGAGATTGGATATAGGCATGGGACCAGGTTTCTGGTGTTCACAGTGCTGTTCACTGAGGTAGGAACACATGCATATTAGAAACATAGGACACATGTCAACTTTGGGCCAAACTGTGTAAGTTCAGCTAAGAGTCTAGGCTGTTCATGCTTTAACAAAATCTGTTTCAACACCACACTACGAACCAGAGTGACTAGGAACAGTCTCTCCACACATCGTATTTCAATTCTAAGTGGTTTAAAACAGTGAAGGCTAAGGCTTCCTTTTTCTTCCAGCTGAATTTACTCCAGAGTATTTTAGAAAAACTCACTTTTCCTTAGCAGTATGATTTTATATTCACAGCCTACGAAATATCTCAAGAAGTAATTGATCCCATTGTGTGTTACTCCTTAGAATCAACTATAAAAATGACTTCAACTGTATTTGCAAGACTTTATCCACAATTCAGGTGTTTAATCTAAACCCCAACTAGTAGGTCGGTTAGATCACTTATAGCTAATTCCTCTTGGTGGAGCAGCCAGTGCTTATCAAAGTGAGAGTCCGTACGTAAGATGCTGAAATTTCCAGACTGAATTCGACTCTGCAGTGGTCTAAGTGATATGAGTCTGGAATGTCCACTGGAGTCTTTGTGAGCTTGGGCAGCTCAAAATGATGCTGCGAACAAACATTTGAGTTGGCTCTTCGGCAGAGGAAACTGCAGTCTCCTTCCAAGAAGCGGCTGGGGGAGCCTCTGTTCATGTGAAGATACAGGCTTTCAAATTTCCAGATGCCATGTGCCCACGAAGAGGATGAAGGTGCAGTCAACTAACATCTCTGTCCTCAGGGCTGAGAATCACACGTGGCTGAAGACCCTCCCCGCAGATAACATCCCATGTGGAAACAGAATGCCTGCCTTCAGATCCCGGTGCTGCCATCTACTAGCTGGGAGACCCGAGACAAGTTATTGAACTTCTTCGAACCTAGGCTTCTTTCCATCTGTAGAGTGGAGGTTACTGTGAAAGGAAACATAATAAGCTACATAAAGTGTGTGTAACAATTGGAACACACGGAAAAGATGCAAGTTATGACTATGAATGTCGTTGGCTCAGAGCCTTTCTCTTCTGACTGCCGCTGCCATGCTCCTCTGGGTCCTAATAGACTAACATCTTCCTTTCAGCACAGCCAGAGGTGACACCTACTTCTGCGGGTCTGGGACCAAGGATATGATTAGCTGCCTCCTAGGGCAGGCCTAGAGGTGAGCAGTACCCTACGTTTATAGCCAGAGCATCTAGTTGTGCCCCAAGGAAAACATTGTAAGGAAATTGCATCTGCCTTCCAAGGGAAGTTAAACTCTATGTACACTAGTTACACCAGGTTTGATATGTGAGGTGTAAGGCAATACGTCAGGGCCTTCTGCCCAAGCATTTGGGTTCGAGTAAGAGCCCCTCTGTCCAGTTTGAGGAGGCTACCTGATCCTTTTTGGAATGATTTGGGCCAAGTCATCCCAGTCTACAGCCTCCATGAACTTAGGGAGGGTCAGCACCCATTGGAAGCTGAGTCCCCAGTTAGACCTGCAGACGCTGTAGAGTTGAGCACTGAAGCCAGCTCCGTTACCCTATATTCTAGGAAGACCTTGTCCATTTGCCCCATGCTAGAAGCTGAATTCATTCAGGGATTTCCATTGGTAAGAGGCTTAGCTCAATCTTTACTGGAGACAAACTGTGTACATTGAATGGATTAGTCTCTTTTTGCCTCCAGTGGGACAAAGTCTTGCAAGAGTCTGTAATGTCTATAGCCTTGGCCTTACTGGCTCTGCAGTGGAGGCCAATGGGCCACAGTTAGTTAACCCATCTACTATAGACCTAGGCGCTGTCATAAACTTTGCAGATCAGTCTAGAGTCTTTGTGGAAAAAAATGGTGGTTTGCTCGTATGGACACCAGGGAGGGAAGTGGCGGGGGGGGGCGGGGTGGTGGTGGTGGGATGAACTGGGAGATTGGGATTGACATATATACACTAATATGTATAAAATGGATAACTAATAACCTGTTGTATAAAAAATATATATACAAAAAAAAATGGTTGTTTGCTCTTTCTAGAAGAACCTTGCATTCATGAGTCTGAGGTGACCTGTGTAGTGCTTTAGGTCAGGGGTCCCCAACCTCCGGGCCACGGGCCAGTACCCGTTAGGAACTGGGCCGCACAGCAGGAGGTGAGCAGCAGGCGATCTAGCGAAGCTTGTCTGTACTTACAGCTGCTCCCCATAGCTTGCATTACCGCCTGAGCTCCGCCTCCTGTCAGCATTATGGTGAGTTGCATAATTATTTCATTATGTATTATAATGTAATAATAAGAGAAATAAAGTGCACAATAAATGAAATGCGCTTGAATCATCCTGAAACCATCCCCCTCCCTGGGTCCGTGAAAAAACTATCTTCCACGAGACCGGTCCCTGGTGCCAAAAAGATTGGGGACTGCTGCTTTAAGTAGAACCAGATCATTCTGCCATCTACTGCCTCTACCAAATAGCAGGTGATCTATGACTCCACCATATTGGGGCTGACAAATGGTAGCATTTTGTTCCAGATACTTCCAGACCAGTAGAATTTGCTGTGGCCCTTCCAAAGGATGAAGGTAAGATTTTGAAAATTTTTGAAATGATCAAGTCCTATTCTATCATTTTTCTCTCTATTGGGTCCCAACAGGAGAAATAGTACAATTTAAAAATTCTAATATTTCTTCAGGGCTGAACCAGTTCTTGATACCTCTCAGCAGAGTTCTAGAAGAGTTGGTTAGTACAGATAAATTTGGTCTTAAGGTCCAAGTGGGACATTCTCTGTGAACAAATCTAAATATTAGGATTTTTCCATCCACTGATTTGTTGCATGGTAAAATCACTCAAAGAAGTGAGCAACATAACCAAAGGAAAGGGCAGACAGAGAAAATTTTTGAAAGAATGAGTTGTTTGCTTTTAAATGCATACAGTAAGTTACTACAAGGAAGAGATGCGCTCAAAACAGAAACCAAACAAAAGAAAAGAACAGTTTGCAAGCAGCCCAGAAATTGCTACTTAGAAAATAAAACTGTTATCTTCAGCCAGTCTAGGCAGGAAAAGATTTTTAAATTAAGATACAGCCTGGGGACAAAGATTAAGTCCAGGGAATGGTTGTTGAATTATATAACAGGAAAGACAAAGACCAAATTCAGGTGACTTGCAAGAAAACATGGCTTCAGGGCAAAGACCCAATCAGGGGTGTGGCTGTAACACTGCAAAATATGACAAAATTACTTTTTGTAGCTCTTTCAGCTGGACAGAGGCATGGGTCCACAGCCACTGGATGTGCCCAAAGTGCTAGTAATTCAAATCTGGAGAGAAACGTGTCTTGAAAAACATTGTGATTTTGACACATGGAATGAACTGCAATCAAATCCATAGAAAGCCCACTAAGTTGTAGAGAGAGTGATATTACCAAAGTCCTACCAGCCTGAACTAAAGAGACTGAAACACTTTTTGAGTGTGTCCAATTTTCTTCAGGTGGGAAGCAGACTGGGAAAACGTAGCCACCAAAGAAAGGTATAATTTTCAGTATCCTCTTCAGAAGCAATGAGGAACATGATGGCAACGGTATCTTGGGACAGAGCCGGGAGCTGTAGAGAGCATGGACTGTGGGTCCCAACCCTTACCGCCTCCCCCATCCACTCCTCCCTTTCCCATGGGAACAGAACCACGATCCAATCAAGAAACACTTCCTATAATGGCCTATATGGGAAAAGAATCTAAAAAAAAGTGGATATATGTATAACTGGTTCACTTTGTTGTATACCTGAAACTAATACAGCATTGTAAATCAACTGTACTCCAACAAAATTTTTTAAAAAAGAATTAAAAATATATATATATTAATTTTTTTTAAAAAGAGAGAAAGAAACACTTCCTACTCCCATGGCAGGGGAACTCTTCTAATTTGCCTAGAGGGACTTCAGATTTGCTGAAGATCAAGTTTCCTTGTTTTGAATAGGGGTGCCTATTGTGATTATCCTGTCTCTGTTACAGTGTTGCTTGTTGTGTGGGTGTGGGAGGGGGTGGGCCAGTAGCTTGTGCTTTTAGTTCCTAGGTCCATTTCACATCTGGACCATATGTAATCATGGAGTCCTAAATGTTTCCTGATGCCACAACTGGGTGAGACTTCTGGGTGCCCTTTGATGGAGGTGGGGATGTTTTTTGTACTGGAGGGATATAATGATGTGTCCATGGAGGTGGGCAGAGTTAATTGGATTACTGGCTCGAGTTAGTTCTTTGAGTCTCCTGCATAATTACCACTGCCCTGCCATGGGCAGAGTGTCCTTCTCCGCCTTGTGACATTGGGCTTGGCCTTTTGCTTTGCTCCATGAAATAGGGCTGAAGTGATAGTGCCAATTTTTAGTCAAGGCCTTACAAGGCTTGGCATGTTTCTTCTTTTCCTCTTGTGCCTTTGCCATCACCTTGAGAGGAATGTGCCCCCACAAGCCCTCTGGGAGAGGGAGAGACCGAGACCATGGCAGGAACTCAGACCTGTAGACCTGCAGAGTGAAGCAGAGCTGCCCCAGGTGACCTCTAGAGCCATAGGATAAAGGAGTGTTGCTTTTAGCCACTCGATTTTGGGGTCATTTATTACACGGCATTATTGTGGCCCTAGTTAACCGACACACTTGGCTTCTTGGTCCCAGCAACAATCTCACAGACCAGCTGTGGTGTCAGCTTCCCAGCTGTACCTGCAACATTTTCTCCTTAGGTTGGAACTACTGTCACAATAGTCCTGCCTCCTGGGTGGACCCAGAGTGCTAGCCTGAGGCCTTCTGCCTGGACCTTCCCAGCTTTGCCTGGTTCTGGCCCAGACTGGCCCCTCAGACTGGCTCAGCCCACCCCTGCACTGCCCACAGTGGTAAGTTTTATTGGAAACTTTATTGCTTTATCAAGGACGCAGCATATGTATAGATATTACAAATAAATAGTATACCAACACCACCAACATATCACTAAGGGCTTGTAAGAGTGAGTCACTTGTTCCTTGTAAGTAGTTTTAGACACTACAGTAATCACATAGAGTGGAGATATGCCCATGATGGTGGGACGTCTCATTTGACAAAGAAAAGTAGGCATGTTTTTCCCTCCCCCTTGTGTTGCCTGTGTCTTCCTTAGCACTTTGGTATTGTGTCATAGGATTATGAGTTGCAAAATGTAAGTTTGGGTCCAGATTTTAACTATTAACTTGTCTAAGTCATATGACCAGTAAATGGAAGGGCCAGAATTTGAGTACATTTCTGTCTGGCTCCGGATCCCATGCCCTTAATTACTGTCGATATTGTTTAATAACCTGGTTACTAGCTGGGTGGTAGAATGCTCATCTGGTTTCCTCTTATGTAAAATGGGGTGGAACTTTCTAAAGCAAAGCATTGTGAGGAAAAAATGAGAAATGTTATGTGAAAGTGCTTTATAAATCAACTTTATCTTCTTTTAGAAGGAAACCAAGTATGTGTTTAAGGACATTGCAGTTATAGTTATTGAGATTAAATGTAACTATGCATTTGACATGATCACTTGTCTTAGTTTTGTATTACTCCATCTGCTAGTCATCAATATCAGATTTCCTTTTTTCTCTTTTTTAAATTAATCTTTGGAAATCGTCACTAGCAGCATCACCATTTTCTCTCTAATGGGTATGTGAACGGCAACGTCTGTCTTCTAAGGGACATCTCACTGTTGAACTTTAGCTGTGGGTTTAAATCACCTTGCCTTCCTCACAGACTTTCAGTTCAAGACAGTGGAGGGGGAGGGTCTTAATACTGATGGGCAGTGTCAGGATTCTTTGTCTCTTTGGATGCATTCCAGCAAATATGTGAATGCCTTTCACAGGGAGCCCATGTGTGTTTAAGCACACCCTCAACCAGCAAGGTGGAATTTGGACCCTGGCTCCAAAGACCTTTTGAAAGCCAGGAAGCTGACCAAAATATTTGATCAGAATTAGTCTGTTTTAGCAGTGACACTTGCTTATTATGACAGGCAATTAAATTGCGTACATTTAAATTTTATAAAATAACCCTCTTGCAATTTGCAGAGGGAAAGGAGCTGGCAGGAGAGAAATGTGTGTGGCTGTACCCCTTTCTTCTGGAATTTTCTATCCAGTGATGGAGCAACGGAAAAATATAGGGGGTCCTCCAAGCAGAAAGTACATTTGAAAACTGAATGTCTCAAAGCAGAGGGAGCTCTCTTTCCAGATAGCTACAAAATCCCTTCATACAATTCCTTCCCTCTTAGGTGTCCCCTGCCAGAGGTGAGATGCCATACCTCACAGACTCTGAGGTCAACAGACAGCTTTAGACCTGGGCTGTCAATAGCTATTCAACAGATGTTCATTCAGCTATTCATTTGGAGCGGGTTAAGCAAAAACTAGGACTCCCCCGTTAAATCCCTTTTTTGGTTCCTCTTGAATTGCAGAGAAGGCCAATGACAGCAACACCTGATGTTTAAACCCCACTAGGTCTTGGCCTGAGGGGACTCAATGCTTCCACCACACAACTGGTTCAGACTCTAGGTGCTCCCATGACCACCGTTTCCTCTCTCCACTTCCTGCTGAGCTGTCTGCCTGCAGCCCATTGCTCCTGTTCCTCCATAACCACCACAACCTCACCTACTGCTGTGGTTGAAGCTAAGATGTGGGAGGCATAGGAGGGGAGGTTGGCAGGGGACCTGCATCTTAGATGGTGGTTCTAAGTGAACCAGCAAGCTCTTGGAGCCCCTTCATCAGAGGGGGAAAGGCTGTGCTTCTTCATGGTGAGGGCTGCCCACAGCCCTTCTGCCCACTTCTCCTGTGGTCTCCTGGGCCTGTCTCAGGAGCAGCTGCCGTGCAGCAGTGCCAGAGCTGGAGGTCACCTGATCTATGCAAGCCTGACTTCTTTCCGGCAAAGGAGGTCTAGGGTATGAATGCACAGCAATGCATGACAGTGCAGATTATTTGGAAACTGGGCTCCAGTTTTATGAGGTAGAATGTGTTATGGTGGAGATTTGAAAGCAAAGGAGAGTGCGATTAATTCTGCCTGCAGGAACAGCCTCAGGAGAGGTTTCATTCGTTCCTTCATTCAGTGTGATGGGCACTGGTAATATTATAGTGAACATGTGACCTCCAGACCCACTGGTACTGGTGCTCTGGGCAAGTTGCTTCAGCCTCTTCATGCCTCACTTTCCTTATCTGAAAACTAGGATACATGGTGATGATAATAATAGTAATGATGCTAATCTCCTAGAGTTGTAGAACAGGATAAAATGAGCTAAGACAGGCAAAGCACCTAACAAAGTGCCTGGCTTGTTGCATATTATGTGATGATCATTTTTATTATTTTTTTAAAATTTATTCATAATATATTTTTTGGCTGTGTTGGGTCTTCATTGCTGCGCACAGGCTTTTTCTAGTTGCGGCGAGCCGGGGCTACTCTTCCTTGCGGTGAGCAGGCTTCTCATTGTGGTGGCTTCTCATTGCAGAGCACGGGCTTAGGCGCGTGGGCTTCAGTAGTTGTGGCACACAAGCTCAGTTGTTGTGGCACACGGGCTTCAGTAGTTGTGGCTCGTGGGCTCTAGAGTGCAGGCTCAGTAGTTGTGGCACACGGGCTTAGTTGCTCCATGGCATGTGGGATCTTCCTGGTCCAGGGCTCGAACCCATGTCCCCTGCATTGGCAGGTGGATTCTTAACCACTGCGCCACCAGGGAAGTCCTTTAATGATCGTTTTTACAGTCTAGTTGGGGAGCGAGTCCTAGGAAGCAAAGCCCAAATTGGAAGATAGAAGAGGGGGAGGCTGGAGGGGATGAGAGTCACAGGCTGAACGAGCACAGAGGTGAGAAAAGCAGGAAAAGCAGATACTTAACCTGGGTAAGCGGAGTGCAGCGGGTGCAGGGAAAGGATCTTGGGAGTTAGGGCTGGCCAGGCAGGCTGGGCTCTGCTCGAGGAAAGATTTGTCCGTCACACCAAAGGCAGCACTTCGTTCCACAGGGCAGCAGGGCTTGGCAACACCCCCAGCGTCTCCAGGATGAACACATAAGGGTGCTGGGTGCTGGACAAGTTTGGGATGTCATACCATTCTGTAATCTTCAGGCACCAGGGGGAGGGAGGGACCAGTGGGCGGACATCCCTGTGCCAGTCTGTGCCCCATGTCTGAGCATCTCCATTCCCTGATGTTAGCTCAAATTGTCAGCTTCCAAAGTGAGCGCCTTGGGGCTGCCAGCAGGCGGCCTCGGACTGGAAGGTTTGGTGTCTCTGCGATGTCTTAATAAACTTTCAGCTGGCTGGGAAATGATGCACCCCAGCCGCAGAATTTTCGATGGCAGTGGGTCTCTGGCTGTCAGAAAGGTTACAGGTAGATACGTTCATTTGTCCTCCTTGAAAACGTAATATCATTTTCTTCTGTTCGAGTCAACTTAGAGACCTCGTTACTTTAAGTTCATCCAGTTGTTGGAGCAGCCTTTTTGATTTCATGATGCTCTCAACATCAGGTTGGGGAAGAGCTGATGCATTTTTAACTACCTTCAAGTTTAAAGCTCTTGAGTACGGTGGCACGTGCATCCAGTCATTGGTGACTGTCTGAGAGCCGGGTCTGTGCCAGGAGGGTCCCCGACTTCAGTGTGTGTTCCAGGAGGGGGGCAGGGTGTGTCCTTGCCCTTGGTGACCCACCCAGACCGTGGCACAGTGCCTTGCACATGTTAGAACATCAGTTCCATTTTTATATTGATTTTAAACTTTCTTCCAGTCTAGCCTGTTCAGAAATGTCTTCTGGCAAGTTCTATACTACAACTTTGGTTTGAACCTGAGCTGGTTGTTGATTTTTCTTCCAACTCCCATCGTGCTCTCCTGGTTGCCTGTGGCTACATGAATGCAGGGCAGCCAGCAAACACAAAATGCCAGCAGCAGAGAACAAAGCATGTGATTGAGTTAGGGACCCTGCAAGGCTGGGGGGCGTGGCTACCTTCCTCTGGTCTCACTCCCTGGGCCAGTGGTTGGCAGGTCTGCCTGAGCAGGACTCTGCTGATCTTCTGGGCTCACTCAGGATCTGGGGACTGGCCGGCCCTTGGGGAGCTGGGGCAGTCTCGGGGAAAACGGGCAGCTCAGCTCTGCCTCACTCACCCACCACCTTTCATCTGCCAATGGGCATGTCCTTGTGGAGACAGCAGAGGGGCAAGAGCAAGAGTAAGTCCATCGTGCCAGTGCTTTCCAAGCCTCTGCCTGCACCATGCCTGCTAACATCCTGCTGGCCAAACAAGTCACACAGCCCACCCCAGAGCCAAAGTCGTTGAGAGTAGGGATGAGCGTTTGATGTGATGCATCCACTAAGTGTGCTTGTGGAAAAAGAAGAGAAAACTCAATAAGAAAATGCAAATCGGGATTTCTCTGGCTGTCCAGTGGTTAGGGCTCCGCACTTCCACTGCCGAGGGCTCCTGGGCGGGAAACTAAGATCCTGCAAGCTGAGGAGCATGGCCAAAAAAAAAAGGAAAAAGAAAATGCAAATCACCTACAATCCTACCAACTACAGATAAATCATTGCTGCATTGTAAAAATCCTTCCAACCTCATTTCCAAGTAAATATGTACTCTTAAAAGCACATATGTAATATCAATCACACGATTGTTTCCATTGCTTTTTTGTGTACTTAGATAATTATATCCACACAATGAAACACTCTCTTGATGAGCATTTAATTTGTTTCTGTTTTCACAAATATACATCACTCTGCCATGAACATCCTTATCGTTCCATCTTTGGGTCCATTCACATTTTTGTCCTTCCTAGAAGAGGAATTAGTAAGTCAGTGTGTCTGTACAGTTGTCAGGCTCTTACGTCTGTCCTTGGTTCCACCACAGGTGTAGAGGGTCTATTTCTCTGCTATGCTGGGTTTTTTTTTTTTTTTTTTCATGTTCTTAAATTTATTTTATTTTTTTGATCCTTCAATCCTATAACTGTTTGGGGTTTGGTTTCTGCTTGAATTTTATGTTACGTGTAACTGTGCATTGGGTTAATCTCTGTATTAAAGAACATTGACCAAATGACTGAGATGGTAGTTGTTCTCTAATTCCTTAGAGAGGGAGGAAAATTAGCATTAACATAGGCCATAAACTTGGGCCTGAAAGTGAGATAAGAATAATAAATCAGGCAATGGATAGGGAGAAGAGAAAATGTTAAAAGAATCAATGGTCACTTAATTTAGATGCTAAATGTCCTTTTGGTCAGTCACTGTTGTGACAAATACTAGTGGAGAGTCGTTGGTCTTGAACATGTTTTGGTGGCCTGATAAATTAAAAACCCATAAAAATCGGTTGCATTCCCATTTGGGCATGGGAGGGGAAGTAGAGGTGCTTTAGAGAATAAGATCAGTTTCTACTGATTCCTTTTGTTAAGGTGGTCATGTGGCTTCCCTTCACATGTGGCTTCCCTTCACATTTTGTAATCATGATTGGTGAATTTTTTGATGTTAGATTACTTAGCTGATTATTTCCAAAATCCACCTTTCTGCTATTAAATTGAAATTGCTTATACTGAGAGTATGATGACAATTTTATTTTCCATTCACATAATGTGAATATGAAACAGAGTAGGACCATACGGTCCTTGACCCCCATGTCCTCAGCCTGCCTTTTGTCTGTGGAAAAACTTTAGCCAAAGAATTAGTTTAATTAGAAAAGTGAGAAACTGCAGAAACAAAGGAAAACAGTCCAACAAGACTAAATAATAATAGTTTAATCATGAAGCAAAGAGGAACCTTTAGTTCTTCTTCATGGGCTAGAGATAATATTCTGAGCCATATCCTGCGAGCTGTCTTATAGATACTGAAACCCCCACCAGGTGGAAGACATTAACTGCATGATGACCAGACTGTAGCCATGACATAAGCTGACACAATTCCAAGAACTGGCCTCAGAGAAATGGGAGCAAACCAACCCTGGAACTGAAGATTAACTGTACTTAAAACAATCAAGATGATGATGGTCAGACCATTGGTGGATGACCAGTTTCAAGATGACTGTCAGAGCCGACTGTGCTGTTTCTGCATGTAGTCCCCTCCCTCCGCCTATAAAAGCTCTTGCCCACTGATTGTCAGTGTGGGGGGTGGCCTTTGGACATGAGTCTGCCCCCCCGACCCCCACCCTTGTTGCCAGCATCTGAAATAAAGCAAATTTTCCTTTCTACCAACTTTGGCTCTTTATTGGCTTTTGAGCAGTGAGCAGCCAGACCCCACTTTTGGTAACAGATATTTTGTGTATTTGTAATTTCTGTTTTTAGTGTCCAGAGAAAAACTGGCTTTGGATGATGGTCCTTGCCCCACTGCACAAAGTATTTAAATTCACTCAAAACCATTATGGCTCCAAAGTTTGGACCTTACACACCCTGGACTGTGAGTTCCCCCTTCCCAGGATCTGAGCTTTATTCTAAACCCTGGACCTAGCACAGCAAGCAGTGGCTTAATAAATATTATGTATAAATATTTATTTAATGAATAATTATTTAATAAATATTTACTGAATAAATGAATGGGGTTTATGTTGTGAAAATATCTGGAACCTTTGTGCAGATGAGGTTTAAATTTGCCGTCTAACTAAGCCTTTCCAACTATGTAAGTCCAAGTTCTAAAAACAGATTGAATCTAGAATGTTTTCACAGTATAGCACTTAATTATACATGGACACATATGCTTCGTTATTTATTCCGTGTGTGATAGCCAGTCTCCAAGGTGATTCTCACCTCCTGGTATTCACACTCTTTTGCAGATAGGGCTCACCTGTATGACCATAAGGGAGTTACAAACATGTCAGAGGGCGACCTCCAAGGCAGGTCAGAAGAGACATTGAGGCTTTCACTTGGTTCTCTTATGGGTCACTCATCTGGAAGAATCCCGCTGCAGGTCATGAGGACACTCAAGCAGCCTTCTGGATAGGTCCATGTGGTGAGCAACTGAAGCCTGCAACCAAAAACCAGCGCTAACTTGACAGCATGTGGCTGAGCTCGCTTGGAAGTGGCCCTTCAGCCACAGGCAACCTTCAGATGACCAGCTCCGGCCGATGTCTTGGCTGTGACCCCATGAGACACCCTGAGCCAGGACCACCCAGCCAAGCCACTCCTAGATTCTGATCCACAGAAACTGTGTGTTATAATAAACATTTATTGTTTTAAGCTACTGATGTTTGGGGTAATTTGTTACACAGTAATAGATAGCTAAAATAATATGTGACAGGCTTGTCTCACCAAATAGATTATAAGCATCTCGAAGAAAAGGACCATGTCTTTCATTTGTCACAGTGACTTGCATGGTATTGAGATGATATTAGTCAAGGTAAATGATGTTAATGCTTCACAGTTACCTTCTAGTCAATTCAACAATTATTTTTTTAATGCCCTTCAGACACCCTTCTAGGAGCTAAGAAAAGCAGTAAACAAAAAGGAATAAATTCTAGTGGATAAAATATATAGTAATAAAACTAAAGTTATGGACCAGGCCAATGAAGATAGGAAGCTAAGAACAAAATAAAACGAAGATGAAGGATGCTATTTTGTATATTTGACTTAGGGTGTCAGGAAAGCTTTCTCCATAGACATTTGGGCCGAGAGCCATGCGTGCATCTGGGAAACACCAGCCCAGGCAGAGGGAACCACAAGTTCAAAGGCCATCGAAGTAGAAAGTGGGGCGCAGCCAGCGTGGCTGAGGCTGCAGTTACTGTTGCAGATTTCACTAGTCAGTTGCCTGAGTGTCTCACGGGTCCAACTTCACATTTAAATCTCTCTCTTGGGAGCTTGGACCCCTCTTTCCTTGTTTCCTGAACTTGTACAGGGCACTGGATATTGGTCTACTTTACACAGACCTGCTTATGTAAATAAATCACTATGTAAACATATAAACATGGCTAATGAATCAAAATAGGTTAATAGTTTTAGCCAGAATGAAAAATTAGAAAATTCATAGATTGCAATCTGCCTTACATTACGTCTGCTACTCGAAACTTTCCGACTTCATTAAAGCCATCAGTGCCCTCCAATAAATTATATAGGTAGTAACACAAATACGTCTGAATGTTTCTGAACCAGCAAGAAGTAATCTGTTCAATCAATATAAGTTTATCAAGACATAAGGTCACAAATCGACATGTAATTAGCTCTCCCAACAAAAGAACAAATAAAATTCTGTTTCTGAAATGTTCTGTCATTCTCTGCCGTGGATTTCACCCCTTCTCCCTCTCGCTGAAAGAAACACAGTGACTGGAAGGATCTCTGGACAGTGAGTCCTGTCTGGATCGCAGGGTGATGGTGATGTCTGTGGTTCAAAGCCAGCTGAATCTGTCACTCTTGCATCTCACCTCGGAGAGACAGGCTTGTCATTATTGAATAAACTAACGCCTCTCAGAGAGGCATAACGCAGAACTGCAACTCACGTTTAACATGTTAAATGATCAAGCTCCTGTATTGTTCTGTGGCAGCAGCTGGTGTTCACTCTTTATAAAACTGATTGATTTGCTTGCTTTTATCACTTGCTATCATCATTTATTATTTGCTCCTTTTTATCAACATAATCTTGGCAAATTAATTATTTTATTTGTGCTTTAATTCTGAAGAGTAAGTTTCTTTGAGAGGTTTACATAGGGAAGTAGGGAAGAGAGAAAGAGAGAAGAGAGGAAGCCAGAGAGAGACACACACAGAGACAGAAGAATCCCTGGCGGGGATGTGATGTTTGTGGTATGTGTGTGTGGTATGTGTGTGTGTGGTGTGTGTGGTTTGGTGTGTATGTGTATGTGTGGTGTGGTATGTGGTGTGTGTGTGTGATGTATGTGGTATGTATGTGGGGTGTATGTGTGTGTGTGTGTGTGTGATGTATGTGGTATGTGTGGGGTGTGTAGGGGCAAGAGACAGGAGAGGTCACCATTGAGATGTAACCAGAAGGGAAAAAAGGACAACTAGACTAGGATTTGTTTGTGAAAAGGAAGAAGAGTACTTTTTAAAAATACATATATATATCTATAAATTGAAAAAGTAATTACTGTCTGTGTTTTTCTTCTTAAAAGTAATAGACCATTCAAACTATAAGAGGCAATATATTAGAAATACCTAAGAGAAAATGCTCTTAGTGAATAGGTTACCCAGAAACCCACTATTGTACATTTTTGTCAAAGCAAGTTACTTTAAAATATTTGAGGACCAGGCATGTGTTGTATCATTTATAATTAATTTTTCTCAGGTCTAACTGCATCTACTCTATAGCACAGGTTATGAAAACAATGAGTTTTTTAAATCTCATTTAACGTTTTTACATGTTAGCCTAGTCATGCATAGGCATAAGTATTTTTTTTAATCTTTCTTTGGTGCATATTTAATTACAATGAAGTGTTTAAAACATGGAGACATTTGGATATGATAATAATTTACCAAAAAAATTTTTTTAGCTTTGATGGAAGTCAAGCAAATGAATTTGCAAAATGTAAAGGAATTTCAATCTTTCTTACAAATTGTTTTTCATGAGCTGTAATGCTGATGACTTTATAAATTTGACATAAACGTAAACATATGCTGAAGTCTATTCATGTTAGATTGCCCAGTCCTTAAAGATGTTTCATTTTAGGATATTAAAACAATTTTGGGGGGATTGACAGAACCTCTAGAAATTTGTTCTCTAAGTAACAAGAACTTTAAATATTTATTGCCCATAGAAATGATTGTCTCTTAACAGCAATTTTAAGAGAATTCAGGGGTATTTTTATTGAAGAGAAAAATTTCAACAGTCTTTCAAATGTTTAACAAAATGAAACAACCAGCAAACAAAACAAAGCAGTAAATCCTTATAACTATTTTCTCTTTGAAAACTCTATTTCAAGGGAAACTTAATCTGTGTGTTCCTGATTCATTTATACACCTTAGACTCATTTCAAACACCAACACATGTTATGAACCCTTTAATGAGCCTTTTCAAAGATATTTTTATTTGAAATATAAAGTCATGTTTTGTTGGCACTAAATGGAGCTTGGGGTGCGGGAGAGAAAGCTTGGAGCCCAAGGATGCAAGGTGTCTCTAAACAAGGTCAAAGTCACTCTTCCAGTCTCAAATGAGATCGAAGTAAAGAACAGAATGTTCACTGTGTGATAGCATTTGTGAGCCAAAGATTTTAAAAAGAAGTAAAGTTCTCCTGAAACAATTAAATATCTAAAGCCCCAAACAAGTTCTACATAAAGTAGAATTATTACATGTACTTATTACATGAGTAATAATAGCTAACATTTATTAAACTCTTAGTATGTGCCTGGCACTGTGCTAGGTGCCTAAGCTCATAATAGAACATGTAATCCTCAAGACCACTCTGTGGGGTGCATTTTTAAAGGTTGTGATAAGGCTTTCTGATGAATAAGTTGGAGTTTCTTGAATTCGATTGGTGTGTGTCTTAGTAGTTTTTAAATTTGGAGACAAATATGTTTAAAGCCCAATTTTTTTAGCTTGTGTATTTATGTTGCTGACTGTCTGAGTTGGGGTTTTCCCCAGAATCAGACAAGATTAGGGCTCAAGTGGTTTATTTGGACGGTGATTCCAGACAACACATTCTGGTGGTCATGGAAGGGTGCACTAACAGTGTGTTGTTGGCAGGTCTCCACCATGGGCACCTGGAGCTCAGTTTTGCTGGGAGCTCTGGGAGCTGCTGCCCCCCACCAGGGGTTAGGAGACTGAGGGATTTCTATACCAGTTGCCACTGGTCATTGGTTGAGGGCCACTCCTGGAGACGGTATCCCCAAGCCCCTGTCCCATCCTGCACACCAGAATGGACTGAGATGGTGGGGACCATGGGGATGTGGGCTGTGCAGATAACATCTGCTCCTCTGCCACACCTTCTGTTTATTTCAGAGTGAAAAGCATAGGAGATTCATGGTGGGAAATTGAGAAAGCTTTATCTAAGCCATTTTTCAAGCAAAAGACAGTTTGTGATTGATGCAAGTAATTTGAGGGCCTTAATTACTCAGAGTTTAAAAACCAAGCTCAATGTGTATTTGCTTAGACACTCCACTTTCCTTTACATGAGTAATAATAGCTAACATTTATTAAACTCTTAGTATGTGCCTGGCACTGTGCTAGGTGTCTAAGCTCATAATAGAACATGTAATCCTCAAGACCACTCTGTGGGGTGCATTTTTAAAGGTTGTGATAAGGCTTTCTGATGAACCTGTGAAGGGGTGCAGAGCCCCTGGGATGGGGCTCAAGCCCAGAGGGCACAGAGCAACTGCCTCTCCTGGTAGAAGGACCAGGTCCCAGCTTGTCCGCAGAAGCCACATTTTATAAGAGGATGTAAGTGTCCAGTGATCACAGTTTGCCATGATAAATGGGTGATAAACATCTATGCAGAGGGGAAAAATTGGTTAATAGAAATTCCAGGAATGGGTCATCAGGCAGCAGGGATGATGACAGATTTTGGTCTCATCGTCATTTACTTTTCTTGATGCCGACAGTGTATTTGGAACCAAGTGAGATGTTTACTAATAGGCAGTACAAGGAGGTAGAGGTTGAAGGAGGAATCACTCACAGTGTATGACCTGGGGGGGGCCTGGCACTGGCAGCCGCCTTTGGGGAGGCTTTCTGGCTCCTGAACACAGATCTATGTCTCCTGAGACTCTGCTGCCTGCTCCACTGGCTGTTTGTCCCTGACTAGGGCTGATTTGATCTGCCCAGAGGAATGGGGACTTTCTCTAATTCACACACAGGTATCACATAAGTCAATAGTAGCCCTGACTTTTCTCCTCTGGCCATAATCCTAATGCTGCGTGATTTTCTTCAAAGTTGGGACAAACCGGAGATGCTTTTGTGGTTCAAATCGTTCAAAGAAACAACTTTACTGTCTAGTATAACTTATAGTCACCAGTTGATCTTAAACTGACCTATTTTTTTCTGACTCTCCTTGTGTTTTGGTGCAACCCTATTTTCCCTTAGAATGTTACCTCTACTTAGTTCTCAACTACTTGAGAAATACACTTGAACTTGAGTATACTAATATATGTTATCTTCAGTTTTACTGTCACTCTCTCGCTGTGACTGACTCTGGTTGCTTGTAGCAAAAGGACATTAACTAATACATTAGCCTAAGAAGTTGTGCAAAGAAACACCAGGATTGCTTAATCAACATGGCAGCTCTAGCTGCAAAAGTATTTTAAAAAATGCCAAAGTAGTCTTGGCAGTATTAGCAGCATCAGGCAATTACGGAATCTACTGCAATAAATGGCCAAGGTTATGGCACCCATAAAGTTTAATTTGCATTCTGAATATTACGATGTGTTCACCGAGAATGCAAAGCAGGCTCCACAGGACATGAGCAGCTAAATTACAGAGCATTTCAGGATGTCTTGATTCATGCAAAGTCAGGAGGGTGGCTTGCTGGTGTGTGGTCGGCCTCATCTTTGCCTCCTTCACCAGGACATAAGGAGCATTGGAGCAGATGGCCCTTCTGGGCTGCTCTTGGAGGAGACCCTGTCACCAGATGGTCTATTGTAAATTGGGACTGGGCTGCACTGCAGCTAATCGGATTATCCGGGTCATTTTGGGGATTTATGTAGATGGCCAGGAGATTGATCAGGTTGCCGTGACTGGAACCTGCTGGTAAGAGGATGCAAATGGTTTAGCCACTTGTGCCAAGTGTGTGTTATTCCAAGTCACCCCCTGAGAGACTGAGTGGGTGTCTTGCAGAGGCTCTGAAATTGGATGAGGGTCTCATTGGCATAGAAGTAAAACATATAGCATATTGTATTCCCAGATCAACAAGATGTACAGGAATCACACCCCTACAGGGGAGGCTGGTCTAAGCCCATCGTGATTCCATACGCCTCCCCACACGTACCTGGCACGTTTGCATCATTGGGGGTGGGGTGGGGGGGTCGGTGGGTGGAGGCCAGGGCCTGACTGATGCTGAGAAGCTTCTCTGCTTGACCACGTGGTGGGTCCCTGTTCTCTCCTCCCCGTTCCTGGGCACCCTCCATATGTCAGGGTCCACAGACAGCATCTCCCAGTTTGTACAATGAGGGGCATCCTTCCAGGATGTCTGTCTGTTCCACGTCTCTGCTTTATCATAGTCACGAGCATAGTGGACGTCAGACTGAGAAAATCAGCCAGAAATATTTTCTGGTGAAACAAGGTGGAATCTGGGGACATCAGGAGAGAGCAAGTGTGAGAGAGAGTGACCAGAAGTATCGCACCATCCTTTCCTCCCTGGAGATGTGACCCCGAGAGCAGGTGAGGGTCCTCAGTTGGTAAGGATCCAGAGTGTGGTCCCCTCATCCTTGAGTATGAGGGGGAGGGCAGGGGAGGATGGAGGGCAGGGCTTCCGACCCGAGTCTGTGGCTCTGAGCAGCATGGCTAACCATTCACTCCGGAGGGGACTGTCCTGGCCCCTTTTATTGATCGCATCACTGAAGGTGAGACCAGGGGACCAGCTGTGGTCTCCTAACAGTTCCTCTATCTCACTGAGATTAAAAATGTCCCCTTGACGCAAGAGGGAGGGGATATGGGGATATATGTATACATATAACTGATTCACTTTGTTATACAGCAGAAATTAACACAACATTGTAAAGCAACTATACTCCAATAAAGATGTTAAAAAAATAAAATAAAAATGTCCCCTCACGTCTTTAATAAGTGTGTTGGCATAATATTTTTTAAAAAGAGGATATTTTTTAACAAAAAAGAAGCAGACTCACAGATATAGAGAACAGACTAGTGGTTAACAATGGGGCAAGGGAATGGAGAAGGGGCAAATGGGTGTGGGGACTGGGAGGTACAAACTCTTAGGTATAGAACGGGCTGCAGGGATGTGTCCTGCAGCATGGGGAATAGAACCAATACTTTGCAATGGCTGTGGATGGAGTGTCACCTTTGGGAACTGTGGATTCCCGTGTTGTGTACCTGTAACTTGTATGGTATTGTGCGGCACCTATACATCAGTAATAAATAAATAAATAAATTTTTAAAAAGAGGATTTTTTGGCAGGAATTTAAATTGTAGATATCTTCTATAATAAGGCAGAACACACGCACACACATCAGCAAACAAACAAAAAAGCCTATGTAAATGAGTGTATGAATCACACTAGACAATTTAAAATTATTACTATATAATCACTTGGAGAGAAATATAGAAAGAATAAAAATCACCCATAACCCCCCACTTGGGTTGTGGTATATTTCCTTCTAGCCATTTTTCTGCATGTGTATGAAAATAATTTTATAAAATTTGCATCACTGGCGCATACACACAAACACACACACACACCACACCCCTCTCACACAAGCTCTTCCGCTTAATTGTATGTGATAATCTTTCCCCCATATCATTAAATAGTTTTAAAAACAACATAATTTGATGGCTACACTATAACTCATGTAACCTTTTCCTGTTTTAATTGTACATAATAGGGAACATGTTTTTCTGTTCATGAATAATATTGAATGAACATTTACTTATATCTATGTATGAATATCTGTCTTTTGGTTGAATTTTTAGCTGTTTGATGAAAAGGTTCTGACTGAATTTTTACTGCACGGTAAAAGCCATCAGGGAGGCAGCAGTGGTGAGAGAGACTCAGCAGTGCCCGTGGGCACTGGCTGGCCCCATTTCCCCTTCTCCACATTCCCATTCTTGGACCTCAGGTCACTGACCATCAGGGGGTCCAGGCTCACCACCAAGTCCGTGGTCCCCGCTGTGACCCCAGCCCAGCCTGCCTGTTCACAGGGTTTTGATTAGGAATAGCTAATGATTTACAGGTGCTGTAATGCCAGGCTTCCCTTGGGGTCCGGCCTCCATCTCTCCCACTCTCTTTTCACTTGGCACTGAATGTCACACCTGAGGACATCCCCGTCACATCAGCAGAAAGTGGTGGAACAGAAGCTCACACTTTTGTCATTATCAATTGAGCTGACTTTGAGATTCCTAGGAGAGCTTAAAGCAAGATCAGCTGGATCCAGTCAGAGCAGACATCCCAGTGGAAACATGCTCCTCTGAGATGGCTAAGACATCTACACCTGCCTCTGCTGCCCCGTCATTTTCTGTGTGTGTGTGTGGGTGTGCATATGCAGGCACATACGTGCAGTGGAGGGTCCAAGTTCAGGGTTTTCAACAATGAGACTCCCAACTTGTGGCCAGCATTTCTGCAGCGTGTATTTCCAGCCCCTTGCTCTGGTTGCCATGTTCTTTATTTCACTTTCTTCACAGCCTGTCCAACACTCAAGGCCCATTTCTTTCTTCTCTTTTTCCCTGAGCACTTCCGGGAATACTACTCTGATTTGTTCCTGCCCTGCAGTAAAAGGATGATAGAAACTTGCAGCTGGAAGGGATCTAAAGACCCCTCTAGCCTCAAACACTTCACAGCACTCAAGTCTGTGCCAACTAGTTGTTCAGCCTGTGCTTGAACAAACTATTGCAGCACACCCATTATCTTAGAGTTAATAAAAGTGGTTCTAAGTATCTTATAACTTAGTTTTCACTCCTCAGTGAAACAGTCATGGGTTGTTCCTTGTTGATCTCTTTCAACTCATAACACAATGCTAGGTATTTGTATTGGTTAGGACTGCTTTGGGCTGCATGTAACAGAAAATGGAATGAAGTTGACGTAAATAGGGCTCTCCCTTCCCCTCTTGTGGGATAGGCCATTGCTCTTTCTGGTGGTGGGTGGGCAGGGGTGCTGGGGCAGCACATTCTTTTCCATGAAGCTCTTTGTTGCAGCAAATGTCAAATGGTACCACAGTTATCAATACTTTCGAGGCAGGAAGAGGGCGGTTGCATCTATAATGTTTTATCAGGAGAACAGGAGCTTCTCCAGAAGATTTCCACCCGCTTCATGCTTATATCTCACTGGCTAAGGTGGTCATACCCTTGCGGTTGCAAGATTGGTTGGAAAAGCTGAAAATGAAATTGTGATGTTTGGTGTATCCCAGTAACAATCCATCTCCTGGGGCTAGGCTTACTGCCCCACCCCCAAATATTAGGGTTCTGATTTTCAGGAAGACAGAAAGAATGGCTGTTAGAAGGGCTACGTCATACGCTGTGTTCCTCCAGAAGGTGATCATGACACAAAGTCACAAACAAAAAGGGCTTATTTAGTAGGTTATCCCAGGAAACGTTGGCAGGAGAGCAGGAAAATGAGAAAATGAAGGCAAGGAAGCCCATGTATATTAATGAGCAGGTTAGTGCTGCAGGCAACTGGTCTCAGGCCAACTCAACACATATGTGAGGCAGCATAGGACACACCTCAGAGCTGCCCCACCCGGGAGGCAAAGAAGCTGGGGCACTTCTGCCCCCGTCCCCATACGTCATTGGTGGAGGGCTGCTGGCAGGGACAGTGACCGCCCAGCACTTCCAGCCTCCCCACGTGCAGACCAAGCGCCTCCCTTGAGCACAGTCTCAGATGCTTGTAATCCAAGCAAAAGCCATCCCTGTACTCAGGAACGGTGGGTGCCCAGGAGTACATACAGGGTCTGCTAAATGACCACCAGTGCCTGTCACAGTGCTTATGAGGTGCTCAGTAAATGCTTTAATTCAATGAACATTTAATGGGTACCTACTACTTACCAAGTACTCTGCAAGGTTTTTACTTTTTTTTTTTTTTTTTTTTTGTGGTACGCGGGCCTCTCACTGTTGTGGCCTCTCCCGTTGCGGAGCACAGGCTCCGGGCGCGCAGGCTCAGCGGCCATGGCTCACGGGCCCAGCCGCTCCGCGGCATGTGGGATCCTCCCGGACCGGGGCACGAACCCACGTCCCCTGCATCAGCAGGCGGACTCTCAACCACTGCGCCACCAGGGAAGCCCTCTGCAAGGTTTTTAAAAACTAATTGATTTATTCTTAGATGGACTTCCTTGATACAAACAAAAACAAAACAAGTGGTATTTGTACTCAGATCTTTTTATTTTATACTGAAGTATAGATGATTAACAATGTTGTGTTAGTTTCAGGTGTACAGCAAAGTGATTCAGTTATCGCTTATACGTGGAATCTAAAACAAATGATACAAATGAACTTATTTATAAAAAAGAAACAGACTCATGGACTTTGAAAACAAACTTGTGGTTACGGAGGATGTGGGGGGAAGGGTTGGGGGGGAGGAATGGATTGGGATTTGGGGATCGACATGTACACACTGCTATATATAAAATAGACAATCAACAAGGACCTACTGTATAGCACAGGGAACGCTGCTCACTACTCTGTACTCAGATCTTGATATACTGTAAAATGCACTTTCCTGGTGGTGGTGACGCTGACCCTTCCCTATAGGACACTACCATGTACACTTCCTGTTCCTATCGAAGGATCAGTCCTGGAACATCCTGTCAGTGCTCACAGTGCAGTTCTCAGGAAACAAGCTGTTTTATTTAATGAAATGTTTAGCATTTCAGAGTTCTACTTTGTCCGAAGAGCAGACAAAGTATTTTCTAAATAGTCCACTAGATGCTTGCAAGGATGAATGCCTCTTTTCTTATTCTAGAGCAATGATTTACTGCTGTGAGCTTTCTGGCATTATAGTCGTCATTGTTCTTTTCTGTTCCTTTTGTAATAATTAAAATCTGGAAGGGACTGTGGTGAATGTAGGTCTTAGCTGCAATCCTCCCTCAGGAGTTATTTTTAGGCACCTGTTACAGCTGGAAGGATGCAATCAACCTACCATTCCCTGCTGGCTTTGCTCTAGGACGAGGGCCTCTGGTGTTTAGTGGGTTGAGTCTGATGCCAGTGCCGTGGCTGCTGTGCCTTCAGGTTCTTTTGCTTCCCTCCTCCCTGGCTTCACCCTCCTGCTCTCAGTGACCACTGACTCCTCTCCAGCATCCATCCCAGCCCTTTTCTGTTGTGGCAGGCGTGTGGTTGGGTGGGATGGACCCCCACCCCAGATCCAGGGCAGGATGTGATTGGCTTACATCGATCAGATTATCATACTTTGTTGACCGTGGTCATTAGTTCCTGGGAGGGTGAGTCTAATAATTGTGGAGCCAGCATGAGGGCTAAGATGATACAACAGATAAAGATGCGTCCAAGAGAATGGTCGTGAAATAAAGCAGAGCCCAGTTCAATCTGTGCCAGAAACTATATTATTTCCAGACATTCTAGTTCCAAGGACCAATAAATTCCCTTCGTTGTTAAAACAGTTTGAGTTGGTTTTTGGTTACTTGCAGCCCAAAAACATCTCTACTGAAACTGATAGCTAATATTCCTTTCTGGTTTCAGCCCTGAATTGACTCCACCTTTCACTCCTGATCTCCTTTGTTGTTTCACTGGGTTCCAACTCTGGATCCTGGCCACCTGATACCTACGGCCCAACTTGCCAAATACCTTCTCAAAATGTGGCTAGTGCTTGACCATGGAAAGGGCCAGTCATCCACTCACTAAGACCTTCTTAGACCTGGCAAATTAAAACATATGATAATTGTGTCCTGTAGTAGTGTCTTTCAATCATATAATCCAAAACGGTTGCCTTATCCTAATTATATATACAAACTGTGAGGCCAGAGAATGCTGAAGATAAGCCTCCCGTTCTGGAATTGGTGTTCAGGGTCATTACTTCTCCCACTGCAAACCGAAATTCTTTTATTTGTGAAAAGTGAATGATTAGCTTTGGAACCTGGGGAGTGTAATATTTTAGCAAATTATATTTAGTGTAGTTCACCTTGCTTTGACCTCTGAGGGAAAAGTCATTTCCATTCATACAATCTGGTCCAATGCAAGTCTACACATTTGGTACAAGAGCTATTCTGCAGTGCACTCCACATAACGCGGGAGGGGAGACTTACCTGGTCATGGGAGTGATTTACCACAGCTGTGAGCACAGTTTGCATCATGTGAAAGGTTTTAAGAACTGGTGTGGGTTATTCACGGAGGTTAGGGAACATTCACATTTGGTAATACTTAAGAATAGAACCAATGGATTCTCATTGTTTGAACATGGTTAAGTGAAGAGTTGCTTAAGGACAGTGGAAAATAGAGTCTTTGGATGTTTGAGGTTTGACACAGAAAAGCATATACTTAGTTTCATGGCAAAGGACTCAAAGGAAGCTTCAGAATGAGTAACACTATAAACATAGAAGCAAAAGTGTGCCACATGTTGAAGGTATGGATTTTTCCTTTTTTCTCCTCAACAATAAATTTGTTGACCTCTGATATTCCAATGCATACCTGATGGTACAGTAGGTCAGCTTTGGTTGAAATCTGATAACCGCATGGCCCATAGATTTTGCTCTTACTTTAACCAGCTTTGGAAACCTTGCTTGGTGTCCTCACATGTGGCCCAAGGATATTTATAGTTTGCTCAGTGACCTTGGAACTCTTCATTTATTTTTTTAAATATTTATTTATTTATTTAGGCTGCTCCGGGTCTTAGTTGCAGCATGCGGGATCTTTTAGTTGCAGCATGCGTGCGGGATCTAGTTCCCTGACCAGGGATTGAACCTGGGGCCCCTGAATTAGAAGCTCAGAGCCTTACCCACTGGGCCACCAGGGAAGTCCTAGAACTCTTAACTTAGAAGCAACAAGTACATCTAATGACTCACCCAGTACTGTTGATCATACTTGCTAATTCTAATTTAGAATCCAATGCTTTCTCTTCTTTTCTGTGGACACTTGACTTATTAAGAATCTTATTTCTTGCTTCCGTTACTGCTGTGGTATCTTAGTTGGTTTCCCTGCCTCCTAGTCTTATCTCCTCCATAGAGTTGTCATAGAATTTCCTACCTCTTCTTAGTTGCAACTTAAAACACCGCCACATCCCCCCTAGCCCCGGCATGCGTGGTGTAATGTCTGGACCCCTTACATGACATGGAAGTGCCTTCATGGTCTGGATGCAGCCAACCTTTGCATCCCCCTCTCATTTCTCCTGTACATGCGTGGGTGCCTGCAATGTGCCCTGTCACTCTCAACCTCCACGCCCTGTCCCGTTGTTCCCTCTACCTTGAAAATTACACTCCCTCCCTTTTATTCTTCCTTGTTAAGGCCTCTTCAGTCTTCCAGATTCAGCCCTGCCATCACCTCCTCCCTGACCCCTGGGTTCCCCCAGCACCTTGGGCTGGATATCAGTCTCCCAAGCTCCTGGAGGGCTAGAGCTGTGTTTTGCATTTCTGTATCTCTGGTATCTTTATTTAGTTCCTGGACAGGCCTCAGAAAGGCTTGTGGAATGAATGGATGAACGCATGAGGTAGATATTTTGTTCTCTCTCTCAAAGAAGAAATGAATGGGTAAGTCTCACTATACACTCCTGAGAGTTTTGGACTATGGTTGAGCAAAAGTTTTGCCCTTGTAAGAAGACCACGGTTGGCCCTGTTTTGGGTTTTAGTCAAAATCTAGACTTCTGACTACACAAAAAGTATAGCACCATGGAGTCCCACCATTCAAGCATATCGAGGGCAGATCAGGCCCCTGCAGCTGGTCCAACCCACACACACAGGCGACCTAACTTGACATTACATGCACCCTGGAGTTTGGGAAAGGCAGGTGAGGGCTGCAAATTGGGGCAGAAGTATCCTTTATCAGTGTGTCCTAATATACCCACACTAGAATCCTCTCTATGGGATGAAAAGTTTCAAGGGATCTTTCAAGGCTGGATCCATTAAGATTTTAAATTTGCAATTAAAATGGAGTCTAATAATCCCTAATGTATATTTATAAATGTGATAAGTAAAAGCTTGAGGTAATTTTGTCATTTAATCCCCACGACAACCCAAAGGTATAGGAACTATTATTATACCCATATTACAGATGGGGAAATTGAGGCCCAGAGAAATTTAATAATTTAGGTAACTTTCCAAAGTCACACATTTACTGACGGTGGAGTTAGGATTTGAAATTATATTGTCAGACATCAGAAGCTTCTACTCTTAATTAATCACCTCTCTGAACTTTGCCACCAGGGAAAGAAATGTGCACATTTTCAGTTCTTTTTATTGATACTGTGTCAACAAAAGCATATGAAGTTTTAACTATATAAACAAGCTAGCAAGGTATGAAGCATCAAATATTTAAAACTAAGAATATGGAATAAAAGTAAATATGCAGGAAAAATATAATTCTTCTAGCTGTGCAAGGCAGGGTTTATGATTCAAAGAGTAATGGTGACAAAACTGAGATCAGAGAGAGACCAGGCTGATTTGTCCAAGGTCACAGAGTGGCCGACGTGGGATAGGAAGAAGAGCCGTCTTAGGCTGAAATCCTCCTGGGGCCTCAATTGCTGGACCCTGGCAAGTCTCTTACTTAAACTTGTAATGGAAACATAGAGGATCAGTAGGCTTAATGCCAGAAATCCTACTTATTACTCAGCATAGGATTAGAAGACAAGGTTGAGTCAATGATTTCTGCCACTGAAAGCCAACTGCTCTGGTATTAAAATGAGCTACATGCTACAACATGGATGAGTCTTGAGGACATTATGTTAAGTGAAATAAACCAGTCACAAAAGGACAAGTACTGTATGGTTCCCCTTACATGAGGTACCCAGAGTAGTCAGATTCATACAGAGAGTAGAGTGGTGGCTGCAGGGGCTGGGGGAGAGGAAATGAGGGGTCAGTGTTTAGTGGGGACAGAGTTTCAGTTTTACAAATGAGAAGAGTTCTGGAGATGGATGGGGTGAAGGTTGTACAACCACATGAATGTACTCAGTGTCACTGAACTACATACTTAAATATGATTAAGATGGTCACTTTTGTGTTATGTGCATTGTGCCACAATTAAAAATAATTTTTTGAAACGAGCTAGCTCGGTTCATCAGTCAGGGTCCAGTCAGGAAAGCTGACACCACCCCAGTCTTTCAGATATAAGGGGTTGTGATAGAAGGTGTCAGCTATGGGGTGGCGGCCAGGGGATGCTGAAACTGGCCAGAGCAGGAGGCGGGTGCACCCCAGGGCTGCAGGTCCACAGGGGAGGGTGTGTTACCTAATCCCAGAATCAGGCTATGTGGTGGGGGCGGGGGTGGGCGCTGCCCCAGCCGATGGCTAGGGGTGGGGACAAGAGGAAAGGGAGAAAGCCCCCAGCCCCCTCTTGCACCCTCTGCTTTCTACATCCTACCACAGACTTACATTAAGACAGTACGCAAGGGTGTCCCGACGTGTCATCTCCTGTGACACATGCAAAGCAGGGCATGCAACAGACATGGTGAGGAATGGGTGTCAGAGGAAGCTGGCAAAGCTCAAGCGCACAGGCCATGAGAGACGTCTTTCCCCATCACTGAAAAAACCTCTTCAAATTTCTGTAAAAAATTTTTAAAAATCTCCCTTCACTGACTTTCCAACATGATGGTGCTCAGTGATGCTGGTTCATCTCAATTAAATTAACTTACCTTCTACAGGTTGGACACATTCAAATAGAGTCAGAGGTTCAGCTTTGGGTATCATTCAGTGCTTCAGAGACTGTCTCTCAGCGATCAACTCAAAGTCATCCTGAGCTGAACGGCATATATTTCGTTTTGTTTTGATTTCTGTTTGTAATGTGTGAGCTCAGATGGACCACAACTCCTACTATTCCTTCAAACTCGGCTCAGAACTCACTTCCTTCTCCTTTCCCTCACCCAAATCTAGGTTAGTGTGCCTTTTCTTTGCAACCTCAGCATCCGAGTTTACTTGGAATCTAATACCTATAACAATTGTGATTTGTTGACTTGTCTATTCGTTTTGCATAAGCCTCTAAATTACTTGACAGCAAAGACAGTATGTATATTTATATATATTTTTCCACACATATTTGTGTGTGTGTGCGTGTGTACTATTGAATCTCCATCACTAATTAACAATAACCAAGGCAGGGCCAATTACATAGTAGGTATTCAATACATGTTCTTGAATGAATGAATAAACTATTATATTTGATGAGTAGGAGGAATAGGTCTGAGCAGGCACCTGTCGGGACCTGGGAACCAAGGAGTCAAAGCTGCACATGAGCTGGTCAGCACTGGATGAGGAAGAACAGAGCTGCTCAGGTAAATCTTGAAGAATAAGTAAGCCTTGGTTTTAACAAAGAGCTTTGTGAATCTGGGTTTTGAAAAATTCTAATAGACAGTCAGAACTGTGAAACTGGCTTCAACAGAGATGTCAGGGCTTGGAGATAAAAGTTTGAAAGTCATCTTCACAGGTGGGCTTTTGAGAGGACTCATGATGCGGCAGCTTGTTTCTTCCACCGATGGCTGCAACAGGGTTTCCTCCTGTTCTACAGGTTTTTCTATCTAGTACCTCGCTACTTTCTTCCTCATTGACAGGTGGTGTCTATGCAGCCTCCTTTTGAACCTGGGCGGGCCTTTGTGTTTGCCTCGACCAACAGCACAGCAGGAATGACACTGTGATTAAGTCATAAAAACGCCCTGTGCTACTGCCTCCTTCCATTAGGCTCTTTGCTCTTGGAATCCGGCCTCCATGCTGTGAGGAAGCCCAAGTAACCTCTGGTGAGGCCCCAGAGTCCCAGCCAGTGGCCAGTGCCCAGACTGAGCCCAGTTGAGCCGCTTGGATGACAGTGCCAGGAGCACATCACAGCCATGCAGCCCTGTGTGCACCACAGGTGTGCGAGCAACACAAATGACTATTGTGCTGTAGAGCATTGAGTTCACTGATAATTGATATGCATAGGTGTATGATCGTGAAATGAGTCAGGCAGGCCTGGGTTCAGGCTCTGATTCTGCCACTACCAGGGTGGTGGCTTTAGGCTTGTTATCCAGACTGTCAGAACCCTGGTTTCCTTGTGTATAACATGGGGCTTGTAATGGCTCTGCAGAGAGGTGTCATGATCATTAAAAGAGATGCTACCTATTGATACCTAATGCTCTGCTGGATCTCTCTGGTGATTGACAGGGATGCTGTTTCCCCGAGATGAGGATGTTTTGTGAGCTCTCTGAAGAAAGGACACATGGAGAACAGGTTGCTTGAAGATGGGGAGGAAAAGAAGAGTGAAAAATTCGGTTGGTAAGGGGGAAGTCAGAGGATGAGGAGGGAATCAAGACCGAGGAGCTTCCTGGGATGTTTGGAGTGAAATACAGGACAGCTCAGATCAGGAGCCAGAAAGGCATTGATTTAGGCAGTAGAGTGGTGACCAGTGACATGTAACACAACCGTGCCCACAGAGCACAGGGATGACAGCCTGTACACTGAGGGAGAAGTGAGAAGAAGTAGTTTGTGTTCACTTAGGCCTTAATTTCCAAGCTTGTATGATATTCCTAAGACACATGAGCACCATTATAAAGATATAAATCACCCAGTGAAATTTCCATTTCCTCACCACAAGTGGTCCTTCTCTTTTCTCTGGAGATACATCGAGGTGAATCTTGCTTGTCATCACCCACATGATACTGGTTTTCCTTACGTGCTCATTTGTTATGTTTATTGCTGTCTCTGTGGATTGTTTCCTGTGTGTTTTGTATTTACATTTAAATTCCTGGTTCCCCCAAATGTCTTACCTAATTACGACTGCAGTTTTATATGTTACTTATACTCTGGTTCCAAAGTGAGAAGCAAAGTTACAGATAAAGGACATGATGACCCAGACACCAATGGCCATGTCTAGAAATAGGGGAAGAGACTTGCTATTTGTTTAAACTTTTATTTTATATCGGAGTATAGTTGGTTTACAATGTTGTGTTAGTGTCAGGTGTACAGCAAAGTGATGTAGTTATATGAGATTTGATATTTAATACATGAAAATATATCATTCCAAACTAAAGAGGGTTTCCCCATCACTGGATTACTGGATGCTTTCATTGTTCAATTAACTTGTCAGAAAATATCTACTGTTGTTATCTCAGAGTCTTTGAGCTAAAAGGAATTATAGGTTCCTCGATTCATAAAAAAAGGAGATGGAGACTCAGACAAGGTCCTTGTGCAAAGTTACAGTTATTTACCCTCTTGCAATGGTTCAGTGACATTGATACAAACATGTGATCACGGGAAGTCCATGGTAAAAGCCTAGTTTCCAAATTGCCTATTCTTGTTTTACTTTTTTGAAGACTGAATTTTCCAAGATGAGATGCAAAGTCATTTCTAAGCCTTCACATACAAGGTTTTTAATATTCCTTCTCAAACATTATTTAGTGGCTACCTTGTGCAGGGCACTGCATTAGGTGGGTCTTCTAAAATGTACTATGCAAGAGAATGAAAGATAATTTCTGATTTAAAAAGCCAAATTAAGAAAATGTAATATTTATTAGGCACCTGTAAGATAAAAGGCACTTGCTGGGGCTTCCCTGGTGGCGCAGTGGTTGAGAGTCCGCCTGCCGATGCAGGGGACACGCGTTCGTGGCCCGGTCCGGGAAGATCCCACATGCCGCGGAGCGGCTGGGCCCGTGAGCCATGGCCGCTGAGCCTGCGCGTCTAGAGCCTGTGCTCCGCAACGGGAGAGGCCACAACAGTGAGAGGCCCGCGTACCGCAAAAAAAAAAAAAAAAAAAAAAAGGCACTTGCTGGAGCATCACCTCTGCCAGCTTTACCCCTCCATGAAATTTCTGGTTTGCTCAGTTGATGTCTGTCTGATGCTAATGGGAGCCAGGGGAGGAATGTGATTCCTGAGAGCTTTGTGTGACGAATGTTAATTCTGACCAATCACGTCTAAGACCTGGTAAGTTAGTTCTACAATTGAGGGGAGTGGGGCTGGCAGAGCTGATGATGGCCTGGGGACCCCTAGGACCAGTGAGGGATATAAGAGGCGGGAAGAGGAGCTGTCCAGGGTGGGCTCCCAGAATTCTCCCACCACTGGGGGCACCAAGCAGCAAGGGTGACTGGGACACAGGATGTGGGTCTGGGGCTGATAGTGAAGCAGAGGTCATTTGGGGGATTAACATTTCTCCACTTCTGAGGTTCTTTCCAGGCATAGGGAGTTCAGGATGCACTCCTGGCGTCTCTCTACTCTCTTTCTCTCTCTGATCCAGGAGAGGTGTGTGACTGGGTGGATTTGTCTGTCTGATCCAGGTGTTCAGAAATAAGAAGCCCATTTGCTGACAGATAGCAGCTCCTTCCTTATCAGTAATAAAGGGGATATTTTGACACTGGTCACATCTAGAACCAACTCAGCGAAACTCTCATTCTGTACAAGAGTCAGGAAGACAAACAGACCCTCTTCCTAGGCAGACTTGGTCCCATGTTGCTGGGACCTCTGCTCTTAAAATTGCAATCTCCTGGAATATTTTTAGGTGACCCAGAAGTTAAAGTTCAGAATCCCTGGGATTCTTTATGTTCATAAACTACACCTAAAAATTTAGCCAAGAAACGTGTGTGTTTGAACAAGTGAAGGGTAGAGGAATCCTCCAAACATTGCCTAGAGCAATGACTGGGGCTTGTGACCTGATCTTAATTAGCTGTGTCTTAGGCAGGGCATCCGTAAAGCTATGTAAACAGATAACTTTAGACCATTAATGAGGGGAGTGAATATTTTCTTCTTTCGTGTCAATCTTCCTGCTCCCTTCTGAGCTGGATTGGTGTGAATCAATCAGTGTGAAGAAACTTGCCCTCAGTTTCTGAAGGAAAGGAGAGCCTGGGTGATGGGGATCTTAGGTGCCTGAATGTCAGGACAGTTCTGAATGGCTTCTGAGTTCACGGCCAACCTCCTGAAAGCCTATTGTCTGAAGTCCCCTGGAGTTTCTTTATTTATTGGTTTCAGTTGCTAAGAAGTGACCATCCTCAGAAGTGAGGCTGTTGCCCTTGGCTACACATTTCTTTATGGGCATAATCTTGCATCACACGGTAACAAACTGGCAGCTGAGCAAAGCACAGACCTTGATGAAATGTTTTCTTGATGTTGGCCACCTGGTATGAGGTAGGTTGTGCTAATTCACCTTTTCAATCAAAGGCAAGGGCTGACACTGTCCTCTTCCCTCTCAAGTAGGAATTTGCTTATTTTTGCTGTGAGATGTGTCAGTTAAAATCATGTCCCCTGGGGCTTCCCTGGTGGCTCAGTGGTTGAGAGTCCGCCTGCCGATGCAGGGGACACGGGTTCGTGCCCTGATCCGGGAAGATCCCACATGCCGCGGAGCGGCTGGGCCCGTGAGCCATGGCCGCTGAGCCTGCGGGTCCGGAGCCTGTGCTCCGCAATGGGAGAGGCCGCAGCAGTGAGAGGCCCGCGTACCGCAAAAAAAAAAAAAAAAAAAAAATCATTTCCCCTGAATAATCTCTTTCCTGAACATATCCACCTCACGGGGTTCCTGGGAGCCTGCGTGGTGGAGGCAGTGTGTTGTGATTGTGGGCCGTGGTGCTGATTTTCTCACCTTGGAAAAGGGAAGGCACCAGGGGGCTGGTGCCTGTTTCAAATCACGTGTATTTTTGTCCCCTCTCTGCCCTACCCCCCTCCCTGCCCATTGATTCCACAGATTAGATATTCACATTCATGGTAACTGTTGAGTACATTTCTAGTTTGAATTTCATTTGCTATCTTCTGCCACCTTGACCTCTCCTTTGTTTGCATCTCATCTTCCATTTTGGGAGGAATGTTCGAATTTTGATATTTATTTTCAACACAGATACCCTCTGAATTTATGGAACTTTCTCTGGTGCACCAATAAGATGGTGGAGATGAGGTGTCTTTTTGTGTCTTCTACCCCAAATCCATTTGCAGTCTTTTGTCTCTTTTTCTTAAGGCAGTTCCAAATGTGCCCCATGTCTGCTGCTGTTTGAAAAGGCTGTAAAATTCAAGCTACGTGATTATGAATACTATGAAAAAGGTTTTGACAACTTTCGGTGGCATTTAATTCAAGTTAAATTCCTCTTATTCAAAATAATAAGCATAATGTTACTTATTATGTAGATGAGGTGGTGAGGCAGATGTTTGTCGTCTCTGCATTCACTGGGGATTAATAAATACACAGGCTGAGCAGGAGGCCTGGGTTCAACCTGGGAATTTGAAAAAGGGTTGAGGAACAGGAAGGATGATTACCCTGGACCTGCTCTGTCCAGTACAGGGGCCAGAAACCACATGAGGCCGTTTACATTTAAAGTAATTACAATGAAATAGAATGAAAATGAAAAGTTTCTTGGTCACATTGGCCATCATTCAGTCACTTACTGAAGAGCACAGACACAGCACATTTCCGTCATTGTAGGCAGTCCTATTGGGCAGCGCTGCTAACCACGGGATTGTTAAAACAGCCAGGGATGCTCGTAGATTTCTCACATCAATGGGAACTTTATCTGTAAGGGTTCTGAAAGCTTCTCAGAATGGGTATAGATCTGTAAAGAGCCAAGAGGTGAAGTAGTTACCATCAGGTTGCAGCTGTTTGAGTGCCACCCCTGTGTCCCATGGGCTACGCTAGAGCCGTGCTTCTCAAACTTGAAATGTGCAGACACAGCACTTGGAGAGCTTAGAGTGCAGATACTGACGCGGTAGGTCTGGGGTGTGGCCTGAAAGTCAGCGTTCATAAACCACTCCCCTAGAGATGCTGCTGCCTCGGTCTTGGAGACGACACTTGGAGAAGCACAGGTTGACAGCACTGATTACCAATCTTGGCTATACATCGTAATCAGCTGGAATCTAAACATCAGTGACACCTAGATCTCAAACCCAGAGGTTCTAATGTAACTTGTCTGGGTAGTAATCTGGGCACTGAAGATTTTAAAAAGCTCCCCAACTGATTAATATTTGAGAACCATTGATGGAGTTAAAACAAGTCTATTGAGGACCAGAAACATGGCCTCATCTGGAAGTTTGTTAGAAATGCAGATTCTCAGACTTGAACCCCATCCTGCCAAGTCCCAATCTGCCTTCCAGGGACATTCACCAGGGGATTTCATGTACTTTACAGGTGAGAACTACTGTACAAAGTAGCCTTTATTTTTTATTTTAATTTTTTTGGCTGTGTTGGGTTTTCATTGCAGCGTGTGGGCTTTCTTTAGTTGCAGCGAGCAGGGGCTACTCTTAGTTGCAGTGCACGGGCTTCTCGTTGCGGTGGCTTCTTGTTGTGGAGCACGGGCTCTAGGCGCGTGGGCTTCAGTAGTTGTGGCGCGCGGGCTCTAGAGCGCAGGCTTAGTAGTTCTGGCACACGGGCTTAGTTGCTCTGCAGCATGTGGGATCTTCCTGGACCAGGGCTCGAACCCATGTCCCCTGCATTAGCAGGTGCATTTTTAACCACTGTGCCACGAGGGAAGTCCCCAGGTAGGCTTTAAAAGTAATAACTTATTGATCTGTGTACATGTGCTTTAAAGAAATTCTTTAAAGCAACAACTTCTGTTAGTTCCTAAAAATATTGGAGCATATAATTTAGTCCATTCCTATGCCTAATTATTGAAGCTTTAATAGACTGTCATGGCACAGACGCTAATGTGATGATTTCTGCTTGCATTGTAACAGAAAGTATCAATAATCCCAGCAGAGTGGGCACTGGACTTTCACATCTTAACTAGAAGGTCAAGAATAACCAAGATTTTTAGGAATTAGTTCCACATGTTTGTATAAATTTTATTATTCAAGATAAAATGTAATTCCTCTTTTAGGTTAATTCCTTTTGATTTTAGAAAATTGTATACTTCTAATTCATTAGAAGAGATATATATACAACATAGGTAGATTCTTAATTGATGTAATTTTTCATCATGCAACACTCAGATCTCAGATCCTCAGGGGTTGGGGGAGAGTGAGAAGGGATTATAATGTCTTGACCAAAACAAAAAAGTGTCTAACATTGTGTTTTCCTGATAGGTCTTTCTGAGTGGTATTTTAGAGGTACAGTGCCAAAGAATTATAATGGAGAAAGGCCAACTATGCTATGAGTTAGAGCAGCACTTCTCAGACTTAAACGTGGTAGGAAACACTTGAAGATCTTATTAAAAGGTAGACTCTGATGCAGTCAGTCTGGGGCAGGGGCCTCAGACTCTGTATTTCATACAATACAGGTATTGGGACGCTACCTGTCCATCGACTACCTTTTGAGTAGCAAGGGGTTAGATGACTCTTCCAGGATACCTTCTTGTAAACTCTCATTTCAGTGACTCAAAAAATCAAGTGGCCTGGTATAAACAATAATAAGGGTGATTTTGTTGAAAGTGCTGATTTGCTCATTTGAATCATCCAAAAGACAGACATCAAGAGGTCAGAATTGTTCATAGACCCATCATTACTGGAAAGCTCATGGGGAAATGAAGTCATTTAAGGCAAAAGGAAAATAGTAACATAAATACCTCAGATGACTACCAGGGCAAAATTTTCAAAATGTTGCAAGCTGTCTGCATGCTTGAAGTAGCAATTTACATGCGTAATTAGGTGCAATCAACAGTTTTGAAATGTAATATATTTTCTGAGCCCATATTTACTTATGACAGATGCAAAAAAAAACTCTGTCCCCCCCAAAAATAGAAGGGCAGAGAAAGGAAAAATACTTGCCTTTGACAATGGGAATCTTTACAAGCTCTTGCCTAAATTTAGAACAAATTTAGTTGAAGTATTGGATCTTTGTTTTGATTTACTCTTCACTGAAGTTCACAAACACATTTTGGAAGTAACAAGCATGTAAGAATAGTAACTTTCCAGGCAGCTCTTCCAGCTCCTGTTGGAACTGACATGTACTTTTTATTTCTACACTGTAAAAGGAAAATCTGTCAAATTCAAAACTTTATTTTATTGCACAGAACACCATTGACTTTCTTCCTGCCTTCAGAAGGGGTTTCATTTTTTGAAGATGCCAAATATCTTTTAGAATAATTGATAGAAAGAGATTAATTAAACTAGCAATTTCTTCTCAGATGAGTGCTCATGGTGAATTTCTATCTTAACTATTTTCAGTAAAACAGGCACTGAGTGCTCCCTATGCCCTAAGGCACTCTCCTAAGCTCTTTACACAGATCATCGAATTTACCATTACAAATACTATAAGGATTGATTCATTACAATGTACTGGGGAGGAAAGGGAGAGCAAGTAACTTTTTTTAAACAAATATTATTTTTCTCTTTTTCTTATTTATTTATTTTTGGCTGCGTTGGGTCTTCTTTGCTGCGCGGGGGCTTCCTATAGTTGCGGGGAGTGGGGGCTACTCTTTGTTGCGGTGCGCGGGCTTCTCTTTGCGGTGGCTCCTCTTGTTGCGGAGCATGGGGTCTAGGCACGTGGGCTTCAGTAGTTGTGGCACGTGGGCTCAGTAGTTATGACACAGGGGTTAGTTGCTCCGCAGCATGTGGGATCTTCCTGGACCAGGGATCCAATGGTGTCTCCTGCATTGGCAGGCAGATTCTTTTTTTTTTTTTTTTTAACATCTTTATTGGAGTATAATTGCTTTACAATGGTGTGTTAGTTTCTGCTTTATAACAAAGTGAATCAGTTATACATATACATATGTTCCCATATCTCTTCCCTCTTGCATCTCCCTCCCACCCCCCCATCCTACCCCTCTAGGTGGTCACAAACCACCTAGCTGATCTCCCTGTGCTATGCGGCTACTTCCCACTAGCTAGTGTATATATGTCCATGCCACTCTCTCACTTTGTCACAGCTTACCCTTCCCCCTGGCCATGTCCTCAAGTCCATTCTCTAGTAGGTCTGTGTCTTTATTCCCGTCTTACCCCTAGGTACTTCATGACCTTTTTTTTTTTTTTTCCTTAGATTCCATATATACGGTATTTGTTTTTCTCTTTCTGACTTACTTTACTCTGCAGATTCTTAACCACTGCACCACCAGGGAAGTCCGCAAGTAACTTCTTTAAAGGTACAAAGCTCTGTATTTTCTTGGCTGGCACATTACTACATGAAAGGTCATATCACTTTAAAAGTATAGTGAATGTCAGACTAAAGCAAGCTCATGTTATTTTGAACAAGTTCCCAATTTAGAAAATGAGCTTGAAATCTAATTTTTCATAATTTTGAAGAAAAAGAATGAGTAATTCCATCCCCAAACTTTTCTTTCCAAAAGCATGTTCACATTGCATTATCTAGATTGACTGTCTGCACTGATGAAATTAAAGTGGCAATTAATTCCTATCACAGAGTCAGAGATTAAGCTATTGCACTGAAGGATAGGACTCATGCTGTGTTCTTGTGTAACTGCATCTATTGGGACAGTGTGTTCTGAAATAGTCAAAGTTGTCTTTAAGTTAATGCAAAGCAGTCAGGAGATAAACAACTTAACTTTCTAGTGTCAGGAGGCAATTGTTGCTGGAGGAAGAAAGCTAAGTAAGCTCTGCTAAGAAATGCACGGAGAGTTCATTTATCTGCTGATCCATTTGGGGGCATTATGGAACTCAAAGCCCAGAACAATGGGCTCTATTTAACATTAAACAGCTTCTTAATAATCTGTTATTTCTTTCCATAGCTGCCGGAAAGTCCCTCGGGAGTGCAGAGTCGCTGTAGCAGTCCCTGTGAAGTTGTAAGCTACTCCCCAGGACCAAGTAGTGTTAAATATAGAAGTCACCCTAATCACCTGACTGTCGGAGAGCCCCGTGTAAGAATTCCCAAGTCTACCCTTGTCATCTCCGTCTGTCTCTCTAGATTTACTAGACGCAGCTCACCGCACCGCCTGGGGTCCCCGCCGGCACCTCCCGGAGCCCTGCCCGGCAGAGTACGCCCTTCCAGCGCAGAGGGCTGGCGGGGAGCTGGCGCCAACCGGGGCACCTGGCGGCCGATGCCTGGCCGCGACCCCTCGCTCTCCCTCCGCCTCCCCCTCTGCCCCTCTGCTGCCGACCTTTACGAGGAACTCTGCTGCGCTGCGAGACTCGCGTCCTCGCCCTGGGCGCGGGGCCCCACCCCTTGCGGGTGCCGCCCGCGACCAGGACGGAGGCGAGGGTAGGTGAACTGCTGGCCCGGCCTTGGCTACCGCTTGCTCGGTCCTAGTCCTCAGGCGCTGGCTGGGCGGCGCAGGGCCGCGGGGCCGCGGGAGCGCGGGAATGCACTCGCGCGCGCAAGGGGTGACCCCGGGGACACGTGCGGCCGCGGGAGGGAGCGCGGGAGGGGCCTGGGGCCGGCGTGGGGGTGGGGGTCGCCCGGGGTTGGAGTGGGCGCCCCGGACGCCAGCCCTCTGCCGGCTTCCCTCCTTCTAGGGCTCCGCCGCCGCCTGGCACAAATCGGAAAGCCTTGCCTTCCTCTGCTGGAGCGGGCAGGGTGAGGGGTCGGTGCCTGGTCAGCTGGCGGGGATGGTAGATTTCACTTACACCTGACCCGCCCCACTCCTGTCAGTTTCGCCGGCAGGTCCCAGCGATGCGATTGTTCTTCCAGTAACTTTGTTCAGAGGCGGAGGGGAGGGGAGACGCCGAGAGGACCCCGGAGAGGCTGGAAGGCGACGAGGATCGGGAGGCCCAGCTGGGGAGGGAGTCCTCGGGCGGCCCCGGGGCTGGGCGCGTGGCTGGGAGGCGTCGCTGCCGCCGCCTCCGGGATGCGCTCGGCTTAGCGGGACTGCCGGGGGCTCCTGAAGGCCACTGTTCCGAGGACGCGCGGCCACCCGCTGCTCGCGCTCCCCGGGCCGGCGCCGCCGGTGCCAGAGCCGAGCGGCGAGCGGAGCTGCGGGGCGCGCGGGCGAAGGCTAGCGGGAGGGAGGGCGCGCGGGAGGCGTCTCCTCCTCGGCGAGCCATGCGTGCCACCGGCAGCTGAGCCGCCGCCGGCGCCGCTGTCAAATCTGCGCTCCGCTTTTGTCTTGTCCTCCAGTGAATGGGAAGATGGAGATGGATGTGGAGGGAGTTTCTCCGTGCCCGGAGCCCATCCCCCGCTCCCAGGGGGCTGGCGGAGCCTGCCAGGCGCCGCCACAGCCGCCGTCGCCGCCGCAGCATCCGGCTCCGGATGATCCGCCCGGCAAGAGTGCCGGCGCCGAGGACAGCGACGATCCCGAAGCAAGAGCCAGCGGCGAGAAGGACGAGAGCAAGGTAGGTCCGCCGCGTTGGCGCTGTGACACCTTTTGAACAAAACCACGGAGCTCTGGCAGCGGCTGTCACTTTAACCCCTGCGCTCCCCCACCCCCTTCCCTCGTCCGGGAGGTGGTGAGGGTTGCAGATGTAGGGAAGGCGTAAGATGGAAGGGAATCGCTGGGCGACAGTGACTTTCTGAACGGGAAGGCGCGTGCAGAAGTCCCTCCTGGTTTCCGTATTCAGTGTTCGTGCAGAGAAAAGTCTTCTGGTCCAGGCAACGTGATGTTGGGTGGAGCGCAGCACCCCGGGAGAGCGAGATTGAGAGACCTTTGCTCGCCCGCACCGTATAGCCACAGCTTTTGTGGATGATCTAGGTCAAGGGGAAACATGTGTTCAGGAGCTGCCAAGTGGCTTCTGAGACTCCTTGAAGGGAGGTGACATCAACCTAAAGATGACAACAGTGGGAGCAAAGTTTGGCTCTTTTGCAGAATGGAGAGCTCTGCCTAACCCAGCTCTAAGCTGGAGCACCTGCTCCTGCCCTGGCATCCTCCTGCCCGGGAGGGCAGGGGCCAGGTGCCTGGCACCAGGTGAGCTCTGGAAACCTTTTGAAGCCCTGCTGTGTCATTGTAGCCCCGGGATAGCGGCTACTGACTGTGGAGAGAGGAGCTCCTCAGGTAATTGGGTTCCAGTAAGAAATAGCTCAAATGCCATTCTCTGGTGCTGATGTTTTTTCCTGTTGAGAAAATTGTAAAGTAGAGGAAGTGGCATAGAAAATAATGCCTTGGTGTGATATTCTTGGAGTGTATTTATTGCAGCTTGGTTTCTGAGCAGGGTTTTCTTTCTCCATATACACTTGGAGTTGAGTTTTGTGGATGCTAGTGCCGGCCAGTTGTATCTCTGTGAAGTGTATACATGTGTTTGTTAATGCATTTCGGAAGTGGCTGCAAGTGTTGGGGAAAAGCTGGTTCAACAAATCAGAGCCAACCAAAGAGGAGTCAGCTGAAGTACTTTCTCACTGTGGCTCACTGGAGGAAGCGTGCAAGGAAACAGCCACTGTGCCTGGTTAGGAAAGCGAGTCATGACATGCTCTTCCTGGGAGGTTGCCTGGGTTTCTGCTGGACGTTCCTAGAGGTGCTAGTAGACTAAACAGTATCCCAAACATGTTGGGATCACACTGAGTGTTGCCTCTCTGTACTTGCAGACAGGCTTACCTTAACAAGATGGTATTTGCAAATCCTCAAAATTGTTTTGCATTTGGATACTGAGCTAAGGATTTAGATTGTGGTTTATCTACCAAGATCAATATTATAACTTATATGGCATTCTACCAAGGAACTGTCATTTGAACACACTCTAGACTGGGCTGGGGTGATGCATACAAGATTTACATTGCCAAACTATGAGGAATCTTAATATTCTAACATCCTCAGCTTTTCAGTCGCATTTGATTTCATGAATATTTAATTCTGTCATGACTGCATATTTACTACTTTAAATGACTGCGCCCAGTTTAATGAAATAACCGTAACTGAGCATCGTATTACCTAATTGAACTTTAAGTCTCTTTTGCAAAATAGGTGTGGGCAATCATTAAAATATACAGCAAGTGCTGCCATTTCCACGTTGTTGGTTCATATGCTCTGAGCATGAGAAATTCCTGCCATCAGCAAAAAATCTGTGCTTATTTGTTTCCCTTTGATACACCACGCAGACTCTCTGATGTTCTGTGGGTTGTGAGGAGTGAGGAAGCCAGTGCATGACAAATACTAGAGCAGGTGAAGAAAGGATGGACGGAAAGTGGGTCGATTATATTTCGTTAATTAGCATGTGCAGATAATTGAGTATTCCACTGATGTGATTGGCTTTCTGTATGTCTGCAGTTTCTTGCGGTGGAAACAAAATACTACTTTTTTTTTGCCTCCAGGTGTTTGCCTTAAAAAATTATGTTGCATCCTTCTCTCCACCCAATAACACACAATCAGCTGTGTTAACCCTTTGCTCGTCTCTGCTACTCTCCTACCGGTTCTTCTAAGAGTCTGAGGATGGTGGCTGTGTCTCAGACTTTAATAACTCTTTTTGTCTTTGATGGATACTAAGGCAAGTTATACATTGATTTTTCTTAGCAAATCCTTGTTTCATTAGTGGGAAGGCCTTTGGGTATCTGATCAAATTATTCTACTAAGATATAAATGGAAGACAAACTGGGTTAAAGTGGAATGTGGTTTCACCAAGCTGTTTGGGGTGAAGTTAGGGAGATGATCACGATAGGATATAAACACAGTAATGTACAGATGTAATATTTTGGACTGTTATATTTGTTTCTTACTCACAAGTGTAATAAAAAATGAATTTTCAGTACTATATTATTTATCTTAAATCTCCTCTTCCCGCAAAAGTGTCAGGGCATTTTTTTCCAGATTCTGGTTTGGGGTCATGATTTTATTTTCTCTTGAGTTTACCCCAGTTATCTTCTTGGAAAAGAAATTGGAGCTTAGTGCCAGATCAGCTTGTCTCCTAAATTGCAGGTTCATGTTCATATGTCCTCAGAAAGTCTCTGAAATAGGAAGGAAGGTTAGAAAACTGGATCAGTCAAGGGATTTTTTATGCCACAGTTTCATGACGTGACTGGTGCTTTCTGTTCCTAGAATTGCAATGCCTGATTCCTCTCTAGCAACTGCTCTTCAGAGAGATGCTATAGCAGCTACATGCTGTGTATGCTTTGATTCCATGAATTGGAGAAGACCCTAAATCAACCAGTCCCCTGGGCTTTAAGGCAGGCTTACCTTAAACCCTGTGAAAGGCAGTCTCCTCTCCTTGCAATGACAGGCAAAGACAATGTGATGACCCCCTGTGGGGACCTAGTGAGATGTTTCCTCACCCATGAGCTCAAGAACTTCTTCCTCATATCTGAAAAGAGGTTCTCCCACCTGGACAAACTCCTTTCTTCCAGTCTTGCAGATGAAGATTAAATAGTCACTCACCTTGAATAAGAGACCTCCAAATCCTTGAAAGTGTTCTCAACCATGGATTGGACCATCCTCAAAACTTTCTTGCAGAGTTTCCTTAGGCCATCACATTCCATCCTTTTAGTGATGTTTAAAACCATTCTGAAATGTTTTGCTTGTGCTCAGTAAATCTAAGAAGGGTATTTCTGAAACTTTGTTTGGAAAAGTTTGTTTTAAAGTTCCTTGTGTTGAGGACTAACACCCCAGTTTCTTACTCCATCTGTTATCAAGTTGCTTTCACAAATGTGTGGGTTCTTCCCCGACCCCAGGTGAGTGATGTATAAATGATTCTTTCTTGTCTGCTTCAGCTTCATGTATTCTCCCTTTTCCTGCCTCCCTCCCCGCATTTTCTCTCTCTTTCTCTCTTTCACGCACACACACACCACTTACTGTGATGTTTTTTTATAGAAGTGTGTATTAATGGCACAGCTATGAGGTGTCATGACCAAACTCTCTTTTGTGTTCAGCTCTCATTAAAGCCTTGGTCTGCAAGATATGTTATTCTTGTGATTTGGACTAGAGAGAGCCTGTGCTGTTGTTCTCAGTGATATTTCACTGATGGACATGACCCAAGATGCTCACCTGCCTGCATCCCATCAGTGACACTGTCCTAAACCATCAGAGTCTCACAGAGGATGCTGTCGGGAGTCTCTCATCCAGTTCATTTTTGAAAGCCTTTTATTTTGAAATAACTTCAGATTTATAGAAAAGTTGCAAAGACAAGGAGTTCCCATATACCCTTTACCCAGCTTCCCCTAATATTCACATCCTACTTAATCATGGTCTGTATATTACAATAAAGAAATTAACATGGGTACAATACCATTAGCTAACCTCTGTCCAGTTTTTGTTGAGTGAATGTGTAACATATCAATGTTTTTCATTCTGTCCTCCTAGCACTTAAGACTTTGTTTTTTTTTACACCTGAAAGACTCTGTGAGAGGGTATTTAAGAGCCAAATTTAACTTCAGGTTAACTGTGTGCCCTGTTCCTGGCGGGTGGGCAGCTCCCGAAGTCAGAGGCTGAGGTCTTGGGGTCCTGCGCCGCGCTGCCCTGAGCCCTGTGGGAGTTACACCTTTGGCAAAGCTCTTGAGTGCTGTGGGGAATGATAGTCTTCTTTTTTATTTTATCCTGAAAAACATTTCCCGCTCCAAGTAAGACAGGGTTTGTCAGTACACAGAGGACAGCAGAGTCTCAAGTGGCAAGTAGAGGAGAAAAGGCGATGGATAAAATCAAGACAGTTCACTTTGATGCCTAAACCCTTGGGTGTTTGTTCCTGGCATGAAAAGTAGCGGAAGCCCTTTCCTTTCTGCATTGTACTCACCCGGGGAACTCTGATTTCGAGCACAGAAGCAGAAACTTGTCCATGTTAGGCAGGATGCCATTGTGATCAGTGTTGGCTTTTTGATGAAGAGTGAAATCACAAATCATTTGGTCTTGGCTCCGCCTTTCACTAGCTACTAACCTCAGAGAAGATCCTACCCTTTTTAAATCTCAGTCTCTTCATCTGTAAAATAGGATAATTATAGGGCCCACCACCTATTATTTTATGGCTTGAATGAGGTAAAATATATAAAGTTCTTGATTCAATGCTTCATAGCTACTGACCACTCAGTAATTGTTAGTAATAACTGTGATGATTATTATTGCTCTTGTGGTCCAGGGTTCTGAAGAGGAGAATGAGTTGGGGCCAAGTTCACCTAGAATTTTCAGTTTCCCAGAGAATTGTGGGGCTGGAAATGATGCAGACACACTGTTCTACAATCAAACCAGGTTGGTGCTCCTTGGTCTGACTTTGCCCTGTGGGCTTTGAGATGTTCCCAGTTCTTTTCCTGGTGGGCAGGACCTTAGGAAAGAATTATCCTTTATCCTGACTTGTCAATAGACTGTTCCTTTCTCATCAGGAAAACCAAGGAAGACCGGGATGGAAGGCTCCTGCCTCCTGGCCCAGGTCCCAGGGGTACACACAGGACATTAATAAAACAAGTAGATTGCCCTGCTTTTACACATTACATTTGTGACTTCTTAGAAGAAGTAGGTAGCAAATTTTAAGACTTAAAAAAATGATTGAGATAAGAAGTTGTATCCTTTAGGGCTCTTTGGTTGCAAGCAACAGAAACTGACGTTAATTTGAGCAAAAAGGTATTTTATTATAAGGTAATCATGGAATCAAAGGAAGAGTGATAAAAGTGGTTTTGGGGAAATACTGAAGCCAGGGAATCTCAGAAGATCTGAGTAGTAGAAAGTGATGAATGGTCCCTTGAGGCCACTGACATAAGAAGAATAAATTCCAACCTTTTTTTTTTTGCCTTTCTGTCACTCTGATGAGCAGAGTCCATGGAAGTTTATCTAACTGGCCTTGCTTGGGTCAGATGTCTGTTTCTTGGTCAGGGAAGAGTGGACATCCACATAGAAGGTTCTGGTAAATTGTGTCCTTTGGAAGAGGTATAGTTCATGGGGGAGAAAATCAAGGTACTGTTACCAGACCAAGGAGAATGGATATTAGGGGCAAAATAGCCAGTATAACTTCTCTTCAGGGGAGGTTGGGGGGAGGGAGAGGGAGTGGGGAGAGAAGTAAAAAGGAGAGAAATAGAGGGAAAGAGAAAAGGAGAGAACCAAACAGACAGAGACAGACAATGAGCTTATCCAAGAAACTGGAATATTTTTTGGCACTAATTTCCTACCATTTGAAAAGAAAGAATCCAGAATAAATGATGACTTGCTCCTTATTCTGATTTGCCATGTGAGACCCCCAGAATTAGGAAACCATAATGGAATACATGGCCTACCGAGTCTGGACCCTGCCCCCCACATTTTTACATGGGAAAATTGAGGCACCATGACAAGTGATTTGCCCAAACACAGAGCTGGCACTTGAAGACCCTTTAGCCTAAGACATGGAGTCTGCTTCTGAAATTCATTCTTAGTTTCCCCACTTATAAAGTGAAATGAATGATACAGTTCATATCTGCTGAGCAGATAATCTGAGGATGAATGTGATAGGGTGCTGATGTTTTAAAACATAGACCTTCTGTGGGACTCTCATGTCATGTCATTAGAATGAATATAGAATGAATATATATATATATTTTTTTGTTTGCCCCTAAATTAAAGCAGGTTGGTTTCCTGCTCAAATCCCTACAGCTTTTTCTTTGACTTTGAATCTTCATGTCAAGGTATCTCTGTCCTCATATTTGGATCTTAGGTCCTACAGAAGGAGGCACCCCAGGCCGAGTGTTTCTCACTGTTAGGTGGCAGATGTTCAACTCCTGGGCACACACACTGTTCCAGCACCAGGCCTGGCACACAGTGGGTACCCGGGGAATAGCAGGTCCACTGACCCCTGCCTGGCCGTGTCCATTCAGCACATCAAGCCCTTCCTTAGATGCTGGGATTACAACACTGAAAGAGGGAAGCCCACAGCTTCATGGAGGACACACACCTATACACAGACCCTGATGCTCTAAGGAGCTGAGGGCCACAGAGAAGTGAGAACAGGAGCTACTTGCATGGAGGCTGTGTGGAGTGGAGTCTTGGAGGAAAAGGAATGCTGGGAATGTAGGGAGGGCGTCCATGGTCGTAAGGGCTGAGAAGTATTCAGAAGCTCGTTGTGGGGTCTACGGAGATTTGGCTGGAGGTGTATTTCTTGTGGAGGCCACATGACAGTGTGGCAGGAAGTTTGGACGCCCTCAGATAAAGAATAGGTTCAGAGTGGAGGTTTGAGACTGTTTCCACGGCCCAGGAAGGCTCCCTGATGGGGGAATTTCATGGACCCATACATGTCTCCTCTATTTCAAGGAGACAGAAGTAGAATTAAATCCTATTTATTGCATGAAAAGAGAGGACATTACATCATTGCCTGAATAAAGGACATGTAAATAAATAGAATTTATTTCAGAATAGAGTAACCTTTCTTGAGAAGGAGTAGGTAGAGCCTTCACCCAGCACGGCCCCCAGCCCTGAACCCCTGGTTCTCAGGTACATCCCATCCAGTCCTGCCTGCTGGCCTTACTCTCAGCATCCTCTGTGCACCTCTGTGCACGGATGCTCAGTGTCTGGGCGCTGCTGGGGTGCCCGGACGGCAGCCTGTGCTCAAGGGAGAGGTGTTTTGACTGAGATGCTCTTCCTTTCCTCAAGGTGCAGCCTTGGTGGAATTGAAATCAGTGGTAAGAGGGTCCATTTTCTCAGAGTAGAATGTTGTCTTGTGCATTTTTTTAAAGCCTTCTTGAGCTCAGCCAGAAAGGTACCTGGGGGCACAGCAGGTACAGCCGCTCTGCCTCTCATTCTTTACAAGTGGGGCCATTTCACACGTTTTTAAGGGAAAGTGTTGGCCTAACAGGCACTAGAAGTAGCCAAGTGGAATGAGACTGTGGGACACCTAGGGACACTGGCCAGTGAGTGACTCCCTTTTTCTTGGTTTGCTCCCCCAATAACTGAAGGCCCACATCACATCCGCTTCACAAAAACTAATGGCTGGTCAGCCCCTCCATCCTTCCCAGGCTCCCATCTCCACCCCTTTCGCAGGCTTGCATTCCCCTCCCCAGGTTAAACCCCCTGTATTTTAGAATCTATTTTCTTTCTAAAGAAAGATTTATTGGCATATCATTTATAGATGGTAAAATTTACCCTTTTAAAGTGTACAGTTCAATGAGTTTTGACAAATGTATACATCTGTGTAGCCACCACCCCAAACAGGATATAGAAGGTTTTCATTACCCCCAAAAGGTTCCTCTGTGTCCCTCTGCAGATAATCCCCTCACCCGACCTTTTCCATAATTTCACATAAATGGAATCAAATAGCATGTAGCCTTTTGCATCTGACTTCTTTTGCTTAACAAAATGTATTTGATATTCACTTACCTTGGTGTGTATCAGTGGTTGCTTTTGCTTACTGGGTCTTATCTAGTTGTATGGATGTGTATCGTTTATCCATTCACCTGTTGGTGGATATTTGGGTTCTTTACAGATTTTTGGCCTTTGTGAATAAAGCTTCTATAATTTTTTTCTTTCTTTCTTTTTTTTTTGTGGACTGTATATTTTCATTTCTCTTGGGTGAATTCCCAGGAATGGGACTGCTGGGTCATATGGTAAGGATGTTTAACTTTATAAGAAGCTGCCAATCTCCTTTCAAGAGCAGCCATTTAAAATGTGCTGAGACCGTGCATTTCCACCATCCATGCATGAGAATTCCAGTTGCTCCGTGTCACTGTCAACACTTGCTATTGTCAGTATCTTTAATTTTTGTCGTTCTAGTAGGTGTGTAATAATGTCCCATTGTGGCTTTAGTTTGTTTTTCCCTGTTAACTAATGATGTTGAATATCTTCTGCGCCTGTTTGTTATCTGTATGTTTCTTTGGGGAAAAGTCTGCTCCAATCTTTGGCCTATTTTAAAAAAATTGGGTTGTTTGTATTCTTATTGTTTTGATACAATTTATTATTTTCACATAGGTTTAGGCTTCAGAAACCCTGGTAGAAGTTTGAACAGGTTACAAAGCAAGGGACATTTTTGAGTTTCTTTTCTTGAGGGTTGTTGGTGAACTAACATTTACTGGGCGTTTATCCTGTGCCAGTCATGGAGGAAGGTAGATTCAGATTGGGTCATCTCATTCCAGGCTCCATAGCAACCCTGCAAAATAACTATTATTAGCCCCGAGGTCACACAGTTAGGATATGGCAGAGCAAGGCCTTAAATTTAAGTCTGTCTTACTCTTACTCCTTCCACTTCACCAGGTGTGACTCAAGGCCTGTTCTCCACAATTTCCCCTTAGTTTCCCAGCCCAGTCTGCTTGCACTGCTCTGGGTGTTGTAAAAGTAGCCCTCAGGTGAAATAACACTGCTGCCACTGACGTGCAAATCAGGACATTGAGCTTAGGGCAAAAGAGTGCTCCCAGTTTTATTTCAGTCCTGAAAAAATCCTATCTACTTCATAAGGTGGAAAAGTGAGAATTCTCCAGAGACATGGAAGGTTTGAGGTATCATTTACCTGTCAGGACCCAAGGATGTCCATCTCTCTCAGGTAAATCTCGGTGCTGTGGGTACCCAGAGGGCCAGGGTGGGGCTAAGCCCTGGGAATAAGAGCTCAGTTCAAACCCCTGTTTTTTTCTACGGGCTGGAGGAATATGGGCAAACCCTGTGAAGGCTCTGGTTTGGATTCTCTTATCAGTAAAGATGATGGAGAAGGCCCCCCTTACCACACCTGAGCGTTGTGAGGATTGAATTAACCAGTAGGGGGACCAACTTGCTCCATCCCAGGAAATCCTGGGTCCCAGGTAAACCAGGACAGTTGGTCATCCCGATTACAGGACACCTGTAAAGTGTCTGGACCCTTACAGGCTCTCAGAGCTGTCACTGTTGAACGGGCTTCGGGGCATTCTTTCCATGAGTATGAAAATGACTTAAGGTGTTTCAGAACTAATGAGGCCCTGTGAAGGATTCCAGGTTCTCCACATTGGCTTAAAAAATAGTTCAAAAGCACGGCTATGGATTTGAATTGGATGAATAGCATCACCTTTCCAAGTAAGTGGCTGTAGGACTTTTCAAGGCAGCTCCCCAAGGCCTCCAGCCAGGAAGTAAGTGTGCTTTAGAAAGTGAGCCCAAAAAGTCTCCCTGGCTGGAGGACCAAGGGCTCTTTCAAGGACAGCCTGCATTGGCAGGACAAGAATCACCCCAACAAATAACTTTTTGGAAATCGCATAGTTGGTAGGGTTCGTGTCACAAAGAATCAGGCTCAGTGTTTCCCAGGAGGTTCTCAGTTAGGAAGAAACTGCTCTCGTTCGGAAGACAATGGGACTTGGGTGCTGTGACTGTGAATCTTGGCTCTGCCCCTTCTAATGGACCTCTCAAAGAGTCACATTTTCTTTGAGCCTCAGGGTCCTCAACTGTGAAATGGGGATAATAGTTTTACTTTTCTAAGAACTGTCTGAACTAGAAACTCAAATTTGATAGTACTTGGGCAAAGCCTTTTGTAAACTCTTACACGAGTGTGAGTGTCTGTGTGTATGTATGTGTGTGTGTAAGTCTCTCTGGTTTTGTGGGATAAGTGAGTTTCCCCCATGATTTTCTGGGACCCTGTTTAAGAAATTGACCAGAAAAGTATCTCATTGGAGTTAAAGGTGCTGGGAGTTGGGGTGCATGTGGTCTTTCTGGGAAGGGTGCCCTCAGATGGCACTGGGTGGGGTCAGGTGTTTGGAAGGCCCACGGGGCTGGGTTTGGGCTGTGATGTTCCTCTGGGGACATCGCTGGCTGACCCAGACAGCTTGTCCTCTTGCCACTCTGTCTTGCTTATTCTTTGGATGACAGTAATACCAGCCCGTGGCCAAGACATTTCCCTTGACCACCTGCCCCCTACCCCTTCGCTTAATTCCTACTAAGCCTTCAAAATTCAGTTCAAGGAAATGCTCCCTTATTAGAACCTTCCCCTGTCTACCCCATAGGTCAGGTCCCTGCTGATAGAGTACTAAACATTCCCTTAAAATTAAAAAAAAATTTTTCATTGAAGTATGGTTGATTTACAATGTTGTGTTAATTACTTCTGTACAGCAAAGTGACTCAGTTATACATACACACACATATATTCATTTTTATATTCTTTTCCATTATGGTTTATCACAGGGTATTGAATATAGTTCCCTGTGCTATACAGTAGGACCTTGTTGTTTATCCATTCTATATATAATAGTTTGCATCTGCTAATCCCAAACTCCCAATACTTCCCTCTCCCACCCCCCTCCCCCTTGAAAACCACAAGTCTGTGCTGTATGTCTGTGAGTCTGTGTCTGTTTTGTAGATAGGTTCATTTGTGTTATATTTTAGATTCCACATATGAGTGATGTCATATGGTATGTGTCTTTCTCTGTCTGATTTACTTCACTTAGTATGATAATCTCTAGGTCCATCCATATAGCTGCAAACGGCATTACTTTGTTCTTTTTTATGGCTGAGTAGTATTCCATTGTGTATATATATACCACATCTTCATTCATTCATCTGTTGATGGACATTTAGGTTGTTTCCATGTTTTGGCTGTTGTGAATAGAGTTGCTATGAACACAGAGGTGCATGTATCTTTTTGAATTATAGTTTTGTCTGTATATATGCCCAGGAGTGAGATTGCTGGATCATATGGCAACTCTATTTTTAGTTTTTTGAGGAACCTCCATACTATTTTCCATAGTGGCTGCACCAATTTACATTCCCACCAACAGTGTAAGAGGGTTTCCATTTCTCCACACCCTTTCCAACATTTGTTAATTGTAGACTTTTTGATGATAGCCATTCTGACCGGTGTGAGGTGGTACCTCATTGTAGTTTTGATTTGCATTTCTCTAATAATTAGCAATGTTCAGCATACATTTTTAATTGTATCGCTAGCTGTTTAATGTAAGGTATGAGGATAGGGACCAGGCCTGTGTTTTCCATGGCTATTTCTCCAACCCTAACATAGTACATTCCATGGAGTAGGCCTTCAACTATATTTTGACCAATAATTGGGTATGAATACTAATTTCATACAACCTTTTACCCAATACCTACTTTCTGGCCCAGAATGATCTATGTCCTCATGCAGAACACATTCTAGTGGGAGTGACAGATACTACATTAGTAAACAACTGAAGAAACATGATAGATAATGAATAAACAACTAAATAAATCTGACACCAGTGGCCCCCTGGCTGTCAGGTTTCAGGCATGTTTTTAGAAGCCCTGATGAACCCTATTTATACAAGAGCATCAGCTCAGGGCAGTGAAGAAATAACCATCACCCAGTTTGTTTCCTAGAGTTGCCATCTATCTTATGGCCTCAAAACCTGGCCTTCTCCTCTGCTTCTCTCTACTTCCTCTGCAGAGTATAAGTTCTCCTTGTCACATCAGCATCGGGAAATCACAGCATATATGCCCCCAGCCCTTTCTTGTGGTCAGGTCATCCCTCTCTGGTTAAACCAAGTACGCTTTCCTAATGAGTTCAGCCTTAGTCTTGGGAGCAGACATTCAGTTGTGGGTGGCTGGCAAAGTGAAGCTGGTGCTGTCCTTGCCCTGGGCTTACAGCTTTCCTCCAAAAGCCTTCTCACCTGCACTCACCAGACATTCAATCCTCAACACCCTCCTCTTCAGTTTCTAGACCTGCATTATCCAATACGGCAGTCATTAGACACATGTGGCTATTTAAATGTAAATGTAATTAAAATTAAAAATTCAGTTCTTCATTTGTCTAGGCATACTTCAAATGGTCAAAAGCTCTAAGTCTAATGGCTACCATGCTGCGCAGTGCAGGTAGAGGACATTTCTGTCATTGCAGAAAGTTCTACTGGACAGCAGTGTGGTAGAGGGTGACTTCATCTCTCCTGGCCCACCCTATTTGACTGAAATCCCTCTGAGATGCTCTGAAACCAATCCTTTGACAAGGGTGAAGACTTTACAACTTCCTGGGGTTTGCTTTAGTTTCTTGGTGAATTACTTGCAAACTGTTTCTGAACTACCTATATTGTTGTGTATAGAGGCTGCTTAGAGCAAGATCTCATTCAAAACCTTTGAGTCATGGTGTTACTATTTTTATCTAGGTGTTCCAGTGAATCTTGGTATTTGTCCCCTGCCATTATAGAAAAAGTCTCTGGTAAAGTGGTTCCAAGAGATGGCTTTTCTATTATCCAAGTTCAGAGCCTTTATTAGTGGGGAGTTGAACCACACTGACACGTCCTTTTTGCCATTTACTGATGACAGCCGTCACGCTGTGGGGTTATTGTGATGGTGCTTATCAGATACACAGGCAGAGAAGTCCAGTGTCATTACAGAACCCCTATGTTTGCAACAACCATTCAGGGAATAATTTCCAAATTATATAATGGATTAAGAGTACTAAGTTCCAAAGTTACACCCTTAAGGTGTTCTATCCTTCTATCTCACTCAGTAAAATTCCAAGTACATTACAATTAATAGTGGTTTCAGGGATGGATAAATAAGGAAAAGAGGATATGAATTTTAAAAGTCTGATAATAAAAGCTACCTTTTCAGTGCTTCTTGTATTACATTTTTTCATTCATGAGTGAGAAAAGTGATCTTTTTTGAGGTTGGAGGAAGGACTGGGGAGTTAGTCCTTAAAGATTCAAATATGGGGCTTGCTGCGCCTTTGTCTAGCACATTTCAGGAGTGTCTGCAGGAAAAGAGCTGGGAAATGGCCCCAGGGAGGATTTGGTGCTTCTGCTCCCTTCAAGCAAGGATGAAAATTTGAACGACACCTGGAAGTGATTTAAAACTCTTTTATTTACACATGCAGTTAGCAGGGTGGCCCCTGGGCTCCACAGTCAGAACGTGGCAAAGCCTGGAAACGGGGTGAGGGTGTGAGTGCTCCCTCAGTCCAGCTGAGGCAGGTCATCTGGGCCAGCGCGTGAGAGCACAGCTAATAGAACAGTAGTTCAGAAAGAAAAAGGGACAGGCCTATGTCAGTAATAACGACACCTCTTTGGTATTTTTAGGTAGTATTTAAACAAGTACTAAAATCACAGAGGTATGGAAAGATTAACATATTTGCCAAAAGTTAGAGTTGTAGGCAAGGTAACGACAATCTCCTGTTAGCTGTTACCTTCTTCTTTCCTTCTTTCTGCACTGAGGACAGGAGTCCAGCTCACTCCGGAGTCCCGAACATCAGGCAGGCTTACGTGTCACCCCCGGGATGCTGAGGGCTCATGTCTCACCCTTGGGATGCTGAGGATGCAAAGATGGGATCATGGTGGCTGTGATATCAACAGTTTCCAGCCCCTTGGAACCTAACAAGGTGCACATACAAGGGAAAATCGGGTCACAACTAGGTTTTTAGTCCCTGGGACCTCCTTGCTGTAACCACGGAGGCTTCTCATGCTCACCATTCACAGGTGTGTAGTGAGCGACCTGTGCGTCGCTGTAACAAAGGCACTCAGCTTGGAGTCATAGCCTAAGTGCTAGGCAGGCACCTGTCCATTTTTTCTCCTATTTCAGTTTTCAGACAATTTTGGGATTCCAAGAAACATCCTTATTCGCAGCACAGGCCGTGAATTCTACAGGGATTTTGTCTCTGCGTCACTCTAGACATGTCAGATGTTGCCTTCTTGGTGAGGATCCCTCTGGTGAGGGGAGCAGAGGAGAGAGAAAAGGAGCTTCTGGAGGGAAAAGTAATCCCAAGGACCTAGCATTCACAGCTGCTGTGATGTTTGAAAATATACGAGAAGTTCTTATTCTGATGCATCAATTTAACTGTGGCCTGGAGCTGAGATTTGCATCTCTGAGGCCATCAAATGCAGAGACACAACAGTCCAGTAACCACACACTTGGCTCCGTTATTTAGTTTCATTTTTCCCTTTTCATTTTCTCTTCAATTGTGTAAGAGACACTGCAAGTTCTCGAAAGGGTTAATTCCACGCTGGGTTAAGTACTAAGGTTTAACCTTCTTCAGGGCCAGACTGAGAGTGTCTGTTTAGTGCCAAGTAGGTAAAACGGAGTCTTACAGAAGAGATGTTTCAGCTGAGGGTCACAGTTCTCTCTAAAAGACAGTCTGGTTTTCTGCTGATGATTCATCAGAAAAATGAGCCTGGTAATTGAATTGGGGATTTAAAGGGATCATACGGAAAACAGCCACATTCCAACTGCTGGCACTGTCATGAGAAATTCTGTTAATGTCAGCGTGCGAGCCAACACTCCATCGCGGTGGACCCTTCAGTGGATGCAGCCTGCTTAGTTTCCGGTCCTGATCAGTTACAAGAGTCTGTCCTTCACTGCTGCGGAGTCAGGGCAGGCTGCGAAGACACCGAGTTGGAAAGGGGGTCTCTCTGCGGATGCCTGTGATGCAGATTTCCTCTGGGAGGAAACCTGGGCACCGCAGCAGAAGATGACAACCAGAGAAACTAACTCTGAGGAATTTTCTGAACAAAGTATTCTCCTTTTTAGTGGGGGAGTGATGAAAACTGGGACAAGACATGTAGCCACGTCCTCTCAGAAGGGAATAAATTTTGCTTCCACCTGTATGGATAAGTTGGTTTGTACAGTTTGAATGAAATAACCATCTTTTGACAAGGTAAAGGTCTGATCTTCTCTGGAGCAATGGTTCTCAAGCGGGGACAATTCTCTCCTCCCTTTGCCCCCCTGGAATATTTAGCAATACCTGCAGATATTTCATTCTAGACCAGGGGTGGGGTCCTCCTGGCATCTTGTGGGTAGAAGCCACGGACACTGCTACATTTCCTGTGATGCACAAGACCCCACAGCAGTAAATCATCAGGCCCCAAACGTCAGCAGTGCCAAGGCTGGAAACCCTGATCTAGAGAATGTTCTAGATATTTGGATCGTGTCTTCATATATACTTCATGAGGATAGTATTGTGAGGGGAAGCTTTAAACAGAATGTCTAAGGCTTTTCCTTGTTACAGAGTTGTCAGGAGTCCCAAATCTGTGAATTCATCCTTTTGTCAGATCTAATTCTAAGAGGCAAGTCCGAGGAGAAAGTTCTTTACACCAAGAATTCCAAGCATTGTCTTTGCTTTTAATAAAACTGATACCCATTGAGACTCTTTCTGTTGCCTTGAAGGTGGAAGATTGGAATCCTCCTCCCTAAAAATAATTTTCTTAGACTGTAACAAAGATTCTCTCTCTCAGTGCCAAAAAATACATGCTTCGTGTTTCCAAACCAGTGAATTCAAATCCTGTAGCTGTTATACTTGTATCAAATTTTGCTACAAGCATTTTCTATCTTGTACAATGTGGATTAATCCATGCTTATGACTTTTCAAATCAAGAAAAACATTGTATCCCAAATAGTTTACATGTTTTCATTTTAAAAACACACTGTAATGTAAGGCTAAGTAGGAACAGTTAGCTCTGTAAAGTATTGGTGTCCAACTAAATAAGTCATGTTGGAAAAAAGACAGCTGCTTAAACTTGCCCGCTGGATCTAAAAACTGTTAAAAGTATATGAGCAGTCCAGATTCCATTTTTAATTTTGATAAGCACGAGTAAGGAAACTCTTGGTTAACAAGGAAAATTCTGCTGACTCCACCCTAAATCTTAAATGATCTAATGTATAAAATTTATGTTAACTTTATTAAACCAAGAAATTAACTCTCAATCTGTGTGAGGCGCCAGGGAAGGGCTCCACATCAGATAACACTTGCTGAGCCCAAGGTGAGAAGTGTGAGTGTGATGCTTTATTTCAGAGGTTGGCAAACTTTTTCTGCAAAGGGTCGGATAATAAGTATTTTTGGCTTTGTGAGCCATACAATTCTCCACCTCAGCTACCCAACTGTGCTGTTGTAGTATGAAGGCCATTACAGACAACCTACAAATAAATGGATGTGGTTGCACTTCAATAAAATTTTGTTCACAAAAACAGGTGCTGGGCCCCATTTGGCCACCAGACCCTAGTGTGCCCACCCCTGCTTAACTCACCCCAGGCAGCTTTATCACGGGCAAGTACAGAGTTCCTGTTATGTTTTCTGCAATGATGAGGATTATTTATGGAACTGCAGGACCACCTTCAAAGACTCCAGGTGGGGAATCATTGCAGGATGTGCTTAAGTGCTGGTCTATAGACCATCAACAAGGTAAAAGGCAAAGGGTACCTTACACACACTTTTTATTAAAAAGTGATGCAGTGTTCATGAAAATGATCTCATAGGGCCTGTTAGGTTACTATAAAAATACCAAGTCATTTTTTAATATTTGCTAGATTTCAGATTTGGTGAAGATTTAGATTGGGAAAAAAAGAAATCAGCCATTTCAAATGAGGATCCCCTGACGACTGGAGCTGTGCAGTGGCCTGCTGGTCAGAGTGGTGGATCTCACACAACGGTCATCAGACATCCTGGCTTCTGACCCTGGTAGTAGTGTGGCACAGTCTTGTTCAGTAGGTTCTGGGCCTTCCTGACGTAGTTTTCCATTGTGGGGCTCTGTTGCTGGGCCTGGTCAGTGTCAGCTGATATGAGGTCAGAACGAGTGAGGGTTCCTAAAAATGTAAAGAGAGAAATGATTAGTGATCATGCCAGCGTGACCAGACACTGTGACGCTTCCAACCAGCTGGCCAGTTGCCCTGTGAGGCAAGGAGAGATTTCCCCCACTTAACCTTAAGTGCACTCAGTCAAGAAAGATAAAACTGCAGGAGTTTTGTGTGAGGGTTCTCAATCATGGGGTGGGAGACGTCCCGCATACCTTGCGGAGCACAAGCATAAAAATGCCCTGAGTCTTCACTTCATGTGACGTGTGAGGCTCTTAAGACAGAGTCTCTGATTCCCTGAATGAAGTTTCTACTATGATTAATTAGCCCTGTTTTCTTCAGTTCTCACAACCAACACACATGTACACACACATTTCACACACACACAAAGAAACCTTTACATTTGCCTTTCATATGAGCAAGTTTCATATGAACAAGTTCAAGAGTAAAACCTCTGCTGCCATAGAACTGATGTCATCGTGTGACTCAGTTGAAGAAAACTCAATATGATACTTACATGATGTCTGGCACAGCCTATTCCCATATTTCCAGGAAGCATTAAAAAGAATTAAAGATGAGCAAAGCTTTTCAGCTGTAGTAGAACCACCTCTCTGTCTATTTATTTATAAAAGAGGCTAGTGAATTAGTTACCTATCACTGCATAAAAGATTACCCCCAAACTTAGCAGCTTAACAAACAATAAAAACTTTTCAATGCACACAATTTCTGTAGGTCAGGAATTCAGGCAACTCATCTGGGTGGTTCTGGATCAGGGTCCCTCATGAAGTTGCAGCACACAGATGTCAACCAGAACTGAAGGGATCTCAAGGCTTGACTGGGGCTGGGTCATTAGCTGCCAGTATGGCCCAGTCATGTGGCTGGAAAGGCAGTGCTGGTTGTTGGTGGGAGCCTAAGTTCCTTACCAGTTAAATCTTTCCATACGGCTACTTGAGTATCCTTCCAACATGGTGGCTGATTTCTCCCAGAACAAGTGATCCAAGAGAGAGGAAGTTGGAAGCGACAGTGTCTTTCTGACAGACTTGGTCACACTTGGTCTTGTGTGCAGTACCCTACTGGTTACACAGGTCAGCCCTATTCAGTGCGGCAGGGGACAACACAGGAGTGTGAGTACCAAGAGGTCGGGATCTTGGAGGTGGGCTCCTCTAGCGAGTTACTAGATTGAAAGATTCTTCAATTAACTAGCTGTTTTTAGTTTTCATTTGCATGAAGATAGAAACTTCAGCAAAGGTCCTTTCTGAACCTATGGAAGCCATACTAACCTAGGCTTTTCATACAGAGACGTAAAACTTAACATATATCTGATGGGTACGGAATTTTTTTCTGTGCCATTGATAGCCCCTGTCAGATATGCTAGCTGGACATCCTAGTGGATGCTGACTGTTCAGTTAAAAAAAATTCTCCTAGAGTGTTGCAATTATGTACCTAGATTTTTTTTGTCTCTTGTGTAAGTATCCCAACTGGTCTTATTGACTCAAATCTCTCATGTAACTTTCCTCTCTGCCATCTTTATTAGTTAGGAGAGGCAGAATTGTTGTTAAAAAAGAAAGACCTAAAGATGTATAATGTCTCAAACACTATAAAACTTTCTCACTAACGTCACAGTCCAAGATGTGTGTTTCCCGGTCAGTGGTGGCTTTTCTTCCCGCAGTGAGTCAGGACACCAGACTCCTTGCATCTTGTGGTCGGGCATTCTTGAAGGGCAAATTGTCACATGCACCCAGTCTGAGAAAGGGTGGGGAAGCCAAGGTCAGTTACATTCTGCGGGAGAGCCCTTGCCAAGGCTCTGACTGGCCCACAAGGGCCAAGAAATGGAGCAGCTGAGTCCAGAAACGCACAGTATAGTGTCAGGAGACTGACAGATCCCCAGTAGTTATTGCTACATTAAGTTGCTTATAAAAATATCAGTTAGGGTTGCAGCAAGCAACAGACAATTTGAAAAATAGCTATAAAACCAGAGTTGACTTTTCTCACCTTATAAGTCTGCAGATTGGTGGCTGTAAGTATTGTTCAGGGGCTCCAAGATGTCAGGCTGTAACCTCTGTGATGCTCTGGGCTTTGCCCTCACGTGGGCAAGATATCTTCTGCAGTCCCAGTTGTCATATCCATGTGCCAGGTGAGAGCAAGAGGAAAGTGTCAGCTGTGCTTTTTCCTATTATCAGGGAAACAGAAAAATTATGCAGAGATTCCCCAGCAGTTTTGCACTGGTGTCTCCTCGGCCAGCTGTGTCACACAGCCGTCCCTGGCTGCAAGAGAGGCTGGAGAAGGACTATTTAGCTTTCCCAGTTGCAACAGAAGACCTGGGCAAGGACCCTCTCATAGTCTCATTTGCGGATGGGGGCAGCGTGGGAATGAAGGTATAAGAAGCATAAAACAGGATGGTGCTGATGTGAAAGCAGAGTGGGAAAAAATGACTGCACAGGAGTGGGGCTGAGACTAGTGATCAGAGAGGAGACAGTGTCTGAGAAAGATGCTAAAGAACGGATGATAGGAGAGGAAAGGGGGGTTGTTTCAGGCGGCAGAAATGGGATGCAGTGATGTGGGCGTTGTATGCATTGCATGTTTGGGACTTGGTGGGTACTTTGTGTGTGTGTGTGTGTGTGTGTGTGTGTAAGTTGGGGCATGATGTTGGTGGTGGTGGTCGAGGAGTGTTAATACTGGAAAGGCAAGTTGGAACTAGATTTTAAAGGGCCTTGTGCATAGCAGAAAGCAATTTGGACTTGATTTTGCAGGTGAGTGGGTGCCAGATGGCTTTGCACAGGGAAGAGATAACAAACTTCTGTTTTGAACTGGAAGGAGGAAGTATCGGATGCAGGTTAGGGATGATGGGGGATTGGGCTAAGGCTGGGAGGAAATTAAGAGGAGACAGCAGACACCAGAGGCATTTAGGTAGTGGGCATGGCATCACATGTCCTGAATTGCTTGAAGAATAAGAGAGAAGTAAGGGTTCAAAGTAACCCTGAGATGTCAGCTTGGGTGCTGATGATGCCCCTGAGTGGAGAAGGAATCCTGGGAAAGGGGATGGTTGTGGGCGGGTGGTGATGTGCGTGGTTTTGCATACACAGAGCTGCGTGCATCCAGAGGACTTCTGGGGGTTGGAGTCTATTTCTACAGGCCAGGAGAGAGCGTGGTGGAAGGTCCAGGTACAGAGCAATAGCTGAGATAAGCCCAGGGCCACAGGAAGAGGAGTGGATGCCAGAATGAAGGGGCAGTAGAGGGTGAGGACAGCCAGGAGGGTGGGGCATCCCCAGGAGCTTTAGAGACCCTGCAGGATGTGGGGAAACCGATGATTCTCACCTCATTTAACTTTTCATTTGCTGTTTCTCTGACATGTCCCCCATTTTGGAAGGTACCCTTGTCTACACCCTAATTTATTGATCTGACCCTAATAAATTTATTGAATTTATTTATCTGAACTGTTCCACTTTTCTACTTAGTTTTGTACAAAGTAGCAAGTCACCTTCCCTAAGAGAGGTTTTCAAACATAAGAGAACTACTAGAATTTTTTTTTGACTACAAAAGCTATATATGTTCATTGTGAGAAAAATCAGAACATATTCATAGGTAAGAACAAGAAGAGCAAAACTCTCATAATCCTACCACCCAGCAGTCACCACTGCCTGTATCCTGGTGTGTATTTTTCTAGACCAGTATTTTTAGATACACACACAAACGCATACACAATGAAACATAAACAGAATGCTCTGTGTATGTAGTATTGCAGCCTACTTTCTTAAATAACACAATATAAAATATTTCTGTGTTAATATGCATCTAGCAGCATTGCTTTTCATGGATGAATAATATTCTACTCAATGTCCATATAAGTATAGGCAGTTATTTCCTTAATGATGGACTTTGGGTTGCTTCTAGTTTTCCCCTGTTGTAAACAGGGCTGCGGTGAACATCGCCTGTAGATAAATGTTAGTAGGTAAATGTTAGTGTTAGGAATTGTCTTCAGGATGAAGGTTAGAAAGGAATCACTGGTCTCCCCACATCCTTTGGAAAGTTGTCCTGAGCTCCCGCCACAGCCCCAGCATCTCAGAGGCCCCACCGTGGCCATCTCCCGGCTCCTTACAATTCATAGGAAGGACCTGTTTGCTCTTCTCTTCACGTGACTTATTTTCATGAGTCAGAGGGTTTCCTCAGGAGCCCCCAATGTGTCTGGAGTGTTGTGAAGGGAGAACCAGAAGCAGGGGTCAAACAGCACAGCAGCTCATCCCAAGGGACAAGCGGATGACCCGTTTCCAGTAAGGGACCAGCTCATCACTGGAGCACCATCAGCCTCTGAAATCAACAAGGGAAGAGACAGGTGAAGTCGCTGGGGTGGGAGATTTCAGTTAGTTCCCCACATGAGACCATTTCCTGTAACTGGAGGCTTTTAAGCTTTGCATTGTGTTCCTGGCTGTGACTCGGCAGTGGGCAGTGTTATCTGGAGACCTTCAGCGTTTTTTAGAATCTCCATTGGCAGAAGTGGTTAAGTGAGCTCACGTTAGAATGAGACGTTCCTCCTGGTGACCTCTGGGCTGTTGGTAAGTGTACGAATTCACTCTTCAACCCGGGAGAGGTGCCGCTACCCAGGTTTATTGTACCTTGTTCAGGTGATTACCATTTAAGCCTCTTTTCTGTGTATGTTCGTGTGAATCACTCCATAGAGTAGATTGAAATCTGAAGTTATTTTTCCACTTCAATTCCTTTGTCCATGAATAGCGCTTCTGTGAGAAAAGAGATCAGCGTTGTTGATTGTTGCTACTTTTGTTTTCTTAGAGTTGGGAGCTCTTTCTAGCAATATGAATTCCACTTCTTTATGAAAGATCAGAGTGGGTCACATGTCATCTGTGCATTCAGGCTTACTCCAAATGACACCATGGTCCACCTCCTGCAGAAATTGCTTCGATTCTAATCTGGTTCTTCATTTCTTATATTTTGGGCTTTCTTTAGAAATATTTTCCTGTTTCCTCTTTCTTTAGGGCTAAATGCCTTAAGGAGAAAGTATAGGCGGGCAGCTGAATAATTTTTTCCTCTAAATAAAAGATCACAGAAGGTGTCTGAGGAGATTTAGACCCCGGGAAAACGAAAATGAGCATTTTAATTCAGTCAGCTGGGACTATTTTACTTTTTTGGGAGGCAGTTTGAGCCTCTTCTTTCTTTCCTTTAAGCATTTGGTCAGTGAGAACTAATTTAATTTTATAATGCTACCACGATGGCAGAATGTGATTAATAAATGAAGAAACCGGGGGTTTTCAGGGAAACATGACTGTATCATGTTGGATTTTTCAGCATGAAGCTTTTATTTGGTTGTGGGAAAATATTTAAAAGGTAACCAAGTTCTGCCTTTTTGGATTTCATATGAAAAGCATAAAAGGATGGAACTGCCAACCACCCTCAAAAGTCCCTGTTTTTTTGTGCCCTTGACTCTGTCTTTTTCCAACACTGGTATGTGTGTTTGTGGTCCTTTCCCCTTGACAGCAGTAGGCGTCAGAGAGCTGCGTATCCTTCCTTAAAAAAAAGTATTCGTTTCACCAGAAAGGGAGCATTGTGAGCAACACCTAGTCATTTGGAATCAGTGAAGAGATGCACAACAAGGAGACAAAGCTCTTGGAACTGGGACTTTCGAGACCTGTGGTCTATACCTGACTGCCTGGAAGTAGCGCTGAGGCCTTAGGCAATGCTTGCCACCCTGGGCTTTACCCTGCGAGTAGAGGAGCTCGTCTGAGAGGCAGGGACCCTAACTTTTCACTTACAGCCTGATGCTAATTTACTAGATTTATTTGTATAAGCAAGATTTTCTCATGTGTACAATAATAGGAATACATGCTTTCAGATTAGACACATTCAAGTAAGCATTTAATATCAAGGATTATAAGTTTCTTAAGTGCCCCTAAATGCTCTGAGTGTAATGAAGTGTCACTTGTTTTTTAAATTAAAGTATAGTTGATTTACAGTGTTGTGCTAATCTCTGCTATACAACAAAGTGACTCAGTAATACATATATATACATTCTTTTTAAAATATTCTTTTCCATTATGGTTTATCATAGGATACTGAATATAGTTCCCTGTGCTTCAGTAGGACCTTGTTGTTTGTCCATCCTACATATAAGAGTTTGCATCTGCTAACCCCAACCTCCCACTGCATCCCTCCCCCAGCCCCCTCCGCCTTGGCAACCACAAGTCTGTTCTCTATGTGTGTTTCTGTGTCTGTTTTGTAGATAAGTTCATTTGTGTCATATTTTAGATTCCACATGTAAGTGATATCATATGATATTTGTCTTTGTCTGACTTACTTCACTTAGTATGATAATCTCTAGGTGCATCCATGTTGCTGCAAATGGCATTATTTCCTTCTTTTTTATGGCTGAGTATTATTCCATTGTATATATATATACCACACCTTCTTTATCCATTCATCTGTTCATGGATATTTAGGTTGTTTCCATGTCTTAGCTATTGTGAATAGTGCTGATATGAACATAAGGGTGGTTGTACTTTTATGAATTATAGTTTTGTCTGGATATATACCTAGGAGTGGGATTGCAGGATCATATGGCAACACTATTTTTAGTTTTCTGAGGAACCTCCATACTGTTTTCCATAATGTCACTTTTGAAATGACAAAACAAGTCAAAATTTGTGAAATGAATTAAGTGATTTATTAAAATTGACTCACTCAGTGGTGAACCAGCCCATGGGAGGCAAATGATTACGTGGCTGAGAACTCAACAGGTACACAAGGGGCGTCTGGGAAAAATTAAGAGGAAAAAGACAGACCTAGGCATAGGGTCCCTTTCTGCTGTGAGTTGGCAGATCCACAGCAGAAGAAGTTGGGTGAAATGTAGAGTCTTCTAGAGAGGACTTGCATGGGTTTATTGTTCTTTCCCATGTAAGGCTTCTCTCTTATTCCTTGTTCATTTTTTACCTTTACCCCATGACACCCCCTGCCCTTTTCAGCTCTTCTCTTCCACATAGGCACCGACTTTAATGTGTTGTCCTTAAAGATACCCACAAAATCTGTTATCTTGTTTTGTGTTTTATACTATCATTCACCTTTGGTTTTTTTATTTCACCCCAACACAATGTCTTAATATCTGCCTATGCTTTGTGTACAGCCGGTTTGCTTCTAACAGCTGCGTGATACTCCAAGTGTGCATCACCATATTTTGCTGGTTCATCTCCCTAGTGGGAGGCATCCGGAGTACCTTGCACTCCCAGCTACAGCAGGTAGTGCTCCGCTGTGTCAGCATGGCTGTGGGGCGTGTACTCGGGGTTGGGTTGACACATGAGGTAGATACTGCCACGTTGCTTTCTGGAATGGTCATACCTCTTTATCTTCTATAAGTAGTGTAAGCAGGTTTATGAGACATATATATGAGAATCATTCGTAACATCACTTGAAATTTTCCCCCTTTCTAAATTGGCCACCCTACTGACATTTAGTTTCATTCCTCTTATTAATAGTAAATTTGAACACCTCCATTGTTTCTTAGCCATTTGGTTTTCCCCTTCTGTGGTGTGTGTGTGTGTGTGTGTGTGTGTGTGTGTGTGTGTGTGTTTAATTTGGGATGATTTTGGAAGCTGCCCTAATTCTTAATAGCTTCCTTGTCTATCTGAAGGCGTGAACTGTTAATCTCATTAGTAACTTAGTCTTAGTAAAAGCAAATGATTAGTAGGATCTCTCTTCCACCCTACCCCCACCCTCACGAGCTAGAGTTAAAGTCTTTGTAACCACCAGTTTCTAACAGCCAGAAAGAGTTCCGGGCATCCCACTGGAGGTAAGTTTGACCCTATTCTTCTCATGTGACCTGCTGCTAATTTATTGAATAAGTTTAAGATTTCGTCCTTCATTTTGTCATTTAAAAAATAAATAATATGATTTGGAGTAGACACTGCCAAATCACAGAGACATTTCAAGTAAGCATCCAGTATTAAGGGTTGTAAAATTTTCCCTTTTCTTGGTCTGGTGAATAAGGAGCTTGGACGTCTTCTCCCCTGTCTGCCCAACAAGTAAAAACAGTAAACAAACGGAAAATCAACTCTTCTTAGATCCATCAGAGAACCAAGGTTGCAGGGCAAACTGCTGCCCCCAAATTGAAGAGACAAGTGAATACAGAGAATCACAACTTACCAGAGGAGAAACCCTGGAGCAAAAATATCTGCAGGAACCAACCCCAGAGTATGAATACCTGAAGCAGAACTGATGAATCTCTGGAGACCCAGTGTGCCCAAGTTTGAGAGTTAAGAACTCTAAGGGGGCCTGGTCTTTGGGGATCCCCACACTTGTGTTTTAGCTCCAGGAGCACCAGGTTCTCACAGTGAAGATGGAAGAAAAGTCCCTGTGTGCTTCCGATATGGAGAGGGGAAAGGTAACCATTTTGAAATATGCCGGAGCATTCTGTTCTTCTTAACAAGGCCTGCTTTCAAGATAAACTATTTCACTAGAGCACAATTGACTGGTGTTTTATCAAAACCCACCATGGGGAAGAGAAGCCCCCTCTTGCCTTCCTGTCTCACCTAAGAGGGGTGGGTTGGGGACTGAAAAGCATGTGTAAAGGTCACAGCCTGGGGCACAGGTTCACAGGAAGACTGAGACCTAATCACAGGACCATGGACCACTTCCCCTCCCCGACATTCTCCACCACATTACTAAAGGCCTGTTTACTATAGTTCCTTTTACCCAGTACATCATGTCCACCTTTCAACAAAAAATGACAAGGCATACTCTAAGGCAAAAACTACAGTTTGAAGAGAAAGAGCAAGCATCAGAATTAGACTCAGATATGGCAGGGATGTTGGAATGATCAGAGTAAAAAGAAACTCTAGGGCTTCCCTGGTGGCGCAGTGATTGAGAGTCCGCCTGCCGATGCAGGGGACGCAGGTTCGTGCCCCGGTCTGGGAGGATCCCACATGCCGCGGAGTGGCTGGGCCCGTGGGCCATGGCTGCTGAACCTGCGCTCCGCAATGGGAAAGGCCACAGCAGTGAGAGGCCCACGTACCGCAAAAAAAAAAAGAAAAAAAAAGAAAAAAAGAAACTCTATGAATCAAAACTGCTGTGACAGAAATGGAGAATGACTTTGATGGGCTTATTAGTAAAACTTGCTTAAGTGCCTCTAGATGCAATGAGTGTATTATTCAAATGTCACTTTGAAATTGTAAAGCAAGTCTAAGCTTTATTGTTTTGGTGAAAAACTTTGCTTTTCACCTAATAAATTCCAATCCTGGCTCTGCTATTCTTTACTCTGAAATGTCCAAGAAAAGGGTAAAGAGAGCTTGTGGAGGAAGTGAAGGGAAAGAGAACAGTACACAGAGCCTTTGGCCACATGATGTACAACTAGAAACTGATTCTTGATGAAATCAGCAAGTTGTCACACAGATATTTGGTGAAAATATTTTGCCTTAATGAAGATGAATTCAGATTTTGGCATGAAGGGCACTGACATTAGCTATAGAATTGGCATACCTAAAATTTGGGAGGCGTGAATATGAAAATCTTAGGAAATAAAATGTTCTAGAATACTAAAATATTTTACTTATGATTTATAACACTTTTTTTGGGTCTGTATATCATATCAGTACTTTCTGTTTTTCCTGAAAAATCTTGCATTTCATGCATTGTTGTTGCTTGATTTTAATTGATAGCTACTAACTATGTCTGGTTTATACAGAGATTGCAAATTAAAAAAGAAAGAAGTAGGAGAGGCAAAAGAAATATATTAGAAGCATTTTATAATATGTCAGGATGTGCAAGGCACATCATTAATACACACTGTTTTATTTTATTATTTTAAAATAACATCATCATAAACATACTCTTGTGCAACTTGCTTTTGTCAATCATATATCATGGGCATCTTTCAAAGCCATCACAAATAGATCTACCTCATTCTTTACCCATCTTATGGATACACAATCTTGTTCAATCGTTGCCCTCTGTGTGCCTCCACCTTTTGGGTAGAGTGCTTTGGTAAACATAATTATATAATGTATCGTTAATAGTCATGCGAGTGTTTCTGTACAGTAGATTATAAATGTGTGATTATAAAATCAGGGATTGTGGACATTTAATTTATTGATGGTGACTGTCAAATTCCCTCCAAGAAGGATGTTCTAGACTCCTTTTTTCTACAGGCAAAGTGCCCATTTCTCACACATTTGCCATCTCCCAGTGTTACTAATCACTTAAGTTTTGTCAATCCAGTAGGATTTAATTGGTACCCAGAGGCTTCTGGCTCAAAATGGTAGTCTGATGATATGCATCTAACTCTTTTCCCTTCCATTAAAATTACAGAAAAAAGTTTTTTAAAGAATTAAAGTATAAGAAGAACAAGTGAAGGTACTTTCTGTGGCAAGAACTTTTGAAGAGTGTGTGGAAGGTAGCAAATGGATGGGTTGGCCTGGTGCGGAAAGCTCAGGTAGAAACCAGTCCAGGGCAGCTTCCAGGCCAAGGTCAACATCAACATAGGGGCTAGACTGGGCCATGGAGCAACCACTAGAGCTGTTCACTGTATAGACGGTGCTTCTGACAGCCCAGCCGTTATGCATATGAACAGCTTGTTGGAATGGGCTTTACCCTTGAGCTAAGGCAAAAGGACTTTCCTAAAGAAAGTGATTTGTCTTGGGACACATCCCAGTGAGACTGTCGGAGTCTGTGAGTGAGGTGGTGGTATGTGTGCAGGAAATCCTGATCGCCGGGACAGACATGGTAAGGAAAACAGAAGACAAGGCAGCACCCAGGAAGGAAATGTAACAGACTAGTCTACCTGAACGGTGGTCGTGGCTGTTCCCTGTCCATTGCAGGCCCCGTGCCCGGGCGTATCCAGGGTGTGTGCCCGCTGATACCCTTCCATGCTCCACTGTCCCACCTGGAACCTGCACTCAGCCTCTCCTCAAGGCCCAGATGCTGGTGTAACAAGCTTTAAAGAAAATCCACGCTGCCTCTCCTAAACCATATGTGAATGAAAAATATTGCCTGTCATATCATTAAAACAAAGGATATTGCAGCCATCAAGCCATCACATTACAGCTACTGGGACCGTGAGCATTGAGGGAACTCAGGCTGGAGGCAAATAGGCTGCCCACTGCCAAGCCTTCAGCCACTGCACCCCCCCCAACCCCAACCAAACAGTGCACCCTGAGCGGACTCAGGATGGAGAAAAGCAGGATACTGGCCCCAGAGAGCTGAGGTGCATATCAAAGGAATGATTTCAACGAGCCCAGCCTCTTGTATCTTCCCATACATAGAAAATCGTTAAATTCCTTAACTTGAGATGTCTGGTTTTCTTTAATTAATGGGAATCTTTTGATGTTCCAACTACCTGGTTGCAAAGACTCCTGTATATCCTGGCTCCTCCTTGTCTCTTTGGAGCTGTCCTCAGTTTTATCTGAGATGCTGTGTCCCGGGCTTAAGTCCTCAGAGTGTCTGCAAAATAAAACATAATTCTCAACTTTTAGGTTGTGCAGTTTTTTTTTTTCAGTTGACACACATCCAAAAATAGGAATGGTCGAACAAGGTTTAGCAGATATCTGATGAAAACCATCAGGAAAAGCACAAGAGGACAAAGACGAACAGAATGACTCATCTAAATTAAATAGAAATAATTCAAATGATGGGAAAAGTTCAAATTAGTGTTCTCAGAGTAGTTTTCACCCAGAAAACAGGCAAGAGTTTCTGAAAATCAAAACATAGATTGCTGATATTAAAACAGTCTTGGCTTGGTAATAAGATGAATGTGGCTGAAGACCATGTTGGTGTTTTGAAGACAGAGCCCAGGAAACCTCCCACACTGACTAGTAAAGAGACAGAGTCAGGAAATTGGGAAAGAGCACTGAGACAGGAAGCAGAGGTCTGGGCATCCAAGCTGATTCTAACAGGAGCTCCAGAAAGAGAATAAAAAGAAGAGAGGACCTAGCTAACAAATAATAGATGAAAATTTTCTTTAGCAGAAGAAATACAAGTATTTAGATTGAAAGGTTCCGGCAAGTGCCAAACAGAACGAAGGAAAAGAAAACCCACTGCCAATTTAGTGAACTTCTGTTGTCTGTTCAGCTTTTTTTTCCTTTTGGTAACTAAGAGCTCCTCTACCGTGTTCTAGAACTGCCCAATTAGTGCTTCTTAGGGGAGCCATGCAGAAGCTGCGAGAAACTGGTTCCTACTCTTCCCGAGGTTTCCAGCACTTACAGATCCAGTGACTATGAAACCAAAAGGGGTCATTGTTAAGGACCATGTCAGCCTGAGAAAATCTCCACACAGGAGACCAGCTCTGAGAGATGGGAAGAAAAAGACCCAAGCTGATAGCACTGTTTAAAGCATCCCTGTGGCTGTAGCTGATTTTACACTACCCCTTGGGCTTCCCACTAAGAACAGAAGAGTTTGACATGGGTTTCTGTCTCAAAAGTCATGATAATATAGTTACTATATCCTGAGGGAATTCTAATACTCTGAGGATACAGAGAAGATCCCAAAAGCTTCTAGAGAGGAGAGGAAACAAATTATTTACCCAGGTATCTGAATTAGAGTGATATACTGCCTTTGTCAGCAGAAGATAAGGAAGCAGTGTCTTCACGATGCAGGGAGGGTGGGGGTATCACTGATGGAATGGTGATATCTCAGTTCTCGTCCTCCCAAAGGAAAGAATTCAGTCAAGAGGCACAGAGCAGTTTCAAGCAGCAGGAGTTTTATTAAGCAAAGTGAAAGTATAGTCTCGAGAAAAGTAGGAGAGCGGGCTGTCTGGGAACCAGAAGTAACCCCGCAATGGGGGTAGGTTGGTATTTCAGACTGACGGAAGGAAGGCCCCTCCCTGTGTCCTGCATCACTTACCACAAGTTGATTGACAACTTTAGGTTATACAACTTTTCTCCTTGTGCACAGGCGCTTACCCATAAGCACCCAAGCGAAATCCAATGCGGGGGGGGGGGGGCAAAAAACCGCAATGCTAATTTATTATAAATATGGCATAATGAACCCCAGGTTACTCTGAGTCACCTCTTAGGTCTTGGTGCGCCTGTGCCAGTGCTGGTGGTTTGGAAAGCCTGTTGGGTTTTTGATATCTCGTTTGGCCCTGATAAGGCTGGAAACTTAGCGGTCTTTAACCACAACAGGGAGGATCTCTGGGCGTGCTCTGGTCACCAGTGTCCAGGTGGTGGAGGGAAACATGATGAGTGTCCAGGATGGGGTGGGACCTACTCATGTCTGACTAGCTACCTAACAAGGGAGGGTTTGTTTGTTTTGTTTTAATACTTTTCTGCTTTTATTGAGACAATCAAATGGTACTTCTTTTTTGGGGGCTGCATCACATGGCGTACAGGATCTTAATTCCCTGACCAGGGATTGAACCCATGCCCCCTGAGGTGAAAGTGCAGAGTCTTAACCACTGGACCGCCAGGGAAGTCCCAAACAGGGGAGGTTTTGAAGCTAGAATTCTATTCTCAGTCACGTTACCAATCAAGTAGGAAGGCAAAATAAAGATATTTTTGGATGTGTAAAAATTTAGGCAGTTTATGAAAAGACTGTAATAGGAAGTATCTCAGCAGCATGAACAAGGGGTGAGTCAAGAGAACAGAAGTTGGACAGAACGCAGAGGTCTGTTGGCATGGATGCCTGGAAACATCTCCAGCTGGAAGGGATTTATGTTACACATTCCTTATGCGTCACTCTTGTTCTAAAGTGAGTGATACCTACACATTTATGAAAATGATAAATACTCTTTGTTGGTTTTCTGTTCTTGGAATCAAGCTAACTGGCCAAAGCCCAGAAGACTGACCTTATAGTCTAAAGACAAAATGTATTTGTTTTATAATGCAGTCATTGGAACTGGGGACACAGCCATTGGCTTTAAATAATGATGAGATAGATATGACTCCTCTGAGTGAAACGTGGTGGAGTTGGCATCTGAATAGAGCAACGACTATGTGTGCACATTACAAATAGGGTGAAGGTCTGTGTGGGAATGTAAATTGATGCAGCCACTTTGGAGGAGAGTATGGAGGTTCTTCAGAAAACTAAAAATAGAGCTACCATATGATCTGGCAGTGCCACTCCTGGGCATATACCCAGACAAAATTCTTATTTGAAAAGATACATGCCACCCTATGTTCATTGCAGCACTATTCACACTAGCCAACACATGGAAACAACCTAAATGTCCATCAACAGATGAATGGATAAAGAAGATGTGGTACATATATACAATGGAATACTACTCAGCCATAAAAAGAACAAAATAATGCCATTTGCAGCAACATGGATGCAACTAGAGATTATCATACTAAGTGAAGTCAGAAAGAGAAAGACAAATACCATATGATATAACCTATATGTGGAATCGAAAATATGGCACAAATGAACCTATCTACGAAACAGAAACAGAATCACAGACACAGAGAATAGACTTATGGTTGCCAAGGGGGAGGAGGGTTAGGGGAGGGATGGATGGGGAGTTTGGGGCTAGCAGATGCAAACTATTATATATAGAGTGGATAAACAACAAGGTCCTACTAACTCTGTTCAATATCGTGTGATAAACCGTAATGGAAAAGAATGTGAAAAAGAATGTGTGTGTATACACACACACACACACACATATAAAACTGAGTCACCTTGCTGTACAGCAGAAATTAACACAACATTGTAAATCAACTCTACTTCAGTAAAATTAAAAAAAAAAAAAAGAAATAGGGGGAAGGAAGATGGGGACAGGGCAGTTGGGAACTTGGTTGTGTAGGACCTGAGACTGCACCCTCGGGAGAGAGGCTGAGCGGGGGCAAGTCGCCTGGCCGCGACCAATGTTTGCTCTTGAGGAAAACATTCAGACTGTTAGAGCATCCTTACTCCTGAGGACCCCCTGTTACCCAGAATTGATTATGTAGTCTTGTTGTTGAGGTGGTTTTGGCTAGAAGGTGCATGATATAGTCACTTTTCTGGGAAGGATTATATATTATAAAATGATGCATTTTTAAAGGACTGGCGCTTGTGTCTTAAATATTTAAAAAGGGAAAGGGAGGGAGAAAGCCAAAATGTTCCACTTTCATTTTCCCCATTTAAAATCGGTGTGAGAGGGCTTAGCCTTATTTCAGAGAAATGAGTCTAACTCGCAAAGTGCATAAACAACAGAAAAGAGAAACCAAAAGATGCTAATCAGTGATTAAAGGAGAGATGTTCAGTATTTTTTGGCTGTATGGCAAAAGCTTACATTCTCAATAATCAACATTTCTAATGAGGTCCAAAGACTACAGGGCAAAAAGGAAATGGAATAGTAAAGACTTTTTTAATAATCCAAAATAGCTGGGGAGAAATAAAGATGGTTTTAAGGCTTGATGTATGCCATACTGACTCCACTGGTTGAAAAATGAAAAAATTCAGCCTAAATGTTAGGTTGTTCTTTCTGCACCAGAGCAAATAACTTTCTCTAAATGATGCCTTTCCCCTCAACATCCAGCACACAGCTGTAATTTGGTTTCTCTAACTTCAGATATTATCAGGTAGAGGAAATCTGCAGTCTCCAGGACATGAAATGGACTTCTTTGGAGGCCAGGGTTGGTCAGAGGAGGAGTGGGTCATGTTCATGTGTGGAACCAGAGATCCTGGAGCTGTGATGCTCAGAGCAGGCGCTTACTGCCCCCGAGCACCATCGAGGGACCACCTGGTGCCACCTGCAGGTGTGACTGCAGCCTGGGGAGTTAGATTAGTACAGGAGGAGGCAGCACAGGGGATGTTCTAGAAATCAGTACATTAAAAAAAGAGAATAATCTGAGAACCTACTTCTAGAGGAGTTCATTAAAAAGAAAAAATGCTTGCTGAGAGGATATGGGAAGGAAAATGGGAAAACAGAAAAGCCTGTGTGGCTCCTGTGTGTATATGTTATCACTGCTGGGGCTGCTATGGTGAACAGCTGTAGGAGAGAAAACATCCTGGAGGTGGATGAGTGATACCTCCTAGGAGTGTTGGAAACCTCTGCTAGTACACGAGCCCCCAAATGAACAGACATATCAACAGGAATATTTGATTTTACAGACTTGGAGTCTATGAGAGAAGGGGGCCATACTGAAAGAAACAGCTGATATTTAGAGAGTCCTTACTCTCTGCCAGGCACCTGCTAAGCGCTTTTGTTGTATCATCTCATGTAATTCTCACTACAGTCTTATGAAGTAGGGGACCTTATATAGATGAGGCTCCAAGAGATTAAGCAACTTGCTCACAATCTCACCAGTAAGAAGCAGACTTGGTGTTTTCATCAGCTCAGGCTGCACCTGAGCAAACACTACAGGCTGGGTGGCTTAAACAACAGGCGTTTATGTCTCAATTCTGGAGCTGGGACGTCCAAGATCAAGGTGTTGGCAGGTGGTTTCCTAGTGAGGGCTCCCTTCCTGATTTGTAGACAACTGCCTTCTTGCTGTTTCCTCACACTGCCTTTCTCAGTGTGTGCACGAAGGGAGAGATCCCTCTCTTCCTCTTCTTTATGAGGACACTAATCTTATCACGAGGGCCCCACCCTCACAACCTCATCCAAACCTAATCACCTCCCAAAGGCCCACCACACTGGGGGTTAGGACTTCAACACACAGATTTGGGGAACACAAGCACTCAGTCCATGACACTGGATTTGGAATCCAGACCTTCTGAGCTTGGAGCCATGCCCTGAACTACTCTATGACTATTATGGCATTATTGCTTCTGCTATTATAGTAGTATAAGTAATATTTTCATTCCATAAACAGGCATTTACCCATGAAAGAATAAGGGTCTACATTTCTTTTTCACTTCAGCAAAATAAACTAATAATTAAAAATTAAAATAACACCTGTAAGTTCTGCATACTTAATTCATGCTGGATAACGTGCTTTACATGTATCATCTCATTTAATTGTATTATCCACCCTGGGTGGTATTAAGTAAAATGATTAAGGAGGCAAGTCAGCATCAGACAGCCTGGGTCCCAAGCCCAGCTCTGCTATTGACTAGCTGTGTGTCCTTGGCAAGTCTTTTAATTTCACTGAACCTCGAGTCCCCCATCTGTAAAATGGCAACAATAAACCACCTTCATTGTATAGTGGCCAGGCTGAAATTGCTAATCAGCATAATGTCTGGAACTAGTAATTGCTTAAATGTTAGTTTTTAAAATTATTCCAGTCCATAGGTGAGAAAACTGAGATTCAGAGAAGTTAGATAACTTGCCGAGGGCAATAGTTCTTCTGTAGCAGAGCTGGGATTCTCATCTCTGTATGTTCCCAACTTCAGTCTTTGGTATTCATCCCTCTGCTGTAACGCCATTCCTTGGGGTTCGGCCTCACAGCTCTGTTTTCTAAAGATCATTCAGGGTGCTTTTCCCCCTAAGTTCAACTCCAGCTTGACCTGCAGTCAGGCAGGTCAAGGTTAAGGCAATGAATAAATTAGAAAATCGACACAGTTGCAGTTGATCCATTTATAAAGATTGAATTCCAAAGCACTTCTTCTTCAAAGGGAATTGGATTAAGTGGAACTGCCCTGTTTTGCTAAAACACGGACCATCTATTTGAAGAAGCATTTAGAATATTTTCTTTCTAATGGTAGCTTGTTCGTAATAGCATCACTTAAGGGAGCAAAGCTTTTAGTTTTAGTGACTTTGAAGTTAAAATAGAATTACTGTATGACCCAGCAATCCCACTACTGGGCATATACCCAGAGAAAACCATAATTCAAAAAGACACATGCACCCCAATGTTCATTGCAGCACTATTTACAATAGCCAGGTCATGGAAGCAACCTAACTGCCCATTGACAGATGAATGGATAAAGAAGTTCTGGTACATATATACAATGGAATACTACTCAGCCATAAAAAGTAACAAAATTGGATCATTTGTTGAGACGTGGATGGATCTAGAGACTGTCATACAGAGTGAAGTAAGTCAGAAAGAGAAAAACAAATATCGTATATTAACACGTGTATGTGGAACCTAGAAAAATGGTACAGATGAACCGGTTTGCAGGGCAGAAGTTGAAACACAGATGTAGAGAACAAACGTATGGACACCAAGGGGGAAAAGCTGCGGCGGGGTGGGGATGGTGGTATGCTGAATTGGGCGATTGGGATTGACATGTATACACTGATGTGTATAAAATTGATGACTAATAAGAACCTGCTGTATAAAAAAAATAAATAAAATAAAATTCAAAAATTCAAAAACAAAAAAACAACTAATACTAAACTTTCTTTGGGTTATTTGTATGGAAATATGTTAATATAAATGTTTCAGACATTACATGAAATTCCTAAAAATTTTATGTGTTCTGGTATAATGTTTTAAGTCATAATTCTAGTTATTACTTTAAAATGTATATCTCAGAAATAACTAAATTTCCTTGTCAATTGCATTACTATGAACTTTCATCAAATCTTTAACCGTGGTCATTTTTAAGTCTTTTGTCATTTACAGACAGTTCTGGGTATGCTCTGATGCTTTTGCAAAAATGTTCCTATAAAAGGGTTTCATCTTCAAGGAATTCATGGAAAAGACTCTGACAATCACAGGTTTCTGGTAACTGACTATACTGCTGAACTGAATGAATAAGCATTTTCAGAACTCTAATGGAAAACTGATGAATTCATAAAAGTGCTAACAAAAGATCAAGGTGGAAAAAAATTAATTACACGGGACTGAGTGAAGTGAGGAGGATGATTATAAGTTTTGTGACTTTCTGTTTGAATAAAAAAAAAAAAGCAGCGTAGAAGATTCTATAATCCATATCCAAAGTGTAGAATAGCATGAAGAGGTACAAATAAGCCATGTCCTGACTTGGTAGATTCAGGGGAATCTTTCTGTAAGGTAGGATTAAAAGGTGATGTAATGAGCTCTTTGTAGGTTAACTGTATGACCTTAGGCTTTTATTTTCTGCACTTAAAACATGTTTTGGAAAACCATGGGATATCAGAGACCCTGAGTTGTGTAATTGTGTGCAGTAAACTAAAAGAAGAGGGGTCTAATTTGTCTAATGGCAGTTTTCTGATTTCCTGCCCCAAACCTGCTGGGGATCTCATTGCAGGATGCCATTAGTTTTGAGAATTTGTCACCTTCTGGGCCCAGTCCCAGTGGCTCAGCACACCCATTTGTCTGTGCACTGCTAGTGGTTTCTTCTCTGGGCTGTGGACTCATAAACTCACAAACTCAGATCCTAATACGTAAAACCAGAAAACCAATTGATGAACACACAGGGAACCCCACTTGCCAGAAGGGTTGATGTGTGTCACCCTCCAACTCACTAAGTCCTTGAAGGCACAGACAACAAACTGTAGTCAGCTGGTTGCCCAGTGAAGCTGCAGCCAGCCAAGATGACTGAGCTACATGATTTAAATATTCAGTGGCACGAGGCTGATCATTGATTGCATCAGTTCCACAAAAGAGTGGGACCAGATCCCTTAAGTGGTGCTTGTGTGGACACTGCCTACTGGGATTGCTCCCTATGACCTCGGGCAAGTTACTTGCCTCACTGTGCTCCAAGTTTCCTATAAATGAAAAAGGATGGGTAAATGGTTTAGCAAAGTACTTGGCCTGCGAGAAACCATCATCATCGTATCATCCATGCTTCAATTGCCCAAGGAGCTCTCTTCTTCACATAGAAGTGATTCTGTACCTTTAAAGTGACTTTACACATCTCTGATTTTCAGTTTTACTTGCAGAGGAAACATTCTCCTTGATTTCTAAGTTCTCACAGATTCCAAGTATAGAAAGCAATGATAATGGGACTTTTTTGGTTTGTTTTTAAGGATGTCCATGTAACCAAGTTAAAAATCATTTCAGCTCTTTTGATGTTGATAAAACACATACATGGCATTTTGCCAAATGTCTGTGGAAAGGGGCCCTGTGTATGTAAACTATCCATTTAACTTCCAAAACACTACAGTAGCCTCTGATGTTGTGGGTTTTTTCTTTTCCTTAAATATTTGTATCGAGATAAAAGCCATCACCTTTTCCTGAGTTTTCCACAAATAGGTGTCACTTTCCTGTGGAACAGAGGATGGGCACCAGCTGGCTGCTGCCCCAGCGTAAAGAGCAGGGAACACAGGGTGGGGACAGCCGGCCTCGGTGATGCAGGGACATTGATGGATGAGAACCAACACTTGCCTGAGAAGGTCCCAGCACGGGCAGTATTTAATGTATTGTTAACTGCCTCTTGGGTTTAGCTTTTTATTAGAAAGCAACCTTTGCATCACTCTGTAAATCTTCTACCTCTTTTCCCTCTTGGCCTCCGCCTGGGTCCTTAGCATCTGTTATCATGTCAGATGTTTGCTGGGGAAGCATATGATCCAGTCTCTTTCAGGAACAGGAAACCTATTACCTACCACGATGTGGAGTCAGACTCATAATTTAGGATTTTATTTTTTGAACGTTTGGTAGCCATTTACTTGCTTTCATTCAAATCGAGGCGTTAGTGTTTCAGAGGAAATCATTTTCCTGTTATGAGTCTAGATTTCCCAGTGTTTCCCCTGGACGTTTCTGGAAACGTGTTATCCTGGATTAGTACAAAATCAAGCACCAATGCCTCGGTATTAAATATCACACAGTTGTATTCACTTTTTATGAGCTGAAGCCGAGCTGCAATCATTATGTGTGGATTTGGAGAGGATTGTTTCTGATGGGTGGGTTCTGATGACTGGCTTTTTATCTATCCTACTAGAGTTGGGCTGATCGGATTAATGTATTTTAGGCCTATAAACCTGAATTATAAAGAAGAGAAATATGTTCTCATTGCCAGCAATTCTTTGTCGGTAATGGTGTAACTGTATGAGTTCTTTAAGCTATTGAAATATATTCCGGATGGTTGGAAGAGGCTTCTATTTCTTGAGTCCCTGGGATCTGATATGCATACCTCTGAAAGGAAATGGAATATAATGGCCTTGCCAGGGCTGTTTGTAGTTGATGGGACAGCCAGTGCCATCAGATCACGGGCTGCACTAAATGTGATTAGGAGCTGTCACAATACATTTAGCCCTCATCAGTTAGAGAGAGAATCCAGGCCAAAGGTCACTCTCTACAGCAAAGTGGGCATTTAGTGCTTTGATTTGCGCTAATGGTAAATGATAGTTAATGAAAATCATTTATAAACCTTGTCCAAACCAGTGTTTCTCTACTGAAAACGGCGGCTGGCTGCCTCTTGGAAGGGCTGTAATTGCAATATGGTTGGTGCCATGTGGTAGTAATTGGGCTTACAGCTTAATGAACTCTCTGTCGGTAACTTATTTCCCCATAGTGGGAAAACAGGCCGAGATGACAGTTCCCCCCTGATGGGAACACCCTCCTGCTTCCTCTGGTGCCCCTCCTCGCCTTGCCCTTAGAGGTGAAATATTACCACCTTGGAGATGCTGTGCCCAGTCTGAGCCCTTATACTTTTGGATCGTGGTTGACACAGACCCTAATGATGAAGAATAACTTTTTCAAGCATACTAGTTGTTTTAAAGTTCATTTAATCTTTATGTAGCAGCTTAATTGAAATTTTATCCTTCTTATACACCTGGCATTCATTTCAAGGGGAAAATGTATAGTCACTGCGAGTTGATGAGATATAATTTATTTGGCATTTCTTCTCTTTCCCCAGATTTCCATTTGACTCTTAAAAGGAAAATTTCCATCTATATACATCTTTCTCAATTGTTATGGTACAGTTTCTTTTGGTGAAATCCAATGTTTGAAGTTTCTTGGGTTGATTCCATTTCATCAGTCAACTGTTGGGAAAGCATGCCTGGCCACTCACTCTTCCTTTCCTTTAAATCATGGTTGTCTGACTTAGAGAATTGTTACCTGCTCGAAGGACTGGTGTTAGAATCAAAATGTCTCTGTAGAAGGCTCAAAATTTGGAATAATTTATATAGAACAGCCAATAGTAACTAACATTTATTGAGTACTTACTATGTACTAAACCAGGGGCTAGGCCTTGGACATTAACTTATTTACTCTTTGCTAGAGCCCTGTAAAGTCCAGGTTGCCCCATTTATTTGGATGACGGAAATGAGAATGAGAGTGAAGTAACTTAAAGTAGGGCAGCTAATAAGCAGGGCTACGCCTAGCCCATGTAGCACTGTGTGCAAATTAGGAAAAGGCTTCCATTCTGGTGATGGCTTGGCTGCCAGAGCAGAGGATGGATTTCAGCCTCTGCTTAGGTCCCCTGCCAGGTACCCTTGTGTTTCACACAGTCCACACAGCCTGTGTGGCAGCCCAGCTGGTGAATGACAGATCCCAAACCTTCTGCGGCAGTGGAGCAGTGCTTTCCAAAGGAAATAGAATGTAATTTTAACTTTCCTAGTAGCTATGTTGTAAAAAGTAAAAAGAAACAGGCAAAAATATTTTTAAGAATGCATTTTATTTAACCTAATATATCCAAAGAATTATTTCAATGTTATCGAGCTATTTTACATTCTTTTGATTTTTTGTTACCTAATCCTCGAGATCCGTCGAGCGTTTGACACTCCTGCTAGTTCTCACTTGGACTGGGTACAGTTCAGGTGCTCAGCGGCCACATGTGGCTCGTGGTTTAAACAATGCAGTTCTAGTGTCCCAAGTCGTAACCACCACCCCCTATATTGGTTCTGAAAGGATAAACTGAATTCACTCACATCATTTTTGATTAAGAAAATCTCATTAGAAACAATCAGGTAGATCAGAAATTCCAAACATGGTTCCCTCTGGCTGCTCTCAGGGTAATTATGAAAGCTTTGTTTTTGCATACAAAGGGCATGTTAGCATTATTACTAATATAGCAACATTTTGGTGATGCACATTCTGAATGGCTATGTTAATAGATTGTCAGATTCTGTGGGTCATTTAGTCTTTTTACCATTCCTTCTGTCCTTTGCATTTCAGCCAAGGGTGGACAAAGAACTTGAGAGGCCGTAAGACACAAACCAAAGAACATTTAAACTTCTCAGCATTTCTGGGCAAGAGTCCTGCAGTCCAGAAGCTTAAAGACCTCCATGGGCGACTGGTTCAAGGACTTTGGATGATGTTTATGCTCTGCAGAGTTAGACACAAAAACACAGGCTGAGCCCAGCTCTCGTCTTCTTGCAGTGCCTGCTAGCATGATTTAATGAATTCAATTTAATTTATAGAATTTTTTTTTTAATAATCCACTTCATTCTTTTTGGTAATAAGGTATGAATCAGACTGAATGTCATCAGTCTATAAATGGTCGTATCTTTTTGGAGAATGTTCAAGATTCTTTTAAAACTCTCTGGGAAGTGATGACATCACTTGAAAGGGTTTTTAGAGCTTTAATTACTAGTTCATTATGACTATTGCAGTCTGGGCAGCCGACCTTGTGATGCTACTTGGGTGGTGTGGCCTGGTTTCCTTGGAGCAAAGGCAGCTGTGAGTGGTATAGTGTTTTGGGAAGAAGAAGACAGGCCTTAGGTTAGCTTTGACCTGTCTTGATTTTCTTATCAGTAACATAGGAGCATGGTCCCTGCTCCCTGTGATTGTCATGGGAGACTACTGAGAACGTATGTAACGCATCCCACTTGGTGCCTGGCGGATGTAGATAATCTGTAAATTGCAGCCATCAGCATTACTAATACACCTGATAGGCATATCTTTTTGAGTTGGGTTTACTTTTTTTTCCCTCTGTCAAAATATAGCTATTAACATTTATGGTTTACTGTTAACAAAAACTGTCTTCTAGTACTGATGGTAATGATCCCACTATATAACTTGTGCTATTAGAAACACAGTAGTATCTTTACCAGAAAAATAATGAATTAAGTTACCAAGATAAATTAGGATAAAGGAGACACAAATTAGTAGAATTATATTGGATAAAAAATAGAACTTTTTGATATCATAGGAGTGGAAAGATTGCTAAAAAATCAAGAACATGTATATATTTTCCCTGCAAAATAGTATTAAAAGATATTGTGATCCCTTCTCTTTCCTTCTTTCTTTCTTTCTTTCCTCCCTCCCTCCCTCCCTCCCTGCCTTCCTTCCTTCCTTCCTTTCTTTCTCTCTCTCTTTCCATTCCTTCCTTCCTCCTTTGCCTTTTTTACTCTTTTATCCTTTCCTTCTTTCTCTTCCCTTCCTTCATTTCTCTTTCCTTCTTAGAAGGACATGGGTTAGTTTGGTTGGAGGTTTGGGCTTGAGGTTTTGTGGCTATAAAAGTAACCCACAGATCATGGTAATATGTGTGGATTATGGCTGTGGGGATACTTTTAGTCAAGAAACAAATTACTCTGAGCCACCAAGGTCTAGGTAATGGGTACATATCCTGCAAATGCTCCTAATCTTAATTTGTATCTGTTATTGAGCTTTAAAAGAATGCCATGCATCTTAGAGTAAGAGTCAAAGAAATACAAACACTGAGGTGTGGTTGGATACTTCATCAGTTAAGAGCCTTTTCTGTAAGCAACAGATTCCAATGCTGTCCAAGGTAAAAAATAAAAAGGGCATTTAGAGAAGGGATACTGAGTAGATGGCAGAATGGATAGTAGACTGAAGGATGATGCTTTGTGATAGTTGAGGAACAGGCAGCTCTGGGCATCCAGCGACAGGGGCTACCTAACTGTTTCATCATTTGTGACCTTGTGCCACTTTGCTGAAGATTGTAAGTTACACTAAAGTGTGCAGTGGCTGAAGCTTGGATTACATGACTGGCTCTTGGGATGGGTTGGGGTGTGCCTGGCTTTGTGATTCTACCAAGACCAAAGAGTACGTTTGGATGCTCAGTAGCCAAGCGGTCAGTCAGTAAATGTCCACCACAGATGCAGTTTTCACTTAGGAAAAACAGTTGCTAACAACTGCTTCCATTTGTCCTAATTTCCCTTGAACTCTCAATAATCCTGATGTCCTAATTCACCTTGCTTCCTTTCATGGGGTCACAAGTTTCTCTGTGGCATAGCCAACTGCTGTGTCTCTGGTGCTTTGGTGTGTTTCAAAACTTTGACCTTCTTGTGGCAGGCCACAATCTCAGCAGCTGTTGAAAATTTCTCAATGGAATGGTGCTGTTTTTCCTTACAGTTTTTCTGTTCTCTGTCTCTTATATGCTCCCAAAGCAAGAAGAGAGACAAGAAAGAACAAATTACAGTCATTCCTTGGTTTCTGCAGGAGGTTGGTACTAGGACCCTGGGCAGATACTAAAATCTGAGGATGCTCAAGTGTCATATAAAATGGCGTATTATTTGCATATAACCTATGCACATCCTCCTATATATGTTAAATCATCTCTAGATTACTTATTTTTTTATTAATAATAATTTTTTTAGTTTCTTCAGTTCTTTTTTAAAATATTTATTTGGCTGCATCGGGTCTTAGTTGCAGCACGCAGGATCTTTTGTTGTGGCACACGGGCTCTTTGATGCGGCGTGTGGGCACTTTGTTGTGGCCTGCGGGCTCTTTGTTGTAGAGCTTGGGCTTAGTTGCCCCATGGCATGTGGGATCTTAATTCCCCGACCAAGGATTGAACCCACGTCCCCTGCATTGGAAGGTGGATTCTTAACCACTGGACCACCAGGGAAGTCCCTAGATTCCTTATAATACCTAATACAATGTAAATGCCATGTAAATAGTTGCCAGTGCACAGCATATTCAAATTTTGCTTTTTGGAACTTTTTGAATTGTTCTTTACAAATATTTTCAATCTGCAGTTGGTTGAATTCGCAGTTGTGGAACCTAAGGATATGGAGAGCTGTCTGGATTCTGCAGTTTAAGTCTAAATCTGTAAAAACACAATAAAACACTACTCATAATGGTCTTTATACACTGTTAGTATCTTAGTCTTATCCCTCTTTTCTTATTTTCTGCATTTGACAATTACCTTTAACACACACACACACATACACACACAGTGACACGATTATAAAACTGTCATCAAGGTGATTTTTTTCTCTAGAAATGAAATCTGATTGGTCCCTTCGTAAGTTGTTGCCCATGGCCAGTGTCACACACAACTGTGCGGTTGGTGGACACAGTGGAAAGGCCGGCATGGAGTTTCCCACATGTCACTTTAGGGTCTGCAAAAATAACTTTGACATTTTAATACAGTGTCAATACACATTCTGATTTAGAGGGCACTTTGCATGATGCTGGACACATAATAGGAGGTCAGTAAATTCATGTTACTGGCTTCTGGGGCTGGCAGGTAGGGCTGCGAGAAGCCGTCCACCAGCAACACATACAGTGTGATGCTGGCCAACAGTGGCGGCTCACCATTGTCCTTGACCAGCACCACCAGCCTATGCTTGGCCACGTCATACTCGCTGAGCAGCCAGGCCATGCGCACCTCGCTGTTGAGCACCCACAAGCCTAACAGCCCGGGCTCCATGGCCTTGAACAGCTGCTACAACAGCCAGGCGTTCTGGCCTGAGTCACCCTCCACTTCCACCACCTTGGTCACCAGAGTGCAAATGGTCACCAGGGTGTAGTAACTCTCTACAGATGGCTTTAGTATGAAAAGGAGATCATCTTGGGTGGAGCACACCATCTTTGCATTGTTCCCTGAATCCCTGTCTCGAACCCTAAAGCCAGCTATGACTGTCTCAGAGCCATGTGGCTGACAGGGTCTTGGTGCTCTGGCCGGGTGTCAGGCCTGTGCCTCTGAGGTGGGAGAGCCGAGTTCAGGACATTGGCCTACTAGATACCTCCCGGCTCCACATAATATCAAACAGTGAAAACTCTACCAGAGATCTCCATCTCAGCGCCCCACTCAATGAACAGCAAGCTATGCCAAACAACTAGCAAGACAGGAACACAACCCCACCCATTAGCAGAGAGGTTGCATAAAATCGTAATAAGGTCACAGACACCCCAAAACACACCACCGGACATGGTCCTGCCCACCAGAAAGACAAGATCTAGCCTCATCCACCAGAACACAGGGAGCCTACACAACTGACTGAACCAACCTTACCCACTGGGGGCAGACACTAAAAACAATGGGAACTACAAACATGCAGCCTGTGAAATGGAGACCCCAAATACAGTAAGTTAAGCAAAATGAGAAGACAGAGAAACACACAGCAGATGAAGGAGCAAGGTAAAAACCCACCAGACCAAACAAATAAAGAGGAAACAGGAAGTCTACCTGAAAAAGAATTCAGAGTAATGAGAGTAATGATGATCCAAAGTCTTGGAAACAGAATGGAGAAAATACAAGAAACTTTTAACAAAGACCTAGAAGAACTAAAGAGCAAATAAACAATGATGAGCAGCACAATAAATGAAATTAAAAATTCTCTAGAAGGGATCAATAGCAGAATAACTGAGGCAGAAGAACGGATAAGTGACCTGGAAGATAAAATAGTGGAAATAACTACCACAGAGCAGAATAAAGAAAAAAGAATGAAGAGACTTGAGGACGGTCTCAGAGACCTCTGGGACAACATTAAACACACCAACATTCAAATTATAGGGGTCCCAGAAGAAGAAGAGAAAAAGAAAGGGACTGAGAAACTATTTGAAAAGATTATAATTGAAAACTTCCCTAATATGGGAAAGGAAACAGTCAATCAAGTCCAGGAAGCACAGAGAGTCCCATACAGGATAAATCCAAGGAGAAACATGCCAAGACACATATTAATCAAACTATCAAAAATTAAATACAAAGAAAAAATATAAAAAGCAGCAAGGAAAAAGCAACAGATAACATACAAGGTTAACCGCTGATCTTTCAGCAGAAACTCTGCAAGCCAGAAGGGTGTGGCAGGACATATTTAAAGTGATGAAAGGGAAAAACCTACAACCAAGATTACCCAGCAAGGATCTCATTCAGATTCAATGGAGAAATTAAAACCTTTACAGACAAGAAATAGCTAAGAGAATTCAGCACCACCAAACCAGCTTTAGCTTTACAACAAATGCTAAAGGAGCTTCTCTAGGCAGGAAACAAAACAGAAGAAAAGACTTACAATAACAAACCCAAAACAATTAAGAAAATGGTAATAAGAACATACATATCAATAATTGCCTTAAATGTAAATGGATTAAATGCTCCAACCAAAAGACATAGACTGGCTGAATGGATGCAAAAACAAGACCCGTATATATGCTGCTGACAAGAGACCCACTTCAGACCTAGGGACACATACAGACTGAAAGTGAGGGGATGGAAAAAGATATTCCATGTAAATGGAAATCAGAAGAAAGCTGGAGTAGCAATTCTCATATCAGACAAAATAGACTTAAAGACTGTTATGAGACAAAGAAGGACACTACATAATGATCAAGGGATCCCTCAAAGAAGAAGATATAACAAATGTAAATATTTATGCACCCAACATAGGAGCACCTCAATACATAAGGCAAATGCTAACAGCCATGAAAGGGGAAATTGACAGTAACACAATCATAGTAGGGGACTTTAACACCCCACTTTCACCAATGGACAGATCATCCAAAATGAAAATAAATAAGGGAACACAAGCTTTAAATGATACATTAAACAAGATGAACTTAATTGATATTTATAGGACATTCCATCCAAAAACAACAGAATACACTTTCTTCTCAAGTGCTCATGGAACATTCTCCAGGACAGATCATATTTTGGGTCACAAATCAAACCTTGGTAAATTTAAGCAAATTGAAATCATATCAAGTATCTTTTCTGACCACAATGCTATGAGACTAGATATCAATTACAAAAAAAATCTGTGAAATATACAAACCCATGGAGGCTAAACAATACACTACTAAATAACCAAGAAATCACTGAAGAAATCACATAGGAAATCAATAAATACCTAGAAACAAATGACAGTGAAAACGCAATGACCCAAAATCTATGGGATGCAGCAAAAGCAGTTCTAAGAGGGAAGTTTATAGTAATACAATCCTACCTCAAGAAACAAGAAACATCTCACATAAACAAGCTAACCTTACAGCTAAAGCAATTAGAGAAAGAAGAACAAAAAACCCCAAAGTTAGCAGAAGGAAAGAAATCATAAAGATCAGATCAGAAATAAATGAAATAGAGAAGAAGAAAACAATACCAAAGATCAATAAAACTAAAGCTTGGTTCTTTGAGAAGATAAGCAAAATTGATAAACCACTAGTCAGACTCATCAAGAAAAAAAGGGAGAAGAGCCATATCAATAGAATTAGAAATGAAAAAGGAGAAGTAACAACTGACACTGCAGAAATACAGAGGATCATGAGAGGTTACTACAAGCAACTCTATGCCAATAAAATGGACAACCTGGAAGAAATGGACAAATTCTTAGAAGAGCACAGCCTTCCGAGACTGAACCAGAAAGAAATAGAAAATGTAAACAGACCAATCACAAGCCCTGAAATTGAGATTCTGATTAAAAATCTTCCAACAAACAAAAGCCCAGGGCCAGATGGCTTCACAGGTGAATTCTATCAAACATTTAGAGAAGAGCTAACACCCATCCTTCTCAAACTCTTCCAAAATATAGCAGAGGGAGGGACACTCCCAAACTCATTCTATGAGGCCACCATCACCCTGATGCCAAAACCAGACAAAGATGTCACAAAGAAAGAAAACTACAGGCCAATATCACTGATGAACATAGATGCAAAAATCCTCAACAAAATACTAGCAAACAGAATCCAACAGCACATTAAAAGGATCATACACCACAATCAGTTGGGGTTTATCCCAGGAATGCAAAGATTTTTCAATATACGTAAATCAATCAATGTGATGCACCATATTAGCAAATTGAAGGAGAAAAACTATATGATCATCTCAGTAGATGCAGAAAAAGCTTTTGACAAAATTTAACACCCATTTATGATAAAACCCCTCCAGAAAGTAGGCATAGAGGGAACTTACCTCAACATAATAAAGGCCATTTACAACAAACCCACAGCCAACATCATTCTCAATGGTGAGAAACTGAAACCATTTCCTCTAAGATCAGGAACAAGACAAGGTTGTCCACTCTCACCACTATTATTCAACAAAGTTTTGGAAGTTTTAGCCACAGCAATCAGAGAAAAAAGGAAATAAAAGGAATCCAAATCAGAAAAGAAGAAGTAAAGCTGTCACTGTTTGCATATGACATGATACTATACATAGAGAATCCTAAAGATGCTACCAGAAAACTACTGGAGTTAATCAATGAATTTGGTAAAGTAGCAGGATACAAAATTAATGCACAGAAATCTCTTGCATTCCTATACACTAATGATGAAAAATTTGAAAGAGAAATTAAGGAAACACTCCCATTTACCATTGCAACAAACAATAAAATACCTAGGAATAAACCTACCTAAGGAGACAAACGAGCTGTATGCACAAAATTATAAGACACTGATGAAAGAAATTAAAGATGATATTAACAGATGGAGAGATATACCATGTTCTTGGATTGGAAGAATCAACATTGTGAAAATGACTCTACTACCCAAAGCAATCTACAGATTCAGTGCAATCCCTATCAAACTACCAATGGCATTTGTCACAGAACCAGAACGAAAAATTTCACAATTTGTATGGAAACACAGAAGACCCTGAATAGCCAAAGCAATCTTGGGAAAGAAAAATGGAGCTGGAGGAATCAGGCTCCCAGACTTCAGACTATACTACAAAGCTGTAGTAATCAAGACAGTGTGGTACTGGCACAAAAACAGAAATATATATCAATGGAACAGGATAGAAAGCCCTGAGATAAACCCACACACCTATGGTTACCTTATGTTTGATAAAGGAGGCAAGGATATGCAATGGAGAAAAGACAGCCTCTTCAATAAGTGGTGTTGGGAAAACTGGAAAGCTATATGTAAAAGAATGAAAATAGAACACTCCCTAATACCATACACAAAAATAATGTCAGAATGGATTAAAGACCTAAATGTAAAGCCAGACACTATCAAACTCTTAGAGGAAAATATAGGCAGAACACTCTATGACATAAATCACAGCAAGATCCTTTTTGACTCTCCTGCTAGAGAAGTGGAAATAAAAACAAAAATAAGCAAATGGGACCAAATGAAACTTAAAAGCTTTTGCACAGCAAAGGAAACCATAAACAAGATGAAAAGACAACCCTCAGACTGGAAGAAGATATTTACAAATGAAGTAACTGACATAAGATTAATCTCTAAAATTTACATGCAGGTCATGCATCTCAATATCAAGAAAACAAACAACCCAATCCAAAAATGGGCAGAAGACCTAAATAGACATTTCTCCAAAGAAGATATACAGATTGCCAATAAACACATGAAAGGATGCTCAACATCACTAATCATTAGAGAAATGCAAATCAAAACTACAATGAGGTATCACTTCACAGCAGTCAGAATTGGCCATCATCAAAATATCTACAAACAAAAACGCTGGAGAGGGTGTGGAGAAAAGGGAACCGTCTTCCACTGTTGGTGGGAATGTAAATTGATAAAGCCACTATGGAGAACAGTATGGAGGTTCCTTAAAAAACTAAAAATATAACCAGCATATGACCCAACAATCCCACTACTGGGCTTATGCACTGAGAAAACCATAATTCAAAAAGAGTCATGTACCACAATGTTCACTGCAGCTCTATTTACAATAGCCAGAACATGGAAGCAACCTAAATGTCCATTGACAGATGAATGGATAAAGAAGATATGGCACATATATACAATGGAATATTATTCAGCCATAAAAAGAAACGAAATTATTTGTAGTGAGGTTGACGGACCTAGTGTCTGTCATACAGAGTGAAGTAAGTCAGAAAGCAAAAAACAAATACCATATGCTAACACATATATATTGAATCTAAAAAAATAATTGGTTCTGATGAACCTAGGTGCAGGATAGGAATAAAGACGTAGACATAGAGAATGGACTTGAGGACATGTGGAGTGGGAAAGGTAATCTTGGACGAAGTGAGAGAGTGGCATGGACATATATACAATACCAAATGTAAAATAGATAGCTAGTGGGAAGCAGCCACATAGCACAGGGAGATCAGCTCAGTGCTTTGTGACCACCTAGAGGGGTGGGATAGGGAGGGTGGGAGGGAGACGCAAGGGGGAGAAGATATGGGGATATATGTATATGTATAGCTGATTCACTTTGTTATACAGCAGGAACTAACACAACATTGTAAAGAAATTATACTCCAATAAAGATGTTAAAAAAATAAAATAAATTCATGTTACTGATTGATGGGTGTGGCACTTTAGTGCATAATTATTCATCCTTCAAGGCAGTGATTGGCATCTAGCTGGTAACAGAAGCTGTGAAATACCTTAGTGTGGTTAGAGCTGCTGTTCCTTTGTTTCTTTCCTCTGGAAGAGATTACCATGTTTGGACTCCTTTAGCCAGAGCTGCGTGTATAGGAGATTCTCAGAGTGAGAATATGAGGAAAACCGTAGAAGACACAGGTTCTGTTACAGTGACAGGTCCAAACAGTCCCATAATCCAAGGAAAACAGTCCAAATCCTTAACTGCCACAGAAATTCCTACGTATGTCCCCAGACTTTGCTTAGTAACTTTTATAGCATGGCTGCAGTTTTATGGTCCATCGTTTGTTTACCTTTCCTCATGGTTTTTCTTCAGGTAGCTCTTGTGCTAATTTTCAGACAATTCTGTGTGATTCCACATCTCCAGAAATGTATCCCTCATAGGTTTAAGCTAAGAAAAATGGAAACTACTGGTGAAAAAGCGGTGTTGATTATTGGAAACCTAACTTCATGGAAGTTATTTTTCATTTTTTTAATTTATTTTTTTATTGAAGTATAGTTGATTTACAATGTTGTGTTAGTTTCAGGTGTATAGCGAAGTGATTAAGTTATATATGTAACTTAATCACATAAGTTAAAACTTAAGTTATATATATATATATATATATATATATATATTAGATTTTTTTCCCATAATAGGTTATTAAAAGTTACTGAGTATAGTCTCCTGTGTTATACAGAAGGTCCTGTTTTTTACCTATTTTATATATAGTAGTGTGTATATGTTATCCCAAATTCCTAATTTATCTCTCCCCTCCCCGCATTATCCCCTTTGGTAACCATAAGTTTGTTTTCTATGTCTGTGAGTCTGTTTCTGTTTTGTAAATAAGTTCATTTGTATCATTTTTTTAGATTCCACATATAAGTGAGATCATATGGTATTTGTCTTTCTCTGACTTATTCCACTTAGTATGATAATCTGTATGTCCATCTGTGTTGCTGCAAATGGCATTATTTAATTCTCTTTTATGGCTGAGTAATATGCCATTGTACATATGTACTACATCTTCTTTATCCATTCCTCTGTTGATGGAAATTTAGGTTGTTTCTATGTCTTGGCTATTGTAAATAGTGCTGCTATGAACATAGGGGTGCATGTATCTTTTTGAATTATGGTTTTCTGTAGATATATGCCCAAGAGTGGGATTACTGGTTCATATGGTAACTCTATTTTTAGTTTTTTAAGGAACCTCCATAGTGTTCTTCATAGTGGCTGCACCAATTTACATTCCCACCAACAGTGTAGGAGGCTTCTCTTTTCTTCTTCATGGAGGTTATTTTTATCCCCTGCTCACAGATGAATGTGGGAGCATTTTCAGTTGCTAATGATGGAAAACTCAACATGATCAATTCAAGAGAAATTAAGTATATTGGCTCACATAATTCAGCAGTTCTGGGGTAGGGCTGGCTTTAGGCTCCGTTGGCTTCAGGGCTTAAATTAGAATTGAGTTTCCTTATTTCTTGGCTCTGCTTTTAGTGCCTCTGCTCTGTGCTCACACAGCAGCTCCCTTTCTGGTCACAGATGGCTGCCAAGCATGGCCCCAAGCCAGTTAGGAGGAGTGAGGTTCTTTTTTTGGAAGTCCCAGCAGTCTAACTGGCTCCGAATGGGTCATGTATCCTTCCCCGCGTGGTTCAGTGTGGCCACGGTGCATATCAAGTCTTAACTGTCTTGGATCTGGGTTATGTGCCTCATGCCTGGAGTCTGGGGGTGTATTCCCTCTCAAACAACCTCAAAGCACAATCCCATTGGCCCAGTGTATATATATGGTATCCTTTTTTTTTTGAAAGACAGTTGCTTTAATTTAATTTATTTTTCATTGAAGTATAGTTGATTTACAATATTGTGTTAGTTCAGGTGTACAGCATAGTGATTCAGTATTTTTGCAGCTTATATTCCATTAAAGGTTATTAGAAAATCATTGGTATAATTCCCTGTGCTATACAGTATATCCTTGCTGCTTATCTTTTTAATATACGGTAGTTTGTATCTCTTAATCCCATACCCCTAAGTTGTCCCTCCCTTTTTGATATAAAATATTAAATAATTAGATAAATAAAAGGACATAAGGAAACATGAATGGTGGCTATATCTTGGAGTGGCATTGTAGGTGATTTAAGCATTTATTTGTTTTGTTTTTACTTTTTGTGTCTTCTAAATTTTCAAATGTGAGAGTGTAAAAGTTTTATAAGTTGAAAGATTATCTTAATTGTAGTTACACCTGAGTAGTAAAAGAACTTTATTATTGCATTCTTTAAGAAAATAATTTAAGATTTTTTCCTCCTACCTTTACTTTGCATATTTTCTTAGAAAATCTTTCTCCCAAATAAGTTAAATATTTGCCTATGCTCTATCGTTTATACATTACTTCTTAAATTCATTTGGAATTTATTTGAGTGTGTGGTATAAGGTGAGACTCTAATTTGATTTTCTTTTACCAAATTAGCAAATTTTTAGGCAATATTGGTTGAAAATGTAATTTCTTCTTCATTGATTTGGAAGGTTTGCTTTCCTGTGCTTAAAAAAAGAGACATCCTTGCCAAATTTCTTCTAAGGAAATTCTCTATTGTTGATCTTCTGTCAGCTAACCCCACATGGGTAAAGGAGAGAGAAAGCAAATGTGAAGATTAAGAAAACAGGAAAGAAAGAATGAATGTTCTCAGATTGGAGAGCTGTATGGTTCTTGGAGTAGTACCACTTCTGAAAATGAAAGCTCTATAATCACATGACAGTCCCATTTTTTTTCCTTCCCCAAATCTCTCCTATTCTCACACCTGTGAATGTAGGAAAATTTGGCTGATCAAACACGGGAAGCTATTTGCAAGCACTCTGGAATAATTGGTAAACAGCCCAGCCAAATTCACATCTTGTCCCACGTGGCAAACTTTACAGATAGAGAACTCCGAGGAAAATATTCATTACTGTACAAAGTGGTCCATGTTTGTGCATAAACAAGACATTTATTGCAAATGTGTTTTAATTGTCCATATATTTACAGAGTACCTCTTTTAATTTTACCAATCAAGTTTTATATTTCAAAGCACAATCCTCACCACTTTGGAACAGTTTTTGATATAGTTTTAAAATGAAAGATTTTAGTATAATACAGATATGAAATCTTATGAATGATTAAAAACAAGCTTTCTTAGTATCTCCCATAATAATGATACCTGAAAGAAAATTGCTGGTGTTCAGGGAAAATTTTTAAAGGCTTGACTGTCTTTCAGTGAGTTTGTTAAATTGTACCTGGAAGCAACCCTAAAGTTATTTCAAGTTTAGAAGTTCCATGGAGGTCAATACGAATCTTGCTTGGGAAAGATTGCATTTTTAAAGATAATATTGAATATTTTATACTCACATAAGACAAGAATACTGTGATTTTTGCCAATAAAAGATTGTAGAATTTTGTTTATTTCAAAATCCTATTGCTGCACCCAATCCCGGGCCATGTTCTAACTCAACTTTCTTAAATCACTTCTCATACAAATATCAAATGTTATTCTTTTTAAAAGACCAATTGCATTCAATGGCATGTTCCCATCACTCTGTAGGAGATAAAATTTCCATGAATGGGCTCGAGTTTTCTCTCTTGAGATTTGTGGACTGAATGAGACCATCTGCATAGATATGTTTAGCATCGATTTAGATGTTTTTAGATTCTGTTTAATTGATAATCAAGACTCAGGCCTGTTGATTAACAAATTGGTTTCTCTTTTAGGGAATTGTGTTTCCCATGCTAAAAAGCAAAATTCCGTATGCCAAATCTCAGAACTCTTAGGAAATTGTATATTTAAAATCAGTTGTCATGTTAAGTTTGAGTCTCTGTGATAAAATCAGATGCTGACTCCCCATGGGAATTGGAAATGGAGAGGCCTTTTCACGTCTCGGACAGGATACTGGAGTGAATTCATGGTCATGGACCATGTGGGCTTCATGGTTATGAAACTGGAGATAAGCCCATGTATAGGGCTGTTGAAATTATTTTATAAATATTCCACTCTGCTTTGCTTTGGGGCTCAGTCATGCTGCCATGATTGTTGCCTCCATGTTGAATTTTCTTCTTGCTCTCCTGTTGTTTCAAGTGGGAACACTTAAAACACTTTGGATTCTGCTTACTTTTAAATTATTTTTTATTTGTTGTGAGGTGCTATATGCTTCTGAAAACAAGGTCACTGTGTTAATTGAAGATTGTTTGTTATAAATACTTAGTAAAAATACTAATGCCACAAAATGCATTGTTATTTGGGTCAAAAATTAATGCATATATATTTCTGCTCCTCAATAAGGATATTCATTTGTTTGCTTTTTCCTTGTGAGCCAGAATTGTCATAATTTCTGTAACTCCAGTGCAGTACTCAAGACCTTTAAATCCTTGTTGCTGGATGCAGGAAGATGAATAGGAGAGCAGCTGAGAGTAGGGACAAAGCATGATGATGAAGGGGTCTATCTTTGGGTGGAGAAGAGAAGATGATGTGATCATTTGGGTGGGAAGATATCTCTCACTCTTAGGATATTTCATTGTTGACTTTGTGTTTAAAGCTGTCTAGTACATTTTAAAAGTTACATGGGGAGTCAGTCATCTGATTGAGTGCTTGATGGGGAAGAGTTGCCACAGACTTAGGGCTCTCAGGGGCCACTGTCATCAGAGACCCGTGAGAGCTAGGGCAAAGGGACTGCTATTTCAGGAAATTCATTGAGGCAGAGCACCCACGGAAGGAAGCTTTTTCTAGAATTTAGGCCTGACCTTAGTGTCAGGAAGCTTTCCAAAATAGTCACACAAGTGAATTTTGCAGAAGTGGTGTAAATAACAAATTCCTATTAATATGGAACTTCAGCTAGTTTTTTTTTGTAAAAGTCTGAGCCTTGTCATGTTAAAAAGAAATATGATATATTCCTAGTACAAAAATGACTATTTATGCCACATTTATTTATATATTAAACTAAATGAAAATCTGCTACTTTGTTAAAATAATTATGTATCCTGAAATCGGATCAAGATGGTGGAGTAGGAGGACACAGAACTCACCTCCCTACATAAACACACCAAAAATACATCTACATGTGAAACAGTTCTCACTGAAAACTAACTGGAAACTTGCAGAGGGACTCTTGCACAACCAAGGCTGTAAGAAAGATACATATGTAATTAGGTAGGAAGAGAAGAAAAGCGATTGGGTCAGGACATGTGCCCCTGGGAGGGGACTCAGAGGAAACAGGAGATAATGGAGGTGGAGACCCTCCCTTGGGAATGAGCGGTTCAAGCCACATATTGGGCATCCCAGTCCTGGGGTCTGACACAGGGAAGATGAGCCCCCTTGGCTGGTGGGACTAACAGGAGGGCTGTGGGAAGCCTGGATTCTGCCATGAGGAGCACACAAATGTTTGCTTCCTCCTGAAGCAGGATGGAGAGGGTGGACTGAAACCAGGAGGGTAGATGACTGGTTTCCCTCGACTGCCCTGGTGTACACCCCAGCCTGAGTCAGGTGAATGCTCCTAACCCTAAAGTTTTGTTTCATCTCGCAGCTCCACATGGGAGCGAAGGCCGCCATGACTGAGGAAAAAGCTCGGCCGTGAGATGCTGTGGTGGCTCAAACTCTAAGTGGTGTCTGAGCAGGGAGGGGACAGCCGTTACTGGTGATTGTACACACAGTGCATCAGAGGAAGATTGAATCTCTGACAGTGGCCACTTTGCCACACCCAGTGCCCTGGTCCTCACCAAATATCCATGCCAGCCCCTCTTACTTCAGCATGGCTCCCCTCTGGGGCTGAGGGTGGGGGTGCTAGGATGGGGAAGAGCACACCCTTAAAAAGAACTGCACCAGCCTGGACCCTAACCCTCAGGGCTTCTGATCCAGCAGCTTAAGAACTGCCCCCGCCCCTAGTAGAGTGATGTTGGCCACTGAGCACAGGAGAAGCCCCAGCTCACACCCGGCTCTGGCTCTAGCCCATCCATCTCCAGCCCCATCTCCTACCAAGGTGAGAGCTGCCAGCCCACACTGGGGGAAGACATGACTTGTGTTCACCAGCTCGCCCACCAAAGCAGCTGGCACACGCAGACTATATTGGGACGCTCCCACACAAGGACACCCCTTCACAACCAGAATAGGCCTGTTTCACCTAATTTTATAGAGATAGGGAAAGATAAGCAAAATGAGAAGACAGAAGAATTTGTGTCAATTCAAAGAACAAGAGAAAACCTCTGAGAAAAACAACTAATAAAACAAAAATAAACAATTTACTAGATAAAGAATTCAAAGAATTAGTAATAAGAATGCTAACTAAATGAGGAAAGGACTAGATGAACACAGTGAGAATTTTAACAAGGAACTAGAAAATATAAAAAAATATATAAAAATGAACCAGTCAGAACTGAAGAATATAATAATTGAGATGAAAAACACCCTAGAAGGAGTGAACAGCAGATTAGGTGAAACAGAAGAATGCATTAGTGATCTGGAGGATAGAGTAATGGAAATCACCCAATCAGAAGAGCAAAAAGGAAAACAAATTTTAAAAAAATTTAAGGAAACTCTAGGACAACATCATGCATACCAAAATTCACATTATAGGGGCTCCAAGAAGGAGGAGAGAGAGAGAAAAGGGGGTGGAAAATGTATTTAATGAAATTATGGCTGAAAAATTCCCAAACCCAAAGAAGGAAATAGATATCCAGTACTGGAAGTACAGAGAATCCCAAACAAGATGAACCCAAACAGACCCACACCAAGACATATCATAATTAAAATGGTGAAAGATAAAGAGAGGATTCTAAAGGCAGCAGGAGAAAAATAAAGAGTCATGTACAAGGGAACCCTCATAAGGCTATCAGCTGACATTTTTGCAGAAACATTGCAGGCCAGATAGGAGTGGTATGATATATTTAAAGTGCTGAAAGGGAAACACTTTCAACCTAGGATACATGCCCAGCAAGATTATCATTAGAATTGAAGGAGAGATAAAGAACTCAGGTTAGCAAAAACTGAAAGAGTTCATCAGTACTAAACTAACCCTAAAAGAAATGTTAAAGGGTCTTTTCCAAGTGGAAAAGAAAAGATTATAACAAGCAGTCAGTATCTATAGGAAAGGAAAAAAATCACACTTGTAAAGGAAAATATATAGTAAAGGCTGAGGATCAACCACTTAAATAAGCTAGTATAAAGATAAAGAGACAAAAAGATTATAAAATCAAGTATAACTACAGTAATCAGTAAAAGGATAAACATGAAGGTGTATAACATCAAAAACACAAAGTGTGGGGGAAGGGAGTAAAAAAATGTGGATCTTTTAGAATGTGTTTGAACTTAAAGGATTAACTGTTTAAAACAAATACAGTTATAAGTCAACAAACAAACAAACAATAGAAAAGATCGATGAAACCAAGAGTTGTTTTTCGAAAAGAAAAAAATTGATAAGCCTTTAGCTAGGCTTATAAAGAAAAAAAGAGAGAGGACCCAAATAAAATAAGAAATAAAAGAGGAGAAATTACAATCACTATCACAGAAATACAAACAATCATAAGAGAATACTGTCAACCATTATATGCCAACAAATTGTATAACCTCAAAGAAATGGAAAAATGTCTGGAAATAAACAACCTTCCAAGAGTGAATTAGGAAGAAATAGACAATCTGAAAAGACCAATCACTAGTAATGAACTTGTATTAGTAATTAAAAAAAAAAAACAAAAAACCCTAGCAAACAAAAGTCCAGGACCAGACAGCTTCACAGGGAAATTTTACCAAATATATAAAGAAGAGCTAATACCTATTCTTCTCAAACTATTCCAAAAAATTGAAGAGGATGGAACAAATTCATTCTAGGTGGTCACCATTAGCTGATACCAGAGCCAGACAAAGACACTACAAAAAAAGTAAATTACAGACCAATATCTCTGATAAATATAGATGTAAAAATCCTCAACAAAATATTAGCAAATCAAGTTCAACAATATATAGAAGGATCATGCACCATGATCAAGTGAGACTATTCCAGGGATGCAAGGATGGTTCAGTATTCTCAAATCAAACAATGTGAGACACCACATTAACAAATGGAAGTATAAATGTCACATGATCATCTCAAAAGATGCAGAAAAAGCATTTGACAAAATTAAGTACTCATTAATGACAAACCCACAGCTAGCATCATACTCAGTGGTGAAAAGCTGAAAGCTTTTTCTCTAAAATCCGGAACAAGACAAGGACGCCACACAAGCAGCATGGCATTGCATCATTAACTTAGGGTCTACAGCCCAGATTTTCCATCTGTACAGGACAGTGGTGTAACTCCGGCCAGTGCCATCAGAGGAAAAATCAGGACCTTGAGGGCAGTTTAGAGGAGGCTGTTAGAGGCTTCCTGGTTAGAAGGGGCTCTGGCATGGACCCCCTGAAATAGCCAGGCCCCCTGTGTGTCAAGTCCTCGTGGGTTCCCAGCAGCCAATTTGGATGGCTTTTCATTTCTTTTTCTTGTCCAGGGCTTGACAAAGACTTCCAATACTATGTTAAATAGAAATAGAGGGAATGGGAGTACTTTTTTTGTCTGTATGGGCTGTGAGTAAGAATGATTCGTGTAGTTTTGAATGCATGAAAAAAATCCAACGAAGAATATTGCATGACACATGAAAATAACATGATTCTTGAGTTTCAGTGTCAGTATGTACAAGTCTCATCTGTTTACTGTTGGCCATGGCTGCTTTCTTCCCTGAGACAGCAGAACTGAGAGAGACCCTTTGGCCCAAAAAACCTGAAATATCTACTATCTGACCCGTTATTGAAAAAAATTGCTGATCCCCGGCTTTCACTCAAAGATTCCTTGCCCTCTTGTTTTTGTTGAGCTTGGCCAATGGGGAGCAGGTGTTGGAGGTCAAGGGGCAGGGGAGGGTGGGCTTCAGGACATTTACTCCCTGCCTGTCTCTCCTTGAGTCTGCGGGTTGGCTGAACCAACTTCTGAAGGTCTCAGCTCCTACCAGGTGGCCCTCGAAATGCAAAACCCTTTCCACCTCCATATACCAGATCTTCACCCACCCTTCCCCTCCAGGCCTCACATCCCTCCTGTCCCATGGCCTGGGGACTGTGCTGTCCTGCAGTTTCCCACATTCTGCCTGTACCTCTGTAAGGAGCCCTTTCCGTTAAGTGACGCCTGATTTATTTGTGGCATCTATTTCCTGCTTGGATCCGAATGGATAAAACAATACTAAAGAAATCAACGAATCAGATCAAGATAATTTTAGATGGTGAAAATAAAATATTGAAAAGAAAACGGGGGCTTTCTTGGTGGTGCAGTGGTTAGGAATCCGCCTGCCAACGCAGGGGACACGGGTGGGAGCCCTGGTCCGGGAAGATCCCACATGCTGCAGAGCAACTAAACCCGTGCGCCACAACTACTGAGCCTGCGCTCTAGAGCCTGCGAGCCACAACTGCTGAGCCCACATGCCACAACTACTGAAGCCCATGTGCCTAGAGCCTGTGCTCTGCAACATGGGAAGCCACTGCAATGAGAAGCCTGCGCACCGCAACAAAGAGTAGTCCCTGCTCGCTACAACTAGAGAAAGTCTATGCGCAGCAATGAAGACCCAACGCAGCCAAAAATAAATAGATAAATAAATAAATATATAAAAATATTTTAAAAAATGGTAAGGTGATAACAGATTGGAGGGGAAGTTTGAATGCTAAGAAGAAAAGAACAAGGAAATGATCTAGGGAAATGCCATTTTGTGAAGCAGAAGAAGCAGCTGGTGCAAACTTCTTATGAGTGTTTGAATCACAGAAGGGCCACTGCAGGCTGCTTGGCAGGGAGTAAGACAAGATGAGTGGGTTTACCCGTGGCCTTGTAGACACATGGTGTTTCATTACAGATGCAACGGAAATATTTAAACAAGGATGGTGTAATCTAACGTGTGATTAAAAAAATCACTCTGACCATTGTTTGGACAGGGAATATTTTGGTGGAGTTTATTGCAGTCATGGGCAGGTCCTCAACCTGAAGGCTGCGGCTGGGTGTTGTTCTGGTATCTTCCAGTGGAACTTTGGGGAAGTTACTGAGCTCGGGTCTGGTTTGAAGCCATGTTAGAGTTGGTAGGGGAGATGGTGATGATTGGAATTAGGTTTTGTGAAATCTTTGGTGCATTCCATTGGATTTTACACCAAGAGGACATTGCATTTCTTTACTTCTTTGGGAGATAGTGTCTCACTTTCTACATTTTAACTCTTCTAAAGTTTTAAAAGCTATAATCTACCCTCTCTTCAGACAGTCAAGAGTAAAAGCTAGTTTCTGGGTATATTTTTCTATCTGGTTTCTGTGAAAGCAGAAAATCTGGCATGAGTTTGTGATTATGCTTTGATTGTGCTGACTGGTGTTGATTGTGTTCTCTGTGCAGCTCTGGATTGTTCCTTTGGGTTTCTTGGTCTGGGCACTGTGGTTAACTTTTGTATTCTATTTGCAGTATTTCAGCCACATTCATTTACAGCCCACACCTTATAAAGGCTGGTATTCATTCTCCCTGCCCCCACTTCCCCACCCCTAAACACACACGCGCGCAAACACACGTGCGCACACACACACACACACACACATGCACACACTCACTCTTAACCTGGTTGTAAAGTCAGATCCTTGTCGGCCTCTTGCGATTATTCCCAGCACCCTGGACGATGCTCTTGAGCTGGGACTGCATTGCAGGCTGTCAGAAAATTTTGACAAAACTCTTCAACCACCTGCCTTTGTGTATTTAGGATTTTCTTTTCTCCCAGCTTCTGTGTTTCACTTAGTTTTGCCTGTTTCCTGTGGTATATGTGGTAAGTTCTTTTGGTAGGGCTACACAGAGCTTAAGACAGAACCATAAGCATATGTATGTGTCATTCATTTATTTAGCAAATATTTACTGGCTGCCTTATATGTAGCAGGCCCTGTGCTAGTGAGTGGTGAGTCTTTGTCTTCAAGGAACACATGATGTCCTGGGGCACTTAAGCATCTAAGCCAATCATTATAATTCAGTATGATAAGTGAAATAGAAAGATGATGACTGTCATAGAAGCAGTGAAGTGCAGTGGTTGACAGCCCAGATGCTGGAGCCAGACAGCCTTGGTTGACATCTCAGCCTCACTGCTAACTATTGCTGTGTTTCTGGGCAAATTACTTAAACAGTCTGTATCTTATTTTCCTTATCAGGGAAAAGGAAATGCTGTAAAAGTGTTAAGATAGTTAATATAGCAAAACAGCCATAAGAATGCCTGGCATATAGAAAATGACTCAATAACCATTGTCTATTGTTATTAATATCCCTCAGAATACTCATGGGATTAAACTTTGAAAAGGAAGATAGAACTTAATATGGGTTGGTTACTACTTGGAATCTGGAGGATTTTTCAGAGCAGTTAATAATAAGCCAGTTTCTGGTTCATGAGATTATTTTTAGTAACTAAAAATACAGTATTGGACCCTTAAAGATACTTTCAATATATCTCTCCCCTTGCATTCATGCTTTAGACTCAAACCTTCTGTACCTGGCTTGCTATGTTGCAAAAAGAAATGAATCTTTTCTGTTTATTAATAGAGCCAGTTTTACTATTGTAGGGAACATTTTTCATCATGTAATTTTGTACTCTGATGCCTACCACTTTTAAAATTAGCTGTCTTTCTCTGGCTTTCTAAGGAAATGGGTAAAAACTGGATATGTTGGTTTTAATTCCCATTTTTCAGCATTGCACCTTCTAAGCAGAATATGCAGGTAGATCCTTCAGAAATGCCTGTGAGTATGAAGGCTAGAAAGCACTAGCCTAACCGTCAGCAGCCTTCCCACCCACCAGTAATCCCAACCTTCCAACGTTCTTCTGAAGTCATTACACCTGCTAAGCTCTTATTGACACATCCTTCTCCTTGGCATCTTGAGGGACCATGTCTAAGACACCTTTGAATCCTCCTTAACTGACACATATTACCTGCTCAATCACTGTTGAATAAACAGATGAGTAAATGACTTTAGTGTCTGGGTCTGTCATAAAATATGTTTAGCTCCTACTCACTTAAAGAACTTACTTCTCTCTCTGACATAAAGTACCAGTGTTTTCTTAGGTCAGTCTCCCAAGCCAATAGAAGTAAAATCAAAGATAAACAAATGGTACCTAATCAAACTTATAAGCTTTTGCACAGTAAAGGAAACCATAAACAAAATGAAAAGCCAACCTATGGACCGGGAGAAAATATTTGCAAATGATGTGACCAACAAGGACTTAATCTCCAAAATATACAAACAGCTCATACAACTCAGTAACAAAAAAACTAACAGTCCAATCAAAAAATGGGCAGAAGACCTAAATAGACATTTCTCCAAAGAAGACATACAGATGGCTAATAGGCACATGAAAAAGTGCTTATCATCGCTAATTATTAGAGAAATGCAAAGGAAAACTACAATGAGGTATCACCTCGCACGGGTCAGAGTGGCCGTCTTTAAAAAATCTACAAACAATAAATGCTGGAGAGGGTGTGGAGAAAAGGGAACCTTCTTACAGTTGGTGGGAATGTAAATTGGTGCAGCCACTATGGAGAACAGTATGGAGATTCCTCAAAAAACTAAAAATAGAGTTGCCATATGATCCAGCAATCCCACTCCTGGGCATATACCCAGACAAAACTATGATTCAAAAAGATACATGCAACCTTATGTTCTTGTAAGTAGCAGCACTATTTACAATAGCCAAGACATGGAAATGACCTAAATGTCCATCAGTGGATGAATGGATAAAGAAGATGTGCTATATATATATATATATACACACACACACACACAATGGAATATTACTCAGCCATAAAGAAGAATGAAATAATCCCATTTTCAGCAACATGGATAGACCTAGAGATTATCATACTAAGCAAAGTAAGTCAGAAAGAGAGACAAATACCATATGATATCACATATATGTGGAATCTAAAATAGGACACAAATGAACATATCTACAAAACAGAAACAGACTCACAAACATAGAGAACAGATTTATGGTTGCCAAGGGGGAGGGGTGTGGGGGAAGGATGGATTGGGAGTTTGGGATTAGCAGACACAAACTATTGTATATAGGATGGATAAACAAGAAGGTCCTACTGTGTAGCACAGGGAGCTGTATTCAATATCTTGTGACAAACCATAGTAGAAAAGAATATAAAAAAGAATGTATGTATATATATATAACTGTCACTTTGCTGTGCAGCAGAAATTAACACATTGTAAATCACCTCTACTTCAATAAAATTAATTTAAAAAAAAGAACCGACTTCTGTCTCTCCTTCCTTTTCCCGTATCTTACTTGTAGACAAGAAAGTATAATATTTTATCCCCCAGGTAGGACTGCTGAGGACAGCGGTGCTGTTTTAGTTTTGCATAGATGTGTCCAGACAGGAAGACAGCTTGGCACTGAAATTCAGCCTATGCTCTGCTCACCAAGCCATGCGCCCTGGCAGGTAGCTCCATCTAATCAGAGGTGGAGCTGCCTTTTCTTCCCCTGGCACAACTGTCCTTTGGCCACTTCAAGTGTCCGTGGGGCTTTTCTCCCCCATGTATGACACCCCGCCCCCCCCCGGTACCTTGTACTCACTGTTCTGCTCGGGGTGGGGGGAGAGCTGTATCTAATTTGTGTACAGGCACCCTATAGTCTGCTAGTGGCAATGGTAGTAAATTCAGGATTTCTTCATCCTGTTCCATATTACCAACAGCTGAAGGAGAATATGAAGAGTAGATAAATTCCGTTTCATTAGGCCTGTTGCCCCAAATAAAGATCTGTCATAGTATGAATACCAGCTTCCTCTTGTCACCCACCCCATGATCTAGTCTACACTTCAGAGCAGTCAGCTGTTATTTTCAAGTGGTTTCATAATCATATAGATAACTCGTGACAGTCCTTTCCTCTCTACCAGAATATTAACTTTAAAAGCATCTCCTACTAATGATGATTTTTTTTAGCACCAACTGTACGTAGGTGAGCTGGAAGGAATTTAAAAGTAAAGGTCTCATGTAATCCTTAATTGCCCTCTCAACCAAGATTTTCCAATTCCTGCACCCACTGATTCTATTTTGAGAACTGCTGATTAGAAAACATGAATAACTTGTATTTTTTTCCCTGTGCATCTCCTGTTTGCTCTAATGACCAATAAATGGGCTGGAGTGCAGGAGGCTGCACATCAGCCAGGCCCTCAGGGAGTTCCTGCTGGGATGGGGGGCGGGTACAAAGATGCAGGGGAACTGGGCCCAGCCTTCCCGGGTGCCCGTCCAGCCCATGGCCAAAGGCTTCATGCAACTAACCTTACTTCTCTCTTGGCTGGTGGCAGGATTTCAAGGTCACTTTTAAATCCCCCCCCCTCAATGATGGATTATAGGGTTCAAGTGGGTAAGCTTAATAAAAGAAGGAGGCTGGTGTGATAAAGGATGTGGTGGAGATGTGCATGGACAGGTGAGCGCTTTCTCCTAAAGGAAGCAGTAACCAGCCCCACCCCCGTGGTGTTTCTAGGCATTGCAGTATTTTCAGAGGAAACTGGAAATGCTAGTTTTTGACGTGAACTGTAATGAATTTTTAAATGTTGGCCTGAATTATTTTGAAACAATGTGGGACAAATGAAATACTTCTGGATGGGATTCACCCCTCCTGCTGAGAGTTCATGACTTCTGAGTAGTGGGGGTATGTGCAGGGCAAAGTCCTGGATTGTCCTATTTTAGAATGATTCCCACCTGGGTGGGTGTAGTCATGGTGTTGGGAGGTTGGGAAGCGTGAGGCTAAGAATTGATGGGAGGGACACTCTCCCATGAGGACAGGTGTGATGAGAAAGGGTCGGGCGGGGGGATGGTTATTCATGGAACAGAGTCCCGGCATCTGGAAGAGGTGGCCCGGTGTTGTACCGTGTATCACCCCGAACTGCACACCCAGCGAAGAGCTGACCATACCCACCCCCTGAGCAGGAGGGGGCCTAGTGTTTCAGCCAGGGTTCTGCACTGAGATGGGAACAAGAGGAGATATGTAGATATACACGTGCGTGTGTATATAATGTATATTTATGTAACATTTATAAGTACTGATATTTATAAATATAGAAAAGATATACGTGTGTGTGTGTGTGTGTGTGTGTGTACACAGATAGATGATTTATTTTAAGGAACTGGGTCATGCAGTTGTGGGCTGGCAAGTGTGGAATCTGTAGTGCAGGCTCTCAGCTTGCGAACTCAGGCAGTATTCCTATGTTACAGTTTTGAGGCAGAACTGATCTCTGGGGAGCCCCTGTTTTTGCTCTTAAGTCCTCAACTTATTGGATGAGGCCCACCCACATTATCGAGGGTAATTTCCTTTAAGTTCACCACATCTACAAAATACCTTCCCTGTAACACCAAGGTTAGAGTTTGATTCAATAATAGGGTACAGCAGCCCAGACAAATTGATACATAAAACTGACCATCACACTCAGGGTTAGTGGTGTTGGCAGGTTGGGGAGCATGAGGGTGGGTGGGTGCTTCCAGTATTATGGTCAGTAAAGCACTGAGCATAGGCCCCACACACTCTGTAACATGGCCTTGAATGCAATAAATCACCTCTAATCCCAGCCAGAGGAGGAACTGTCTTGCAGTGAATAAAGTTAAAGCTTCAAGCCCACTCACGTGCAAGGGTCCTTCCAACGTGCTGTACCTCCTTTTGTGTTCATAACATTGAATTCTTTTTCTTGGTCATCGCTTATTGTATAAGCTCCAGATCCCTCAAAACCTGACCTGCTTCAGCTGGCTCTGCTACTAGCTCTGTGTGCCCTCCGGCCAGCCCTTCTGTGTTTCTGAGCCTCAGTTTCTTCATTTGTAAATTGAGGAAGAGAATTCTAACCATCCTTCTGGGGTACTTCTCAAGGATAAGAGACTGTGCAACTATGAACATATAAAAAACCTAAATGCTTTCTCCTAGTTTCTGATCCTCAGAAGTGTTCTAATATTAGTGTTTTATTAGCTAAAAACATAGCACCAACTTCTTGTACTCAATAAGAAAGGTAATTTAAAGTGTGAGAATGTATAATCCCCCATCCCCAAGGGGTATAAAGAACTCTTTTCATTTTGAATAGCTGGCTTTCCAAACGCTTCATATTGGAAATAAAGGTAACATCATATAGCCGGGTCTGTGGTACCCGGGGCCCCTCATTTGGTGTCGCTGGAGCCTGGCCTGTGCTGAGGGTATTGCACACCTGCTTCTCAGCCTGCTCCTCACAGCAGCAGTGTGGCAAGTGTCAACCATCCCATTTTCCAGATGAGGAAACTGAGGCACAGACAGGTTAAGTTTAACTCACCCCAGGTCACATAAACAGCAGAGCTGAATTCAAACCCTGTGGGGTGCTGTCTGTTAGCTGAGGTCTAGAGGTAGAGAGGCAAATGAGAGCGGCCACCTGGAGCCTTGAGGAGAGGGTTTGCTGATGGCAGCAGCCACTTTACAAGCAGACTCAGGTCCTGAGCACCTGCTGGGAAAACGAAGTCATCTGCTGCCTCTCAGGGAGCCAACCTCAGGGCCACTCTGGATGGTAGTGCAGGGCGCACACTGCCCAAGGCTCCTGATGCTTGGCTAGTGGTGGCTGATATCTGCAGTGGCCCAGAGAAGTGCCTTTTTCTCCCTCACACAGGTCATTCTGTAGAGCTGGGGCCCTGGCCAGCCTGCACAGAATTCTTTCCATTCTTTGTACAAGTTCCTCCCTCATGCCATTTAACACACTCTCCCTAGTCCTTTGTACACATTTGAATCTTGTCGATTTCATGGGCCGACCCCTTTGTGCAAATCCTCCTTCACCTTTGTGGTTCGTTCTGCAGCTCCACTTCATTTATTCACTCATCAACACACATGTATTAATCATTTACTAGATGCCCAGTACTGTTCTAGGAGTTGGAGTTAGGGTAAGGGTAAACTCAGAGGTGAGTGACATAGAGGCTTAGACATCAGGAAGTTCAAATTCATGGAAGGAAATGAATATCAGAAATTAGTCATGACAATAATAAAGTTGTGTTGCATGTTCACTATGGGCTGGGAATGTTCTAAGTGCTTTTTTGCATTAATTCATTTGAACCTTCCAATGATCCCAGGAGTGTTGGTACGATGAGTATTCCCATTTTATATTAGATTGAACCGTGTGAGATTGCTGTTGTGATTGACATAGTTCAGAACAGTCCTAGACTGGCAGTTTAATATGGTTCAGCCTAAGAGATGTGGACCCTCGTGCAGTTACATGCCCGGTGCGCCTCACACTGTAGGTGATGGAGCTGAGGCCTGGACCAGGAGCCCGCATGCCCCGCCTGGTGCTGAGCTGCCTGGACTTTTATGCTCAGAGGAGCGGCCCTGCCTGGAGGTGGGGGATGACTCGGCTAAGGGGCACTTGTGCTTTTATTTCCTGCTCTTTGACTCTGTGGCTGAACCTGTGTTCTAGGGTTATCCAGGGCGGAACCTCCATATCTACTCATCTCCTGCATCATAGCACCTGGTCCAGGGCTGGGCTTTTAGGAAACACTCTGTTGAGTGTTTTTGTTTGATTAGTACTTTTACTGTCAGTGTGTCTGAGTTTTCTGAGAGAAAAACATGTGGAGAAAGAAGAGAACAGGCTGAAGATAAGAATTCAGACTTTAGAAGGAGGGAGAGAAGAAAATTCGAGAAGGAACTTAAATAACTAAAAGTTTTCTGAGTCAATAGTAATTAATAATAAGTAATAAATATTATAATAATCTAAACTAAAAGGTCCTGGAGAGGTAAGGATTGGATGTTTAGAGTATGAAAAACAAGTGAATGTGATTTGTGAAGGAATACAACTTTTATGGCATCTTGAAAGAAACCCTTGAATGATGCAAGTGTCATTCTCACAGAAAGAAGTCTCAAAAAGTGCTTGGTGTCTAAAGTGTATGTTAGAACTGAAAAAATGATCTAAAGAAAAGAGATAGGTAGAGATTAGAGCAGAGTATCAAGATTTCAGTATGTTTCCATAGATTTACTTTGCAGCAGAAACCCCTTTATTCACACTTAGTGACTTTTCACCAAATAGAACATTCTTGTGTGCATATAATGGAGAATCCATTGATGATATATACATATGCTCATTCTAACATAACCTATATCTGCTAATTATGCAGTAGTTTGTGTTGGTAACAGGATTTTATACTTCTGCCTTCTAGTCTAGTCCTACTTTTCTTGCCAGCCATGGAAACATAAAGGAATGACTGAAACTTTCTGTAAAATTTATGAGATGGTCTTATTTTTATGATAAGAGATTCACCCTTCAACACACCCTCTGGTAAATTTTACATTTTCCTCAGATTAGGTTAAATCACAGCAGACAACTAAAAATCATGTTGTTATTCTCCTTAAATTCAATTTTAAGCAAGTGCACTGAGGTTTATAAAGTCCCCAATAACTATCTATAATATCCAGACTTTGAAATATCCCAGTGTGTGGTCAAAATGCTGCTAGGTATGTGGTTCTCAAATGGGGGGAGGGGAATTTTGCCCCTCCTCTGGGACATTTCTGGTTGTCACAACTGCAAGAGTGGAGGTTGCTGGTGGAATCTAGTGGGTAGAGGGGCCAGGGACTTGTTTTTAAAATTGAAAAATATATCTTATTTGAAAGCATGTTAGACTTTTCACCTCATTTTTTTGATCTAAAGAGTTTCACCTCTGTTCTTGGAACTCTATCCTTAGAACTCATGAACAAGGCATGAACCAGAACTAGGAAGTTTTAAAGTATACATATATTTTTGCTGAGTCAATAAATGTGTATTATGCTTTAAAATCTTCATAAAATTCTGAGGAGCCTTTCTGAACAACCCAATCTATTTTCTGGACAAGAGACATTTGGGGGCAGTTTCCACCTTTTGTTTAAACCTCTTTCTTCGGGTTTGTCTCAGACTGCACTGTCTTGCCTCCAAGCACCCGCTTTCCTATGCATCTCCTCCGTGGCTGGAGTGCCTTGTTTTCTGTGCACAGAGACATGTGTCTACTGGAAGCATCTTCATCTTCTTCCAGTAGGTGATGCCTATAATCTGTGGGGTTCTGTCTCATGATGTGCAGACGGTGAACTTTATCATGGACTTCCTTGCTTTGCTTTCTGAATTGTGATCATTCAGACACGCTCCTCTTCAGAGCCCCTACCACTTGGTTTCTAGCTGTAGTTCTCCCAAGGCCTGTGGCCAGATGCACAGGTGCAAAAGACACCACCACTGCCCTGCATCTTGTACCCACCTCTGGTGATCTTTCCCTTCACCTTCTTGTGAAGTAGAATATGCTACAGCGTAGCCTGCCAGGCCATCCTTCACACTGGTTTTTGGGCGTTGTTGAAACTGGGGTAACTATCACACCCTCTACTTTTAATTCAACTTTTTATTTTATATTGGCGTATAGTTGATTTACAGTGTTGTGTTACTTTCTGCTGTACAGCAAAGTGAATCAGTTATACAAGTAGATTTATCCATTCTTTTTCAGATTCTTTCCCCATATAGGTTATTACAGAATATTGAGTAGAGTTTCATGTACTATACAGTAGGTCCTTGTTGATTATCTATTTTGTATATAGTAGTGTGTATATGTTAATCCCAAACTCCTAATTTATCGCTCCCCTGCCATGTTTCCCCTTTGGTAACCATAAGTTTGTTTTCTAAGTCTGTGAGTCTCTTTCTGTTTTGTAAATAAGTTCATTTGTATCACTATTTTTTTTTAGATTCCACATATAAGTGATATCATGTGGTGTTTGTCTTTCTTGGTCTGGCTTACTTCACTTTGTATGATAATCTTTAGGTCTATCCATGTTGCTGCAAATGGCATTATTTCATTCTTTGTTATGGCTGAATAACATTCCGTTGTGTATATGTACCGCATCTTCTTTATCTATTCATCTGCTGATGGACGTTTAGGTTGCTTCACAACCTGTTTTAAAAGGCATCTGACAAGGTCTTTCTTGGCTGATAACATGATGATCTAGCCATTATCCTGTGTTTGTGTGTTTTCTAATTATTTCCTCCTGGGTTACCGAGAATTTCCAAGCATTCGGTACTCAGCATGGTCTTGTCTTTGCCTCTATTTCAGTCGTGTCACTTGGAGGAAGCCTTTTCTTTGGGACTTTACCAAACTCCAGCCTGCTGCCTGGCTTGGCACAGACCCTACTGTGATGCTTCGAAACCACTTCATATTTACTGCTCTTCCAGAATTTATGAGGAATATTTGTCTACTCTAGATAAAGGTTGGAAAATACTTAAATAGTACAAAGATTAGAAATTACTTATAATTTTGTACTGTTGACTGTTAAAAATTTAGGCACATTGTTCTATGTATGTCTGTGCATAGGTGGACATGGGCATTGTTTTTTGTTTGTTTTCTTACAGAATGAAGAGCATACTGTTATTCAGCTTATTTTACAATACTTAAAATATAGCAATCATTTACCCATATCCTTATGTAGTTTGGGTAACATTTTTAATGACTGCATAGTATTAACAGTTAGCTGGACCCCCCCCCCCCCACACACGTTCCTTTACAGTTGCTTTTATTCGGTGTTTACATCTGTGTCACCTCCCATTGTGACAGGTCCTTAGGCATGTGTGCACACCCCTGGTGGCTTATCTCAGATGGTAAAGTCTTAGACGTGGAAGTGGTTAGTAAAAGGCCTTTTGATGCATGTTGCCAATAACCTCCAAAAAATGTTTGCCACTTACTTCATTTTCTTATTCTGAATTGGCTAAAACTTCCAGCCTTCATCCTTGATTTTTTGAAATCTTTCTTTCAATGAGGATTTTTTTAACTCTCACTATTAAGGATATTATGTTATAGAAGTGTCTGCTATTCCAATTTTTTAAAGTGTCTTAATTAGGAATGGATGCTGAATTTTATCAGCTGCCTTTTGGGCATCTGTCTATGTTATCATATCATTTCTATCCCTTGATTTATCAACTTGAGGGAGTATGTTCATGTGTCATCCTTGCCTTCCATGCCCTTTGGGCTTTCAAGTCTTCTCCTTGCTCAGGGGGCATGGGCATCCTGTGAGAAGGGAGGTACAGTGATGCTGTGGGCTCAGGGCCTGTTAGATGGGAGGGGGCATGTACTCCATCCCTGCACAGCTGACTTTTCTCGAAATTCTTTGTCCCCAGTTTCAGTGTCTTTCCTGGTTAAGGACCTGTGGCCTGAGTGCTGTGGATAGAAGGAGGGATGACTTGATTCCAAGTAGGGTTTCCTACCTTTCTTGACACACTCTCTTACCCACTTTCTCACTGGAACCTCACACTTGAGAGGTGCTGGTGAGACATTTTAGCATTTCCTGGTTACACTGTGCTGCTTTCTCGGGAAGGGGAGTTAATGCCAAATTTTGCTATATTCTTTTAGCTCAAAGGAGATCATTTATGGCACCTATATTGCTGGAAATGTGGGACCAATGCCTCATGTCATTGTTGATGATAATGATGATGTATTATTCATTGCTGATTTGATTTTGTTCACTTTATTTTTTTGTTATTTTATTTTATTTTAGTTTTTTTATTGAAGTGTAGTTGATTTACAATATTGTGTTAACTGATTTTGTTCATGTTTATCACTGATTAGGAGAATGATTTTTAAGCCTACACATACAGTGTGGAATACCCCAGGACAGTTGGATAAAGCTTTCTAATAAGGAAAAAAATGATAATGAATTTAATGTACAGCCTTAAACATGTGTTGGATAATGAAAAAAGCCTTATAAAAACATGCTAATGCTGCCTACTGGCACTATCTGAAAAATTTTGATTTTACCCACTCCAATTATTTCAATTACTATCTGTGCCTGGAAATAATTTCCTGAAAACTATATTAAATATTACATGATTTACCTTCTTAAAAGTATAAAAAGAATAACATTTGACGATACCATTTTAGACCTTTCTGTATACTAGATCTTGTACAGTAGTGAATTTTAAGCTAAGCTCATGGTAGAAATTTGGTGTCCACAGTTGACATATGCCCAGAGATTTCAGTAGTTCTAGGCATCTTTCTAAATCTGTGAAAATGTACATGGGAAATCTTGTGAGTACAGGCAATGAACTTCTAGACACATGTTCCTTTGAAGTGAAAAAAGATAATTCGAAACCTATGGTGTGTCAAACACAAGAAGCCAAAGTCACTATGATGTAATGAAAAACAAATTTAAGTTGAGTGTTTTGAACAACTCCAGAATATCCAGGGCTGTGGAAGTTATCTAACAAGGTGTGATCTGAGGGCAATCTTTGTGGACGAGGGGAAAACGGCTGAATGTTGACAGTGAATGCAGGTTTCAACAGTCAGCTTTACTAAAGCCCTGTATTTGCCACAGTCCTCAGTGGGGTTGATCACACTTCTAATAATGCTTGTGAATCTGTGTTTCAGAGCTACTGTAAAGGTGAGAAAATCATTCACAGAGTACTCATTTTAACTCATAAGCTTTAAGCGATATCGTAATGGATTGATCACCTCATTCAAAAAATTTTGAAAAGTGGGTATTTTGATTGAAATATAACCAGTGACTGTTTCAAGTTTTTTAAGGTAGTAATCTCACATAATCACATCATCTTCAGTGTGATAGTGTGGAAATTGCAGATTGAATACAGCCCTTCTTTTCTACATTCAATGAATATATTGCTGTAAAGCTATATGTAAGTCACATTTAAAAACCGATTGAATCATTTTTGATATATTAGAGGACCTCACTGTGTGAAAGAATACATTTGGGAAAGACTTTATGGACTGATGTGTCATCTCCTAGTTTATAGTATTTCAGTGTGGATTTTCTCAGGCTTGTTTAAAGTGTCCACTTGTGGTTAATCACTCTGACATCCTGATGTGACTTACCCACGTTGGATGTGAAAGCAAAACTGAACACGGAGTTAGCAACTAGGAGAGGGAACAGATTACTGCATATGTATTTTATTTTGTCTGATTTTTATTTTTTCAAGGTTACATATAATTTTAAAATCACACAGTCCTGCAAAGCTCACCATGAATGACAGTAGCCCTCTCAGCTCCATTCCTAGTTTCCAGAGCCAACTGCTTCCAGCTTTTAGAGCTGTTTCTTCTGTTTAATCCCCATGTTTCCAAAAAACAAGCTTATACTCCTACTTCTTTTTCTTGTTATTGAAGTATAGTTGATTTACAATGTTGTGTTAATCTCTGCTGTACAGCAAAGTGATTCAGTTATACATATATATATATATTCTTTTCCATTATGGTTTATCACAAGATATTGAATATAGTTTCCTGTGTTATACCGTAGCACCTTTTTTTTTTTTTTTTTTTTTTTTGCGATACGCGGGCCTCTCACTGCCGTGGCCTCTCCCTTTGCGGAGCACAGGTTCCGGACGCGCAGGCTCAGCGGCCATGGCTCACGGGCCCAGCCGCTCCGCGGCATGTGGGATCTTCCCGGATCGGGGCACGAACCTGTGTCCCCTGCATCGGCAGGCGGACTCTCAACGACTGCGCCACCAGGGAAGCCCAGGACCTTGTTTTTTATGCATTTTATATATAATAGTTTGCACCTGCTAATCCCCAAACCCCAATCCTTCCCTTCTCCACCCTCCTCCCTTTTGGCAACCACAAGACTGTTCTCTATGTCTGTGAGGTTTTTTCTATTTTGTAGATATGTTTGTTTGTGTTGTATTTTAGATTCCACATATAAGTGATATTGTATGATATTTGTCTTTCTCTTCTGACTTACTTCACTTAGTATGGTAATCTCTAGGTCCATCCATGTTGCTGCAAATGACATTATTTCATTCGTTTTTATGGCTGATTAGTATTCCATTGCATATCTGTGTGTGTGTGTGTGTGTGTATATATATATATTCCATTGAATATATATATGGAATATATATATATTCCACATCTTATTTATCCATTCATCTGTCGATGTATACTCCCATTTCTTGATGTATTTTTCAGTTTTAGGTATTATCTATTAATGTTCTCCTTTGGCAAATAAGGATTTAGCTCTTCCCCTCACCCCAAGTCAGACACCTCCCCTATTATAGGTGTGTCATGATGTTTTTAAAAAACAGTATTTCGGTTTATAATATTTGATTATGTAAGTGTGATAGGATATTAAATTCTGTTTCATCCAAGGTGCTAGGTAGCAAAAGACAGAAAATTCCAAGTCAGCTGCAAGACTGAAATGTGTGTCTGAGGACAGGCTGTGCAGGGCAGTGAAGAATGAGTTGCTGTACAGGGCATGCTGCAGAGAGAAAGGAAAGATCCAGTTAAATGGGAGGATATAGCCTGAGTTTGGTGGGGCAAAGACTGCTCAGGTGTGTCCTGTGAACATTCGGGGCCCCAGGAAGGGGGCTGCCTGGAACTATTGTTACTCCTGCCAAGAAGATGCCCTTGGGTGTGTGATATAGCTTGACAGCATAAGGGAGTTTGGTGGAGGGAGTCTAGGGGATCTGGTTGTTTTTTGACTTCCAACCATTCCCTTATTCTCTGCTTAACTTGCATCTTTCATCCATATCCATTGCCCCCCATCCTGAGTCCTTTGGGGGCTGGCGGTACAGACCCTCTTGGAAAGGGGGTTCCTCATTGCTGAAACACTTCGTCTGGTCTGCTAATTTCAATTCCTCTCCAGCTTTCAAAATTTAATCATTGTTTTTCTCCTCTTCTTTGTGTGGTTTTCTTTTTTGGCCTTAAAATTTTTTTCTACTGTTATGATTTGTGGGATTTTGAGCCGGAGTGGTAATAAACATACGTGCTCAACAGACAATATTAGCTAAAATGTCAAAATTTATTAAAATATGAAGATGTATGAAGGCAGTATATGTCCATAGAGTGAGAAGGCAAATATGTAATTACTTAACTCTTTTGAGGAAACAGAAATATTTGAATATTTGTACTTTTCTCTTTTTTTCTGTCCCTGACCTTGAGTCAGCTGTTTCATCCTTCCTGAAGGTGGAAGGGAAGTTAAATGATCGTATCCGGAGTGGGTAGCCATGCTATTCAATGAAGACTGTGCTCAGTGAAGACTGAGTAGTGGTCACCATGAAGTCACACTATATATTCTACTGGCACAAATTCAGCTACACCAATTCAACAAAAAAAGAACTTACAAAAAGATGCCCCTTTGCCCCATGGGGCTCTATGTACTCCCTCCGTCAAAGATTTTTTAAAAACAAAAAAAGAGAAAAACTAAAAAAATAAATTCTTGGCGTTTGTGCTTTTAAGGACCCAAGTGCTAGAAATTTATAGATGAATTAAGAGATTTTGCAAGGGCCATTTTATCTGTACTTAATTTTTGCTTTAAAATATGATTTTAGACCCTATTAGTCTACTATAATTGTTCTACTTTACTACCCAGAACCAAAATATTGAATGTATTCTTATCCTGTAGCTGTATGGTTTTATGAGAAAAGTCGAGTCTTATAATTCATACAACCTTGGGTTCAAATTCTAGTTATGCTCTAGTGGACATACTATTTAAATTTCCTGAATCTTTGGTTTACTTGCCTCTAGAATGATTATACTTATAAGCTACTTAATAGGTTTATTTTAAGAATTAGTATCAGGCACTATTTTAAGCACTATGAAGTGCTACAAAAACAGTAGATTCTTAAAAGATTAATTTGTTGGACCCATGGCTGAAAGTTCATTTATTATCTTTCATGGATCATGTATCTCATTATTTTTAGGATTTTGAGGTAGGCCTAAGAATATTCACATTTATTGAGCCCTTATTACCTCACATTGTCCTAAGTTCTTTATATGTATTGATTTATTTAATTCTTAGAAACACTCTGAGTTAGTTACAGTTGTCATCCTTATTTTATAGATAAGTAAACTGAAGCCCAGAGAGGTTAAATAACTTACCCAAGATCACTAAAGTGCTAAGGATAGAGCTAGAATTTGAACCCAGAATAATAATAGTATTTCCCAGCCTGATTTAGGAGAAAAGATTAACTCTACCTTTTTCTTATACTTTGACCTTGTGGAAAATTCATACTTGCATCTCATATTAGTTTAAGGGAAAACACATAAGAAAGTTCTTCTGGGAAGAATATGAAATATTATATATAGTTTACATTTTGGGGGTTATAAATTAAGGAAAGCTAACTCAAAACTAATTTAGGGCAAAAGGCAGATTTATGAGAATTCAAAGAATGGTTGACCCAGCAAACTATAGAAAGGGCACCAATGCAGCTGGGCTCAGGAGCAGCCAGCACCAGAGAACTGAGTCCCACCAGGACTTTCTTTCGTGTTTCCTTTATGTGCACATTGACACTTATGTTTCTCACTGTAGACAGGCATTCTATTCAGTGCAAAAACCATTGCTGTTGTGACCCAAGTTTAACATTTTATAAGACTCTAGCCATGTGAGAGGACTGAGTTTCCTTCCTAGATTCAGTTTAAAAAATCCCAGGAAGGAACTTGTGTCAGGGCCTCATGGTTGAACAGTTAACTGTAGTTTGAGAGTAAAGGCATGAAGCATATAGCTTCTCCTGAGGCATCCTTGTAGACTTGGCATTATGGAGGATGAGGTCAGGTAAATTTGTTAGGAATGTTTTTGGCTGCAGATAACAAAGTAGTGTAAACTACTGGTGGCTTAATACTTATTTACTATTACAACAAAAAATCTGGAGTTAAGGTTGAACCATTATTTCAATTACAGCATGAGTGACCTTCTACCTTTTCACTCTGTCTTCCCTGGATGGACTTTTCATGTTCTTGCTTGTTATCTCTTCATTGTAAGATGGCTGCCAGAGAGGTCCAAGGTTCATGTACATATTCAAGGCAAGAAGAGAAGTGCTTGCATGGTTTAGCAGAATTGCTTCTTCCTCCTATCTTTTTCACCTACTTTTTTTGGAAGCCCACACTAGACTTCCCTTTATGACTTGTCAGCCAAAATGGAGCCATGTGAATGTCTCTACCTGTGAGGGAGTCTGGGAAAACAAGCAACTAGCTTACCAGCCTCTGTTGTAAGAGGCAGCACTCTAGTACAGGTTAGGAATGACTGTTACTTTAGCCAATCAACAATGTCTGCTCAACAGCACATTAAAGGATCATACACCATGATCGAGTGGGATTTATCCCTGGGATGCAAGGTACACTTGGGTTCAACATATACGAATCAATAATTGTGATACAATATTCATTAACAAAATGAAGGATAAAAATCATATAATCATATCAATGGGTGCAGAATTTGGCAAAATTCAACATCATTTTGTGATAAAAACTCTAAATGAATGATATAAAAAGAGAATGTACTTCAACATAATAAAGGCCGTAAATGATAGGCCCACACCTAACATCATACTCAATAGTGGAAAGCTGGAAGCTTTTCCTTTAAGATCAGGACTTGATCTTAGGGTGCCTGCTCTTATCACTTCTATTCAATATGGTAGAGGAAGTCCTAGACAGAACAGTTGGGCAAGAAAAAGAAATAAAAGGCATCCATTTCAGAAAGGAAAAAGTAAAATTGTCTCTGTTTGCAGAATATATGATCTGATTTATAGAAAACCCTGAAGACTCCACCAAAAAACTGTTAAAACTAATAAACTCAGTAAAGTTGCAGGATGCAAAATCAACATACAGAAATCAGTTGTGTTTCTATATACTAACAACAAGCTATCTGAAAAAGATATTAAAAGACACTATCTGAAAAAGAAATTAAGAAAAAAATCCCATTTATAGTAACATCAAAAAGAATAAAATATTAGGAATAAATTTAACCAATGAGGTGAAAGATCTGTACACTGAAAAACGTAAAATGTTGATGGAAAGAAATGAAGAAGGCACAAATAAACAGAAAACTATCATATGCTCGTAGTTTGGAAGAATTAATATTGTTAAAATGTCCATACTACCCAAAGTGATTTGCAGATTCAATTCAACCTCTATCAAAATTCCAATTTCATTTTTTACAGAAATAGGAAAACATTTCTTAAAATTCATATAGAACCACAAAAGACCCCAAATAGCTAAAGCAATCTTGATTAAGAAGAACAAAGCTGGAAGCATCACATTTCCTGATTTTAAACTATATTAGAAAGCTATATTAATCAAAATAGTATGGTGCTGTCACAAAAACAGACACATAGATCAATGAAACAGAATCAAGAGCCCAGATATAAATCCATGCAGATGCAGTCAACTAATTTTCAACAAAGGTGTCAGGAATACACAATGGGAAAAGTAATAGTCTCTTCAATAAACAGTGTTGGAAAACTGAATGTTCACATGCAAAAGAATAAAATTGGACCTTTATCTCACACCATACACAAAAATCAACTCAAAATGGATTAAAGACTTAAATGTAGGATCTGAAACTGTAAAACTCTTGGAAGAAAACGTAGGGTAAAAACTCCTTGACATTGGTCTTGGCAATGATCTTTTGGATTTGACACCCAAAGCACAGGCAACAGAAACAAAAATAGACAAGTGGGACTACATGAAATGAAAAAGTTTCTACATAGCAAAGGAATCAATCAAAATGAAAAGGCAACCTACAGAACAGGCGAAAATATTTGAAGCCATGTATCTGGTAAGATGTTAATATCCAAAATATGTAAGGAACACTTACACCTAAATAGCAAAAACAAAAAAACGAAAACAAAACCCAATTAAAAAATAGGCAAAGTATCTGATTAGACTTTTTCCAAAGAAGACATACAAATGGCCAACAAGTACATGAAAAGATGCTCAACATCACTAATCATCAGGGAAATGCAAATCAAAACCAGAATGAAATATCACCTCACACCTGTTAGGATGGCATTTATCAAAAAGACTAGAAATAACAAGTGTTGGCAAAGGTAGAAAAAAGAATCCCTTGTGCACTGTTGGTGGGAATGTGAATTAGTACAACCATTATGGGAAACAGTATGGAGTTTCCTCAAAAAATTAAAAATAGAACTACCATATGACCCAGCAATCTCACTTCTGGGTCTATATCCAGAAGAAGTACAATCACTACCTCAAAGAAATGTCTGCACTCCCATGTCCATTGCAGCATTATTCACAATAGGAAACAATCTAAGTGTCAGTCGATGGATGAATAGATAAAGAAAATGTGGTGAGATGTATACAAACACAATGGAATATTATTCAGCATTATAAAAGAAGGAAATTGTGCCATTAGTGACAGCATAGATGAACATAGAGGACATTATGCTAACTGAAATAAACCAGACACAGAAATACAAATACTGCATGATCTTACCAAAAAAAAAAAAGAAAGCCAAACTCACAGTAACAGAGAGTAGGATGGTGATTACTGGAGGCTGGGGCACAGGAGAAAATAGGAGATTTTTTTTATATATATAAAAGAAGAAAGAAAGTAGAATGGTAGTTGCCAGTGGCTTGGGGAAGGGGGGTGGGGAGTTATTGCTGAATAGGTACAGAGTTTCAGTTCTGCAAGATAAAAAAGAATCTGGAGATGGATGGTAGTGATGTTTGCACAACAATGTGAATGTACCACTGAAGCATACACTTAAAAATGGTTAAGATGGTCAATCATAAGGAGAAAAAAGAAAGAAAGAAACAACAGGTGAAGAGGTAGGTAAACTTGTCCATTGCCGTGAGCATGAGAAGAAGGGTGTTAGGCAGATAGTCACATAGATGTGTAGCCCCTAATATATAAAATGTCCTGAACATAGACCTGAGCAGCTGTGAACTGGCCTCAAGGGAGTTGCCAAGCCAGCTGCACTCTGTCTGCTTCCCAAAGTGGATTCAAGGCGTTCTGCCTTCAGGCTCTGTTCCTGTGATCCTTCCCCAACTCTTTTGTTCTTTCTTCTCCTGCAGAAGTGCCAGAACTTTTAACCTTATGTCAAGGTCCATCTCAGTCTGCCAAGTTCATGGTGCCATCCTGTTCCTTTGAATTTATACCGCTTCTGATCACACAACCATAAGTTATGTCATGTACTACCTGGAGACAACTTACATTTTGCTGTTTTGCCCTATAATTTAGCTTCTGACACCAAGGTGTCTGATGACCCTAGTTAGAACCAAACAACATTTCCTCTATTACTTTGTAAAGATGTAGTAGAAAGCAGAGCACATAGTTGGTACTCAATAAACTTATATTGGTTAATTCATCTTTATTTAATTAAAACCCAGATTTATCCATGAAGAATCATTTTAATCTCTGGCATGCCTCAACAGTGCTTTAGAAGAGAGAGCAGCGGAAAAAATTCCTTTAATGTGCAGTTGTCTTGCCTAGCTCAAACTTGATTTAGGGCTTCTATTTAAATGACATCTTCCTCCTCCCAAACTCTCCTGGTTCATCATTGTGCAGGTAATAATCAATAAAGACTATTTCTTTTTCCATTCCACGCTTTTGATAGGTTTATGTTATAGACCAAACCGTTGCTCTCCTTGTCCTCTGTGCTATTTTGGTCCTGCCTGTTTTTGAAGAATTTTCAGTAATGCCATGGGTAGTCAAATTTTCCTTTCTCTGGAGTCAAGTGACTATTATGCATGGGCAGAAAGGGAAAGAAAAGAATTTAATGTAAGCACTGCAGCTTTTCAAAAGAAGTCAAGTTCTGCTGCTCATTGTGAAAGGTGAGATGCTGCTAACAGTGGGGCCAGCTATGGACTCTGTGTTTGTTTAGTATCTGATGAATGAAAATGCTATTTGTACTTGAGGATGATAGAATTTGAAATGGTCCTATTCTAGCTTCATAATTTTCTTGAGAGTGTGGCTGCATTTTTTGGTGTCATTTTTTCTTTTCATCTTTGATGTCCGGCTGGTATTTTGAGACAAGAGTGTGATTATGGAATTGGGTTTGAAGGGCAGCACTAAATCATTCTCACTTGGTACTTGACCTTCATCCTAAACAGAATAGATTTCATGGGAGAAATCAGGTTGGGAAGATATAATTTAATTCTTCCATGGGTCAAGCAGAAAGGTTAAGTCCTTTTAAGTTCTTCATTGTATGATACTGCTTGGTGAGCTTTTTGAGAAGGCAATTTTTAATACAAGAATCATTTTGTCCCTGCCCCATGTTTTTTATTCAATTACTTTAATATACAAACACATTGAAACTAACTTTTTCTTGCTAGTATTTCTTGCTGTATCTTTTAGGAAATGCTCAATTTTTCTGTTTTGTGAAGTAAATTGAAAAATGGTATTGATTCTGTGTTGTCACGCTAGGGGGCAACTACTTTGCACTTCAAAATGTAAGGCTGTGATGTCACTGTTCAAAAATGTTATTGGAGGGGATTCCCTGGTGGCACAGTGCTTAAGAATCCACCTGCCAATGCAGGGTACACGGATTCAAGCCCTGGTCCAGGAATATCCCACATGCCACGGAGCAACTAAGCCTGTGCACCACAACTACTGAGCCTGCGCTCTAGAGCCCTCAAGCCACAACTACTGAGCCCATGTGCCACAACTACTGAAGCCTGCGCACCTAGAGCCCATGCTCCGCAACAAGAGAAGCCACCTTAATGAGAGGACTGCACACTGCAACGAAGAGTAGCCCACACTCACCGCAACTAGAGAAAGCCTGCACGAAGCAATGAAGACCCAACACAAACAAAAATAAATAAATTTATTTTAAAAAATGTTATTGGAAATTGGATTTATTTGTTTCTTTCTCCCTCTGCATCTCAGAACAAGATGACAGGAGAGGGCTGCTGAGGGGTTGCTTTTGTACCACTCTGCCTAGGGGTTTATGTAACCTCGTGTTGACTGTCCCACCCAGGAGATCGCAGCTTCTCCTTTTTGCCAACGTCTTCCTTCAGGAGGAATCTCTGCTCTCAGCACTCAGATTTGCCATGTCCACAATATGCTGCTGGTGTTTTTTTTCCCCTAGGAGGAGAAATCTTGTCTCTGGTGGGTGGACTTAGTAGCTGTTAGATGAAGGTACTAACCTCCCCAAACTCTTGCTTTGGATAGTTTCTTTGCAGACATAGTCCTGACTATGTCTCATTTCTTTAATTAAGAAGTATTATTTTTAACCTCTTCTCTAGGTATCATAGCCAGTTCTTATCCCTTTGCCTTCTTTTACCTCCCATCTCTGGACATGTTCGAAATGGAGTGTGTAGCACTACACCTTCTAAGAAGATTGCCATGTAAAGATCCCCTGACCTCTGAGCAGTACCTTCCATGTAAATGTCAGTGTGGTGCTGACCCATTACGGCTCCTGTGACTGTTTCTGGATGCTGGCCTTTGACTTGGCAGTCACTCTACAAGTTCAGATTTAGCCTGTTACCAGTCATTTTCCACCCACCCAACTCTTGTTCAAAATGGTTCTTAGTTTACATTCTCCCATCTTTTTTTGTGTATTGGTTTGAAAGGTTCTAGTAACCACTCCCTTCACATGTGACCTGATTTACTTGGTGGGTAGTCTTATTTTGGGGGTGATAGTGGTCATGGGGTGTTATGGCACCTTCCTATAAAACTGTAGATTCTCTTTTGGGCTCCTTGCCTTTGGGCGTAGTGAATATAATGATTCAGTCACATTTGGGAGCGCTTAACAACGTAATTGTATTAATTTTCTGGAAGGCCTGGGGTCACAAAAAGCCAGTAAGCCCTGCGCTGATTCTAGTACACAGCTTTCTTAAAACAAAATAATGATGAAATAGGCGTCTCTAGCACTCCTGGACATGCAAATATAGATAAAGATTTAAAAGGGACCGATGAAGGCAGATATGAAAGACACAGTTCTCTCGGCCCGGGTTTCACCATAGGTCCCCTGACCCAGATACAACTCAGAGGCTCATACAAGCCAGCAATCTCAGCGTTCCACAGAATAACTCTGTTTTTGAGGGCAGGTACTTGATTCTCGGCTCTCTTCCCTATGGCACCTGGTACAATGCTTTGTACCTGGTAGGCATTCTCAAAAAATGCTTCAGATGAAGTGATGGGTTCAGAGATAGAGTGAGCAGTAAATGAACTACAGTATGTACCTTACTGAGCAAACGAGGCAATGTGGTGCATGGCATTGAGGTAGGAAATAGACCCCAGGCTGAGCAGCTGTAGCTGACCTCCTGCTGATGCTTTGAGATGGGATACCAGCGGGAGCATTGGGCCCTGATTGGGTGCACTCTTGTGGATTTCCCGGCCAGACACAGGCCCTCAGTCTAGGGCCTGTGCCAGCTGGAATCCATTTTGGCTGAGAGATGCATGCCCACACCAGGACCAAATGTGGAAATGATAGGCCAGGAAAAAAAAAACACCTGGAAAACTGCCCCTATATAAACAATCTAAGCCACCCCTATGGCGTGTAACTCACTCTGAGTCTGCCCATGTGTTTTTTCACACGTGCTCTGCTTCTAATAAATGCTTTTATCTCTTTCACAATATTGGTCCCTTTGCTGAATTCTTTCCTCAAAGAAGATGAGAGCTGAGGTCCTTCTTCCAGCTTTTCACTGCTGGAATCAGCGTGGCTGGGACTGGAAGCCAGACCGAGTCCATTCTGACCCTCACTCCACTGTATCACAGCACCACTCTGGCCCCATCACCACCTGTGGGACTTGAGCCCTCCCTACTATTTCTCCAGGGCAGATAGTCTGATTTGCAAACCTTAAGCTTTAGGTACTAACTTAGAGCTGGCTGCTGTCCCCTGGTCGTAGGCTGTGAGGTGTGTTAAATCCATCTTGAAGAAGCAAACCATTCCGAATGGTATAGCTATTGCTCCCTCCCATCTTCTCCATTCTCTTGCCCTGTGTCACCATGACAACACACATCCCTTACGAAGCAGTTGATTCCATTATCAGGAGAGGTGTAGTGGGGGCTTCATTGCTGCTCTTAGGGTTCATTTTCATCTTGTGGACTTCTCAGCTTCTTGTGTTCTGCCATTCCTCCATTAGCAGCTGGAAGACCTGGATGGGACCAGTCACTTTTGACATCTCCCGGTCAAGGATGAAGTCTTTCATCCGACACACAAGTAGTTGAGCATCTGCTGTGTGCCAGCTACCATTCTGGGTGCTGAAGATAGAGCAGTAAAAAAAATGGACAGAATTTCTACCCTTACAAAGATTGTTTCCTAAAGGAAGGAGAGGCAGACACATAAATAACAGTTACATTAAGTCAGATGAGAAGAACTATGGAGAAGAGTAGAGCAGGGAAGGGGAATTGCTGGCAGAGGAGGTCAGGGAAGGTCTGCCTGAAAAGGGACATTTGAGCAAAGACCTGAAGCTGGCAAGGAAGAAGGAGACGTGGCAGCTGGAGTTCCCAGCTGGATGTTAGAATTCACTCTGCGCCTGCCCAGATAGAATATTCATAACACACTGGGCCAAGGGTGAACTTTCAGGAATTCTATTATATAGCAAGTGCAGGGTATATTGCTGTGGGACAAAAGCCAAGACAAATGCCATCGGATAATGGAGGATGTTTCTAGATCGCACAGTGCCCTGTGCTGCGACCACCCAAGGCCCCTGACTCAGGATCCATCACTTATCTCCTGGGCCTCTGTAGTATTTGGATTCCTGACTTTGATTTACAATATCCATTATTTTGAAGAAATACCAAAATGTTTAGAAAGCTGTAGGAGGTGGGATCCAAGTAATGTTTCCAGCTTTCTGCTCCTTTATTGGAATTTAAACTACTTCCCCATCCCTTTTGCTTTCCCCTTACTCCTAAGCCTGATCTTGCACTAGGGCAGTTGGGCTGCCTGAGTTGAGTACATCTTGGTGTTCCAAGACATGAAATCAAATGACGCATTGAGCCAGATACAGTGGCTGGTGTGTGTGTGTGTGTGTGTGTGTGTGTGTGTAAAACATGGGAAGCTATGAACATTAAAAGCGCAAGCCAGAAATTGGAGCCATGTTTATGATTCAGATAGGAAAATAATCTTTCTTATAATTGGTTTATCTCTGTGGTTATAACCTTTTCTATTAGGAAGATACTTTCTAGACTTAGGTAAAAGAGAGTGTTTCCTGCCTCCTGTGTATCCTGTTGAATTAGATAATATGATTTCTTTTCTTTTTTTCTTCCAGTTTTATTAAGATATCATTGACATTCAGCACTGTATAAGTTTTAGATGTACAGCATAATAATTTGACTTACAAACATCATAAAATGATTACCACAAGTTTAGTGAACATCCATCATCTCATATAGATACAAAATAAGAGAAAAAGAAAAAAATGTTTTCCTTGTGATGAGAACTCTTAGGATTTACTCTCTTAACTTCTTTCATGTATAACATACATCAGTGTTAATTATATTAATCATGTTGTACATTACATCCCTAGTACTTATTTATCTTACCTTTATACCTTTTGACCACCTGCATCCGATTCCCCCTCCCCTACATCCTGCCTCTGGTAGCAACAAATCTGATCTCTTTTTCTATAAATTTCTTTGTTTGTTTGTTTTGGAAGTATAATTGACCGACAACACTCTGTTAGTTCTTGTTATATAATATAGTGATTCAATATTTTGATATATTACAAGTGATCACCACAGTAAGTCTAGTCACCATCTGTTACTATACAAATATATTACATTATTATTGACTATATTCCCCATGCTATACATTTCATCCTTATGACTCATTTATTTTGTTACCGAAAGTTTGTACCTCTTGATTTCCGTCACCTATTTCACTCATCTGCCTATCCCTGTCCCCTGTGTTTATTTTCTGTATGTATGACTCTATTTCTGTTGTTATGTTTGTTCATTTGTTTTGTTTTTTAGATTCCACATAAGTGAAATCATATGGTATTTGTTTTTCTCTGAGTTATTTCACTTAGCATGATTCCCTCTAGGTCCATCCATGTTGTTGCAAGTAGCAAGCTTTCATTCTTCATATATATATATATATATATATATACACACACACACACACACACACACACACATATATATCACACATTCTTTTCTCATTCGTCTTTTGATGGGCACTTAGGTTGCTTCCGTATCTTGGCTATTATAGATAATTCTTCAGTGAACATAGGGGTGCATATTTCTTTTGAAATTAGTGATTTTGAGGGGATTTTTTGGAACTATACACAGAATTGGAATTGCTGGATTGCATGGTAGTCCTATTTTTATTTTTATCTTTTTGAGGAATCTCCATACTGTTTTCCACAGTGGCTGCAGCAATTTACATTCCCACCAATAGTGCAGGAGAGTTCCCTTTACTCCACATCCTTGACAGTATTTGTTATTTGTTGTCTTTTTAATAATGGCTATTATGACAGGTGTGAGGTGATATCTCATGGTGGTTTTGATTTGGATTTCCTGATGATTAGTGATATTGAGCATGTGTCTGTTGGCCATCTGTATGTCTTCTTTGGAATCTGTCTATTCAAGTCCTTTGCCTATTTTTAAATCTTTTTTTTTTTTGATGTTGAGTTGTATGAGTTATTTGTGTTTTTTGGATATTAACCCCTTATCAGATATATAGTTTGCAGATGTATTCCCCCATTCAGTAGGCAGTCTTTTTGTTGTGTTGCTATACAAAAGCTTTTCAGTCTGATGTAGTCCCTTTTGTTTATTTTTGCTTTTGTTTCCCTTGCCGGAGGAGACATAGCCAAAAAATGTATGGCTAAGACAATGTCAAAGAGCCTATTGGCTATGTTTTCTTCTAGGAGTTCTATGTTTTCAGGTCTTACATTTAAGTCCTTAATCCATTTAGAATTTATTTTTGTACGTGGTGTGGAAAAGTAGTCCAGTGTGATTCTTCTGCATGTAGCTGTCCAGTTTCCTAACACCATTTATTAAAGAAGCTCTTTTCCCCATAGTATACTGTTGTCTCCTTTGTTGTAGGTTAATTGACCATATAAGTGTGGGTTTGTTTCTCAGCTTTTACTGTTGAGTATGATGTTAGCTGAAGGCTTATCATATATGGCCTATATTATGTTGAGGTTTGATTCCTCTCTACCCACTTTGTTGAGAGTTTTTATCATAAATGGATGTTGACTTTTGTCAAAAGCCTTTTCTTCATCTACTGAGATGATCATATGATTCTTATTCTTCACTTTGTTGATGTGGTGTATCACACTGACTGCTTAGTGAACCATCCTTGCATCACTGGAATAAATCCCAGTGACGATCATGGATCATGGTGTATGGCCCTTTTAATGTCTTGTTGGATTCGGTTTGCTAATAATTTGTTGAGGATTTTTGCATTAATGTTCATCAGTGCTATTGGGCTGTAATTTTTATTTTTCTGTGGTGTCTTTGTCTCATTTTGGTTATCAGGGTGATTCTGGCCTCACAGAATGAGTTTGGACCCTTCTTCCTCTATAGTTTTTTGGAACAGTTTGAGAAGGATAGGCATTAACTCTTCTTTAAATGTTTGGTAGAATTCACCTGTGAGACTCTCTGGTCCTGGACTTTCTTTGTTGGGAGTTTTTTAAATTAGTGATTCAATTTCATTACTGGTAATTGGTCTATTCACGTTTTTCATTTGTTCCTGATTCAGTCATGTGAGATTGTGTGTTTCTAAGAATTTATCCATTTCTTCTAGGTTGTCTGTCTTTTTGGTGTATAATTGTACATAGTAGTTTCTTGTGATCCTTTGTATTTCTGCAGTGTTGCTTGTAACTTCTCTTTCATTTCTGATTTTATTAATTTGGGCCCTCTCTCTTTTTCTCTTGATGAGTCTGGCTAAAGGTTTATCAGTTTTGTTTATCTTTTTAAAGAATCATCTCTTAGTTTTATTGATCTTTTGTTTTTTCTTAAATTAAAAAAATTTTTTTTTTGTTTTTTGCTGTACGCGGGCCTCTCACTGTTGTGGCCTCTCCCGTTGCGGAGCACAGGCTCCGGACGCGCAGGCTCAGCGGCCATGGCTCACGGGCCCAGCTGCTCCGCGGCATGTGGGATCTTCCCGGACCGGGGCACGAACCCGTGCCCCCTGCATCGGCAGGTGGACTCTCAACCACTGCGCCACCAGGGAAGCCCTCTGTTTTTTTTTTCTCTATTTCATTTATTTCTGCTCTGATCTTTATTATTTCTTTCCTTCTATTGACTTTAGGTTTAGTTTGTCCTTCTTTTTCTAGTTCCTTTAGGTGTAAAGATTTTTTTTTTTCTTTTGAGATTTTTCTTGTTTCCTGAGGTACACTTGTATTGTTATAAACTTCCCTCTTAGAACTGCTTTTTCTGTGACCCTAGATTTGGGATTATTTTGTTTGCATTTTCATTTGTCTCCAGGTATTCTTTGCTTCCCTCTTGATTTCTTCACTGATTCATTGGTTGTTTAGTAGCATATTGTTTAGCCTCCACTTGTTTGTGTTTTTGCAGTTGTTTTCTTATACCATTGTCTCAACTAGTCTCATAGCATTGTGGTCAGAAAAGATGCTTGATATGATTTCCATCTTCTTAAATTTAATGAGACTTGTTTTGTGGCCTATCATGTGATTGATTCTGAAAAATGTTCCATGTGTACTTGAAAAGAATGGGTATTTTGCTGCTTTTGAATGGAATAACATATATATATATATATATATATATATATATATATATATATACATACACACTTCTGATTTAATGTGTTGTTTAAGGCCAGGCAAATATTAAAAAACATAAGGGAAGAAATTGAGAGTAATGCAATCATAGTACAGGACTATAACACCCCATTTGCATTATGCATCTATGTTAGGTGCATAAATATTTACAATTGTTATATCTTCTTGTTGGATTAATTCCTTTATCATAGGTAATATCCTCTTTGTCTCTGGTTACAGCCTTTGTTTTAAAGTCTATTTTGTCTGGTATAAGTATTGCTACCCCAGCTTTTTTTTGTTTCCATTTTCATTGAATACATTTTTCTATCCCCTCATTTTCAGTCTGTGTGTGTGTTCAGATCTGAAGTGACTCTTATAGGCAGCATATATATGGGTCTTGCTTTTTTATCCATTCAGGCAGTTTATGTCTTTTGATTAGAGCATTTAGTCCATTTATATTTAAAATAATTATTGATAGGTATGTACTTATTTCCATTTTGTTAGTTGTTTTGGGGCTGTTTTTGTAGTTCTTTTTTGTTTCTTCTTTTGCTCTCTTCCCTTATGATTTGATGACTATCTTAATGTTATGTTTGGGTTTTTTTCTTTATGTGTGTGTATCTGTTATAGATTTTTGGTTTGTAGTTTCCATGAGCTTTATATATAGCAACCATATGCATATCAAACTGTATACATAAGATAATATATATACGAATACTTTAAGTTGATCATCTCTTGAGTTTGAATGCATTCTAACAACCCTGCAATTTTACCCTTCCTCAACATTTAATGTTTTGACATCATATTTTACATCTTTTTGTTTTGTGTATCCCTTAACTACTTATTTTGGATATAGATGATTTTACTACTTCTGTCTTTTAAATTTCCTAGCACCTTTTTAAGTGGTCGATCTACTATCTCTACTTTTGAAATTTACCTCAAAAATGAGATTTGCCTTTACCAACGATACTTTTCCTTTCATAATTTTTTTATTTTAGTTGTGGTCTTTTTTTTTTCACTTAGAGAAGTCTCTTTAACATTTCTTCTAGAGCTGGCTTAATGGTGCTGAACTCTTAGCTTTTGCTTGTCTATAAATCTCTTTATCTCTTCTTCAAATCTGAATGGTAGCCTTGCTGGGTAGAGTATTCTTCTTGTAGGTTTTTTTCCATTCATCATTTAAAATATATCATGACACTCCCTTCTGGCCTGCAAAATTTCTGCCAAAGTGACCTGTTGGTCTTATGGAAGTTCCCTTGTATGTAACTTGTTGCTTTTTCCTTGCTGCTTTTAATATTCTCTCTTTATCTTTCATTGTGGCCATTTTAATTACAGTGTGTCTTGGTGTTCATCTCTTTCAGTTGATCTTGTTTGGAACTCTCTGTGCTTCCTGGACCTGGATGTCTATTTCATTTTCTGGGTTAGGGAAGTTTTCAACTATTATCACTTCAAATACATTCTCTGCCCTTTTCTCTTTCTTTTCTCCTGGAACCCCTATAATGCAAATGTTACTATGCTTGATGTTGTCTCAAAGGTCTCTTAAACTGTCCTAATTAAAAAATTAAAACAAAAATTTTTCTGTTCAGCTTGGGTAATTTCCATTACTCTTTTTTCCAGTTTGCTGATCCATTCCTCTTTATCATCTAATCTACTGTTGTTTTCTTCTAGTTTATTTTTATTTCAATTTTATTTCTTCAGCTCTGTTTGGTTCTTCTTTATATTTTCTAACACTTTGTCAAACTTTTCACTGTGTTCATTTATTCTTCTCCCAAGTTCTTAGAGCATCTTTACAGTCATTACCTTGAACTCTTTATTGGGTAGATTGCTTATCTCCACTTCACTTAGTTCTTCTTCTGGGGTTTTATCTTGTTTCTTTATTTGGGACATATTCCTTTGTCACCTCATTTTGCCTAATTCTCTGTGTCTTAGGTCAGTCATGTTTCCCAATCTTGGAGAAGTGGCCTTATGTAGGAGACATTTTATGGGGTCTAGCAGCACACTCTGCTCTGGTCCTCAGAGTGACATGATATAGGGGTGCCATCTGTGTGAGCTGCATGGGCCCTTCTGTGATGGTGGGGTTGACTACTGTGGGCATGGTGGTAGGTGGGGCTGGTCCCTGGCCAGTTGGCTGTCAGGTCCTGCCTCCTGTGGAGGCTGTTGGCTGCTGGCGAGCAGTGCTGGGTCCTGAGGCTACTTGATTGGGGACCTGGGGGGAGGGGCTGCAGCTGGTGCCATCCCCCTGGTGAGTGCAGCTGGCTGCTTGGCCTGGGTGTCCTGGGACTGGTGCTGACTGGCTGGTAGGTGAGTAAGCCCAGGGCACTAAAAAGCTAGAGGGCAAAATGGCTCTTTCCAGCACCAGTCTCCTCATGGTAGAACAAGCTGACAGAAATGGCTGCCACTAACATGTGTGTCCCTGGGGGAGTCCTGATGCCTCCTTCCTCTCAGGAGTCTCTCCAAGATCAGCAAGGGCATCTGACCCAGGCTCCTTTCAAATTCCTGCCTCTGTGCTGGGTCTCTGAGTGTGTGAGATTTTGTGTGTGCTCATGGGGGAGCCTCTGTCCTATAGCTCTTGCAGTGTTCTGTACACAAGCCCTGCTGGTCTTCAAAGCCCAATGTTCTGGGGGCTCATCTTCCTGGTGCAGGACCCCCAGGCTGGGGAGCCTGTGGGGCTTGCTCCTTGGAGAGAATCTGCAGTTGTAATTTTCCTCTTGTTTGTGGGTTGCCCTCCTGGGGTCTTGCGGTATAGCATCTCTGCCCTTCCTACCCATCTTTTTGTGGTTCCTGCTTTTGTTGTGGGAACTCTTTTCTGCTAGTCTCCAGGTCATTCTCATCAACAGTTGCTCTGTAGGTAACTGTGATTTTGGTACCCAAGGGAGGAGGTGAGCTCAGGGTCTTCCTACTGCAAAATCTTGGCTACTCCTCCTGCATCATTGTTACTGTGTTTTCCATTTCAGTCATTCTTCATGTTGGGTGAGATGGGAGAGGGCTGGTACAGACCCCACAAGTGAGGGTGCAGGGGAAGGACCCCAACGAGACTGAGGTCTACATGTGGCATTGCATTGGCATGAACACATTTTTAAGAATTAACCCCATCATAACATATATAGACTACTATATATAAAATAGATAATCAACAAGGACCTACTGTATAGCACAGGGAACTCTATTCAATAATTTTAATAACCTCTATGGGAAAAGAATCTAAAAAAGAAAAGGTATATATGTGTATAACTGAATCACTTTGCTGTACACCTGAAACTAACACAATGTTGTAGATCAGCTATAAGATAAAATAAAAATTAAATAAAAAATAAAGTAGTAATAAGGACCCCCCCCCCTGAAAAAATGAATTAACCCCACCAAATGCTGAAGAGGTACAAGAAACCTGCACACCAAACTAATCCAGTGAATTTAGTAGAAATTCCAAGAGAGAGGGCCCAGGACCTCTGAAATAAGCCCAGCCAAACGTGAAGGATGAAACCAGAGGGAAAAATGGCCAGGAAAGCACAGGGGAGAAGGGTGAGCGAGTGCTTCATGCCTGCACAACACTGGTGGTGTCTGGGAAGAGGCTGCTTTGGTTCCTCTGTGTGGTGGAATCAGGACCATCTCCCTCACCGCTTTTGATGCATCTCACTTCTGTGCAAAATCCATATCTGACAGGAGACTCTGTTGAAAATCAGTCTCCAGGAAATTCATGTGGGAATTCTGACGAGAAAGGCAAAGCTTCTAGGGAGATGTTTTGAAATCCTTTGAGCTGCATATAATCAGCACGAACTTTCTGTGTAGACTGACTGTACATTAAGAGCGCTCTAAGCAGTAAGACCTCAAAGGCTCGAGTCCATTATAAGAACAAACATCAATTAAAAGCAATATTTTCCCAGAGAAAAGAATCAGGAGGCATAAAGATGCCAGAGTTGCAGCTTTTTTCCCACTGTTCATTTGTGAAAAAGTGTGCTTTTGATTGATACCTACCAAAGACTGTGTTTAGCATATAGCATGTTTTTGATGCTCATGAATGTTCAGAATAGTAATTGAAAACATTTGGGGTGGTGCCTCGGGGCACTTTTCCCAGTACCCTTTTTATTCCTTCCAGTGTCTAGAATGTGAGGATGGAGAACGACCATTGTCCCCTTGCTCCCTTTCCTGTGAGCCTGAGTGCTCAGATTCTGCCCACCAGCCTACACCCGTTCTTCTTGTGGATTCTTCATTTTCACTTTTAGTAACAGGGCTGGAACTTTTTCTCTGAAAAGGAGGAAGAATATGCCGTCCTGTAGAAGTCAGGACCTATGGTGTCATCAACGTACCTCTTTTTGCATCTTTTTCTTTGGTATTCTTCTACTAGAGGGATGTGTTTATAGAAACGTGGGACTGCTTTAGCAAAAAAACTCAGTTTGTAATTCAGGTCAATGTACCAAAAGGAAAAGATTTCCCCCCACATTTGCACATGTTCGTCTTCTTCCTGTTTGTACTTGATTTTTGCAGTCACACATTTTACATTGGAGGCATTTGGTAGCAAGGCACCACACAAAGGAGATGACACTGAGCGCTATCAGACCATGACAACTTAATAGCATCTTGGGAATGTGTCCAGCTTATATCCACTCAGATTTGTATGCAGCATAAATTCATATGTAACTTAGGAAGTAAAAATAAAGAACAATACCATTATACAAGAGACCACCAATTTCAGGCTTTGTTTACACACAAGTAATGCTCTACTGTTAAATAAACATTAAAGAGCTTTCTATTATACTCGATTGTGGTTAAAAAAACATTGGTCATGTAAAAACCCAGGCAGTTAATATATTTGTGTTAAATTAGATAAAGACATTTAATAAAAAGAAATGTGTGATAAAAGAGTCAGAATACATCATTGCTTAGCACTGAATTGTATTACCTCTTTAAGATGTCACAATAGTATTTCAGATCATGTACAATTTTTCATGGACATATTTCCTAAACAGCATGACATTTAAAACATGTTTGAATCCTTGAAGCCTGCATAGCCTTCTCTTTTACATTGGTTTCTGTTTTACTGTCAGGAAACATGAAGACTAGTGAGTATGAAAAATAATAAGCTGCCCATTTTGGAGATGTACTGTTTGCCAGGGAGTATGCTGGGAATTTTCAGTTTATTATCTCTGATTCTCTCTGTAATACCATTCCTGTTGTCCAGATTAGAAGACTGAGGCAGAGAATTTCAGTGACTTACCCAAGGGTATATACTTCATAGTGATCGAGAAGGAGCTCAAATACAGGTCTATCCGACTCTATATTTAAGGCCCTTTCCACGCAACCAATTACATCAGAATCTCCCGGAATGGGGCCCAGGTATAATATTCTTTAAAAGATCCTCTTGGAGGTTCTAACATAGAGCTATTGTTGGAAAATGCTACACTTGCACCATTTTGTCTTTCATGAGAGTAAGTAAAGAAACCAACTTTGTGATTTGGTTTATCTGTGGAGATGCAGAGATGCAGACTGGGAAGAGAAAAAGTCATCATTTCCCATTATCTTCAGCTTTTTGTTTAAAGTTGCTTCATTCTTTGTAAGGAGAAGAAGAGTTGTATATGCAAATATGCGTGTATATATGTGTATGTGGGACAGTTGCCATGTCTATCTCTCTTCTGTCCTTAAGGATAGAAAGCTATTTAAAATGGCAAATATGTTAATGGAATATCTATATGAAAAAATATGTGTAAAATGCTTAGCATAGTTGTGTGTCCACTGATAAAAAGGACTAAGGAAAAAGAATGGAAGAATATGAATATAGGACATACTGTTGACTAGATTCACAAAGTATTTGTGTAATCCTCCAAATTCTTTCAGCTTTCTTTCATAGGTGGGTCTTTTCAATAATCCTAAGGGACCTTTTATAATTTTATTTTTGGTGTCAGAGGTATGGGCTCTTGGAAATAATTTTAACCATAATCCAATTGTGACTTTGACCCATGATGTCCTTGTATGATTTTTGGCGGGGCAGGGTGGGGGGCGGATATAAAAGAGAAAGTTCTTCTCTAAACTATTTAGGAAGAAATAAAGATAAAGCAGGTAGGATTCTTATACAAAGAATTTCCAGCAGGATATTTGCAAACATTATTTCTTCTTTCTTAAAGCAAGCATGAAGATATATCAAAGAAAAGGCACCATGGCTTTTGGCCTTCCTTGCTTAGAATAATGGCTATAACATTACTCCCTTGTGTTCCCATAGGAAAGAAAAAGTAATACAAGAATAATGCTAATGGGATTTCAGGCCCCACGGGCACCAGAGAGGACAGGGCCATTGGTAGATGAGCTTATTACCTTGGAAGAGATGAAGGAAAAGGTAGTGTGATGGGGAGGGGGATGGATGGATCAGGACAGGTAGAAGCAGAAGCTGCAGCCAGAGTCTGAGAGACCCACTGGGCACCTTTTTATGCTTTGAGACTGTTTGCCCTCCTTTTCCAGTGTTTTACGTTCTCTCACAGGCATAGAATCCCAAGAAAGTTCATCAGAAACAGAACTTAAGAAGCCAGGTTTACCTTTGAGGTCCCTGTGTCTGCTTTCCACTGGCTTTCCTGTTTGCTTTCCACTTGGCCTACTTGACTCCCTTTATATTCTGGGCACGTAGAGACATGCGTACTTTTGTAGTGGGCCTGTTCTCTCTGTATTTGAGTTTTCAGGAGGGCATGCCATTTGCAAAAGTTTTCCTTAGTAATAGTGAAGGAAAAAAGATGACTTTGTGTTTGAAGTAGTAGCCTTATTTCAATGACATTTAAAAGATGGATTTTCACCATCGTGCATCTTTCCAGACTAAGAATTTGGCATATCTTGAGAAGATGAATGGATCGGAGAGGCTGGTCATACATTATCTTTGTTTTGCTGCTGGTCAGCAAGGGAGGAATGTTATGATGGCCAGTAGGCTGTCCTGTGCTTGTTTTTATGTTCATATAAAGTATCCAATATGCTGAACACTAAAAATTTCCTGTGGTCCTTCAGTTCCTGGAGGAAACTAAAAATAGAAGGCAGGGAGCACACAAAACAGCACAGCCTGACATTTTCTAGCCCCTTCCCCTCATTCTAAATCAGAAATCTCTTTTCTGGTGCCCTAAGACATAAAGATTCCTAATATCTTATTTCTTGCCTTTGGATGGGGTTCTCTAGGGGTAGAAACCATGGTTTCACTCAGAGGTTCTCTGAGGTAGGAGCTTAGAGACTGGAAGACAGATTAGCAAGAGGCAGTTCTCTCATGAGGACAGGACTTTGAATTATGATCATTCTTTTCTGATCAGATGAAAGGGGAGGGGACTTCAAGCTAGTCTGTCTTTTGCTTTCACAAGCTGTGGAAGAAATGAGTTGCTGACCAGTTGGAACCACAGTGACAAGAAGGTGACCATTTGCCTATTGTGCTTGAAAAACAATGTAAAGTTTAGGAAAGTACTTTAAAAGTAGATAAAAGTGTTAGGATCGTTTTAAACGTTCATCTCCTTGCCTAAAGAATGCTACATATACAAATCAGGGAGAGGATATGTAACAGTTAGGGTGGAATCTTTGAAAGTAATAGTGAAACCAGCTCTGGCTCAGACAGCAGAGGGGACGTATCAGTGATGTAACTGTCCAAAGCCGAAAGTAGAGCAGTCTTCAAGTGACACTTGATCCAGAAGCCATGGTGTAACGGGGACCCTGACTTCACTGCTCGTGACTCTCCTGACTCCTGGCCTGCCTGCCCACCCTGGTGCTTCCATGCCCTTAGGCCTGGCTTCCCTCAAACAGCTGCAGTGGTTCCAGGCCCCCTGTCTACACCTGGCCCTGTCCAGACAAGGTGCCTGTGCCCATGTTTCTTCATTTCTGAATCAGCCCGAGACTCCTGATCATCTTGCTTGACTGGCTTAGACCAGATCACAGTTCCCCTGGAGGGGGGGATGAAATCAGCTTGTCCCCATGTAAATGGGAGTGTCAGAAGGGGCTGAATGGATACTTTGGATGTGACTAGGTGTCCGTGGTGGTGCACTGCAGTGAAGGGCCTTGTCGGTTTCATAGGCTGAGGAAAGAGGGCTCCAAGTTCACTTCCTTCTATCAGTTCCTGTTTGGACCTATTTCTGATGATTTAACAATCACATCATTATCTATTTAATTCTTGAAGATATACAGAGAAGCCAAATCCTCTACTTTAGAGGACAGCATGTTGTTTCATAGGCAATCATTCATTTTTTTTCTTTCTTTCTTAACTTAAATAACTCTTGGTGCAGTTTCATTCTATTTTTTCTTATTTATTACTGGAAAGGAAGAACATCTGGCCTCGCCATACTGTGTGATATCCCTAAGTCTGTTTCCATTGTTTTACTGACACTAAAGTTAGTAGCTTTGCCTCCTGTTTTCACCGAAGGTAAATGCCCTTGAGTTTTTCCCCTCCTGTGGTCTGTAGCTTACTGATTTGAGGCAAGTTTGACTGACTTATCTGAAGTCATACTCTAAATAGAAGAGAGGTGGTATTAATGGCCACAGCTCCAAAGTCGTAAGAGTTAGCAAACTGCAGTTCATGGGCCAAATCCAGCTCACAGCCTGTTTTTGTGAATAAAGTTTTATTTGAACACAGCCACATTCATTCACTTATGTATTGTCCAAGACTGCTTTCTCTACTGTGATTACAGAGCTGAGTCATGGTGGCAGACACCATCTTGCTGGAAAGAGCTAAAATATTTACTCTCTGGCCCTTCACAGAAAAAGTTTACTAACCTCTGGGTTGAGTAGCCACAATTCTTCACTTTAAAAGCTATGAAAGATTTTGCAGCTAGGTGGTACACCTAGCCTTCCCAAGTCTTTCGGGGGTTTTAAAAGTGATCAAGGAATGTTGGAGGTAGAAACAATCTGAAACGATTCATCTAGTTCCAGCTGTTCATTCCACAGAGAGACTGAGTCTCAGAGATGACGCGTGACTCACGCAGGCTCCACAGCCCTTTAAAGGTGGACCAGAGTACCCTTTACTTCTCACACCCAGATTTGTGGGCTGGGAGAAAATGTAAGCACACTGCTTGCCACCAAAAAGGGGACAAGGTATGAAATATTCTGAGGAGAGTGTTGGGAGGAGCAGTGAAGTTCTGCCACTTAGCAGTTTGGGCAAGTTATTTAACCTAGCTGAGTCCAGTGAAAGTAACAATAGTACATGCCTCCTGGGGTGATGCTATGAGTGAGACATCCAATACAGAGCACAAAGGAATAGCTCAATAAATGGAGCTGCAGCAGTCATCACCATCATCACCACCATTACTACCATCATCATCAAAATCATCACCACCACCATCATCACCATCACCACCATTATTAAAATCATCACCATCATCACCACATCATCATCAGCGTCATTACCACCATCACTACCATCATGATCTTACCACCATCATCACCATCACCATTATCAAAATCAGCAGCAGCAGGCCATATTAGTACTCATCCTTGCTTCTTTCTTGCCTGTCTTAGAGGAAGATGGGTTACCCTCCTCTCCAAGGCTAACGGCTTCAGTTGGGAACTGGATCATCTCCCTCACGCCCCCTCACAGACCTTACTCTGTTAGTTACACCATCTTTCCTGTATCTTCTATTGTTTTCTTTCCAAAGTGCTCATCTTAAATATTGTAATAAAGACACTGCCATTACCTACTGCATCTTGACACAGTGTCACATTTCTTCCCATACCTTCATTGCCCTAGTGGTTCATGTTTCACTGCCTTTACTCCTTCAAGTTCCATTCCCGGTTCAACTCTTCTAAAACAGTTCTAGCTGGGGTCACAGACAAGTCTATATATAGTTTTTATCTGTCCCAATCTTATGTAGCATTAAAACTCTTGACACCATCCTTCCTGGGAGACTCTGTTTCCTTTGTTTCTGAACGATGATCCTATTTTGCTTCTCTTCCCACCTCCTAATAAGTCTCTTTTCCAAATTATTCCTTCTCTGTCTACCTTGTGTATAATATGTCTCCCAGGTTCTGTACTTAGAAGCTGACCTTAGCAATTGTATACTTTGCCATGACTTCAATAACTGTCTGTTGGCCTGATAACTGTCTCTCTCTGAATGTGGCAGAATTTATAACCCCCAACCTCCTCCCCCAACTGCTCTTATACTTAATTCTTCCTCCTCTTCTTCATCCACATGATGTTCTAATACCTAATATACAGAGAACACTTGTTACAAACCAGGTTCTGTGCTGAGAGCTTTAAAAGCAGGATATCATTATTTAAAAATTAATATAATTTCCTTAGCTTTTACCTTTTTTCTGTTCCAAGATTTCATCTAAGATACCAATTACATTTATTAGTCATGTCTACGTTGGCTCCTCTGGGCTGTGGGGTTTTTCAGCCCTTCCTTGGTTGGGATACCCTTGTGGAGTGCTGGTCAGATTTTGTTGAGTGCTCCTCAGCTGGGGTTTGTGTGACGTTTTCCTCATGATTAGACTGGCATTATGGGTTTTGGAGAGGAAGATGACAGAGGTAAATACCACTTTCCTCACATCATATCAAAGGTGCATATTATCAGCATGACATTTCATTGTTGATGTTAACTTTGATCACCTGACTGAGGGGGTGTTTTTCAGGATTCTCCACTGTAAAGTTACTTTTTTCCCCCCTTCCATACTGTGCTGTTTGGAAGGAAGTCGCTACATGCAGCCCACACTTCATGAGTGGGGCGTTATGCTCCACCCACTGGAGGGCAGCATATCTACATATGTTATTTGGAATTCTTTTACAAAGGAGATTTAGGTCTTGCCTCCCATTTATTAGTCAATCATTTAGATATATCATTATGGACTCATGGTTACTTATTTTCTGCTTTGGTTATAATCCAGTGCTACTTTATTTTGTGCTCACATTATTCCAGCTTTGGTCATTAGGAGCTTCCAGTTGGCTCCTGTTTCCCTTTGGCATACTCCCATTACCGTGTATGGTTTTGAATATTCTTTTTGGAGCACCTTCTTACTTTCTAGAACTACAAAATGCTCCAAACTCATCTTATATATTTCCTACCTCAGTCCTAAAATCAGCTGTTTCTCCAAGGAGCCCTGCTTCCATTTATTGGAGAATGGTGTTAGAAACCAATGTCTGGGTGCTGGGTGTGCTCTTTGCTACTGGGGTCTCATTTATTTTAAACACACTAAGCTGACAGAGCAGGTATGTATATGTGTGTATACCAACCTGACTATACATAAATATCTGTAACTATTTCTATGTGTAACCATTTGTATCTATATTAAGCTGAGCATGAGTTCACAGTGATGTCTCCAACTCTAATCCCTTGCCACATGGATCATTTTTGCCTTCTCCTCTTGCTTGTTGCTAACTAACCTCCCACTCCAACAGTGAGAAACCTGGTCCCACACTCTGCCATTCATTTTCTTAATTGTTCAATACCAGTAAACGTTTATAGTGCTATCAAAATTGTTAATCTGTAACCCATGGGAAAAATCTTTATCAACTAGAGTACAGTACTTATGCACAGTTTAATCTTTAGTCTTTAGTCTTACAGATCCTAGTTCTTTCCAAAGTTACTTAGGTTAGCACTGTTTTTTCCCACCTGTGGTGAGACTGTATCATATATTTGTAATACATTTGGATTGCTTTATCACTTTTAGCATGCCATCCTGGGATCTCCCAACCTCCTAAATGATTTGTTAACAATTTCTATACATTAAGGTAACATTTTGTGCTGTAAAGTTGTATGGGTTTTGATAAATGCATAGTGACATGTATCTACTATTACATTCTTTTTTTATAGATCTTTATTAGAGTATAATTGCTTCACAATCATGTGTTAGTTTCTTGTACAAAGTAGATTTACCAAGATTAAAATTCTTCTGTGCTTTACCTACTCAGTAGGCCCTTTCCAACACCCTGGCAACCATTGATCTTTTTACTGTTGCCATACTTTTGACTTTTCAAGAATGTCATATAATTTGAAACATACTATGTAGCCTTTTAGGATGGCTTTTCTTTTGTTCATTAGCAATATGCATTTAAGATTCACCTGTGTCTTTCCATGCCTTGATAGCTTATTTTTTATTGCTTTATATTATGCCACTGTGTGGATACACCACAGTTTATTTATTCACCTATTGAAGGACATCTTGGTTGCTTCTAGTTTTTACCAATTCTGAATAAAGATGCTATAAACATTTTTGTGCAGGTTTTTGCACTTATGGACATAATTTGTCAAATCAGTTGGGTAAATACCTAGGAGCACAATTGGTGAATCACATAATAAGGTTATGTTTAACTTTGTAAGGAAATGACAAACTGTCTTCCAGTGTGACTGTACATTTTGCATCCCCACCAGCAATGAATAAGAGTTCCTGTTAGTCAGCATCCTCACCAGCTATTAATATCAACAGTTTTCTGGGTTTTAGTTATTCAAATAGGTATGCAGTGGTATCTCAATGTTGTTCTAGTTTGTAATTCCCTAATGACATATGATGTGGAACATCTTTTCATATGCTCATTTGCCAACTGTATATCTTCTTTGGTGAGGTGTCTGTTCAGATCTTTTGCCCACTTTTTAAATTGGGTTGTTTATTTTTAAATTGTTGAATTTTAAGAGATCTTCACATATTTTAGATACAAGACCTTTCTCTGATATGTGTTTTACAAATATAATCTCCCAGCCTGTAGCTTGTCTTTTCAAACTCTTAGCATTGTCTTTTGCAGAGAAATTTTTGGTTTTAATAGAGTCCAACTTAGCAATTTTTTCTTTCATGGATCATGCTTTTAAGTTTTCTTCTAGAAGTTTTATAATTTTTCATTTTACATTCAGGTCTATAATCTATTTTGACTTTATTTTTGGAAAGGTGTAGGTATGTGTCTGTGTGCCTAGGCTTTTTAAAAATTTTATTTTATTCTTTTATACAGCAGGTTCTTATTAATTATCCATTTTATACATGTTAGTGTATATATGTCAATCCCAATCTCCCAATTCATCACACCACCCCTCCCACCCCCCGCCGCTTTCCCCCCTTGGTGTCCATACGTTTGTTCTCTACATCGGTGTCTCTATTTCTGCCTTGTAAACTGGTTCATCTGTACCATTTTTCTAGGATCCACATATATGCATTAATATACAATATTTGTTTTTCTCTTTCTGACTTACTTCACTCTGTATTTCTGTCTCTTTATTTCTGTCTCTAGATCCATCCACGTCTCTACAAATGACCCAGTTTCGTTCTTTTTTATGGCTGAGTAATATTCCATTGTATATATGTACCACATCTTCTTTATCCATTCGTCTGTCAATGGGCATTTAGGTTGCTTCCATGACCATGCTGTTGTAAATAGTCCTGCAATGAACATTGTGGTACATGACTCTTTTTGAATTATGGTGTTCTCCAGGTATATGCCCAGTAGTGGGATTGGTGGGTCATATGGTAATTCTATTTTTAGTTTTCTAAGGAACCTCCATACTGTTCTCCATAGTGGCTGTATCAATTTACATTCCCACCAACAGTGCAAGAGGGTTCTCTTTTCTCCACACCCTCTCCAGCATTTGTTGTTTGTAGATTTTCTGATGATGCCCATTCTAACCGGTGTGAGGTGATACCTCATTGTAGTGTTGATTTGCATTTCTCTAATAATTATTGATGTTGAGCAGCTTTTCTTGTGCTTCTTGGCCATCTGTATGTCTTCTTTGGAGAAGTGTCTGTTTAGGTCTTCTGCCCATTTTTTGATTGGGTTGTTTGTTTTTTTAATATTGAGCTGCATGAGCTGTTTATATATTTTGGAGATTAATCCTTTGTCAGTTGCTTCGTTTGCAAATATTTTCTCCCATTCTGAGGGTTGTCTTTTCGTCTTGTTTGTAGTTACCTTTGCTTGGCAAAAGCTTTAAGTTTCATTAGGTCCCATTTGTTTATTATTGTTTTTATTTCCATTACTCTAGGAGGTGGATCAAAAAAGATCTTGCTGTGATTTATGTCAAAGAGTGTTCTTCCTATGTTTTCCTCTAGGAGTTTTATAGTGTCCAGTCTTACATTTAGGTCTCTAATCCATTTAGAGTTTATTTTTGTGTATGGTGTTAGGGAATGTTCTAATTTCATTCTTTTACATGTAGCTGTCCAGTTTTCCCAGCAACACTTATTGAAGAGACTGTCTTTTCTCCATTGTATATGCTTGCCTCCTTTGTCATAGATTAGTTGACCATAAGTGCGTGGGTTTATCTCTGGGCTTTCTGTACTGTTCCATTGATCTATATTTCTGTTTTTGTGCCAGTACCATACTGTCTTGATTACTGTGCTTTTTAGTATAGTCCGAAGTCCAGGAGCCTGATTCCTCCAGCTCCATTTTTTTCCCTCAAAACTGCTTTGGGTATTCGGGGTCTTTTGTGTCTCCATACAAATTTTAAGATTTTTTTGGTTTTAGTTCTGTAAAAAATGCCATTGGTAATTTGATAGGGATTGCATTGAATCTGTAGATCGCTTTGGGTAGTATACTAATTTTCACAATATTGATTCTTCCAATCCAGGAACATGGTATATCTCTCCATATGTTTGTATTGTCTTTAATTTATTTCATCAGTGCCTTACAGTTTTCTGCATACAGGTCTTTTATCTCCCTAGGTAGGTTTATTCCTGGGTATTTTATTCTTTTTGTTGCAGTGGTAAATGAGAGTGTTTCCTTAATTTCTCTTTCAGATTTTTCATCATTAGTGTATAAGAATGCAAAACATTTCTGTGTATTAATTTTGTGTCCTGCAGCTTTACCAAATTCATTGATGAGCTCTAGTAGTTTTCTGGTGGCATCTTTAGGATTCTCTATGTACAGTATCATGTCGTCTGCAAACAGTGACAGCTTTACTTCTTCTATTTGGATTTGTATTCCTTTCATTTCTTTTTCTTCTCTGATTGCCATGACTAGGACTTCCAAAACTATGTTAAATAACAGTGGTGAGAGTGAACATTCTTGTCTTGTTCCTGATCTTAGAGAAAATGCTTTCCGTTTTTCACCATTGAGAATGATGTTTGCTGTGGGTTTGTCATATATGGCCTTTATTGTGTTGAGGTAGGTTCCCTCTATGGCCCACTTTCTGGAGAGTTTTTATCATAAATGGGTGTTAAATTTTGTTGAAAGCTTTTTCTGCATCTATTGAGCTGATCATATGGTTTTTATTCTTCAATTTGTTAATATGGTGTATCACATTGTTTGATTTGCATATATTGAAAAATCCTTGCATCTCTGGGATAAATCCCACTTGCTCATGGTGTATAATCCTTTTAATATGTTGTTGGATTCTGTTTGCTAGTATTTTGTTGAGGATTTTTGCCTCTATATTTATCAGTGATATTCATCTGTAATTTTCTTTTTTTGTAGTATCTTTGTCTGGTTTTCATATCAGGGTGATGGTGGCCTCGTAGAATGAGTTTGGGAGTGTTCCTTCCACTGCAGTTTTTTGGAAGAGTTTGAGAAGGATGGGTGTTAGCTCTTCTCTAAATGTTGGATAGAATTCACCTGTGAAGCCATCTGGTCCTGGACTTTTGTTTGTTGGAAGAATTTTAATCACAGTTTCAATTTCATTACTTGTGATTGGTCTGTTCATATTTTCTATTTCTTCCTGGTTCAGTCTTCAAAGGATATACCTTTCTAAGCATTTGTCCACTTCTTCCAGATCGTCCATTTTATTGGCATAGAGTTACTTTAGTAGTCTCTTAGGATGCTTTGTATTTCTGTGGTGTCTGTTATAACTCCTCCTTTTTCATTTCTAATTTTATTGAGTTGCGTCCTCTCCAGCCTTTTCCTGATGAGTCTGGCTAATGGTTTATCAATTTTGTTTATCTTCTCAAAGAACCAGCTTTTAGTTTTATTGATCTTGGCTATTGTTTTCTTTGTTTCTATTTCATTTATTTCTGCTTTGATCTTTATGATTTCTTTCTTTCTGCTAACTTTGGGTTTTGTTTGCTCTTCTCTCTCTAGTTCCTTTAAGTGTAAGGTTAGATTGTTTATTTGAGATTTTTCTTGTTTCTTGAAGTAGGCTTGTATTGCTATAAACTTCCCTCTTAGAAATGCTTTTGCTGCATCCCATAGGTTTTGGATCGTCATGTTTTCGTTGAAATTTGTCCCTAGGTATTTTCTGATTTCCTTTGATTTCTTCAGTGATCTCTTGGTTATTTAGTAATGTATTGTTTAGCCTCCATGTGTTTGTTTTTTTTACATTTTTTCACCCTCTAATTGATTTCTAATCTCATAGCGTTTTGGTCAGAAAAGATGCTTGATATGATTTCAATTTTCTTGAATTTACTGAGGCTTAATTTGTGACTCAAGCTGTGATCTATCCTGGAGAATGTTCTGTGTGCACTTGGGAAGAAAGTGTAACTGCTGTTTTGGGATGGAATGTTCCATAAATATCAATTAAATCTGTCTGGTCTATTGTGTCATTTAAACTTGAGTTTCCTTATTAAATTTCTCTCTTGATGATCTGTCCATTGGTGTAAGTGAGGTGTTAAAGTCCCCCACTATTATTGTGTTACTTTCAATTTCCTCTTTTATGGCTGTTAGCAGTTGCCTTATGTATTGAGGTGCTCCTTTGTTGGGTGCATATATATTTATAATTGTTATATCTTCTTCTTGGATTGATCCCTTGATCATTATGTAGTGTCCTTCCTTGTCTCTTGTAACATTCTTTATTTTAAAGTCTATTTTATCTGATATGAATATTGCTACTCCAGCTTTTTTTTTTTGATTTCCATTTGCATGGAATATCTTTTTCCATCCCCTCACTTTCAGTCTGTATGTGTCCCTAGGTCTGAAGTGGCTCTCTTGTAGACAGCATATACATGGGTCTTGTTTTTGTAACCATTCAGTGAGTCTGTGTCTTTTGGTTGGAGCATTTAATCCATTCACATTTAAGGTAATTATCTATATGTATGTTCCTATTACCATTTTCTTAATTGTTACTGTTTTGTTTTTGTAGGTCCTTTTCTTCTCTTGTGTTTCCCACTTAGAGAAGTTCCTTTAGCATTTGTTCTAGAGCTGGTTTGGTGGTGCTGAATTCTCTTAGCTTTGGCTTGTCTGTAAAGCTTTTGATTTCTCTGTTGAATCTGAATGAGATCCTTGCCAGGTAGAGTAATCTTGGTTGTAGGTTTTTCCCTTTCATCACTTTAAATATATCATGCCATTCCCTTTTGGCTTGTAGAGTTCTGCTGAGAAATCAGCTGTTAACCTTATGGGAGTTCCCTTGTATGTTATTTGTCATTTTTCCCTTGTTGCTTTCAATAATTTTTCTTTGTCTTTAATTTTTGTCAATTTGATTACTATGTGTCTTGGCGTGTTTCTCCTTGGATTTACCTTGCCTGGGACTCTCTGCGCTTCATGGACTTGGGTGCCTATTTCCTTTCCTATGTTAAGGAAGTTTTCGACTATAATCTCTTCAAATATTTTCTTGGGTCCTTTCTCTCTCTCTTCTCCTTCTGGGACCTGTAGAATGCTAATGTTGTTATGTTTAATGTTGTCCCAGAGGTCTCTTAGGCTGTCTTCACTTCTTTTCATTTTCTTTATTCTGTTCTGTGGCAGTGAACTCCGCCATTCTGTCCTCCAGGTCACTTATCCGTTCTTCTGCCTCAGTTATTCTGCTATTGATTCCTTCTAGTGTGTTTTTCATTTCAGTTATTGTATTGTTCATAACTGTTTGTTTGTTCCTTAATTCTTCTAGGTGTTTGTTCTTTAATTCTTCTAGGTCTTTGTTAAACATTTCTTGCATCTTCTCGATCTTTGCCTCCATTCTTTTTCCGAGGTCCTGGATCATCTTCACTATCATTATTCTGAATTCTTTTTCTGGAAGGTTGCCTATCTCCACTTCATTTAGTTGTTTTTCTGGGGTTTTATCTTGTTCCTTCATCTGGTACATAGCCCACTGCCTTTTCATCTTGTCTATCTTTCTGTGAATGTGGTTTTTGTTCCACAGGCTGCAGGATTGTACTTCTTCTTGCTTCTGCTGTCTGCCCTTTCTCTTTTTTTTTCGTATGGACATGCAGTTATTCCAGAACCATTTGTTGAAAAGACCACCCTTTTTCCATGGAATTGCCTTTGTCCTTTGCTAAAAATCAGATGACTGTACGTGTGTGGGTCTATTTCTCTGTTCTGTTCCATGGGCCTATGTGTCTGTACTTTTGCTACCACACTGTCTCGATTATTGTAGCTTTGTACCAAGCCATGAAATTGTGTAGTGTGAGAGTTTTACAGGTAGAATATCACTTTAAAAAATGAATTTTAAGTGACATATAGCATAAATACTGAAAAATGCTCAAGTGATAATGTATAGCTATATAAATTTTTATAAAGTAAATACATTCAGGTTAACAGCATCCAAATAAGGTCAGAGTATCACCAGCATCTTCATAGCTTTCTTAGTGTTCCTTCCAGTTACTAATCCAAGGTTAATCATTATTCTTTTAACAACATTTATTAGTTTAGCATATTTCTGTAGGTAATTTAAGTGGAGTCATATAATAGGTACTGTTTGGCATCTTTCCTCAATATTATGTTTGTGAGATTCATTCGTCTCTTTGTATGTTGTTATTACTTGTGCTATACTGTATAGTTTATCATCAGATGAACACCACAATTTATCCATTTTTCTGTGGCTGGAAATTTGTATTATTTTCAATTTTTTATTATTACACATAGGAACACTATGTAATTCTCCTGTGTATCATTCAGAGCCCATGTGTACACACTTCTGTTGAGTGAATTCCTAAGAGTGAAGCTGCTGCAGCATAGAACGTATGTACAACACTAACGGATATTGACAGTCAATTTTCAAAAATGGTGCTGTCAGCTTATATTCCTTGAGCAGTGTGTGGGAGTCCTTGTTCATGCTGTGCATGTTATAATCCACAAAACAGCTCTATGATGTATTTACTATTTTATTTTTTCTTTTAGATTTGAATAAATCTGAGTCTTAGAGAAGACAAATGACCTGACCAAGGTCATGTACTATTGATTTACCCCCAAGACAGTCTGGTATTAGAGCTTATATCCTTTAAAATTTTTATTTCTTTTATTTTTATTATTTCTTTTATTGTGGTAAACATTGGTTTATAACATTATGTAAGTTTCATATGTACAACATTATATTTCTACTTCTGTATACACTGCAGAGTGCTCACCACCAAAAATTTAGTTTCCATCCATCACCACAGAGTTGACCCCCTTAACCCGTTTCACCCTCCCCCCAGCTCCTTCCCCTCTTAACCACTACTATGTTCTTGATATCTACATGTTTGTTTTTGTTTGGCTTTGTTTGTACATTTATTTGATTTTGTTTTGTTGGTTTTTATTATAGATTCCATATATGACTGAAGTCATACAGTGTTTGTCTTTTTCTATCTGACCCCTCGTTTAGCATAATGCCCTCCAGTTCTGTCCATGTTGTTGCAAATGGCAAAGTTTCATCTTTCTTTATGGCTGAGTAATATTCCATTGTGTGTGTATATATATATATATATATATATACACACACACCATGTATATATGTGTGTGTGTGTGTGTGTGTGTATATATATATATATATATATATATACACCATGTATTTATCCATTCCATTGATGGGCACTTAGGTTGCTTCCACATCTTGGCTATTATGAATAATTCTGCTATGAACATAGGGGTACGTATATCTTTTTGAATTAGTGTTTTAGTGTTCTTCAGATTAATACCCAGAAATGGAATAGCTGGATCATATGGTGTTTCTAGTTATAATTTTTTGAGGAATCTCCACACTGTTTTCCACAATGGCTGCACTAATTTGCATTCCCACCAACAGTACACAAGGATTCCCTTTTCTCCACATCCACTCTAACAATTGTTATTTCTTGCCTTTTTGATAATAGCCATTCCAACAGGTGAGGTGATATCTAATTTTGGTTTTGATTTTCACTTCCATGATTAGTGATGTTGAACATCCTTTCATGTGACTGTTGGCCATCATATGTATTCTCTGGAAAAATGTCTATTTAGTTCCTCTGCCCATTATTTTATTTAATTAATTTATTTTTTTTACAGCAGGTTCTTATTAGTTATCTATTTTATACATATTAGTGTATATATCCTCTGCCCATTTTTTAATTGGGTTTTTTTGTTTTTGTTAAGTGTTGTTGTATGAGTTCTTTATATATTTTGGCTGTTAATCTTTTATCAGATACATGATTTGCAAATATCTTCTCCCACTTGGTAGGTTTTTGTTTTGCTGATGATTTCCTTTGCTTGCAGAAGGTTTTTAGTTTGATATAGTCCCATTTGTTTATTTCTGCTCTTGTTTCCCTTGCCTGAGCAGACTGATTCAGAAAGATATTGCTAAGACCAATGTCAAAGAATGTACTGCCTAGTTTTCTTTTAGGAATTTCATGGTTTCAGGTCTTACATTCAATACTTTAATCCATTTTGAGTTGATTTTTGTGTATGGTGTGAGATAGTGGCCTGGTTTCATTCTTTTGCATGTGAGTAAGTGTCCAGTTTTCTGGACACCATTTATTGAAGACTGTCCTTTCTCCATCATATGTTCTTTGCTCTTTTGTTGTAAATTAATTGTCCATATATGTTTGGGTTTATTTCTGGGCTCTTAATTCTGTTCCACTGATCTATGTATCTGTCTTTCTACCAATTCCACACTGTGTTGATTACTATAGCTTTGTAATGTATTTTGAAATAAATGAGGGTAAAACCTCCAGCTTTGCTCTTCTTTCTCAGGATTGTTTTGGCTATTCAGGGTCTTTTATGGTTCCATATAAATTCTGGAATTTTTTGTTCTAGTTCTGTGAAAAATATCCTTGGTATTTTGATAGGGATTGCATTGAATCTGTAGATTGCTTTAGGTAACATCGCCTTTTTAACTATGTTAACTCTTCCTATCTGTGAGCACAGAGTACCTTTCCATTTATTTGTGTCTTCTTCAATTGTTTTCAACAATGTCTTAATAGTTTTCTGTGTACAGGTCTTTCACCTCCTGGGTTAAATGTATTCCTAGGTATTTTATTCTTTTTGTTGTGATTATAAATGGGATTGTTTTCTTAATTTCTCTTTCTGTTAGCTCATTGTTAGCCTACAGAAATGCAACAGATTTTTGTATGTTGATTTTGTACCCTGTAACTTTACTGTATTCCTTTATTATTTTTAATAGTTTTTTTGGTGGAATCTTTAGGGTTTTCTATTTATAAAATTATGTCATCTGCAACAGTGACAGGTTTACTTCTTCCTTTCCAATTTGGATGCCTTTTATTTCTTTTTATTGCCCATTTGCTGAGTTCATATACTTTTATTTAATTATTTTTTATTGAAATATAGTTGATTTACAATGTTGTATTAATTTCAGCTGTACAGCAAAGTGATTCAGTTTTACATATGTATACATTCTTTTTAATATTCTTTTCCATTATGTTTTATTGACTATAGTTCGCTGTGCTATACAGTAGGACCTTGTCATTTACCCATCCTTTATGTAGTAGTGCATCTGCTGAGCCCAAACTCCCAATCCTTCCCTCCCCCACCCCCTCCCCCTTGGCAACCGCAAGTCTGTTCTCTATGTCTGTGCAGAGCTCATATACTTTTAACCACTATCCTTTCCTCCTCTTCTAGGTTAAGGATGTCATCATATTCAGAATGGTCTTCCACTTTGAAACTTCCAGAGTTTATTTAGATAAAGTTTAATGCCAGCCCAATATATGCCAACTTCTACTGTGGCCAACAGGTTGTGCTAATAGTAGTTTAAAGCTTTGGACTTTTGAGCAAATGGACTCGGGTACAGCTTTTTAGAACTAGTCTCCTTATGTTAGTCTGAGCTGGTCTGGGAGCTAGAAATCTTGAAGCCATTTCTTTTTCTCTTCCACCTCATGTGGTTGGACCCCCAGTCCCATCCATCTTACTCAGAAATGATTCCTGAATATGCATCTCTTTCTGTTCTCTCCTTCCTCTGTGTTCCCATTACCTCTCTCCCTGTCTCTTTTATAGTACTCATCACAGGTGGAGATTTATGCTCTGGCCTTTCCCTGCTATGTTTTGAACTTCTCAGGGCAGAAACTGGGCCATCCTTATTCTGTGTTCTGGGTTTGACTCAGTGCCTGGCACAGAGAAGGTGCTCGTGTTTGAGAAGTGAATGAAGCTTTCCTGGCAGTTGAAAATGACCATGCTTTCCTGTGGTCACATCAGCTCAAAAGACCTTTGACTTGCTCCATCCTCCCTGAATGGTAGGGTATCGTCCTCTGACCTGTAGTAGAACAGGGCTCATTATTACAGATTGCTGGCTGAAAGGTGTGGATCATTGGTGCTTTCCAGCATTCTTTTTCTGAAAGATAGGAGATGATCCAAGCTACAGGATCCCTTCCTTTTTCTAGGGTAGTTGCCATAGAAGTTCTGGTAGCAGATTGAAGGCATGACCAAACTGTCCATTTACCCTGGTTCGAGTTGAATTGTTGGTCATTAAAGATTGGGAATGAGGTAGGTCAGTGTGAGATCAGGCAGAGAACCACCATGGACAAGTCTGTTCCTTTATAAAGGAGAAATAGATTGTTGTGGGCTAGGGGGTTGATTTTAATCACATAGTTTTATACACTTGAAAGAGGTAAAAACATTAAGCACGGTAACATTTTAAAAATACCTTCTTGCCCTGACCTTGCTTCCCACCCCGCTTCCCACAGTTATGACTTTTCAAGGTTAGTGTTGATATTCTCTGTCTCCTGGTGTGTCACCGGGTTGGCTTAGGAAACAGACCACTGAGCTGCACCTCTCAGGATTTCCACTTCCTGTATCTGGGATTTGGGGTTAGACACTTAACTTCTTGGAGCCTCAGATTTCTCATCTGTAAAGTGGATGTAATAATAGTACCTTCCTCTGATGATTGTAATGGGGTTCTTAAATGAGTTCATACATATAAAACCCTTAAAACAGTGTGAACCCATATTAAGTGTGCTTGGTAAATATTGACTTTTTTTTTATCACACCAGACACAGCTGTTTTGTAATGCTATTTAGAACATGGAAAGCATTTCTACGGTAACCATGAAGAAATTCATTTCTTACTATGTTTCATGTTGTGGTAGCTTTTATCACTAGGTTGAAAAATGGCCAGATGTAAATGAACTTATATCTAAAATATTTTTTCACCAATTTTACTAGAAATTTTCTATGTTCTTTCTGTAATAGACTCCTATACTCTCTACATGTCATAATAATTACTTATGTTTGTTTTGCATTTTAAAATTTACAAATTACTTTCACTTACAAAATCTTTGAATCAGAAATCCTTGCAAGATGGACAGGGACTGTTTAATATTCATTCCTACATTATTTAAGACATGAGAAAGCTATGTCTTAAGAGGATTTTGCAAGATCTCGAGGCTAGTAAATGACGGAGCTGGGACCACCATCTTTCTTGTTAAGTTCCTTGAGTTTGTGGACATTGATAAGCTGCAATCGAACACATATGTGTCCATTAATAAAACGTGTGTAGATGCAATAGCTTCTCCCTAACCACAGAGATTAGGCATTAAAACCCCTCATAGTAGGAGAATTCACATTCTAGGGCATCATTTTTGAAATAAGGGAAGGCAGTGGAAGGTCCAAATGAGTCTATGAAAGCTTATAAATTTTTATGTCCACTAAAATAATGTAAAACAGCACCATACATAAGGGCAATATTAGTGAGAGTTTATACATTTTTAGTGGGTAGTCAGGTAATTCCTCTGTTCCCAACAGTTGTGGCAAGTAACTTGTGTTTGTTTATTTATTTTTGCAGATATTGTTCATAACCCAAGGTTTCCCCCCCCCCCGCCCCCAGTCTGCTTCACCATCCAAATGTTCAATGCCTTTCTGGTTTTATGACTCAGAATTATTGATTTCTACCTTCCTGGGGCCCACATCTGTCAGCCCCTCTTAGATGCCTCTCCAGTTTCTTCCTTGGCTCAGACACAGCCAGAATGCAGTAGAAGATTCCACTTAACCTACTCCCCACTTCCTATAAGACCCCCTTTCCTTTTCTGTTATTTCCTTTACCTCCTGTTTTCATCTCCAAACCCCAGGACATATTTATTAATTTACCTTTAAAAGACTGACTTAGCATATTTTAGAACTAAAACCTTCCCTATTTCAGAATAAAAGTCTGAGTGCCATAACTTTGTGTAAGATTTCATTCAATTTGGTTAAACAAATATACATCAAGTTTCTATCTATGCTCTTATAGGTCCTCAGGAAAATTCCCTTTGAGGGTCTGGATCTTCATGATTAATCTAGATTGATTCTGATTCTGTTCCCTTCTCTTGGGAAGCCTGTGGAAGGAATAATGCATAGCTACTGTTTCTTGTTCTTAATTGAGGTCCCCTAAAGTTTTCTGTGTTTCCTCAACCCCTCTTTACCCAAGCTACACATCTCTACTACCAAAAGTCTCTTGAGAGAGCTGTGTTTTCATATGAAAAGTGCTTTCTAGCTCTTTAGATTTATCCCTGGAAGAATGTTGGGGAGAAATCTGTCCCATCATCGTATTGTTAATCGGTTGAAGCCAAGTTGTAGTTGACGAGCATCCTGGACCCATGAGTTCTGGCCAATGGAAAGTGATGAACAATCAGAGCCTTTCTCTCCATCTTCCAAAATCCAGTGGTGGCTGCTGTGCTCTGCAACCCAGACCCGGTTCCCCAGCTGCAGTGAATGAGGCCACAGACAGCTCCCAGACATCATTCTCCCTCCTAATTGCTCGCTGCCCAAGGTCGTGATCCATCCCAGCATCCAGTGACTTTTCCTCTAGAGCACAAATGCCTGGCCCCCTTGCCTCAATTCAGGACAATCTCTAAGAGGCCCTTCAAACGCCCAAATTCCCCCAGGGACCCAGAGGGCCTTGTTGAGAGGACCTCACAGGTCAGCTCCTCCCTCTGCTTCATCCTGCTCCCTTCCTTTCCCTCCAGGAGTGATCCCAAGAGGATTCCCAGTAACCCTCCTGCACACAAATCTCAGACTCTGTTTCCCAGGGAACTCAAGCTCAGACAAATAGTCTGCTTATCTGTGCAGTGGGCTGGCTGAAAACTGAGGCAACATCCCTCAGCACCCACCCCCATTACCAGCAAACCACACTGGTCCAGGGCTGTGCTGCCTCTTAAAATCCCACATCTGGCAGTGAGCTAAAGCTGGGCCCATGACATCTGGGTGTTGCTTGACCTGGACCTTCATAAGGAATTATGGGAGGATGCAATTCTTTTGCTGATGTCGCTTAGTGAAAATTCCTTTTTGTTATTCTCAAAGAAAATGAAGACTGGTTTAGCCCACAGAGACCCTAAATTTGCACTCTTTAAACACTGTCCTCAGTTTTGGGAGGTTGGGATATAGCAGTGAACATGCAAAGTACAACCCAGTCCTGAAGGTGGAGAAAGAGTCCAGACTGCTGTGACTGGGACAGCCACACTGTCCTGTGGGGACACATAGGAATCAGAGTTGAGGGGATTTAGAGAAGGCTGTTCTGTAAATGCTGAGAACCAGAGGTTGGACTGGCTAGTGAACCATGGGAAAAGGCAGTGTGAGGTCTTGTGGGGAGGGTGGAGGTCTTATGGAGAGGCCTGGAGAAGAGATGGGGCCTTGGTGGGTCTGGGTAACTGTCCATGGTTCTGAGCGGAGCACAGGATGCAAGGTGGGTGGTGAGGTGAAAGCAGGTTGGAGAAATTGGCCTGTGTCCTCAGAGCAGTGGAGAGCATCAGCAGATTTTAGGGAGAGAGTCATCTGACTGCATTTGCTTCCTTTGTGAGTTTAATATTTGTGAATTGAATTATGATTATTTATCATGTAGATTAGTGTAGTCATGTTGACTGAAAAAAAATGGAAGCCAGTGCCTCCAAAGTCATCAGAACCAGGGGTTATTCTCCACAGTGTGCTCTGGTTGTGAGAGGCCTGGCTTTAAGGGCATGAGCAGATTTTTAGAATTCCAAGGACAGGAAATGGAGACCATGACAGCTGAAGCAGCCACTCCTGGGTGTGTGTTCAATCTTTGTGTGTGTGTGTCTCTCTCTCGTTCCAACTCTGTGTGTCTGTTTCTTTAATTTCTCTCCCCCTGGGTTTCTCTGCCTCTCTGGGCAAAGCAGGCACTGAAAGCCTGTGTATTAAAGAGGTTCCCTTGAAGTTCACATTCTGCTAGCCCCCTTGGAACCATAGCATAGCCCATCTGGGTCACCAGAAACACCTGGAATGACATAGTTGAGTGGCTGTGAGCTCTCCATCTTCATGGGAAGGAGTTTCCTGTCGTAGATTGTTTTAGGACTGAAGAGAAAGCATCATTCTTTTTTGTTATTTTATTCATGTCTAAGCTTCCTTAATTTAAAAGTAATTACATTTTCCCCTGAGTAAATATTTGATATTTAAACTCAGCTGAGGTGCTGACATCAATACTGAACAGTAAGGTTTCCCCAAATTGAAATCTGTGTGGATGCCCCAACCCAAACCCCCAAATGAGTCACAACTTTTCTGCAGAAACTCATTCTCTTCCACATTGCTAAACTGTGGGGGAGTAAGTGAAGGTAGCTATTGATCTGTTAAGAACAAATGAAGAAAATGACCAGAAAAAATTATAGAAACCATTTGTCCCCATCAAAACTCCCACTCCATTCAGCTGTTCTTTATTTTGAGAAAATAATGTAAAAAAAGAACATTGACTGATATTAAGGTTTGGGGTTTGTTTTTGGATGAAGATATTATTGGAGCTGCTGCCCCTTTCTTGATGTTTGCCATGGATTTTTTTCCCCATCTCCATTCTATTTGGAGAGAGACGTTGCTTCACTGGGCAATTTGGAGCACCTAATCGATGTTGCCAAGGAAGAGGCCTCTCCTGGTTGCTCTGTCCCTCTCCTGCACTTGGAAGTGTCTCTAATCCCTCTAATGAGTGTATTTGCAGCCTGCAAGCACATCTGCACCGAGAGGAGGATGGTGGCTAAGGACACGGAGTGGAGTCTTAGCTGGAACGTTCAGGAGCTATTTGAACAGGCTGCCTCTCACTTAGCTGGGATACTCCACCGTGTGCTATTTCATAGTCATTAAATGAAGTTTACATAAACGTTTCTTATGTAAATGAACACCAGCCAGCATCATGAGTCTTTGGAAGGGGTGTTGGGAGAGAAAAGATGTGGGAGAGGTGGACGGCCCTAGTGTCAGGTCTGCTGTGGTTGATGTGACCTCAGACACACCTTGGACCCCTGGACATCCTCGGTAAAGGTCACACTAGGTGGCCACTAGTGCCCTCTCCACATTCTAATATTCTGCATGCACACGTCTGAGGACCTCATCTCACAAAGTTGTTCTCTCTTAAGCAGTTCAGTTCCCCTTCTAAAACTAGCAGTTAAAGAAGAAACTATATCTGTGAAATCGGTGCTTCTTATTGAATGGGGGGCTAATTGGTGTGTTTTGCTGATTTCAGCTGCACAGGTGTTCTGTTTACTCATCTCTGCCATATTGGTAAAGAACACCTCTTAACACCTAAGAATTGTTCGTGGATTAATGGTTTTCATCTCTACCATCACCAGCCTGTTATGTCACCATAGTTTCTTGCCAGGGCTACGTGGTAACCTCCTAAACTAGTGGTTACAGGCTTTGATGGAGGGCTTGTTAAAACACTGGGCCCCGTCACAGGGATCCTGATTCAGTTAGTCTGAATCTGCTTTCTCTAAGTTCCCAGGGGATACTGATGGCACTAGTCCTCAGACCTCATGCTGGGAATCTGTGCTGTTAATAGTCTCTTTACCTCCTGTCTCAGCCCTCAGGCTCATTGTCAAGGCAGAAGCTGGAGCAGTCTCTTAAAAACTAAGTCAGATGGCATCACTCCTCTCGTAACATTTCCCGAAGTCCTTGCCTGGCCTGGGGGGCCCTGCGTATTCTGGCTCATGAGGCCACAAGGTCTGAGTGGCCTGGCTTTCTGACTAGTCAGCACCTCACTCCACTGTTCTACTGTCTCACCTGCCTCCCTCAGGACCTGACCACACCCGCTGCTCTCTCCTGCCTCCAGTTCTTCACATAGTCTCTGCTCACCTGCCCTGGAAAGCCTTCCTCTCTCCTTTTTTGCACCGAATAGTATCTGCACATCCTTTCCTTCTCAGCAATGTTGTCACTCCTTTAGAGAAGCCATACCTAACCACACAAAGGCTGTGTTCTTGCTTATTCTCTTGCAGAGACATTTTTTCCTTTATAGTCTTTAGCACAATATTTTATGATATTCATTTGTGTTTTTCTTTTTGAATAACTGTTATTTCCTCTTGGAGTGTAAAGTCCATGAAGGAAAGGGCTATATCTGTTTTGGGCTATGCTGAGTCCCTGATACACAGCAGTGCCTGCCACAGGGTAGGCTCTCGGTAAACATTTGTTCAATGAGCGGATGGATGGATGGACAGATGGATGGATGAAGGAGATTTTGAAGTGCATGGGGGTTGTTGGAAAAGCTCAGGAGAGCAGGAAAAAGAGTACCTGCCGTGTAGCATTTGTCTACAACTATGAGAACTAGTTTATCTGTCAGTGAACATATTCAAGATCTGTTTTTGAGGTTTTTGCTAAGGACCCCAACTGCCTGGTGCAATCAGTACCCCCACCCACTTTGCTTGGTCAGATAAGTTCAAAACATGTGTCTCTCTTTAAAACCCCTTTCTCAGGCATTCTGATTCTGGAGTTAACGAAACCATGTCTGTGACATGGAGAGCTGAGAACTTTGGACTGTAGGTCTTTATCCACAATAAAGCCAAGGTTTTGAGAAACATGTATTTGGCTCAAAATACCAGGATCCTCTCCGAGATAATTCTGTGGGGTTTCAGATGCCTTCCTTCGTCCCTTAGCATGGCGTGTGGGGAAGGTGAGAAGCGTGGAACCTGAGAACACTTTGGACCTCCTGAGGCTGAACCCAAGTTAGGATTTGGCATTAGAGGTTATGCCTCTAAATCTGTCACTCAAAGCTATTCTGTGGCACTGCAAAGAAATGATAACCAAGTCAAGGTTGGATGATCAGTAGAGTGTTGCTGTTATTCTTCAGTGGGACAGTTCACTAGGGTGACATAGCGAACCCTGGGAGGTGAAAAGATGGGCAGGCACTTTCAGGACCAGCGTTGATTTTAAAGGGGAGAATCACTTTCTCTTTTCACGTCTTTTTGTTCTCTGTGTGTACAAATACACATGTCTATTCATGGGTATGCATGCGTTCACATGTAGGTGTGTGCAAGTGTGTGCATGCACATGTGTGAGAGCAGGTGAATGTGTGTATATGTGTGCCGTGTGCATGCAGGTGTATGCATGAATGCCTGTATATATACATGTATCTAGGTGGTTATCTTTCTGTTTTGGGGTGCAGCATCAATCATCGTTTCAATATTTCATCACCAATTTCCTTAATCGGCAGTGTTTTTATTGCGTTTTTTTGTTTTGCTTTGTTTTGTTTTACCTTTCCAGCAATAGTTTCAAATGGTGGCTGGAGAAGAGGCGTAAAGAGGGAGTGAAGAAAGCTTATCTGACACAGTTGTAGGAGGGGGTGCTATGAGATGGAGAGAGAGAATCAGAGGCAAGAAACAAAAAGTGAGCAAAGAACTAATTTAAATACTAAGCCTTTATGAAATGAGCCTATTTGAGGGTGGCTCCAATTTGTTCTCCAGAGTTTTTCTGACTTCTTGTCATACATACAGTGCTCACACCTTGCCAGGCCTGCTGCCCTCTGGTTCCTGTCTCCACGTTTATGTGCTCACTCAGCCTGGATGGTAGGCCCCCGCTCCTGGCCCTCCATGGCCAGATCCCAAGGGCCTGGATCCCAATCATCACCAAATCCACATAACCCCACCATCCTCCCTGTAGGTGCCGTGTCTTGCTTCTCTTTTGACCCCCAGGAAGAAAGCATGTTGACAGATGCTTCTCACTTTTGACACACACGTGCACACTCTTCAAGTTAATTTCAAGATTAGTTTCTTGAGCCACCCTGGGACGTGTCCCCAGGGGGAATGGAGATGCAGGAGGACTGCGCAGAAGTGGAGGCCCCCTTTTTTTTTTTAGAGAAATTTTCACTTGAGAGTAAAATTTTAATTGGACGTCTACACTTCAAGATAAGCTTTTGTTCACCGTTTGTCATGAATTTACAAGGGGAAGGAAAAAAATCAATATTGTACAGTTCTTCTTTCATCCCAAGGAGGCTGAAAGATTTTAGCTGCAAAGTGAAGAGATCAGAAGAGAAACAGCTTTAGGAAAAAAACACCCGCATCTTAACAATGTCATTTGGAAGAACAGACCCCTTCTGCAGCGATTTCTGATCTCCCTTCCAAAGGCGATCACTTTTAATGGGCAACCACGAAGATGAGAAGCGAGAAGAAGGTACAAGGAAAACAGTGCAGACTGCAATTGTCTGTTCTCTGCAGTTTGGGGGAAAGAGATCCCAGCTGCAAATGAACAATTTGCAAATGGTACACCAGACTTTCTGTCGACTTTAAATGCCTTTTCCGATCAAGACCAGCAGCATCCGATCTCTGTTGTAATCCGAGCAGCTAAGAGGTAGCAAACAGGGCTGGCCTTCCCTGGACTGGCTGTAAGGGGACCCTTCTAGGAACACACCAGACTTCTCTGTAGTGCAGTGATGTAGTTTTGTCTCCTTTTCACCAATTGTGACTTGAGGAACATGTTTAAGAATTTCCTGGTTTCCTGTTGTCTCATCCTGAAATGCTTTTATTTTGTTTAATATCCGCTACCAATTTGCTCTCTCAAAACCCACTTTCTTACTTCTAGTAAAACAATCCCACTTAAAGTTTTTACAAGTCTCAGTGTTATCCACTTAAAATGTCAATCTCCTATTTAATTTGTATTTCCTCACCTTATCCATCCTTCCTCCCTCTCAACATTCAGCACTCAGCAGGGCAGCTAAACACCCACTGTCCTGACTCCCAATACTGCTCGGGCCCCAGGGACACGCTTTCCCACGTCTCCAACAAAAGACGCCTGACCTGAATGCCATGACGGTTTGTGGGCTGTGCTGTGTCAGCCAGGCACTGCTGAATTGTAACTATTTCTTAGCTTTATATATAACTTTAAAACATTAAACCTAGGGTACTTAGGCTTTAGTTTGTATTCTTGCCCCTGTAAACATTAGGGTTAGGCCTAATGTAACTGTCGGGTCGTACTAGTTGCCTCTTAAAAGTTAGCTTCCTTCCTCTTCCCTGACCTGTTTGTCTTTCGTGGTGAAAAGACAGCTGTATCTCTGAAACTTTGTCAACATTTTATGGATATGGGACTAGAAAATGATGGATAAGATGTTTCCGACTTTCTAAGCATTTGGTCTTTTTTCATGGAGTTTAAAACAAATTTTGCATTAAAAAAAATAAGAATGTGATCCCTTAAATGTTCTGTTTTCACTAAGACTGTATGCCAGTGAGAATCAATAATAAAAAGGCCAGATTTTGAGCTTATTCCTATGTATTTAAATAGTCTTCTTTTCCTGGCATGAATGCAAGCTCACTTGGTTAGGCAAAATAAGCATTTTGTGTAATCATTTAAGGATCATTTCTGTGTTTAACAACAGCAGTGACACCAACACTATTAACTGACTATGGAGTAGCACTTTATAATGTTCAACATGCCTATATATAAAAATGTATATATACACACACACATATACATATATACACATGTGTGTATATATATACACATGTATATATGTATTTTTTACCACCTGTTAATAAGTCAGGGAAGAAAACTGTGGCTTCTGACATTTTGACAGATCTAGCTGCAAAGTTAAACAGCAATGTGAAGGGTTTGCACTTCTACTTACTTTTATGTTCTGTTAACAAACCAAGCCCAGACATTATTTTACATATGGGTTATGCATTTCAGAACACTTAAAATTTTGTTTTCTTTTCATGGAAATGAAAATATAGCTGTTAGTCTTCAGAGTATATTTATGCCATGATGGTTTATTTTTCATTCTGGCAAATCAGTAGCTGACTCCCTGGGGAAGGCATACTTTGGCGATTAGAGTGTTTGACCTTTCATTTTTCAGAAGTCTTTGGCACATTGCACTGGTTGCTCATGTTGGTGGGTTTGGGGTCTATATCCATCCACATAAAGAGAGACAGTGGGAATGAGAGCATCAGGCATGGAGTTGGGACACTAGATTCCAGCCCCACTGGAACCTTCCCGAGCCTCCTGTCATCTGCCTGCAGCAATCATGTGTGTGCTCCACCCAGGGACCAGGGCTGTTGTGAAGAACAGACTGCATGATGGATGTAAAAGGACTTTGAAAGCCACTCAGTAGGGCAAATGAAAGGCACCAAAAGTAAATGATATTACTATAGATCAGCGTAGGCGATTTACGGTCTGAGGGTGAATCAGGCCCTCCACTTGTTTTTGTAAACAAAGTTTTATCAGATGACAACCACATCCATTTACTTATGGGTTGTCCATGGCTACTTTCACGAAATGGCAGAGTTGAATATTTGCAACAAAGACCATATGGCCTGTAAAGCCTAAAATATTTGCTGTCGGGCTCTTTGTAGAAAAGTCTACCCATCCCTGCTTATAGACCATGCACTGTTTGGTTGGAATTCTCAAATACAAGGAATATATACACATCCAGTATGAATTTTTAGGAAGAATTGTAGTTTATCTGCAGTTGATGAAGGATGAATTCTTTCATGAAGAATGGCAGCTAATAAGTAAAGAAGTAATGACAGGGCTTCCCTGGTGACACAGTGGTTAAGAATCCGCCTGCCAATGCAGGGGACATGAGTTAGAGCCCTGGTCTGGGAAGATCCCACATGCCTCGGAGCAACTAAGCCCGTGTGCCACAACTACTGAGCCTGTGCTCTAGAGCCTGTGAGCCACAACTACTGAGCCCACGTGCCTAGAGCCTGTGCTCCGCAACAAGAGAAGACACCACAGTGAGAAGCCCACGCACCACAACGAAGAGTAGCCCCCGCTTGCCGCAACTAGAGAAAGCCTGTGCACAGCAACGAAGACCCAACGCAGCAAAAAATAAATTAAAAAAAAAAAAGTAATGACAGAATTAGAAAATCTCCATTTTGACAGTCCCTGTGAAATAACTGACCCAGACAAGTATTGTCAATGGATATTAAAACCTTTATGAAAAGTGTTGTTGGGAAAAAAAGTATACTCACACGGTGTGAAAACATGATACAACAGATTACTTGCTAACTGAAAAAGGAAACATATAGTATTCGTAAGGGAGAGATCTTGTGATCACTGCTTATCTGTGTAATCAGATTTATCACTAAAAGTGAGACAGATGGATGCAATGTGCCTCCCAAAATGATGCGAGGCTTTGGAAGACCATCCTCTGTGGGGCCTTCTTGTCAGAAATGCACAAGGTGAAATTAATCAAGACGTAGAGGTACCTTCCAGTTCATAGGAGATACTGAGAATACAGGAATCAGTTACATGACACCAAGAGTAAACAACCAGATGAATCTAAAACCAGAAACATGGTGAGATTTTTCTAGATTATTAGAGATACGATGACCACATGTAACATGGGAACCTTGGCCAGGTTCAGTGTGAAAAAGGAAAGTTATAAAAGATGTTATGGGCTGGCTGGGGAAATTTGAATCTGGACTGGACATTGGATATTATTAGAGAATTGTTGCTAGTTGTCAATGTGATAATGGCATGTGGTCATGCGATGTATGCTGAAGGGTTTTGAGTTACTTTCAAATGCTTGGGGTAAACACACACACAAACACATACACAAAACATGGCAAAGGGTTAATAATTAAAATCTAGGTGATAAGCCTATGGGGGTTCATTGTAGTATTCTTTTAACTTTTCTATGTTTGAGCATTTTCAGAACAAAAACGTGGGAAGCAAATCCAACAAGCCATTCTTGTTTGCTTCCTGGATGGAGTAAAGAGACCAGGGAATTGACATCTGGAGGGGGGAGGGCCTGGCTCGTGGACATTTGGTCGATGATGCTGTGCTGCGTTCTCTCTGGTGTCCCTATCCAGCCCTTCAGGAGAAAGAATTAGAGATAAAACATTCTCTTTTCATGATTTTTTTTTACTGCAGATGTTCATTCCTCCTGGTGATTCATCTAGCCAGGGAACCCACCCAAGCAATCTTTTTTCCTTATTAAATTTCATCTGACTAGTTGTCACCCATCGTTCCAGCCTGTCAAAATCTTTAGAGCTCTGATTCACTCATTCAGTCTGCTAGTTATCTTTCCCAGTCTTGTAACATCTGAATGGTTATGAACTCGCTTTCTGTGTCTTCATTCAAGTAGGTAATAAAGATGCGCATGAGACCCCCCTCCAGGCCTCCTGGTGCTTAGGCTTCTTCAGGCTGCAGTGGACCTGCGCCTCAGCCCTCTTTGGGCCCTGTGATTCAGCCAGTGACAAGTATGCCCTGCCAGCCCTTCCTCAGAACACCTTGTGTGCATCAGGCCCTCTGGGCTTCAGCATTTCCTTCAGCTGCTGCTGCTGTGACTTGCCCAATGTGGACTCTCCTCGACTCCATCCAGGTGCCCCCTGACTGTGCCTGCCCTCTGGCCTGTCCTGAGACCTTCCTGTTGACACAGAGGCATGAGATGCCCTGAGGACCACAGTCTTGCCTGTGCACGTTCAGCCTGGGAATGTGAGCGTCTCCTGCCACGCAGGACAAATCTTTGAGCAGAGGGAGACCAAAGCCTGAAGATGCGTTCTTTGCTGTCTGTCCCCTGGGCACAGTCTGAGTGGCATAGATTGGTGGCATTTGGTGGCTGCTGTGTTGGCCCTCCACCCTTTCTACCACACTCCCCAGGTCACTCGCTCCCATTTCCCTTTAACCCAGGCTCTGCTTTCCAGAAACTCAGGCAAAAACAGGCGTCTCTGTCATGAGTCTGCTCGTCTCCAGTGTGTCTCCAAGAATGTGGTAAAGGGAATGCCTGTCTCAAGTGCCCCTGGGTGGCGCTCTCCTGAGTCATCCACGCAGCAATCCTCCCTTGCGCACTGTGCACATCAAGGACACGTGGTACATAATGGCATCAACTATTTTAACGTTTAAATTCATTTTGCCATTAATTATACGAGGTCAAAATGTTTTTTATAACAGTATTGTGGTGGTGATATCTTTTCCATGTTGAAGAGCAACAGAAAGTATTTCTTCTAAGTCATGATTCTTCTAGTTCATGATTGTATGTGTACAAAAGTGCTAGTTCAAGTTTCTGTCTGCTCCTGCCATTGATTTCTTCACTTTTAAAAATACATCCTTTTATTCTTTTTTTTCTGTCTTTTTAAACATTTCCAGAAGTCAAGGGATGTAACTGAGGGACTTACGTATTGTTGGTTTTAAATTATTTTAAAACATCATTATTTTGAATATATACGTGACTAATCCATTCATATTTAAAGTGTAGAGTTACAACTCAGTAATGGCTCATTGGGAGGCAGCATGGGATAGTGGTTATGAGCACACATTTTAAGTAAAGATTTTGGGGGTTTACATCCTTTCTCTGCTAATTAACTAACTGTTTCACTCAGGCAATTTACTGTTTAACCTCTCTGTGCCTCAGTTTACTCATCTGTATAATTAGCAAGGTAATAGCAGTACTCACTTCATAAGATCACTGTGAAGACCGAGTGAATTAAAATATATAAAGCGATTAGGAAATTCTCTGGCAACTAGTAAGGGCTCAGTAAATATGACTTGATATGATTTTTAAATTTATTATTACTACTACTACCACTAGGCTTCTTTCTCGAAGTTGTTTTCCCTTTAGCATGCCCTGGAGAGCATACCTATAAATATGACGTAAGCAGGCATAGTGTCCTGAGCAGCTAGAACAGGTATAAAATTATAGGACCAAATACAAGCTCCTTACTTAGATCTTCATTCAAAGCATATATATGCTTACACTGCATCCAGTGCTAATAGGTTTTTGATCTATTCTTCTGGATCATAGGTAATTGGAAGTATCTTATTAGAAAGCTGGGGAGTGGAGTTGCTATTACTGTCCCTTGGTTTGAACAGCTGTGATGATGGTGGTACCCTTTCTGTGCTGAGGAAGACTGAGCAAGGGATGGACAGAGGGGGATGGAGAGGCTGTGCTTGGCTTGGAGGTGGGTGGTCAGCTGCAGAGGACAGTCAGGAAGGCCCCGGCCTGTGCAGTTCTGTGGAAGGAAAATGAAAGACAGACGTTTCACATATCTCAGGCCCCTCTGGGGGTGGATGCCCGGGAGAATGTAGGGACTGAATGAGGCTAACGCTTTTTGAGATGAATATTGGTGAAAGTTGGTACTGGGGTGTAAATTTTGAAAACATCAACTACCTAATTAGGCAAAAGTTGATTTTAATATTTATAAAGGCCTGTTAAAGGTCTCCTTAATTGAGATGGACTTCTTTCATTAAGAAGATGGGGGAAAAATCTAATTTTTTTTTTCTATGAACACTCTGGTTCACTCTAGGCTCCCTTATATTTATTAAAATATGTTTTAAAACTTTCCAAGAAGGAATTCCCTGGCGGTCCAGTGGTTAGGACTCCACACTTCCACTGAAGGGGCCCCAGGTTCATTCCCTGGTCAGGGAACTAAGATCCTGCAAGCTGTGTGGTTTGGCCAAAAAAAAAAAAAATTTCCAAGAGCCCCCTAAGCAAGTCCTTTCCCATGTGTGCCTTCCTGTTTTCCTATCTGTAGAACAGAGGCAAATGAACTTGATCATCTCTGATGATAATTTTTCTTTTTTAGAAATCTGGGTCTAAGGGCCCCATTAAGTTAAAGCAACCACTCTTAAGAGGGGCTCAGAAGCTCTGAGTTTTATTATGTACACTTACCCTCTTGTGTAAGGCTGGCATGCCAAGGTCATCTGGCCCTGGCCCCGGGGGACTGAGTCCTGTGTGGGTTGGGAGGTGTGGGGATGCATCTCCCATCACAGCCAAGGCAGCAGAGGCCTCCTCAGCCAGCTTAACTAGCAAAGCTGCTCCAGCACCTTCTCACGGTCTGTGAAATCTTTGATCCTGAAGAGAGTTTTGTCTTGTTCTTTTTTCTTTTTTTTAATTTAAGTTTTACACGATACTAGCTTCTCCACGAGCAAACTTCTCCTGAAACCCCCCTGGGAGGAATGCCTGCTGATTTACTTTGCTGGTGAGAGCAGTGATTTTATTTCCTTTACTCTGTGTGGGATGGTTTCATGGCAGTGATGTTGAAGCCCCTTGGTGGGAGAGCCTGCCGAGTGTGTAAAGGTGTCATTATTTACTCTTTTAATATTCTCGAACAGTGGCAGTTGTGTTGCTTGCTTGAAATAAAGGCATTGAATTCAAGACCCAGTGAGCTTTCTGGAGGGCACATGCAGCAGGCAGCGTTTGCTAATTTCAGTCTCAATTTTGTCTTGACCATTTGAGTCGCATGTTAACCTTTTGCCAAATATTGACTGTTCCTATCAGATGGGACGTGTGGCCTTTTGCACTGATCATGGAAAACTCCTTGAACTGATCAGGTCAGAAATAAAGGGAAGAAAGCAATTTGCATGATTTAAATAAATTGAGAGATCTGTGTTCAAGCCCCTGAAGGCTGGAGAACAGGAGATGATCTGAAGTCTGTTAGCCCAACCAGGAGGTGACAAATATCCTTCTTCCACCAGACTGTTAAGCTGGGAATGTGAGACCCGTTAAAAAAAAATAGCAAAGACTGAGGGCAAACTTGATTCGGGGGAAACCCATAGGTTACCATTTCCCTGGAGATGGTCTCCAGGGAAGATGGAGTTGATAGGCCTCTTGCAGGTCACCTGGCTCACATTGTCTGGACCCTGAATCCTATTCACTCATATTTTCTCCCCTGCCCATCACCCAAGGCTGCCCCCAATTTTTAAAAAATGAAAATAAATGCTGAGTCTTCTACTTTTAGTGTCTGCACACTTGTGTGCATTTTAGATGGAGGGAGACAGTGTGCCTGGGTTTTAATACTGTCTTTAACACTTACAAGTGTGGACCTTTCTGTATTTCTGGTTCCTCACCTGCCAAATGGAGGTGATGATTTCCACCCAATGTCAGAATTAAATGTGAATAAGAGGTATCACGCACTGAAAAGTGCAGGGGCTTTGAAGGTATAGCAGACATGGTTTGCATCCTGGTTTTGTTTCTTTGCTGCGTGATTCAGGGCAAGTTATTTTACCTTGCTGGGCCTTAGCATCCCATCTGTATAACCGAGGTAATGGCTATATTTTGGAGTGATTGTAAATGACGTATGGAAGATAATGAACACAGGGCATGGTACCTAAAACATGCTCAGTGGACAGTAGCTGCTATCGTTGCAGCCTATTATATACATATCCTGATTCCCAAACTTATGACATTTCAAAATCCAGTATAAATCGGGCTGGCCTTGAGCTTGTCTAGACAAGGGTGAATTGTCAACATCGCATCATACCTGGTTTCTTAATGAAATTTCATTGCATTGGCACTGAAGGCAGCATTTCAGTGGTCCAGGCAGCAGCGCCATTAAGATTACCTCTCAGGCAGAACCCAGCTAGCTGGGGTGTCTTGCTGGACTTTGGTGTTTTGTGGCTGTCAGTTCGTAGGGCAAGATCTTGATTCAATGGCGTCCCAGTATCAGGATCTCCAAGGCCAAAGTCCACTGAGTGTCAGCCTCCGGTATTATTTGAGTCCTTTCACAGGTGAGGAGGCGGTTATGGATGGTCCACAGACTTTGAGGTCCTGGGCTGTCACATCATGGAGGCAAGAGATATGGTTGCACCAGGGGCCCCTGGGCTGGGCATAGTTTTCCAGTAGAGTAGCATCTATCCAAGTGGGCTCTGAGAGCAGGATGTTGATTGGTATTGCACAAAATAAGGATTCAGTAGACAAAAAATTCAGGAAATGAGAGGAATGTATCTTGAGTACAGAGATAGACACGAGTATTCACTCCACATGTCCTACCTACTGCCCTTCCTAGTGTGATCATAACATTAGAACATTTAATCAAGCTCCTAGAAGATGCCCAGCACTATGCTTGGCACTCTATATATATTATTTTTAATCCTCCTTGAAATCCTGCAAGAGTCCTTTGTCGTCTTTAGCGTTGCAGGTGGAAAAACTGATGCTCAGGAACGTGGCTGCACGATGGCCACTAAACTAGGGGAAGATCTGGGCTTTGTTTAAACCCAGGCTACTCTGATGCCAAGTCCAGGCTTCCTGCGCTCTTGAGGTGCTGTGTATTGCCCAGGAAGAAAAACAAGACACTGCCTAGAATGATACTTTGAAAGCCATAGCTCCACTGGGCTGATCTGGGGATGGTGAGGTGGTGGTTTTGCCTGGGAAGAAGTAACTCTGTATGATCCTCTTACTCGTGAACCACGAGAAGAGGAAAAAGGATGGAGTGATGCTAATATTCACCAAGTGGTAAGGCATGGGGACCACTCAATCTAAAGATCCTGGCTGTAAGCCTGAAGCAGGGTCCTGGTGGCAGCTGAAGTGGCCGCTGTTATCATTTAGACGCTGAATCGTGGAGAGGTTCTAGAAAGTTCCCAAAGAGAAACCAAAGGCAGTCAGGGTGGGGGACATGCACAGGGATTCAGGACTGCAACCATTTTCCAACTAGCTTAGAAGTTTTGTTTTGCTTTAAGTATTCTGGTGTCTAGTGTGCTGGGGCAGTTGCTGACAAGCTGAGCACCAGCCTTGTCAGAACGGGTAAGGTGGGTCGGAGGCCCTCCTGACTTGCCAGGTGGTGAGCTGCACACCTGCCCCTATGACTGTACAGCCTTGCTTGGTTTTTAGTGGTAGGGGCAGGAAGACAAGTGGTTCTGTGGGGAGAATCTTTTGTCTGCCTCAGCCGTTTTCTTGTTTTAAAGCCAATATTGATAGAAAGAGTCCTTTGGTTTTTTAGCACTGTTTACTTTCCAGGATTTATATGGGGTTATCTATCCTGCCCTACCTTGGAGCACTGTTTTATAAAGGATAAGCAAGTTTAGTTTCTTCAGCTTCTCCTAAATTTTAAATATGAGAAGAATTCCATGTTTGTTTGGTTTTTTTCTGTGGTGGTTGAAATTAGAGCCAAAAGACATCTCAGCTCCCCTTATTCTCTTCCCCATGAATGATTGTTCTTACAGATTCATCCTTTTCTGGAAAATGTTCTGCAAAACACATTGATTTTTATTTCAATTCAACAAGGCCCCAGTGCCCTAGCTGATATTAACTTAAATGCTAGGTTGATTTAAGATGCAGGAGGTTCTGGACTTGTTTGATTTGCTTCCCAGATGCTGCTTTTGTCCTGATTCCTTTGGGGACCTGGTCCTCCATTCTGCTGTTTTCTCTCCTCCACAGTCTGGCTGGGGACCTGTGGGCTTTTCTGGACGTGGGGGCTTACTGGGGAGAGAGGGGACTTAATGGGGGTCTGGGGGCTTTTCTGGACGTTTGGTGGGGAGTGTGTGTGAGTGGTGGGGGCCCTGGGAGTATAGCAGGAGAGGCGGTTAGGTTTAGGGTCAGGGTCTATTTTCTCTATCAATTCAATAACATTTACAACAGAATGGTAAAACACTCATTTTTTTCGGCATCCAGGACATTCTCTTTTGGCAGAAGGTACACTTCATGGCTCCTCTGCCCAAACTTTCAGAGTAAATCAGTGGCCAAACCAGGTCTTGGTCACTCACCTCAAAGACAATGAATTTTGTCGTATTATAATAACTTTCTCATTGAAGATTCCCCTGACCCTCAGCTTCCAGATTTTGTGGCTTCCCGACCCTTTTCCAATCCAATAGGAAGCTCATTATTTGGCAATTTCCTCTGCAACATCGCGGTTCTGAAAGGTGACCCGGGTTGATCCCCACTAATCCCATCAGCAGGGACCTTGGGACCAGCCTGTCTCCCATCACAATCCAGTCTTCATCTGAGCAGATCTGAGGAAGCTGGACTGGGTAAGTGGACCACCCAGCGAGCAGGCAGCTGGTACCCATTCAGTTTCAGGAAATGCCTGGATTTCCTGTGGCACGTAGGCCAGAGACAACCAGAGCCAGAGGTGCCTCTAACCACTTGGTGACTTCATTTTCAAAACCAGACCTGAGAAAGTGGCTAGTCCATCGTGGGTGACTCAGAAGCAATGGGACACAGTGTCTTGTGCTTAGAAGGCACTGATGCTTGTTTGCCAACATTACTTGATAATGGTTTCATGCCGTGAATGTGCAAGTAGAGAGATCTTCCCGAATGCCACTGCTAAACTGGGTAAAGCTGTTTGCTCTTGGAGATGCTATTGGCTTGAATAAAGATGAGAGTATATTTGCTGTCATCCTGCTCTGAAGGAGGAAGGAGGAAGGAGGCCTTGGTCTAGAGGATGATGGAATAGGAGCCAAGCCTTTGTGATGCTGGTGACAGCTCAGTGAGTCACTGCACTCTTTTGCGCCAAGGTCTCATGGCAAACATGACAGGGATCGTCCTCGGGTTTGCAGAGTCATAGGAGGATTTGAGTGAAGCTGAGATGCCTGTTGTTTGTATGGGCAAAATGGATGGGTTAAGTTGGGGCCCATAAGTCTAGGGGAAGAACTAACGCTAAAGGGCCATAAAGTGAGGGTGGGAAGATAAATCCCAGTGTAGAGGAGGAGCTGAGACCCCCAGTTCTTAGGGGAGACACCACCCAGGAGGAGGGCCAAAAGAGGAGGAGACAGCATTTTGCAATCCAGGAGAAACGAATATCTGAGAAGGAAGGAGAATGAACTTATACTGCTGAGCTGAGGGATCATAAATGGCAAGGGCCTTCTAATAAGGATGCTGCCTCCTTTCTTTCTGCTGAAGTGTCAGAGGCCAACAAAGGGCCATCCACGCAGAGTCTCTGTGGTGAAGAAAACGGTTCCCAGAGCAGCTCCAAGGGCTGCTTAGGGCAAGTTCAACTACAGCTCCGAATCAGGCCCAGGAGAAGTTGCTACCGCCCAGGAAGGGCATGGTGTTGTGTTAGCCTGGGTGAAGGTCCTGGGGGCTGAAACATTCTTCTGCGGTGACCAAGCTGCCAGAGGTGACATCAGGCTTGGGAGGGGAGCAATTACAGACTTGTTTTGGAAGGAGGCATTTGAAGGAAAAAGTGAGAACTGCTGCTTGATATATATGGAAATGTCGTTAGGATGTTCCAGGCTGTTCTGTCCCTCAGGTAGGCAAGGCATCTTCTGTCAGCATCCTCCCTCCCCAGCCAGAGCGGGGTGTCTCCTTTCCTGCGTCTGCTCTGCTGTCCTGACATCCCCCACCCCCAGCTTCTGTTCCTCTGGGTTTGGCTATTGATCACTCTTAGATGACACCCCCATCTCCTGGCCACCCCTAAATGGTCATCAGCTTAACCCAGCCCCATATAAATCATATAAATGATCATATAAGATAGAAATTCTATAATATAGTAGAAACCCTTTGAAAATATTAAATACCATCTGAATATGAAGTGTAACAGAATATTTTTATCATCTACTCAAAATTACCTGGGTAAAGGTAGTAATTTCACCTTCACTCCACGATTCTTACCTGATTCCAGTTTCTTCATCCCGGTGGACGGCAGCATCTTGTATCTCGGAGATTTCAGGTTATAAATCTGAGAACAATCTTGATTCATTATTTGTTTGAAGGGACTGTCTGAAACCCCAGCTCCTTTACCCCAGCTTCTTATCAGTTACACAAGGAGTCAGATGCCCGGGTTTAAATTCTGCTCCACCTCTTACTAGCTGTGCAACTTTGGACAAGTTTTTTTCTATCTCTCCATGTCTCTTTTTTGTCTTTTGTAAAATGACAATAATAATAATAATAGTGCCTACCTCCTAGGGATGTTTAAAAGATTTAAGAGGCAGAAAATATCTAGTTTTTGATAAGTGTTCAATATACGTTAGCTATTGTTATTATAAATATTAGATTCATAGAATTCCACTGGGACTAACTTTTTGTGGGGTAGGAGAAGCATGATGGGCTGGACACTGAGACAGATCTGGATTTTAATAATGATTTTTTAAAAAAATCCCTCCCCCACCCATTTCCCCTTGGTAACCATAACTTTGTTTTCATGTCTATGACTCTTTTTCTGTTTTGTAAATAGGTTCATTTGTATCATTTTTTTAGCTTCCACATATAAGGGATATCATATGATATTTGTCTTCCTCTGACTTTCTTCATCTCTAGGTCCATCCATGTTGCTTCAAATGACATTATTTCATTCTTTTTCATGGCTGAGTAATATTCCATTAGTACTGACTTTCACAGTTAGAGGTCACTCAGCTTTTCTGAGTTTCACTTGTGCTCATCTGCAAAATAGTACCATGATACTTGCACGCAGTGATGTAATATATGTCTGTGCCAGGTATATGTGTATAGGTGGTGTATGTGACACAGGTAGTGTATGTCTGTGGGTGGTATATGTGTATGCAGGTAGCATATGTGTATGGGTGGTCTGTGTGACACAGGTAGCATACATGTATATGAGTATTTTATATAAAACCAGTAGCACAGTGCCTGGCTGGAGGTTGCCTTCCCATAAACGGTAGCTACTATTATTATTATTGTTATTTGCTTTTTGTTTACAAACGTAGGCTTGGGATTACCCATGGGTAAGAAACATAATTGATATTCAAGGGGCAACCTTTCCTGTCTCAGAGTTAGTCTTGCTTTGAGTTTCTACTCATTCGCACTGTTGGTTCAAACTTCTTGTCCTTTCTTGACTTGGACCTAGTGCCTCCTCTGACCTTTTCAACCTTCGTCTTTCCAGTGTCACCTGGTCCTCTGAATGTTTGGGCTTCTTGTTGTCACCCTGCCAATCAGTCCTTGATCTCAACAGTGTAGCACCTGCCTGGGTTCACCTCCTGGCTATAGCACGTACCTTAAGCCTGTGTCTTAACTTGCCTGAGCCTCGGCCATCTTTCAAATGGTCATTGAAATAATAATCTCATTGCATGGTTGTGAGACCTAAGAAAAGTACCTAACGGTATCCACTGTTCAGATGGTGCTCTGTCTTAAATTGGTTTCCCTGGAAACAGACTCTGAGGTGGCGATTTACATGCAAAAGATTTTGGAGGGCAGTGGTCTTTGGAACAGCATCTTTAAGAAAGTGAGGGTGGCTGGATTGGGCAGAAGGAGGAATTGAATTGCAAGGCAATTGCAACTGAAGCCTCAACAAAACCCAAGGGGAGACTGGAGTCAGGATGATCCTTGGGAATCAGGGAAAAATCCCCAGGCTTTGTTCCTGTATCAACCAGTCATTGAGTGGGGGCTTCCCAGGGGAGGCGGTGTAGCCTTGAGTTACCAAGGGCTTCTGCTGGGGAGGGATGCAATTGAGTGCTACCAGCAGGGTCACTTCCGGTAGCCGAGGATTGGGTGCCTGGGTGTGAAGGAGCCAGGTGCAGCCATGATGCCCACTGCCTGCCCAGTGATGGGGGGCAGGCTCTGCCCTGTCCTCTGGCATCCACTTCCTTTCTCCTCTCATGATGCTACGTTTCACACTGATTAGCAGTCGCTTTTTCCTCTGGGGACCTGTAATTCTTATGTTGCGCCTTTTGAGCTGATATCTAAGGACTATATAGGTTATTATTTATCATTGGTCAACGTTTTTTTGGGTCGGTGGGCAGAGATCAGGGCACCGAGTTATTCACCTCTCAATGTCCAATGAATAAAGACTTAAAGTAGAGGTGATATCTTTCCTTTTTAAATGTAAAGGCTGCTTCTGATCATTTATCAGTATAAAGCCTGCTTAGAGTGCTGAGATAAAAAGGATTTTAAGGCCGTGTCTACGCCTGGCCAGCAAGAAGGCTGTGGTCAATTGGAGGTGCCTGCCGTGTGAGGTTAGAGACAGGGTTGTGGGGGCACTCATGCACCATGTTTGCTATCCCATGTGCAGAGCCTGGTCTTTCTTTCTAGTGTTGGATGTTAGAATACTTTCAACTTTCCTTAGTCTTCCTGGGTGAATTTCTGTGCCCATGCTTACAGATAATTATCCCCTTTCAGTGTAATTAAGACATATGCCTAGGGACTTCCCTGGTGACGCAGTGGTTGAGAATCTGCCTGTCAATGCAGGGGACACAGGTTCAAGCCCTGGTCCGGGAAGATCCCACATGCCTCAGAGCAACTAAGCCCGTGTGCCACAACTACAGAGCCTGCGCTCTAGAGCCTGCGAGCCACAACTACTGAGCCCGTGCGCCACAATTACTGAAGCCCACGTGCCTAGAGCCCATGCTCCGCAACAAGAGAAGCCACTGCAATGAGTCGCCCACACACTGCAACGAAGAGTAGACCCCTCTCACCGCAGCTAGAGAAAGCCTGCGCGCAGCAATGAAGACCCAACATGGCCATAAATAAATAAATAAATAAATAAATAAAAAATCATATGCCTAGAATTGTTTCTCAGGTCACCTTAATCACTCCATCTACACCTTCATCTCCAGGAAAACTGCCATTAAATAATTAGTTTGTTAGAAGGCTTGGGTCACTTTCATGAACATTTGTTTATTTGCTTCCGTTTAAATCTGGACTCACCTTTTGTGAATATATCACACTAAGGCTTATTTGTTTGTTTTATGGATTTGTTTAGCATATCACTTGAGTAGCACTGTTTCTCTGCCATCCTTGTCTGTCTTAGATTGTGTAAGCTCCAGAAGGCAAATACCATGTCTTTTTAGGTTGCATTATACAGTGTTATGCACAAATGAGCAATTAATTCTCAAAACACTGACAGTGGGAGAAAACACAAGGGAACTGGTAATATCTTAAATGATTAAAGTGATGTCTTTAATATATTGGTTATTCCCAACTTTTTTTCTAATAAAAACTGTCAGAAAAAAATGAGATAACATTCAAAGAATACTGAGTTTCTCTGAACTAAATCATTGGTTAAATCAAAATTATTATAAAAAAATTAGTCTTAGGCATTCTGTCTACATTCATGAACTGTTATTGTTGGACACTTCTACCAGGCTCTTTAAATTGTCCTCATGAAGTTAATAGGCTGAAGAATAACTATGGTGGCTGGCAATGGGGAGAGTGAAGGACCCCCATACTTGATCTGAGTAGAAGTTGGCAAACTTTTTCTGTAAAGGGCCACACGATAAAAGCATCTTCAGCCCTGTGGGCCATATGGTCTCTGTCACAACTACTCAACTCAACTCAGCTGTTGTAGCAAGGAAGTAGCCATAGATAACATATAAGCAAATAATCATGGTGGTATTTCAATAAAACTTTATTTACAAAAACAGGAGTGGGCTGGATTTGGCCTGTGGGCTGTGGTTTGCTAACACCGGATCTAAGAGATAAGATGAAATTCCATTGATGGACTACTCATGAACTGAGTCGGGAATACATTACTAAATTGAACCAATGGCAAGAGAGGCACAATTTCAAAGTCAAGAATGTGAAAATGGTTTTCGTGACTTATGCTCATACCACTTGTTTTCCTAGTTTGGTTATTCCTGGGTATGGTGTGCAGGAATGCTCACTCAAGGGTGGGTTTCTAATTCCAAGGGTCCAAGGCACTTCGATTTTTAAGATCCTGGCCACCAAGTGGTCTCAGGATGGGCTCCTGACTTACTGATTCCCAGGTTGGAGAATTCACTGAATGGCTCTGCCCCTGTCTTCATATCTCTTTCCTTGATGGACTGAATTGTGATCTCTTCGTTACCAATTTACCTGGGTTGTTGTGATGGCCAAGCAAAACACTGCTCAGGAACATACACATTCCTGTTAAAAATTAAGGAATATTAAACTTGCTTGTCCCCCTATTTCTCTTAAACTGAGCATGGAAGTTGGTTGATTTTTTTTTTTTTTCTGGTCAGATGTGTGTGTGTCTGTGTGTGTGTGTGTGTGTGTGTGTGTGTGAGAGAGAGAGAGAGAGACAGAGAGAGAGAGAGAGAGAGAGAGAGATAGGATATCCAAATCCTGTTGGATAATTGAATGATTCTTAAGCTTTGCTTCATATCTCACTCACCTTAAGCACTCTTAAAAATCCTAATGCCTTGGCGACATCCCAGATTAACTGTATCTGAATCTCTGGGGATGGGACTCAGACATTAATATTTTTTCAACTACCCAGGTGGATTGTTTTCTATTGCTGTATAACAAATTACTGCAAATTTTGTGGCTTAAAATAACACATATTTATTATCTTACAATGTTGTAGGTTAAAAGTCTGACATAGGTCTCACTGGGCTAAAATCATGAGGTTAGTGGGGCTGTATTCCTTTCTGGGGTCTCTGGTAGAGAAGGTGCCCCCTACCTTGTCCAGGCTCTGGAGGCTGCCCACACTCCCTGGTTTGTGGCCTCCCCCTTTCTTTTCTAAAGCCAGCATCAGTGAGTCCCATCCTCCTTACACTGCATCACTGTGACCTCCTTCTGTGGCTCATCTTTCTCTGACCCAACTCTTCTGCCTCCTCTTCCCCTTTTAAGGACCCCTTCCATTACATTGGACCCATCCAGATAATTCAGGATTATCTTCCTCTTTTAAGGTCAGCTGATTAGCAATGTTAATTCCATCCATAATTAATGGATTCTTCTGTGTGGTGTAACCTAACATATCACAGGTTCTGGGGATTATGAGGTGGACAGCTTTGGGGAGCCATTATTCGGCCTGTCCTGGCAGCTAATTCCAGTTCTGAAAGGCAACAGGGTATAAACCCTAACTAACTAGAACAAATCATGCCCGCATGATTCTATTGATGGCTAAGGAATAAGCATCCATTCCTTCATTAATTCACTCATTCATTCATTCTTTAAACATGGAGTGAGTTCCTATTGTGTTCATTAATTCACTCATTCATTCATTCTTTAAACATGGAGTGAGTTCCTATTGTGTTCTAGGCATTAATGCTTGAGATGCAGTGGTAAACAGGATATTCAAGGTCTAATGAGAGGAAAAAGATACATAAATTGAGAAAATTCAGGTGTCTTGAGTCCTCATAGGAAGGATCGTTTCCCAAATGTTGAGACCAGGTAAAGATTCATGGATGAAGCAACATAGGAATTAAGTAGGTATAGAATGCTGCCTTATAATAGCCTGAGTATCTTTTATAGATGACATGATGCTGTACAAAGAAAATCCTAAAAGACGCTCCCAGAAGTCTACTAGAGCTCATCAATGAATTTGGTAAAGTTACAGGATACAAAATTAATACATAGAAATCTATTGCATTTCTATACACTAACAATGAAAGATCGGAAAGGGAAATTAAGGAAACAATCCCATTTACCATCACATCAAAAAGAAAAATACTTAGGAGTAAACCTACCTAAGAAGACAAAAGACCCGTACTCTGAAAACTATAAGATGCTGATGAAAGAAATCGAAGATGACACAAACAGATAGAAAGATATACCATGTTCTTGGATTGGAAGAATCAATATTATCAAAATGACTACACTATCCAAGGCAATCTACAGATTCGACACTTAATGCATTACTTTTGATACTCACCACAAACTTGCATGGTGGGTACTATTACTGTCATTTGGCAGATGTGGAAATGGAGTCTCATAAAGTTTAAGTAACAGTAAAAGCCCTCTGTTATTCCATGAAATAATGAGATTGGTTCTATACTGAGGCATTAGAATGGCCATCCTTTCTTTAAGCACTGGGCTAATTTACTGCTCTCTTCCAAGTCCAATGATCTTTCTGAAGGAAAACAAAAGAGCAGAAGCCCGATCAAACCATTTGGGTGTAGCCATAGGGTTATAAGCTGCACATAGACCATTGTGTGCTTAGCTTAATCATGTGTTTTCTGTCTGAACTGGGGGTGGGGGGCGGGGGGGGGAGAGGGTGGCAGGGGGGTCCTTGTGAAGGTGCTGGCAGTGCTAACTTTACTGGTTTAACAGGGCTCCCAGCATGCATTGCCAACACAGTCATTCATTGGTGATCTCAGGGCTTGCTGCCCTTCAGAGAGGTGAGCAAGAGGACCCAGGACAGTACTTAGACTCACTCAGCTCCTCCTGTCCACATGAGGCTGGAAGATTCACTCGGGGTACTTCCACTGTGAATCTGCTTTTAGCGGGTTACTTGACTGTCATAGGAAACCAGATTTACTTTCTGTGATGAGAATATAGACAATGGTTCCTGGATAACCAACAACTACAAGCCCTGAAGGAACCACCTACAGTGTGTGGTATACAGTAAGTCCCCTACATACGAACCTTCAAGTTGCGTACTTTCAAAGATGTGAACGTGCGTTCACATGTCCAATCACATAAATTAGTTCACGTGCCTGGCGTACATTGTCACATGTGTGTATCCTCTACAAATGGTTGTCCTTTTGTGTACTTTACTTTAATACTGTACAGAGTACGGTAGTACGGTATCTTTATTTCAAGCCCAGGATGTCTGGAAGCAAGCGTAAAAGCAGTGGTGATGTAGCTGGTACTGTACTGTACTTTTCAGGTACTGTATTGTAAAATTAAAAATGTTTTCTTTATTTTTGTGTTTGTTTGTTTTTTATGTATTATTTGTGTGAAAAGTAATATAAACCTATTATAGTACAATACTATCTAGCTGATTGTGTTAGTTGGGTACCTAGGCTGACTTTGTTGGACTTAATGAAAAAATTGGATTTACAAATGGGATCTCAGAATAGAACTTGTTCGTATGTAGGGGCCTTACTGTATTGGGAACCTGCTGGAAGTTGGTAGAAGGGCCTTTTAATAGTTTCTTTGGGCTGCAGTGTTCTAGGCACTGATGCTTGGAATATAACTGTAAATTGGGAGCCCGAGGTCTAGTGAGGAAATACAGACAATTAGTAAAGGACCTCTTAGGAAGGGGCTTTAGGCTGAATTTTAAGACCAGGTAAGGATTCCTGGAGGAAGTGATGCTCAAAGGTGATGGAGGATTTAGGTTGGGAGAGAATCTTGGGTCATAATAGCCTGAGTGCCTCCTGCAGGTAGTTAATACATTATTTTTAATTCTCACCAAGACTTTACATGGTTTGATACTATTACCACCACTTGGCAGATGAGGCTCCTACAGATTAAGTAACTTTTAAGGTCCCACCAGGAGAATGGCAAAACTGGGTTTGGACTGGAAAAGAACTCGGAGGCTGCAGTGGCTATCTAGTACAGTGGCCATTGACCACATATGGCTATTTGAGTTTAAATTAATTAAATTAAAAAATGCTAAGCTCCTCAGTCACACCAACCACATTTCAAATGCTCAGCATCTTAGAGGGTGATGTCGGCGAGATGGCAGAGTGGGAGTTCCCAGCACTGGTCTCCTCACAGAGAAGAATTCAATTTGAACAATAACCATCCAGCTGGCTAGAGCAGAGAAATACGGAAACATTCATTGAAGAGGGTGGGAAGGTCAGCACGGCAGAGAGAGGCAACATCCTTGTGGGGAAGTGAGAGTGATGTAAAAGCAGCAGGGCCGTCCCCCATGAGGCCCAGGGCTAGGGCTGCCATGCTGCCGAGTTCAGGTTAAAGAATGTTTCCTCCGTCACAGGAAGTTTATTGAACAGCCCTGCTTTAGGGCATCTGGAAAGTATTGGAAGGAGCTCTCGAAGGTCCGTCAGGTTGAGACAGGAGATAGGTGGGCTCCAGGATATTTACAATCAGTCTCCTGTTTACACTTCGAAATAGAAATAACAACAGAAACATGGTAAGTAGCCAGGCTTTGTCTCCTGAGGACACTCTAAGATAACAGTCATGGCAGGAACAGAGAGGCGCTAAACCCTGTTTGAGTAAAGATCAAGAGGTCACATGTTTCCCATCCTTGGGGCAAGGGAGACACTGCACATGCGCAGAAAGCCTCCTCGGGGGTCAAAAAGCAGGGGATGCCAGACTCTAATAAGTCATGCCAAACCCCCTTCCAGAGGCCCTTGTGCTGAAATCCATCTTGGCTGAGGGGTGTGTGAGCACCTAGGGGAGGGTCCTAAGAAAAATTAGCCATGGGGGCAAAGCAAGACTATTGGCCAGGGGGAAGACAAAGACCTGGAAAACTGCCCCCTTATAAACGATTTCAACTTCCCAAAAGCCGTGACTCTCTCAACTCTCTTGCTGAGTTCGCCCGTGCGTCTTTCCCCATGTACTCTGCTTTTCCAATAAATGCTTTACTTTTCTCTTTACCTTCCACCTCCTCGTCAGAATTTTCTATTCAAGGCAGGCAAGAACTGAGGGTTTAGGCCCTAGCCGCTGGCCTTTGTGGTCTAACGGTTAGGACTCCTGGTTTTCATCCAGGCAACGAGGGTTCGATTCCTGGTCAGGGAACTAAGGTCTCACTTATAGCTACCGTTCACTGCTGCCTGCATCGTAAATCAAGGTCAGCAGCAGGCTCAGTAGCACATGGGTACCTGGAATATCAGAACAGGAGGCAGACTCTGTATCTATGCCTAGTTCTGTCCTTATTGGTCACAAGGTAGATGATGAAAGAGTCAGAGAGGCTTTCACTCACTGTGTTCTGCTACAGGCTCATGGAGAATGGGGGTAGAATTCTCGGAGTCACCCAGTTAGTGTTTTTGCAGGGGACTCCGTGCCCCTCTATTCGGGATCTATCCACAGGGGATGCAGGAGGCCCTTGGCTAAGGCATGGCAGTGACCAGGGGCTATTTTAGCACAGTGAAGCCCTGTTACTTCCCATGTGATCTGGGTCTAGAGATTAATACTTATAATCATATATAGAGAGAACACATAATAAATCAGTCAAATGTGTAAAATTAGAAATGATTGCTTTGCTTGAAGATAATTTTCAAGTGATAGCTAAGCCTTCGCTTATAGATAAACTAGTAATATGCTAGTAAATTATTCTTATCTGTTCATTAATACATATCTTTAGAGGACTCCAAATTTATTTCTCTTGTCTTAGTGGAAGTTTACCTTTGTCTTCATGATCCCAACTTTGCAAAGCTACTTTATAAGTATTATATCCTAGCATCTTCCAAACCATCCTCTGAAGATGGGCAAGTATCGTGATCTGCAATGAACAGACGAGGGAAATAGGGTACTTAGGGCTTTATCTTTCCAACCAAAGCAGGTGAGCTGGGGTTGATTCCATGTCTATTGACTCCTAGTTTTAGGGTATTTCTAACAGACCATAAAAGGAAGGCAACCTCACTTATTTAAGCAAAATGCGTCTATAATGACTACTTTCCTCCATTGTTAAGAAGGTGTGCCCTCTACACTGTTCATATTAATGAGATTTTACTGCTCTCAGAAAAGATGTTGATTCATGAAGGAGTCATGAAGGAGACTGTGGACTGTTTTATTGCATACACATCAATTGTTGTCTCAATACCGAGGTAATAGGAGATGATGATGTTAGTTGCTGTTTAATCACCTATTAGGGACTAAGTACTAAACAAGTGTAAGCACCTCAAATGGATCTTAATTTGTTGATTACCAGAAAATGTGCATTGTTTCTCTGTTTTAGTCTGTTAGAGTGAAATGGTATTGTTATTGATGGTCTACATAGCAATTCCACTGTGATAGATGCCAACAAACACACATGGCTTAAAGGGCCTTGCTCTGGTCTTCAAATAGAGATCAATGACTATTTTATTTGTTCAGCCCTCCCTCCAGCCGGTGGCTGGGCCCCCATCCTGAGGGAGCTGGGATGATTAATGATCTCTTGGAGGTATTAATGCCTCATGTTTTGGTACTCTAATTATAGAAGCAGATTGGAGCCAAGCTCTAGAGTAGGTTTCAGATTGAAGGATATTTACAAAGTAGGTGATTGGTACAACACTTCTTCTTCTTTCCATTTCACCATAAATCAGTCATGAATGATTTTTCTACTGTAATTTTTCATAGGCTTTGAACTTGGGTAATGAGCATCCCTGTCTCGGGTGAAGCTGTGATTTTCCTGGATATTGTTGGAAAGAAGATGAAGATTTATGAAGGGGCTTAGAGGGAAATAGATTGCATTTCTTCTTCCCCTCTGCTTGTTTTTTCCCTCCTCTCCTATACCCCAGCCCTGATAAGTCTTAGCTTTCACATGTGGCATATACTATTGGGGAAATGGGAAAGCTCCAGTATGTCTTGACCTACTTTGCAGCGACTGTACGATCACAAATAAGCCCCTGATACTGTATAAAGTAGTGCTGGATTCCACACTGAGGAGAACATCTGGAGAAGCAAAGAGTGTATTTGCCTGGGTAGCATGATTCTTATTTGCTGAATATGTTGACTTCAGATTTTTTTAAAAATATGGGGCAGCCCAAGGTGTTGCTACCACCAAAGAAGCTACCCTCAGGGCTATGAGCAAATGTCTTAGGAACCTGGGTGAAGGGAGGGGCTTCCTGTGGAATCTTTTGACAAATTTCCTCTCCCCACCCACGACAGCAGCTACCCTACTGTGGGCAATGCCCTGCACCTTTGCCTGGTGGAAACCTGGCTTGCAAGTCATGGAAAAGCACAGGGTTTTTTTTGTATAGGCGTAATTTTTGTTTTTTAAAGAATTTTCTTATCTGAGAAACAGAGTGGGTCAAATAGATAATTTACAGAAACCCAAATTTAACAGATGCTCAACTTTACCTTTATGCCATAGCACATGGAAAGATCCACTGTGGCTTTTGAGATGCTCAGTTTTTCTATTGCTGCAAGGCTGTTTGAAGCCCTGGGTGTCAGAGCCATATATTACATTTTAAATCCATTTAAAATAGGAGGGTCATTTATTAACAGATTTGTATTCCTGTTCTATAAATGTTCGAAAAGAATGTCTCTCTTCCTTTGATCCTTCCTTCCTTCCTTTCTGCCTGCCTACTTGTCTGCCCTTCCTCCTAAAATATCAAAGCACTAACCTGGTCCTGGGTGGGAGAGAGAGGTGATTTTGAAAATAGATTGGACTCAGTTCTTGTCCTCTAAGACCTTATGCTCTGTGGGGCATGTGGGGAGGGAGTATAAGTTTATGTTGTTGTTCAGACAACAGAGTCTACTCTAACCAAAAAAAAAACCTGTTTATTTGAGGGTGTTAGGTAGCTGACAAAATCTTTGGAAAGCCCTGGGGACTGTATTCAGATGCCATGCAGCCAAGTGTGAGAGCTGCCAGGGCGGTACCCAACCACAGCCTTGCTTGTGACATCAGGCAAGACCCTCTGCCATCGCTGCCACAGGAGGGATCCCCCTACACCAGGCTTGGAAGAGCCCATCTCCCCAGGAGCATCAGTGGTCTTGCATTGCCTTCTTCTTTATTCCAAACCTCTGCAGGTTACATCTCCTTGGCAAAACCTAGGTCACAGCAGAGATCTTGACTGCAGAGTCATCTGGGCAATGTAGTTTTAAGCTTTCCAGTCTCTGCCATGTAAGAAGTTAGACTAGAAAGGCTGGCATGTGTATGGAGAAAATGAATCCATGGTACCCACCACAGGGAGATGGACAGACTAGGATATAACCACAGTAAATTGTGTAAGTGTTGTGCTGGAACAGATAATAGTACTGTAGGAGCATCAAGTGAAAGCATCTGTCTCAGAGGGAGGAGGGGCTTAGGGTTTTACTTACTGAGGCTTGAAGTGTTTCACGATTGTGTTAGTCAGCATAGGAGAGGGATATGATGTAAAAACCAACAGCTTCAAAATCTCAGTGCTCTCTCTGTCTCTCACTCACATACACACAAACACACACACACACCCCTCATGCAAAGTCTGCTCCATGGGTGGGACTGGGTATCAATTTGTGAGGCCTGGTGCAAAATGAAAATATTGAACCCTCTTTCCAACAATTATTCAGAATTTCAGAACATTAACAGCGGGACACTCTGTGCTTGGTTTAGCACAGAGTGTAGGGTCCTGTGTGATTCCATAGGCATGCCCCTGAGGCTGGCCCTGTTGGTTGGGGGGGTGTGCGTGCGGGGGCCAGGAGACTCTCCAGGGAAGCTTCCTTCTACCAGGTAACTCAGTAATTCAAGCAGCTCTAGTCTGTGGCTCTGCCATCTCAACAGACCTGCTCCACATTTGCCAAGACTGGGCAACAAGACTGGAGGGCCGTGCTGGGGCTGTCACCACCTCAGCCCAGAGGTGACATGTCTTCTGCTCTTGTTTTGTCGGCCAGAACTGGTCACAGAGCCTTGACCGGCTACAGGGGGACTGGGAAGCAGAGTCTTCTGTGTGCCCAGGGAGTAGGGGAGATGCATCATAGTGAACCAACAATACATGCCTAGTGGCTCAAAGAGAAGGGAAAGACAAAAACAATAACTTTGCTCTTTGAAAATACTATCTGTATTTGAATTTTGATAAATCTAGTGTGGATTAAAAATTCAAGAAGTGTGTTTGCCTTTTGTCAATCAATTCACTCTCAACAGAACAATCTCAAAACAAATATTTTGCTAAATACAAATGTAACTAGAATAATTAGTAGTGACTAATAAAAATTTGAGGGAGTTTGAGTCGAATGCTTTAGAGCAAGAAAAAATATTTCTGTTTTAGTACATATGTCTTGTCTGAAGACACAAATTACTTTATTGAAAACAAACGTATAGGACAACTGAATAAAAACATTCTTTTGAATTCGTTATCTTTAATGAAATATATGTGCTCAGACAACACAATAGCATCACTAAAATTATTCTGAATATTTTTACCTGCTTCTGTGAACTGTTCTGAATTATCTTTACCTGTTGTGGGCTCAGGTATACTCATGCATGAAGTCTACTGCTGAACTTGGGAAATAGGTGCTTAAAAGAAGCTGACCTTTTTTGTCACTAATGTTCTATGTTTGTTACTCTGACACTTCTAATTATGAACTAAGACTCAAAATAGCCAAGTTAATGAGAGGTACAGCCAATAAAAGGAGCTCCAAAAAGAGATAAATGAATGTGGTTCACAGTAGACAGGTGAGAATTCCTATTGGCAGTCATGTTTCTTTCTTTCCAGTGAACACTATTATTGAGGTGCACAGTTAATTTGCACTCCTTTAATTTTACTCCTTTAAATTTAGTTTTGCCCCACCCTCTTTCTTTTGCCATTTCTTCTGCTCTGGTACTGAACTACTATTACTATTAGAATGTTTTATTTTTTTATCTTATTATTTTTCTAGTTGATTTTAGAATGTTTTATTTTTATGTTATATAAAAAATAAACTGTGCTCAACTGGAAAGAAAATTAGACTTGAGAACAGATCATCAGGGTCCCGTCCCAAACACTAGAAACAACTTTGTAAGTGTATCTTTTGGCCTTTCCTCATCTATAAAATGGGAATGATGATTATGAGGATCATAATGATGAATATGGTGCGTGGGATGATGACTGATTAACTGACTGTTCTTCTGACCCAGTTTTACACCCCAGAATCTGAACCAGGGGTGGGCAAACTGTGGCCAACAGATCCAGCCTGGCCTTTCACCAGGTTCTGTGAATAGTGTTTTACTGGCGCACAGACATGCCCATTCACTTGTGTCTTGCCCGGGGCTGCTTTCATGTTGCAGTAGCTGAATTGAGTCGTAGCAGCAGAGACTCCGTAGCCTGCAAAGCCTAGAGTGTCTACTATCTACATGCTCACCAAATACCTGTTTTGATTTGAGAAAATTTAGGAATATTGCCTGAGGGAGATAGGAGGCTGCCTTTAGAAAATTCTGAACTGTCTGCTGTACCCAGAAAGTCCCCAAGGAGAGCCTAACCCAGCTTTCAGCTGCTGAGAGAGATGTGTAACACTGATCTTTCAGTATTCTTTTAAATACTACTTACAGGGTTACTGTTGGCAGAGGTCATTATGCAAATACAGATTCATCTCAGATTCATCTCTCCATTGTAGTACATGCAAGGCATTTGCACACATGTACATTGCATTAAGGCCTGAGCATAATGTATATACTTTAGTCACTTTATGAAATTGCTCAGTCATCTGGATGTCTTCCACTGTGTTTACCAGGAAATGTGAAATAGAGAATTGAGCAATTTTCTCATCAATTTGATCACTGGCAACCTGGATGCCTTTCATTTAAAAAAAAACTGCTCCCCTCATTGCTGGAATTTATTTATTTCTTTTACTAAATTACCCAGTGAATTACTCCAATTTTCCAATCTATCTTACCATTGAAGGCTCAGTCTGTTTGAATTTTGCATGTGGTTGGTACACAATTGGGGTCTGTTCCCAAAGTGTAAGCATTTTCAGTCAGTGTGGCATTCATGTTTATTTATCCATCTACTTGCTCGGTTCTTTTGATCTACAGCCTAAATTGTTCCAATGTCACCTTTAAATCAATCAAGAACTACTGTAGAAACACACAAAGGAGGAGAGACATTGGAATGGAAGACCAAGAACTGAAGAATTTGGAGAAATAGTGCTCTATTGACCAAGGTGTTAGGAGAAAAGGCCTTGGAGGAGGCAAGCAGGTAATAGAAGGCTGTAGATGGAAGCTTTGGGAGTAGTTTTGTGGGATGTGAGAGAAGCAGAAACAGCCAGTGCTTCAGAAGGGACCCTTAGTGGAAGAGCTGTGATCTTTCGGTTCATAAAGATTGATGAGGGAGAGAGAATGTTTTAAGGAAGGTTAATGGCCAATACAGTTATATTCAAGAATAACCAATCTGGGAAAATAAAACTGGGTGTGAATTACAACATGGGCCTTGTTGAAAGAGAGGATCTTGAACTGGTTCCATCTGGTCCTACCTTGGTCAGATGTGGGAAATTTCTTATCATGCTCCCGCCACCTCCTTCTGGTTCAAGATCTCTCGAACCTCCAGGGGTTAACGAGCATCCTTACCATTAAGGATGTCTGTGTGGAGTGGTCCAAGGGGGTCAGGAGCAAAGTCACAGGACCAGGCAGATGTCATCGTTGAGGGACATCAGCAGGCATCGTGTGCCCTGCAGTGTCCTCAGTGGCATCACTGAAGAGACATCTGGATGCTGGCCCCTCACAGCCCCAGCTTCTGGCCACGGATGCTGCACTTTAGGGAGGATGTTGGTTTCTGAGTCTCATGCCTTCCTGCTTACACAGCTCCTCTCCTTCCTCTTTTCCTGCTCATTTGTGCCAATGGTTTGTACATTTTGAAGCGTAGCTTTTGAACTTACAATGAAGTAGTTTTGTAGTCCGTTTCCTGATTTCGCCCAGAGTGACTCATTCACATTCTAGAAAGAGCCCTGGGAGTTCTGAGGAAGGAGTTTCTCAGGAAGAATAATGCCTTAAAATACTGTAACCTGCCAAAAGCGGTTATTAGATTTGATGATTTAGAGTTTATTGGTGACCTCTGACGCTGAACTGGAGGAAGCCATGTCTTAGGACCAAGATTCAGAGAGCATTCAGAAGGGTTTTCTTATTGGTTGGTTGGTTAGCTGTTTCTAGATATGAAGTTTTAAGTGAATACAAAAAGGCACTGGAACTTTCCATAGTGATGGGGAAAGACCACAAGCTGGTCCAGGTCTCAGTCACTCAGAGCTCAGAAGACATCTGTCACAATTAAAGCCAAGAACCAAGGACTAACAGAGGAAGCAGCGGGTCAGGTCCAAAGGAATGAGATGGAGAGAGGTTATTGGCCAGTGGGTTGGAAAAGTTCCTGTAGAGAAGTTTTGCAGTGACTGACATCTTTTGAAAGCCCTTGCTTCCTGCAAGTGACCTTTCTCAGTTACAAGGGACTTTCCACAATTTGATGAGTGAATGCCCGAGGAAGTGGTAGTTAACTTGTGTCTGGAAGGAAATACAGGTTAGCTTGGTAACTTAGAGGGAATAAAGGTCATTCTAATTAAGAGGATTTATTGAATGGGGACAGAAGTGGTCTAAGTCTGGCATATCCTGAAGACTGTTAGCAAACTGGCATATTCAAATCAATGTTTTCCAGCAGTTGGCGTGTGCTCTGAGAGTCTCAGTGCAACTTTGATTTTGTGTCTTGTGCTTTTCTTTGAGTGTAAGTGTGTAAGCTATTTAAGTTAGGTTGTAAACGTGAAGGCTCAGCCTACAACTTTTATTTCAAAGGGCAGACAACGCTGGTGGAATTATAGCCCTCTTGGTATAGTTTTAACAAAATGCTGTGATTCTTTGTTTTCCTTCCCTTACCTCACCAAAGAGCTTCTTGACCTAGATCTGTGCAAATTATGATGTACACACAAATTACTTGAGGATTGTCAAAAATGCAGATTCTACCACTTATATGTGAAACCTAAAAAATAGTGCAAATGAACTTATTTACAAAACAGAATCACAGACATAAAAATCAAACTTGTGGTTACCAAAGGGGAAGGGGGGAGGGTTAAACTAGGAGTTTGGGATTAACAGGTGCACACTACCATATATAAAGTAGATAACCAACAAGGTCCTACCATATAGCAGAAGGAATTGTATTCAATATCTTGTAATAACCTATAGTGGAAAATAATTTTAAAAAGAATATAAATATAGGATATAGATACATACATATATATGTATAACTGAATCACTTTGCTGTACACCTAAAACTAACACAATATTGTAAATCAACTATAGTTCAATGAAAAACAAATTGCAGATTCTGTTTCCGTAGGTCTGGCGGGGGAGAGGCCTAAGAGTCACGCTGATGATGCTAGTCTGAGGACCATATTTTGAGTAGAAGTCACTCAGTGAAGGGGAATAGGTTTGGTAGCAAAAAGGGGTTGAGCTTTATAACCAGGAAGGCCTGGGTGGTTTGAATTCTGGCTCTGAGACTTATGATGACTTGAAACTTGTGTGACTTAGACAGGTTGTTTAAGCCCTTTGAGCCTTGTTTCCTTATCTGGAAAGTGGGGATAATGACTCTGCCTTTACAAGGACCATTCTAACCTATACATTTCCTCCTACATGTCTTGTTCACCCTTTCACCTCCAGTGCTAAGCACAGTACCTGACGTATAACAAATAATCCATAAACGTGCAGTGAATGAATGATTGAGTGAATTAACAAATTACCAAAAAAATAGGTTTGATTGTAAATTTTAGGATGTAAATGGAATATGCAGCAGTGTCTGGCCCTAAGAGACATTTTCATAAATGTTGGTTTCTTCCCTTCCCTTTCCCTCTGAAACCAAAGCTGAATTTGGGTGCGTCTCTCAAACTGTTGAAGCAACAACATATAAAATGGGTGCTCTCTTTAGGATCCTTCAGTGAAATAACAGTCACACTTCCAATGACAGACGCTTGATGGATTTTTGAGGGAGCAGTTCCATAATGTTGTTGTTCCACAGAAATGGACCAGGGTAAATTCAACAATCCCTTCTCACAAATTGATCATCAGAATCTATGTACACGTCTTACCTGCTGGAGCCCTGGTAGGGAAGCAATTGTGAGAAAACACAAAGCTTTTTAGAATTCTGTGCATTTAGAACAAACTGGAACCAGATATACAGCTGAATTTGGAAATACGAATTTCACAAGAGTTAACATGAATTCATGTATTAGTATGACTTAGTTTAATCAGATTGCTTTCCTCACTTTCAGTCAGTCAACAGTATTTACTAAGTACCTGCTGTGTACCAGGGACTGAAGGAGAGGCTGATCAATCTCATCACATCTTAGGCAGGAAACCTTGGGCAGTTCCTGAATTAATGATGATGGGTGAGCCCATGAGCTGGCTGGATAGTTAGATAGATGGGACAACCATTGATTCTAAAAGCAGCCAACCACACTAGTGGTGACCAGTGGGGAGAAGGAAGGAGGCAGGGGCAAATTAGGGCCATGGGATTAAGAGATACAAACTACTATGTATAAAGTAGATAAGCTACAAGGATATATTATACAGCACAAGGAATTATAGCCATAATCTTGTAATAACTTTTAATGGAGGATAATCTGTAAAAATACTGAATCACAATGAATTGAAGCTAATATAATGTTGTCAATCAACTATACTTCAACAAAAATAAGTGAAAAATAAAAACACTCAACCGTATTGAGATTAGGAGTACTTAGAAATGTAAATGGCATCAGTTGAAGTACTGTCACTGTGTTTTTTATAGCTGTGAGAGAAATATTGAAAAGTGGTAGAGGGGAAGAGGGGTATAAGCAAAAAACACTGTCAAAACAAGTCTTCTTATTGTTCTGGAGATATTGTCTCAAGAAATCAGTCTTTTCTTATTAGAAAAAGTGAAGGTGAGAAATAACTGCTCTTATTATTTAATAAGTAGAGTGAGTCAGAGCAGAAAGACCGCTAAGAGTTATATTTTTCTGGGAGGATAAGGGTGGAGACTGAAGGGGCCAAGTATACTGAAACTCATTTCCAAATGGGAGAATGTGGTCTTGAGAGTAGGTGCAAAAAACAGACCAATAAGGGAACCATGTGTCAAGAAGGCAGTACACCGGGAGGAAATGAAACATGGCCCTAGGCAAATGGAATTCATCTTGAAGCAGAGGAAGAGGAGGGGGTAAAAGAAAAGGGGCATGGGGGGAGAGACAGAGAGAGAGACAGAGAGAAAGACAGAGAGAAAACCAGGAGAGAAACCTACACGTTAAATTAGCCATGTGTCCATCCTTCCTGTTAAGCAAAGTGGATGGACTATACTAAGTGGTTTTCAGATTGTCCTTTGTACATTTTAGGGGCATGGGAGGGGTCTTCTCAGGGTGTAGGTGTTCAAAAGTGGCTAGAAACTAATGACCCAGGGATGATCCCTAGATCTAACAAATTAGGATTTTCTGACTTTTATCATCCCCCTAATAGGGAAGGATTGACGATGAAAAGCAAAATAACACTTCTATTTTATGCTTCCAATTAACTGAGAAACTTATTGTACTTGCTAAGTAATCTGTATGTAATGTGATTTGATGATTAGCAATTAACACTAGTATTTCCAAAATCTTGTTAATTTTATGCATGCATCGTTTGGAAGAGGAGTCCTGGATTCATTTTGACTCATTGAACCACCAAGTTCCAATAGTGGTATCAGGATGGAATAGGAAATGGACTAAGGTCCTGGAAAGAATTGCTGTACAAGTGATGCCCCCAATAAGCCACATGTTGTATACAAATGATCTTAATTCGGGCAGGTTATGAGCTTAGTGTTGGCATTAGATTTTATTTGATTGGGTAATGTGGAGACTTGCCCTCTCTTAGCTCCAGCGAAGTAAAGAGTAAAGCACCCATAAAGAGGTATCAATGTTTTATAGGCTCTTTTGGTAAAATGAAATGACTCCTCCTAGTGGCAAATTAGGGGGTAGGGCGGACTCTAAGAGAAGGAGGGAAGAAAGGGCAGGGTGACGGTGAACAGCCAGTTAATTCCTTCTGAGCCAATCGTAGGGTGAGTTACTGACTATGCCGGGTTAGGAGAGGATGCACAGAGAGAGGATCTATAGGGCAGACAAAAATAAGATGTTGACCAGAAACTCTTTTCTTTAGTTCAGAATGCTGACCCCACAGTTCGGATCACAGGTTTTTTGGAAGGTGGATGGGTCTTCTAGGTAAAATGAAGGAAACAGCATAAGCTCCTCCCAACTCATTAATAACCAAGAGTGCCTTTTTAGAAAAACTTTCGGTGTGGTTAAGATTGACTAAAAGAATCTAATTCCTATAATTTTATCTTTGCCAATATTATTTTAATAGAAAACTGATTTTTAAAAATTCTTAGTTGTAGGAAACAGTTTATGTTTCATTGTTGGCAAGCAGTAGCTGGCTATGTTGGTAAACTGTCACACAGATGCTGTGGGACACTTTCTCCTTGAAAGAACTGACAGTATTAGAGAAGGAACACAAAAGCCGCTGGAGTGTGTATTGACTTTGTAAATCGTGTTCGGATAAGTGGCTGCCACCACCAGAAAGACCCACGGTCAAGGCTCGGTTCACTCCTTCAGCCCCTTGAATTTGCAGAAGCTGCATCTCATCTGCCTGTTAGTTTCAGGGTAGGTTTGTGCTGATAGTATTCTGACAAAGGTCAATAACTATCTCAAATAATGTTGTGTTACATCCAACATATTAAAAATAAAAAGCCGAAAGCAGTTACTGAATTGTTTTCATCTGGCAGTTAATGGAGATTGGTTTTTGACCTGTCGTTATGTCCACAAATAGTTAATCCCATTATTGTAAAGAAAATGAAGCTATTAGCCTTATTTATAGAAGGATATTTTAAAAGAGTGAACAACTGGGGCCGGAGAATACTTTCTCAGGCTTTTAAACGCAGTTAGGAGATTTTCAACTAAGAAACCTAGAATGGAAATTACTCTTCTAAATGTAATTTGAACACAGTATTTTGTGTATCATTATCTGTACAGAAACAACTGTAAGAACCATATATTTTGAAGCCAAATGATTTTCCCGAATCATATGCCTTTTCTAATCCATACAGCTAAACATTCTGATACCCCCAAGTCTTATTCTGGAGCCATTTGTCAGAATTATATCAAAAGCTTAGTGCTTATGCTGTCATATTATCACCAGGGGCAATACCTTCAAGCCCTAAATGAAATAAACATGTATAGTTGTAATTTACCTGCTCACCTCTTTGTTTTGGTTTTTTTTCCCCACCGTTCTTTACTGTTGTCTGTAAACAAAGTCACACCTCTGTGACTTCCAGGACTTCGAACAGTTTACGAGAATGTTAGAATCACTTTTGACATTTCAGGGCTTGACGCACATGACTGATGATGTCCTTGATAATGCAGGATGTGTTTTGCTGCTTGAAAGCTCTAATGTACTTAAAATTGATGGAAAGAACTAATTTCCTTGAGGTGACAAGTCAGTGTATAGTGAGTTAATTGCATGCACAAACTCTCTTTTCAAGACAAGCCAAGATTTTATTTTCCAGCACAGAATGGTGAGTGCATGATCAGATCCCCTAGGTAACTGAAGCCTTTCCTCCTGGCGTGCAAAGTATTTAGTGTCTGGGTGCATTTCACAGAGTAACCGTCTTCCGTTTAGCATCCTCACTCAGCGAGGATGAGGTCACCCATCATAACTATGAATGGCCTGGCCGTGTGAATTAGAGATTTGTTGAAAGTCTGTGGCAACACTGATCCTTGGCTCTTTCCCCGCCCCCTGATACTGAATTTAATGTAAGGCTCCATACGTGTTTTTTGGCCTTATCATTCAAGTCCTTTGTCACATTAACTGAGCCATAGCATCTCTCTCCTTGCTTTTCCTGTCCCACTTCAATCTCTAGAAAATTTGCAAATTTCTTTGCTGTGATTTTCCCACTAACCCTGACCTCCTGGAATGCCTTCTGTCCTCCTGAATCCAATACACTTTTAAGTCCCACCCTTTCTCTGAAGGCTTCGCTGACCAGCTTAGGGACCACCTTGGCTGTGTTCTCAGTCCCCTGGACCGTCCTGTCCTGTAATTTCTCTGTGTGCATATCTCCCCACAATCCAGATTCTGGATTCTGAGCTTCTCAAAGGCAGGTTCAGTACCATAATTGTGTATATCCCTTCCTTATCCAGTACATATGTGTATATGTAGTTGAATCAGTTGGGCAAATTGAAAATTAATATTCTGAGTCCATCTCTTTGCCTTTATATTAGCCTGATACCCTAAACTAGAAGATTATAAGCTTATTGAGGACAGGGACCATGGTTGACATAACTTTCAATCCCCAGCACCCAGAGGCTGCCATGTTATAGGTGCTCTGCATTTTGTTGAACTGAACTGAATTACCTCTTGAACTGAATTAACAGGATGTACATGCCTGTTTTAAAGATGTTCAGAGAAAAAAGATATTTCGTAGCATTCCTTGATAATTGGGCTTCTGAACATTATTTGTGTTTAACTCAAGTTGTCCTAGCTGAGATGGCTTCTGCTTTGGCTTTGGCAAAACCTTTGGCTACTGATGACAGCTTGACTTAATCACCACTTCTAACGAGAGTTGCATTATTCATGTACACAGCCTCGCAATTTAGTTTAAATACTTTAAAATAAAATGACAAATATCCCAAGATACTTTACATTATATGAATGGGGCACATCCAACTGGGAACTGTAAGCATGGCTCTTATTATTAAAGCTTTACATGGAGATGTATAGCTGCGTTTCCAAATTTCTGAGTCTGAATCTCAGCTTTATTTAGAGAATGCTAGAATCATTGGCTAAAAGTCAAGTCATTTCACTGATCAGCTGACAATATTTCTCTATATTGACTGGTGGGTGTACAGCTTCCCACAGCACCCCCTGGTGACAGTCCCCACATTTACCACCCAAAGCCTGTTTGGAACATGATACGGTTGGTGGCTGATGAACAATGTTGAGACATGGCATTAAAACTCACAAGATGTGATTTTCATTTGCCCTGCCATTGTCATGGGCATTCCAACCATCTTTGAGAATAAATCCACCAAGAACAGACCCACCCTCAAATTTCCAGGTGACAAGATGTTCATTTCCATTGTCCTTTAAATGTAAATATAGATATAAATACTGAGAAAGATGTACTGTTATTAAAATTCTGTCAAAAGGAGAGCAGGGCTGGGGAACACATAGCCTCTTCCTCCCCCCAGGCGTATCCTCACTGTTCTCTATCGCCTAAAGAGACCCTTCCCTGAACCTCAGACCCGAGCAATTTGTTGGACATAGTATGTAGACTAGATTTTACACTCAAGTAAACACACTCTGTGTGCTCCCCAAAAGGCCAATATTTATATATCAAGCTCACCAGGTTAAATTTACTTTCCCACATTAAGCCTGCATGATGAATGGCTTTATCTTGCCTATTAAAGCCTGTTAAATCATAAATCCCCAGGCAGGAGAAAGAGAAAAAATGACTTCTATGAAGAAAACCACTGTGGGACAAACTATTACCATTTAAGATGGTTACACTGAACCACATTTGCTAACAATAATATGTAAAAGACCTTGGAAAACCCATTTACTCTTATTTTCCTTCCGTTTCAATTTCTTTTGCTAACAACAACCAAAAAGGAATGTTGATACAGGAATAGATATTCTAATGACTAACCCAGTATTTCTATTTCCCTATTTTATTACCTCCATAATACAGTATTCCTGGAACCAATTTTACTTATATTCTTATTTGTTAGATTAGTAAAGAAATGACTGAATAAACATGAGTGTGAAAGTGCTGCCATGTTCTAGTAGGGAGGCCCTCCTGCTGACCGAGGCCCCACCTGCTCCTCAGTGTTTAGGACACTTGCTGCTTCTCAGAGGCTCTGCCTCCTGTGGTTGGTAGGGCTCTTGTCCTCCTGCACCACACTTATATAGAGGTTTGTATTTTGTTTAGGTAACTATTTTAATCTGCTTTGTATTAAAGGTATTTAAGTAGTGCTGGTGGTCACCTAGAGAGCATGTTGTTTAATTTTAAATCTACCCAGATATGGAAACAACCTAAATGGCCATTGACAGATGAATGGATAAAGAAGATGTGGTACATATATACAATGGAATATTACTCAGCCATAAAAAGAATGAAATAATGCCATTTGCAGCAACATGGATGGACCCAGAGATTATCATACTAAGCGAAGTAAGTCAGACAAAGACAAATATCATATGATATCACTTATATGTGGAATCTAAAATATGACACAAATGAACTTATCTACGAAACCGAAACAGGCTCACAGACATAGAGAACAGACATGTGGTTGCCAAAGTGGAGGGGGGTGGGGGAGGGATAGATTGGGAGTTTGGGATTAGCAGATGCAAACTGTTACCTATAGAATGGATAAACAACAAGGTCCTACTATATAGCACATGGAACTAGATTCAATATCCTGTGACAAACCATAATGGAAAAGAATATATATATGTATATGTATAACTGAGTCACTTTGCTGTACAGCAGAAATTAACACAACATTGTAAATCAACTATACTTCAATAAAATTTAAAAAAACTACCCAGATAGTGTTTTTTATTCTTCTTTCTTTGTATTCCACAAAGCGGAGCATAGGGTATTTAGAAGATAGGTTAGCATCAGGTAACTGTATAATTTATAGTCCAAACTGGACACTCTTAAGAGTGAAGGAGGTAGTATTAGAAATATTCTGGGACAGCAGGACCCTCCAGGGCAAACCAGATGTGTGGGATCCCTAGGAAGCACGAATGATAATTCTGATTTAAATAAGATTGAACGTTAATGAGATTGTACAGAGGACACTATGTTTGTGTCTGTTTTCTGATACCTAAGAATAGACTTTAGGGGGTTATTGTGAATAAATTTGTTCTTCGTATTCCTACTGGGGTTACACATTGGAAGACAAGAGAATAAACATGGATGGCAAATTTTTGGATGCTTCAGGCTCCAGTCCTGCAGGTGAGAACATAAATAAGGTATGTGGTTTCTATTGTACAGGTTCTGTATACTGGGTGCATTCAGGAAATAATTGTTTGTAGCTTAACATGACGGCTGTGTACATGTCTGTCTTTGTTACTACATTATAACCAACTTCATGGCAGAAAATGTTTGTTATTTATGTTTGTGTCTCTCACAGCCTCTTGAATGTGCAAGTCAAAACACTGTGTGCTGTGAAATCGTGTGGAATCTTGGAAGAGCTTTGCTAGCTCAGCCTATGCTTAGTGAAGTCTCTTCTATAAAATTATTTAAAAAGAATTTTTTCTCCCTCTTATTTTATTTTATTTTATTTTTGTATGGGTATAATTGCTTTACAATCTTGTGTTAGTTTCTGCTGTACAGGGAAGTGAATCAGCTATATGTATACATATATCCCCTCCCTCTTGCACCTCCCTCTCACCCCCCACCCCCATTGCACCCATCCAGGTCGTCACAGAGCACCGAGCTGAGCTTCCTGTGCTTTATAGCATGTTCCCGATAACTACCTATTTTACACATGGTAGTGTATATATGTCAATCCTAATCTCCCAATTCGTCCCACCCTCCCCTTCCCGCTCTATGTCCATAAGTCCGGTCTCTATGTCTACATCTCTATTTCTGCTCTGCAAATATGTTCACCTGTACAATTTTTCTAGATTCCACATATATGTGTTAATATACAATATTTGTTTTTCTCTTTCTGGCTTACTGCACTCTGTATGACAGACTCTAGGTCCATCCACATCTCTACAAATGTCCCAGTTTCGTTCCTTTTCATGGCTGAGTAATATTGCATTGTATATATGTACCACACCTTCTTTATCCATTCATCAGTCATTGGACATTTAGGTTGTTTCCATGTCCTGGCTATTATAAATAGTGCTGCAGTGAACATTGGGGTACATGTATCTTTTTGAATTATGGTTTTCTCAGGGTATATGCCCAGTAGTGGGATTGCTGGGTCATATGGTAGTTCTATTTTTAGTTTTTTTAAGGAACCTCCATACTGTTCTCCACAGTGGCTGTATCAATTTACATTCCCACCAACAGTGCAAGAGGGTTCCCTTTTCTCCACACCCTCTCCAGCATTTATAGTTTGTATTATTTTTTTGATGATGGCCATACTGACCAGTATGAGGTGATACCTCATTGTAGTTTTGATTTGCATTTCTCTAATAATTAGTGATGTTGAGCATATTTTCATGTGCCCATTGGCCATCTGTATGTCCTCCTTGGAGAGATGTCTATTTAGGTCTTCTGCCCATTTATTGATTTTTTTTTTGCTGTACGTGGGCCTCTCACTGCTGTGGCCTCTCCTGTTGTGGAGCACAGGCTCCGGACGCGCAGGCTCAGCAGCCATGGCTCATGGGCCCAGCCACTCCGCAGCATGTGGGATCTTCCTGGACCGGGGCACAAACCCGTGTCCCCTGCATCGGCAGGCGGACTCTCAACCACTGCGCCACCAGGGAAGCACCTGATTTGTTTTTGTTTTTGATTGTGTTTTTGTTTTTGATATTAAACTGCATGAGCTGTTTGTATATTTTGGAGATTAATCCTTTGTCTGTTGCTACTTTGGCACATATTTTCACCCATTCTGAGGGTTGTGTTTTCATCTTGTTTATGGTTTCCTTTGCCGTGCAAAAGCTTTTAAGTTTCATTAGGCCCCATTTGTTTATTTTTGGTTTTATTTTCATTACTCTAGGAGGTGGGTCAAAAACGATCCTGCTGTGATTTATGTCAAAGAGTGTTTTTCCTATGTTTTCCTCTAAGAGTTTTATAGTGTCCGGTCTTACATTTAGGTCTTTAATTCATTTTGCGTTTATTTTTATGCATGGTGTTAGGGAGTGTTCTAATTTCATTCTTTTACATGTTGCTGTCCAGTTTTCCCAGCACTACTTATTGAAGAGGATGTCTTTTCTCCATTGTATGTACTTGCCTCCTTTGTCATAAATTAGGTGACCATAGGTGCGTGGGTTTATCTCTGGGCCTTCTATCCTATACCATTGATCTATATTTCTTTTTTTGTGCCTGTACCATACTGTCTTGATTATTGTAGCTTTGTAGTATAGTTTGAAGTTGGGACACCTGATTGCTCCAGCTCCGTTTTTCTCTCTCAAGGTTGCTTTGGCTATTTGGGGTCCTTTGTGTTTCCATAAAAATTGTAAAATTGTTTTGTTCTAATTCTGTGAAGAATGCCATTGGTTATTTGAAAGCGATTGCATTGAGTCTATAGATTGCTTTGGGTAGTATAGTCATTTTCAAAATATTGATTCTTCCAATCCAAGAACATGGTATATTTCTCCATCTGTTTGTGTTATCTTTGATTTCTTTCACCACTGTTTTATACTTTTCTGAGTACAGGTCTTTTGCCTCCTTAGGTAGGTTTATTCCTAGGTATTTTACTCTTTTTGATGTGATGGTAAATGGGATTGTTTCCTTAATTTCTTTTTCTGATCTTTCGTTGTTAGTGTATAGGAATGCAAGAGATTTCTATGCATTCATTTTATATCCTGCAAACTTAACAAATTCATTGATTAGTTCTAGTAGTTTTCTGGTGGCATCTTTAGGATTTTTCTGTGTATGGTATCATGTCATCTGCAAACAGCAACAGTTTTACTTCTTCTTTTCCAATTTGTATTCCTTTTATTTCTTTTTCTTCTCTGATTGCCATGGCTAGGACTTCCAAAACTATGTTGAATAAGAGTGGTGAGAGTGGACATCCTTGTCTTGTTCCTGATTTTAGTGGAAATGCTTTCAGTTTTTCAACATTGAGTATGATACTTGCTGTGGGTTTGTCATATATGACCTTTATTATGTTGAGGTAGGTTCCCTCTATGCCCACTTTCTGGAGAGTTTTTATCATAAATGGTGATGAATTTTGTCAAAAGCTTTTTCTGCATCTGTTGAGATGATCATATGGTTTTTAATTCCTTGATTTGTTAATATGGTGTATCCCATTGATTGATTTGTGTATATTGAAGAATCCTTGCATTCCTGGGACAAATCCCACTTGGTCGTGGTGTATGATCCTTCTAGTGTGTGGCTGGATTCTGTTTGCTAGGATTTGGTTGAGGATTTTTGGGTCTATATTCATCATCTATATTCATCAGTGATATTGGTCTGTAATTTTCTTTTTTTGTGATATCTTTGTCTGCTTTTGGTATCAGGGTGATGGTGGCCTTGTAGAATGAGTTTGGGAGTGTTTCTTCCTCTGCAATTTTTTGGAAGAGTTTGAGAAAGATGGATGTTAGCTCTTCTCTAAATGTTTGATAGAATTCGCTTGTGAAGCCATCTGGTCCTGGACTTTTGTTTGTTGGAAGATTTTTAATTACAGTTTCAATTGTAATTACACAATTTGTGATAGGTCTGTTTATATTTTCTAATTCTTCCTGGTTCAGTCTTGGAAAATTGTACCTTTCCAAGAATTTTTCCATTTCTTCGAGATTGTCCATTTTATTGGCATATAGTTGCTTGTAGTAGTCTCTTATAATCCTTTGTATTTCTGTGGTGTCAGTTGTAATTTCTCCTTTTTCATTTCTAATTTTATTGATTTGCATCCTCTCCCTTTTTTCCTTGTTGAGTCTGGCTAAAGGTTTATCAATTTTGTTTATCTTCTCAAAGAACCAACTTTTAGTTTTATTGATCTTTGCTATTGTTTTCTTCATTTCTATTTTATTTATTTCTGCTCTGATCTTTATGATTTGTTTCCTTCTACTGACTTTGGGTTTTCTTTGTTCTTCTTCTCTAGTTGCTTTAGGTATAAGTTTAGATGTTCATTTGAAATTTTTCTTGTTTCTTGAAGTAGGCTTGTATTGCTATAAACTTCCCTCTTAGAACTGCTTTTGCTGTGTCCCATAGGTTTTGGGTCATTGTGTTTTCGTTGTCTTTTGTTTCTCGGTATTTTTTATTTCCTCTTTGATTTCTTCAGTAATATCTTGGTTATTTAGTAGCACACTGTTTAGCCTCCATGTATTTGTTTTTTTTATAGTTTTCTTCCTGTAATTGATTTCTAACCGCATAGTGCTGTGGTCAGAAAAAGTGCTTGATATGATTTCAATTTTCTTAAATTTTCCAAGGCTTGAATTGTGACCCAAGATGTGATCTACCCTGGAGAATGTTCTGTGTGCACTTGAGAAGAAATTGTAATCTGCTGTTTCTGGATGGAATGTCCTATAAATATCAATTAAATCTGTCTGGTCTATTATTGTCATTTAAAGATTGTGTTTCCTTATTCATTTTCTGTCTGGATAATCTGTCCATTGGTGTAAGTGGGGTGTTAAAGTCCTCTGCTATTTTTGTGTTACCCTCGATTTCCCCTTTTATGCTTGTTAGTGTTTGCCTTATGCATTGAGGTGCTCCTATGTTGGGTGCATATATATTTATAATTGTTATATCTTTTTCTTAGATTGATCCCTTGATCATTATGCAGTGTCCTTCCTTTTCTCTTGTAACAGTCTTTATTTTAAAGTCTATTTTATCTGATATGAGTATTGCTACTCCAGCTTTCTTTTGATTTCCATTTGCATGGATTATCTTTTTCCATCCCCTCACTTTCAGTCTGTTGTGTCCCTAGGTCTGAAGTGGGTCTCTTGTAGACAGCATATATATTGGTCTTGTTTTTGTATCCATTCAGTGAGTCTGTGTCTTTTGGTTGGGGCATTTAATCCATTTACATTTAAGGTAATTATCTGTATGTATGTTCCTACTACAGTTTTCTTAATTGTTTTGGGTTTGTTTTGGGGGGACTTTTTCTTTTCTTGTGTTTTCTGCCTAGAGAAGTTCCCTTAGCATTTGTTGTAAAGCTGGTTTTGTGGTGCTGAATTCTCTTATCTTTTGCTTGTCTGTAAAGCTTTTGATTTTCTGTCAACTCTGAATGAGATCCTTGCTGGGTAGAGTAATCTTCATTGTAGATTTTTCTCTTTCATTACTTTAAGTATATCCTGCCACTCCCTTCTGGCCTGCAGAGTTTCTGCTGAAAAATCAGCTGATAACCTTATGGGGATTCCCTGGTATGTTATGTTTTGCTTTTCCCTTGCTGCCTTTTATATTTTTTCCTTGAATTTAACTTTTGTTACTTTGATTAATATGTGTCCTGGTGTGTTTCTCCTAGGGTTTATCCTGTGTGGGACTCTCTGTGCTTCCTTGCCTTGGATGTGCTTCCTTTCCCATGTTAGGGACGTTTTTGACTATAACCTCTTCAAGTATTTTCTCAGACCCTTTCTTTTTCTCTTCTTCTTTTGGGACTCCTATAACTCAAATGTTGGTGCATTTAGTGTTGTCCTAGAGGTTTCTGAGATTGTCCTCAATTCTTTTCATTCTTTTTTTTTTTTTTAATTCTGCTCCTTGGCAGTTATTTCCACCTTTCTATCTTCCAGTTCACTTATTCGTGCTTCTACCTCAGTTATTCTGCTACTGATTCCTTCTAGTGTATTTTTCATTTCAGTTATTGTGTGTTTCATCACTTTTTGTTTGTCCTTTAGTTCTTCTAGGTCTTTGTTAAACATTTCTTGTATTTTCTCAATCGGTGTCTCCATTCTATTTCTGAAATTTTGGATCATCTTTACTATCATTACTCTGAATTCTTTTTCAGGTAGGTTGCCTATTTCCTCTTCATTTATTTGGTCTTGTAGGTTTTTACCTTGCTCCTTCATCTGTAACATATTTTTTTTTTTTTTTTGATGGGTGGGACTGTGTTCCTGTCTTACTCGTTGTTTGGCCTGAGGCTTCCAGCCCTGGAGTTTGTAGGCTGTTGTGCAGAGCCAAGTCTTGGTGCTGAGATGAAGACCTCCGGTAGACCTCACTCTGATTAATATTCCCTGGGATCTGAGGTTCTCCGTTAGTCCAATGGTTCGGACTCAGAGCTCCCACCACAGGAGCTCAGGTCCAACCTCTTCCCCATGAACCAAGATTTCACAAGCCATGCAGGGAGGCAAAAAAAAAAAAAAGGCCAGAAAAAAAGGAGCAGAACAATAATGAAGAATAAAAAATAAAATAAAATTAGAACACTAACAGATATGATAGAAAAAATAAAAATATAGATGAAACAACTGGAAGGTAAAACAGAGCCACAATAGCAAAAGAGAAGGAAAAAAAAAGCTGGAAAAGGCCTTGGCTGTGGGGCGCAGGGCTTATGCAGGGCTTGAGTCTTAGGTAGGGGAGGGGTTTAGGTGGGGGGCGGGGCCTATGCTTAGGACTCATGCAACTGGAAAAGGCCCTGGGGGGTGGGGGCGGAGCTTAGGCTCAGCATGGCTGGAGGCGCCCTGAAGTGCCTCTGGCATTTGAGTGTGGATCATCAGGCCCAGGACCTCAGCAGCCTCCCTGGGCCCTGAGTGGTTGGCAGAAACACTTGCTGTGCCTCCCCCCTAATCCTCCAATCCCAGAGGGTCCTTCCCCATTTGCCTCTATTCTTCTTACCCCCTCCCTCCCATGCCCCTAGGACCCAAGGTGCCAGAGGGGGCCTCGGAGGGTGGAGGAACAGGGCTCCCGGGGCCCGAGTGGGCAGGGGAAATGGTAGCTGCATTTCCCCTGATCCTCTGAACCCCCTCCCCTCCCCCAGCCACCCCTTAGGGACACCGGTACCATCTGGCCTCCACTTCTCCCTCACTCCCCCACACATCCTACCCCGTCACTCAGGAGTTCCTCCTGTCCCTTTGGGTGTCAAGGCCCCCCACCAGCGTCTAGCAGGTGCCCTAGTTGTGGGGAGATGCACATATATATATATATATATATATAGATTTAGATTTATGTATCTGAATCACTGTGCTGTACACCTGAAACTAACACAACATTGTAGATCAACTATACTCCAATTAAAAGAAGGAATACCCAGTTCAGAACAAGATCTGCCAGGTGAGGTCTGAGCAGTGCAGTTGACAGCAGTTTATTACCAAGGCTGCTGTCCATTTGTGCAGGCTGCACACTGTGCAGTGGTGCCTGGCAAAGGTGGTGTAGGGAGGCCAAGTTCCAGCCTGCGCTCCCCCCACTAAACCCCCTGCCTGGGTAGTGTCTTCACAGAGGAGGGACCTCCATTTTCTCATCATCACAAAGGCATGATACAGGCCTGCCAGTACCAAGTAAATTACTCTGACCTCTTCTCACCTTGCCCACCTTCTAGACTCTGTGCATTGTTAAAATACAGCCTAAGATTTCCTACCCTGTTTCAGCAAGTGTATTATTCATGCATCATTTTGACCTTGTGGCTACTGAAAGTCCCTGGGCCTTATTTATATGAGCTTCTGTTCAGCCAGATTTCTGCTATTGTATCTGACATTGATATATGTCATTGAAAAGGATAAAAACTTTCTGCAACTTATACAGATTTTCTTCCACAGTGATTTGAAGTTATTAATCAACACTCTTTGGGAATATTTTTTTCAACCAGCTGTTAATCCATCTCACTCCTAGTCCTTTCTCCATGTTCTTTAAAAGGGTGCTTGAAACAGTAAAATCTTTTGCTGAGCTTGTTATTTTATGTCCCTGAATCAGCCAGATTTGGCAACTTTATCTAGGTAAGCAAACATTAATTCTTGGTAATCACATCTTCTTTTGAAGCAGCCACAATTTATTTAATATATGCTTTAGAATTTTTAATTTTTTAAATGAAGTATCAATGATTTACAGTGTTGTATTAATTTCTACTGTACAGCAAAGTGACTCAGTTATACATATATATACATTCTTTTTCATATTCTTTCTCATTATGGTTTATCACAGGGTATTGAATCTAGTTCCCTGTGCTATACAGTAGGACCTTGTTGTTTATCCATCCTATATGTAATAGTTTGGGGTTAGTAGATACACATTAGAATTTAATTAAGCCATGATATCAAGCTCACCAGTTTCTGGAGTCTATTTTCTTTCCTCATTGATCATCCCCACTCCCTTTGTAAATCAGGACGTTTATTTCTCTCTGGATATCTGGCAGCTCTCCTATTTTTCTTAAATCTCCAGGGGATATCTGTGAAGACAGCTACCCAGTCACTCATTTTGTCCACCTATTCCTCTTACCTCCTTTTCTGGAGCATTACAGAAACCAGAGTAAGAAGGCTGGAGAACCCTTGAGGGTGGGCCTGTGACCCCACATTCCCCAGAGATTCCCAAGAGAACAGGAATTGAGCTTGCTTCTCAGAGTCATTGGACAAGAGTCAAGGGACAAGCAACAGAAGGTGGTTTACTTCATCATAAATATTGGGCTTGCTCAAGATGATGACTTCTGAGATTTGTGAGGAGCCCACCTCTCCCCACTGACTGCTTCTGCTCTTTGGAGGGTCCCCAAGTGCTGACTCCATTTAAACACAGTGTTTTACTCCATAGGGAAGCTGAATGTCTCCTAGTCTCGGTATGTAAAAGGAGAATATCATTTGTACTGTGAGAACTTGAGATTAGAAAGTATTCATTCTCATATCTGAGAAGAACCAGCTCATTCATAGCTAGCCTATTAGTGTAAGAAATACCCCTTTCTGCTCACTCTCACCACATGAGAAAGTCCAACATCTTTATCTGCACAAGTTACTTAATAGTGACTAGAAAAGCACAATTTTACCAGAGAGGAAGACTAAGTAGGCTGTACAGTAGGACACGTGAGACTGCTGCAATAACAAAAGACCCCCAAATTAAGTGGCTTAAAATAAGCTTAATTCTCACCCACCTGCTATGTTCACAGAAGGCTGATCGGAGGGCTTTTCTCCACAGCATCATTGTTCATACTCTGAGGCTCAAGGTGATAGAAAATCGTCTCTCTGAACAGTGGTGGTTGCTGGGACAGAGAGAAAGGAGTGTTATGAAGCATGACTATGCCTTAAAGCTCTGCTCTGAAGTTACACACAACACGTTCCTCAATTTAATGGCAGAAGCAAGTCACACTGAACTTCATGTGGGCAGGAAGTACAACCCACTATGTACTGAAAATGGAGAGGACTGAAATATGTGTGAACAGCCAAATTAACCAGTTGAAAAGGTTTTCCTATTGAGATAGAAGTAACAGAATTGACAGATGCAAACTTTACCAAAAAGGTAAGAAGATTTTTTTAAGTGATGCAATTAGAATCTCCAAATTCTAGAAGTAAGAAAAAAATGCTTTGCAAATTAGAAAAAAAATCAGCACACAATTTGAAAGAATAGTCTCTTCTGAAGACCAACTATGATTCCTAGGAGATCAAGTGTAATGATTATCTCATAACACAGAGCAAAAATACAAAGAAATGAATACACTGAGTGAAAATATGTAATGTAGAAGGCAGTTCCAAGACATTTAATTTGCAAATTAAAATTTTCTGAGGACGGGGGAAGGAACAGATAAAGGAGCAATAATAATTTTTTAAAACGAAGAAGAAAAGTTCCTTAAGATAAAGAAAGACTTAAAATTTGTTTGAAAAATATAATTCAGGTCCAGGCTGGTTTCATGAAAAAACAAAAGTATGTGTATATATGTGTATATACATACATATGTGCAGACATGTATATATCCACAAATATTTATACACACATATAAATATATACACACATGTAAACACATCCGTGAATACATGTAGGTGTGTATGTTTTATATGTATAGCACTATGTATAAATAAAATCCACACATACACACAGGGCTGTGTGTATATAGCAGAATGTATGGTATATATGTATAATCTCTAACTCCTGGTGAAATTCTGGAAGCACATGGGCACAGAAATTTTTCTAAGCTTCCAGAGAGAAAGAGTATATTTCTTAGTTGGGAAGGAGAATCAGACCAGCACTAGCCTGCAATCACTGAAGCTAGAAAGCAGTGGGGTGTTGAGAGAGCATTGAGATTTCGCTCATCAACCAGAGAAAAGACATGCAAAGCCTCAGGCTGCCATCTATTCTTATGCTCTGTCTGTGAAAGTATTGGGTGAACTAACATAACCAAATGAAAATTGAACCAGAATAGACATTTCAAGATGGAGGACAGTGATGAACAGTGAATTTCACAATATATAGTTAAATACTTTCTTATCAAAATCACTCTATGAATGTGTTACTCTTCTTTTTTTTTGACCAATTTATAAATGGGAAAACAGAGGTTTAGAGCAGATTAGCATTCTCAGTAGCTGAGTTGGAATCGAGATGAAGCAGTTTGAGGATAGAGCCATGGTCTTAGTTACCTGACAATGTGACTTTCCTTGAAGCCTGGGTGTCTTAGTCTGTACTGGCTGCGATAACAAAATACCACAGACTGCACAGCTCACAGAGAGCAGAATGTATTTCTTCTTGTTCTGGAGGCTGGAAGTCTGAGATTGGGGGTCAGCAGGGTCCAGTGAGGACCCTCCTCCAGCTGTGACTTCTCCTTGGTCTTCACATGGCAAAAGCCTCTTTTATAGACCTAGTCACCTCCCAAAGACTCCAGCTCCTCATGCCATCACACTGAGCATTAAGATTTCAACATATGAACTTGGGGAGGACACAAAACTTTCAGAAAATAGCACCTGGGTGGGGGAGGGTACTGCTTAGGTGAAACAAGAAAACTAGAAGTTATAGAAGAAAGAGAGACACATTGGTCAACAAAAAGTGTTTGACAAAAGATACCAAAGACAGAATCTAAAGATCAAAAGTAGACTTGGAAAAAAGTATTTCTAACACAGGGCAGGACAAAAGTTAATGTAACTAATATGATTGCACCAAATGATATAAAACTAAAAAGTGGGCAAAGTATATGAACAGGCCATTCACAGAAGAAAGAAGGCAAACTGCCAATAACTTACAAAAATGTCACTCACCTCATTTGTAATCTGGGTGGCACAAATTAAAATAACATTGGAATAAAATTTTCCACTCTTTCGATTGGCTATGATTAAAATCAGGTGTACCATTCACCATATAACTGACGAGGACTCCGCTTTGTGTATCCTTTCATATGATTATGGTCGCAGCATAAATTTATCTATTAAGGAAAATAAAATCTGGTAGCATGTATGAAAATTAAAAAATACACACCCAGTAAGCCCACTGGGAAACATAGTTCTATAGAAGTCACAGCTTATTACATCAAGACGTCAGTGTACTGGTGAGTATTTAACCAATGGCTCTCAAGAAAAAAAGAGAGGAAGAAAGGAAAAGAAGAATGAAAATCTCTCATTTGTAGCACTTGCCAGTTTCTATGCTGTAAATACTCCCACCATGGCCAAGTTCAAACTAGGAACATGCAGACTTGGGGAAAGATGCACACAATCCTACAGGCACGCTCTAGCACACTGCTGCTTCTAGACGTGTGCACAAGGACCTTGACTGCAATGTTGCTATGATCCCATAACTTTGTCTTCTGGATTCTCTTTGTATTGTTAGATTTGTTTTAAAAAAAACATTTCATACTTTTCTAGTTTTTGACATTCTTATAAAAATTGTTAAAGAATGAGATTTACTACTGTCACTGTTTGCCTATGACATGATACTATACATAGAGAATCCTAAAGATGCTACCAGAAAACTACTAATGCTAATCAATGAATTTGGTAAAGTAGCAGGATATAAAATTAATGCACAGAAACCTCTTGCATTCCTATACACTAATGATGAAAAATCTGAAAGAGAAAATTGTGCCTATATAATGAAGCCTCCATAAAAACCTAAGAGGACAGGGTTTGGAGAGTTTCCAGGTTGGTGAACACGTGGAGGTTTGGGGAGAGTGACTCACGTAGAGAGGGATTGGAAGCTCTGAGCCCTTTCTCCATACCTCTCCCAGTCATCTCTTCTGTCTGGCTGTTTCTCAACTGTATCTTTTTATAAAAACGGAGTAATCTAGAGATGATGGATATTCACTAAACTTACTGTGGTCATCATTACATAATGTATAGGAGGCAGAAAGAGGACAAAAGAACTCATGATGCACAGGAGCTTCTTCTGAAAGAGACTAGTAGATAAGGTCACCAAAGACCAGAAATACTGAGTTTTCCATTTAGAGTCAGGGAAGAGAGAAATGGGAGACTTAATCCTTACATCGCTTATGTGTGTCTGTGTATGCTTCTTTGTGTGATTTTGTCTGTATAGGTTTGCTTTTACCATTTGTCCAAGCGTCTGTCTGTCCATTTTTTTAGCATAGTTTTTAGTGCTTGTTATCATTGGTGGATAAGTTTATTGGTTGGGTTGTTCTCTTCTATTTTTTCTTTAAAATGTTTTAATTTTAATAATATATTTTATTTTTTATTTTAATAACTTTATTTTATATTCTTTTCTTTCTTTCTTTTTTTGTTCTCTCCCTTTTCTTCTGAGCTGTGTGACTGACAGGGTCTTGGTGCTCTGGCCAGGTGTCAGGCCTGAGCCTCTGAGTTAGGAGAGCTAAATTCAGAACATTGGTCCACCGGAGACCTCCCATCCCCTCATAATATCAATCGGCAACAGCTCTCCCAGAGATCTCCATCTCAACATTAAGACCCCGCTCCACTCAATGACCAGCAAGCTCCAGTGCTGGACATCCCATGCCAAAAAACTAGCAAGACAGGAACACAACCCCACCCATTAGCAGAGAGGCTGCCTAAATTCATAAGTTCACAGACACTCCAAAACACACCACCAGACACGGTCCGGCCTGCCAGAAAGACAAGATCCAGCCTTATCCACCAGAACACAGCCACCAGTCCCCTCCACCAGGAAGCCTACACAACCCACTGAACCAACCTTACCCACTGGGGGCAGACACCAAAAACAACGGGAACTATGAACCTTCAGCCTGTGAAATGGAGACCCCAAACACAGTAAGTTAAGCAAAATGAGAAGACAGAGAAACACACAGCAGATGAAGGAGCAAGATGAAAACCCACCAGACCTAATAAATGAAGAGGAAATAGGCAGTCTACCTGAAAAAGAATTCAGAGTAATGATAGTAAAGATGATCCAAAATCTTGGAAATAAAATGGAGAAAATACAAGAAACATTTAACAAGGACCTAAAAGAACTAAAGATGAAACAAGCAACGATGAACAACACAATAAATGAAATTCAAAATACTCTAGAAGGGATCAATAACAGAATAACAGAGGCAGAAGAAAGAATAAGTGACCTGGAAGATAAAATAGTGGAAATAACTACCACAGGGCATCATTAAAAAAAAAGAACGAAAAGTCTTGAGGATGGTCTCAGAAACTTCTGGGACAACATTAAACACACCAACATTTGAATTATAGGGGTCCCAGAAGAAGAAGAGAAAAAGAAAGGGACTAGGAAAATATTTGAAGAGGTTATAGTTGAAAACTTCCCTAATATGGGAAAAGAAAGAGTCAATCAAGTCCAGGAAGTGCAGAGAGTCCCATACAGGATAAATCAAATGAGAAACACTCCAAGACACATATTAATCAAACTATCAAAAATTAAATACAAAAAAAAAAATTAAAAGCACCAAGGGAAAAGCAACAGATAACATACAAGGGAATCTCCATAAGGTTAAGAGCTGATCTTTCAGCAGAAACTCTGTGAGCCAGAAGGGAGTGGTAGGACATATTTAAAGTGATGAAAGGGAAAAACCTACAACCAAGATTACTCTACCTGGCAAGGATCTCATTCAGATTCAACAGAGAAATTAAAAGCTTTACAGACAAGCAAAAGCTAAGAGAATTCAGCAACACCAAACCATCTTTAGCTTTACAACAAATGCTAAAGGAACTTCTCTAGGCAGGAAACAAAACAGAAGAAAAGACTTACAATAACAAACCCAAAACAATTAAGAAAATGGTAATAGGAACATACATATCGATAATTACCTTAAATGTAAATGGATTAAATGCTCCAACCAAAAGACATAGACTGGCTGAATGGATACAAAAGCAAGACCTGTGTATATGCTGCCTACAACAGACCCACTTCAGACCTAGGGACACATACAGACTGAAAATGAGGGGATGGAAAAAGATATTCCATGCAAATGGAAATCAGAAGAAAGCTGGAGTAGCAATACTCATATCAGATAAAATAGACTTTAAAATAAAGTCTATTACAAGAGACAAAGAAGGACACTATGTAATGATCAAGGGATCAATCCAAGAAGAAGATATAACAATTGTAAATATTTATGCACCCAACATAGGAGCAGCTCAATACATAAGGCAAATGCTAACAGCCATAAAAGGGGAAATTCACAGTAACACAATAATAGTAGGGGAATTTAACACCCCATCTTCACCAATGGACAGATCATCCAAAATGAAAATATATGAGGAAACACGAGCTTTAAATGACATATTAACCAAGATGGACTTAATTGATATTTATAGGACATTCCACCCAAAAACAACAGAATACACTTTTTTTCTCAAGTGCTCATGGACCATTCTCCAGGAGAGATCATATCTTGGGTCACAAATTAAGCCTTGGTAAATTTTAAAAAATTGAAATGTATCAAGTATCTTTTCCGACCACAATGCTATAAGACTACATATCAATAACAGGGAAAAAAATGTAAAAAATACAAACATATGGAGGCTAAACAATATGTTACTAAATAACCAAGAGATCACTGAAGAAATCAAATAGGAAATCAAAAAATACCTAGAAACAAATGACAATGAAAACACGATGACCCAAACCTATGGGATGCAGCAAAACAGTTCTAAGAGGGAAGTTTATAGCAATAAAATCCTACCTCAAGAAACAAGAAAAATCTCCAATAAACAACCTAATCTTACACCTAAAGCAAGTAGAGAAAGAAGAACAAAAAACCCCCAAAGTTAGCAGAAGGAAAGAAATCATGAAGATCTGATCAGAAATAAATGAAAAAGAAATGAAGGAAACAATAGCAAAGATTAATAAAACTAAAAGCTTTTTCTTTAAGAAGATAAACAAAATTGATAAACGATTAGACAGACTCATCAAGAAAAAAGAAAAGATTCAACTCAATAGAATTAGAAATGAAAAAGGAGAAATTACAACTGACACTGCAGAAATGCAAAGGATCATGAGAGATTACTACAAGCAACTATATGCCAATAAAATGGACAACCTCAAAGAAATGGACAAATTCTTGGAAAGGTTACAAGTTTCCAAGACTGAACCAGGAAGAATTAGAAAATATAAACAGACCTATCACAAGTAATGAAATTGAAACTGTAAATAAAAATCTTCCAACAAACAAAAGTCCAGGACCAGATGGCTTCATGGGTGAATTCTATCAAACATTTAGAGAAGAGTTAACATCCATTCTTCTTAGACTCTCCCAAAAAATTGCAGAGGAAGGAACACTCTCAACCTCACTCTACAAGGCCACCATCAACCTGATACCAAAAGCAGACAATGATATCACAAAAAAAGAAAATTACAGGCCAATATCACTGATGAATATAGACCCAAAAATCCTCAACCAAATCCTAGCAAACAGAATCCAACAACACATTAAAAGGATCATACACCATGATCAAGTGGGATTTGTCCAAATAATGCAAGGATTCTTCAATATACACAAATCAGTCAGTGTGATACACCATATTAACAAATTGAAGGATAAAAACCATATGATAAACTCAATAGATGCAGAAAAAGCTTTTGACAAAATTCAACACTGATTTATGATAAAACCCTCCAGAAAGTAGGCATAGAGGGAACTTACCTCAACATAATAAAGGCCACGTATGACAAACCCACAGCCAACATCGTTCTCAATGGTGAAAAACTGAAAGCATTTCCACTAAGATCAGGAACAAGACAAGGTTACACACTCTCACCACTGTTATTCAACATAGTTTTGGAAGTTTTAGCCACGGCAATCAGAGAAGAAAAGGAAAGAAAATGGTACAAATTGGAAAATAAGAAGTAAAACTGTCACTGTTAGCAGATGACATGATACTATACATAGAGAATCCTGAAGATGCTATCAGAAAACTACTAGAGCTAATCAATGAATTTGGTAAGGTCGCAGAACACAAAATTAACACACAGAAATCTCTTGCATTCTTATACACTAGTGATGAAAAATCTGAAAGAGAAATTAAGGAAACATTCCCATTTACCATTGCAACAAACAGAATAAAATACCTAGGAATAAACCTACCTAAGGAGACAAAAGACCCATATGCAGAAAACTATAAGACACTGATGAAAGAAATTAAAGATGATACAAACAGATGGAGATATATACCATAGTCTTGGATTGGAAAAATCAACATTGTGACAATGACTAAACTACCCAAAGCAATCTATAATTTCAATGCAATCCCTATCAAACTACCAATGGCATTTTTCACAGAAGTAGAACAAAAAATTTCACAATTTGTATGAAAACACAAAAGACCTCGAATAGCCAAAGCAATCTTGAGAAAGAAAAACAGAGCTGGAGGAATCAGGCTCCCTGCCTTCAGACTATACTACAAAGCTACAGTCATCAATACAGTATGGTACTGGCACAAAAACAGAAATATAGATCCACGGAACAGGGTAGAAAACCCAGAGATAACCCCATGCACATATGGTCACCTTATCTTTGAGAAACGAGGCAAGAATATACAGTGGAGAAAAGACAGCCTCTTCAATAAGTGGTGCTGGGAAAACTGGACAGCTACACGTAAAAGAATGAAGTTAGAACACTCCCTAACACCATACACAAAAATAAATTCAAAATGGATTAAAGACATAAATGTAAGTCCAGACACTATAAAACTTTTAGAAGAAAACATAGGCAAAACACTCTATGTCATCCTATTTGACCCACCTCCTAGGGAAAGGGAAATAAAAACAAAAATAAACAAATGGGACCTAATGAACTTAAAAGCTTTTGCACAGCAAAGGAAACCATAAGATGAAAAGAAAACCCTCAGAATGGGAGAAAATATTTGCAAATGAAGAAACTGACAAAGGATTAATCTTCAAAATTTACAAGCAGCTCATGCAGCTCAATATTAAAAAAACAAACAACCCAATCCAAAAATAGGCAGAAGACCTAAATAGTCATTTCTCCAAAGAAGATATACAGATTGCCAAAAAACACATGAAAGAACGCTCAACATCACTAATTATTAGAGAAATACAAATCAAAACTACAATGAGGTATCACCTCATACCGTTCAGAATGGCCATCATCAAAAATCTACAAACAGTCATGCTAGAGAGGGTGTGGAGAAAAGGGAACCCTCTTGCACTGTTGGTGGGTATGTAAACTGATACAGCCTCTATGGAGAACAGTATGGAGGTTCCTTAAAAAACTAAAAATAGAACTACCATATGACCCAGCAATTCCACTACTGGGCATATACCCTGAGAAAACCATAATTCAAAAAGAGTCATGTACCACAATGACTCTTTAGTTCATTGCAGCACTATTTACAACAGCCAAGACATGGAAGCAACCTTAGTGTCCATTGACAGCTGAATGGATAATTAAGATGTGGTACATATATACAATGGAATATTACTCAGCCATAAAAAGAAAGGAAATTGAGTTATTTGTAGTGAGGTGGATAGACCTAGAGTCTGTTATACAGGGTGAATTAAGTCAGAAAGAGAAAAACAAATACCGTGTGCTAACACATATATATGGAATCTAAAAAAAAAATTAAAAAAGTTTCTGAAGAACCTAGGGACAGGACAGGAGTAAAGACATGGGCTTTGACAATAGACTTGAGGAGAGGGGGAGGGGGAAGGGTAAGCTGGGACGAAGTGAGAGAGTGGCATGGACTTATATATACTACCAAATGTAAAACCGATAGCTAGTGGGAAGCAGCCACATAGCACAGGGAGATCAGCTAGGTGCTTTGTGACCACCTCGAGGGGTGGGGTAGGGAGGGTGTGAGGGAGATGCAAGAGGGAGGAGATATGGGGATACATGTATATGTAAAGCTGATTCACTTTGTTATATAGCAGAAACTAACACACCATTGTCAAGCAATTATACTCCAATAAAGATGTTAAAAAAAAACCCAAAAACTAAAAATAGAACTACCATATGACCCAGCAGTCCTCCTACTGGGCATATACCCTGAGGAAACCATAGTTCCAAAAGAGTCATGTACCACAATGTTCATTGCAGCACTATTTACTATAGCCAGGAAATGGAAGGAACCTAAGTGTCCATCTACAGCTGAATGAATAAAGAAGATGTGGCACATATATGCAATGGAATATTGCCATAAAATGAAATGAAATTGAGTTATTTGTAGTGAGGTTGATGGACCTAGAATCCATCATACAGAGTGAAGTAAGTCAGAAAGGGAAAAACAAATACCATATGCTAACACATATATATGGAATCTAAAAAAAAAAAAAAAACGGTTCTGAAGAACCTAGGGGCAGGACAGGAATAAAGACGCAGATGTAGAGAATGGATTTGCAGACCTGGAGAGGGGGAAGGGTAAGCTGGGATGAAGTGAGAGAGTGGCATGGACATATATACACTACCAAATGTAAAATAGATAGCTAGTGGGAAGCAACTGCATTGCACAGGGAGACCAGCTCGGTGCTTTGTGACCACCTAGAGGGTTGGGATAGGGAGAGTGGGAGGGAGTCGCAAGAGGGAGGGCATATGTATATGTATAGCTGATTCACTTTGTTATACAGTAGAAAGTAACAAAACAATGTAAAGCAATTATACTCCAATAAAGATGTTAAAAAAAAAAACAGAATGAGTTTTACTGAGTATTCTACAATTACCCCATAAAGCCTTCAGCATTTTAGGATCTGATTTATTGGGCTCTGGTGTGTCAGACTCAGTCAAGTGCTTCATGACTATTTCCTCATCCTCTCTTAGACATTGTAAAGAAATCTGACAGCTCCATTAACAAAGTGAATCTTCAATATTCCAAGGTTGGCAAAGGAATGGTGGATAACTTCATTTCTAACCTTGGAGGTTCTGTGTGTGATTGCATCAAAGGATCTTCCGGTTTTACTTCAGTGTTAATGCCACCAGAATGCAAGTTCCATGCAATCAGTGACCATGTTGTCTTCCTCTCCAAAGTTTGCAGAAATTCAAAGGATTGTACAATTCCTGGCACTTGGGAGTGACTTAATAAATGACCAATCTGCTTGTACATAACTAAATAAATAGATTTTGTCTTTGCCACGCTTGACCCTTTGGTTTGAAAACCATCTTGATAGAGAAATGACAGCAAAAGAGCTTTTCTACTCCTTGTCTGCTGTGAACATTTGCTCTGCTACAGGTAGCTGTACTGCCCTACCTTTGTTTTCCGTTTCTCCTTGAGCTTAAAAGTAGGACTCATAGAAGAAAAAGGCTACTGTGTTTCTTTATATTTTTCTGAAAATTGTTTGGTTCTTTCTCAGCCTTTCTGACACTGTGTGTCCTTCACGTTGCCCATGCTTACTGCCTTTGTTCTTACCCTTTGGAAAGATTAGCTCATTAGAGCTTTCTGGGCAGCCACCTATCATCTACACACCTACTCCTGTTTTCTTCATTTGGATCTTATGATAATATTAGCAGAATTTTTCCCTTTAATAATCTCTAGCTTCTTTTGAGCCATCTCCCTTTCTCATTTCTCAAGCCATGTTGTCCTTGTTCTTTGTTTTGTTTGATAAGCTCAGTATTTATGATTTTTCAACCTCCTTAGCCTACTGGAAATGAGTGTCACTAGATCTTGGAGTGTGTTCCTCAGTTTTACACCTATCTTTTCTTCTCAGCTCAGAAGCCCTGGGGCTGTGGTATAAGGCAGTGGTCCCCAAACTTTTTGGCACCAGGGACCGGGTTCGTGGAAGACAGTTTTTCCATGGATGGAGGGGAGGATGGTTCAGGCGGTAATGCCAGCAATGGCGAGTGGCAGAGGAAGCTTCTCTCGCTCGCCCGCCACTCACCTCCTGCTGTGCGGCCCAGTTCCTAACAGACTGCAGACCGGTAGCAGTCTGTGTCTTGGGGGTTGGGGATCCCTGGTGTATGGGACAGGCATTTCACTGTCCTTCACAGTCTGGTGATGAGGTAGTGTTTGCTGAGTGCCCACTATCTGTCTGTCTGAGTCAGTGTTGTCTATTTTAATATAAGCTCTTAGGAAAAACCAAATGTCAGAGGATCTAATATAGTGTGTTCCTATGGGCACTTAAATACTGTGTGTGCTTGTGTGTAGTGTATGTGTATAAAGAAAATATTTTATTTACATGTTTTTAACGGAAAAGTTCTGAAATAGGTTGGTACTTCAGTATTTAAGTAATTCCAAGTACTTTTAAAATGGTGTAGTATCTGTGAGCAGCAGCTACGGAGGGTTGTGGAATAAACCTTAGAGTAACAGACAGTGACTCAATTTCATTGTAGAACTCTTTCTCAAGTTAGAAATAAACTATAAAAGGGTTCACAGAATTGGTCATATCTCTAGAGTGCCTGTTTTATCCTTTTTGCCAAAGCCATGCAAAGAAGAGAAACCAGGAAATCTGGAAGGGGAAAAAGGGAATATTCTGTGCTAAGTAGTCTGGCAGACAGGAGAGATGTATTCTGTTAATTTCAATGTTAGAGAAAGTGAAAACTTAAATATGAAGAAAGGCCACGTGGAGTTAGACACTCATAATGCTGGATAGATGATTTTTGAGCAAAGAGCCCCACCCAAAACACAGACACACATAGACACACACAGAGGTAGGAAACTTAGGTGGCAGGAGGTCTAATCAGGTTTATCTGTGATCACGCTTAGGGTGAGCAGAGACTGATAACGGTGTAAGGTTTGTAAACGGGGCACCTAATGGTACTAGGTGTTTGAATTTCTTTGCTATTACTCTGTTTGACTAAATATAAAGAAAGATACTTGTATTAATAAGCAGGTCTATTTTATGAAAGAAAACCTTACCTAAGTGGAATTATTGTGCTAGTTATATGTGTTTTAGCCTAGGAAACCGTTGTTAAGCCACTACTGAATATCTAAATCATATATGTATTTAGGAAGAAATAAATAGCCTCATCCTGTAAAGCCATGCCTAGAAAATGACAGTAAATGTCATTGTCATTAGCTCTTACACTCTGATTAGGGACAGATAAACCTGCCAAAGAATCTTTGTCTTGAAATCTGTGGCCTAAACATTCCATTGTCTGAACTCAGGAGACAGAGCTTAAATCTCTAAGGGATCTGGGATTATTCACTGAGTTACTCTTTGCTTCACCCACAAAAATGAACATACTCTTTGTCCGTTGCCAGATTCCCAAGGGGGTGTAAAGAATGGAGTCTTTCCAGCTCTACAGAACATATATAAATAATCGTTTTAATTGAACCCTCTCCTTGGGCAGATAGGCCCTGTGATATGACATGTTCCTTCTCATCTCTATTACCTTTAATGGAAATGCCTACTCTCATCTGTCGGGCTCATATGTTAGTACCTTCACGGGGTCCTCATGGATCTGCCAACCTGGAAAGATGTGATTTCTCACCAGCTTCGCATTCTGCTTGTGTAACAAACTCAGAAGGCCAGGCAGATCCATTTGGCTTCTCACGTTGCCCAGCACAGTGATGAACTCACCCCACTTTCTCCAGTGAGAGCACCGAGAAGAATCTTCAAAGGTCGATGTGTTTTAAAATGATGACCAGACATGAATTTGGGCCTAATTCAACTCAACAAGTTACTACAGGACACCTACTAAGTAGAGGACATTCTAGTCAGTGTTTACTAAGTGGAATGTTTCCAAATGCCAATAGTACTTGGTCTCTTTTCTCAAGGAGCTTAAAATGCAACTTAGCAGGTAACAGAATACATATTTAATACTAGTGAAAAAAAATTGTGGTGACTGAGACCAAATTGCCAAGGAGAGATTAACTTTTTCTGATAGAATCAGGGCTAAGTAGACAGAGAAGGTGATTGGAAGTAAGCCTTGAGGACTTAAATTTATGACTGTTGTTATTTCTGCAGCTTTAAAGCTAAGGGCCTACTTAGATATAGGTGACAATGGCCACCGAAGAGTGCCATTTGTTGGATGAATGGGCCTGAATGGGTAGGGTCAGTGTCTAATCCCGTGAGTGTTCACTAAGTCTTTAAACAAATGAGAAGCTTTAAACAAATGAGGAAGCAGAGGAGGGAACTTCCTGAGAGAAGAGTCTTCCCAGAGCCTGGTTAAATGGCGATGCTGTGCGTGCTTCACACAGACTTTCTGAAGAGACTGATCTCCACGTGGTGGCCATGGAACCGGGGTGGGAACCTGAGAGAGAGGTGGGATTCTAGAGCATCAGGTCCTAACAGGAGACAAGATGTGAAGAACAGACAAGAACAAAGGAAAGGAAGTGCAGATGAATGAGAGAAAGTAGCCAATAAACACATTTTAACAAATAGGGCCCCGTTTTTAGCCTTAGATTTGAAGGGAACTTTATGTTTGGGCAACTATCGATTTTGCTGATACTTTACAATGCTGACTCTTACCTAGCATTCCAAATATTTTTATGCAGTTTTGCTTTCATAGAAGATAATGTTGGATTCCTGAGTGTTTTACCTTGACAGTGTTGATATCCATAAGCCCTGTTTAGACAAACAGTGGTTTGGGATCATTTTGTCTGTCTACCTAAGTATCATTCTTTCCCTGCAGACATCAGACAGTACTGTTGGTGGTCCTGAGGACCGTTGGTTTCAGAACTGTCAGACGAAAAGAGAACCAAATTCTAATTTTATATAATAAACCAGAATGCAGGGCACTTCATACAGTAGTTTTTAAAAAATGAAAATTAGTGGATCCTTTGGATTTTGTTGAAAAGTATAAATTAGCTTTTGGATTTTATATAAGAGAGAAAATCTGTTAGTGTTTTTTCTTCCTGCCTCTTCCCGGTTTATATAAATTAAGACAGGGTCACATCAATTTCATTAGTCATTAACAACAACAAAATAGCACCAGCCTACTGGTTAATATTGAATATATCGATGAAACCAATACAGAGAAAGCACTTTGTGATCCAAGAGTTTAGTAGGAACTAGAGCTTCATGGAAAAGTTTACTGGCCAGGAGTCAGGAAACCTAGCTCTCTATTTTGACTTTGCCACCCACCAGCAGGGACCAGACTACACTGCTTTTTTCTTTGTGTCTCTGTGTCCATGTTGGTAAAATTTAGTGTTTAAACACTTGTTTCTTGGTTATGAATATGTTTACATTGAAACTATTGCAATTTGACTCTTTCTACCTCTATAATTTTATCTATAGAGGAAACGTAGGAATTTGGTAACTTACAAGCCAAATCTGCCTGCTCGATGTGTCTTGTTTGCCAGCACGGGAATTACAAAAATTTATAGCTGCCAATATTTTAATATCAGGAAGCTTGCCATAAATAATCTAGATTTCTGACTTCTTTTGAAAAATGGAAAGATCTGGCATCCCCAGGCCTTAATCCCTCCATGACAAGTGACCACTGGAATGGAAATCCTGTGATATCAGGTTTCACATGCACCCACCCAGCCCTCTTCATTGTCTCTGTTACCTCCAGGGCCTTTGAGTTCATGTGAGTTTGTGGCTTCTGGATTAAATTAAAGATTTCTTCTCCAAAATCGAGGCATTTACAGGTTTGCTGCATAGCACGGCGTGTGGGCTATTCCCCTGGCCTCCTCCTCAGGGCATCCATGGGAATGCAAGGCATAGTGGTGTGGTACCTCTTTTATGGGGCTTTTATAGACAGAGGATTTCTCCAGAGTCAGTGACATTTCAACTTCAGGAAGGTAGAGGAGTTGTAATTGGCCCTGTCACCATTTGGGTTTGATGCTGGCACCTCATGTGTTTGCCCTGGTTGAGTAATCTGTTTGCATCTGGGTAGACCACACGCAGACAAACGTGAACTCTGTTTGTATTCATATCCTGCCTGGGAACTTGATTTCTGTGGGTCAAGCTTTGGAAAGATTGATAGATTGGAAATTTACTGGTATATTCTTGGATGCAAAAACTCACTTGAACCCATTTTGGGAGCTGACCTTAATAACCTTCCTCAGACTACAGCAAAAGAGCCTTTCTCATTGATGGCTCCAGTGGATTAGACCAACTGCATGAGCATCATGTCTGAATACAAAATGTTTGGTGTCATGAAGACGTTCGGTATTCCCATTTTGTAGGTGAGGCAATCAAAACCGAGCATTGTCTAAGGTTACGTTAGCTCAGTAAGTTTGCATTATGGATTACCAGCACCTCTCACTAATGGGAAGAATTCCCTCTTGTTTCCTGGGTGCCTCTCCCAGGCAAGTCAACGAGCTCCACTCCCAGAATTCCTGAGGAGATACATGCACCACCTGTCCTCTGTAAACCACAGTCTGCAAGGGCCAAGAGGGAAGTGATCAGACTTAGAAGACCAAAAACTCCTGGGTCTTCTCTATGCCTTGTCCTGAGCCAATCACAGACACTTCCTAGGGTCTCTTTCCCCTTTGTGATGATCTGGCAGATTCTTTGCAGTATTGACATCAGTGAGCGGCACATATGGCTTTCTGGCATTGACAATCTCCTTCCCAGCCTCTGTCTTTAATCAGTGGGTTACAAGTAGAAGTGGGAGAGGAGTAAATGAGAAACAGTGGAAGCTCTTCGGGAGGAGGCTGATTGGCACCATCCTTAGCAGGGACACTTCTCTGGGACCTACCCTTGGAAGCCTGGGGGATGTCTAACCCCAGTTTGGAAGCACTGTAAGATAGCTCCTAGTACAGAAGACGTGCAGATGGCCCAAAGCACATGAAAAGATGCTCAACTTTGCTAATTATTAGAGAAATGCAAATAAAAACTATGATGAGATATCACCTCATACCAGTCAGAATGGCCATCGTTAAAAAGTCTACAAAATGCTGGAAAGGGAGTGGAGAAAAGGGAACCCTCCTACATTGTTGTTGAGAATGTAAATTGGTACAACCACTATGGAGAACAGTATGGAGGTTCCTTAGAAGACTAAAAATAAAGCTACCATATGACCCAGCAATCCCACTCCTGGGCATATACCCAGTGAAAACCATAATCTGAAAAGATGCATGCACCTCAATGTTCATTGCAGCACTATTTACAATAGCCAAGACATGGAAGCAACCTAAATGTCCATCAACAGAGGAATGGATAAAGAAGATGTGGTACATATATGCAATGGAATATCACTCAGTCATAAAAAAGAATGAAATAATGCCATTTGCAGCAACATGGATGGACCTAGAGATGATCATACTAAGTGAGGTAAGTCAGAAAGAGAAAGACAGATACCATATGATATCACTTATATGTGGAATCTAAAAAGATGATACAAATGAATTTATTTACAAAACAGAAACAGACTCACAGACTTAGAAAACAAACTTACAGTTACCAAAGGGGAAAGGTTGGGGGAGGGATAAATTATGAGGTTGGGATTAATATGTACACACTACTATATATAAACTAGATAATCAACAAGGACCTACTGTATAGCACAGGGGGGGAAAAAAGCTATGTCCTATTACAGTGAGCATCAGATTTTTTATTAGGAAATATAGTCACCTTGACTCAACATCCAGCACTCTACTAGGCATCATGAGACTTACAAAAGGAACATGCATAAGAAGGCTCAACCTTCAGGGAGTTTATACTCCAGGTGCTAAAGACAAGAATGTGTCTGAAACGTTCAAATAGGAGTTTGTAGTCTTCTTTGGGGCACTGACCATCAGCATCATAAAAACACTCCACACAATTAATAATCCCTTGCCCATTCCTGATTCATAATACCCAGAGACTGTCAAGGACAGATGCGATATGGGGGTGAAGGAAAGGAATTGCTCTAGAGCTAAGGTGGGGAGATGTTAAACTGCCTTAGGATTGGAGACCAGGCAGAATTAGATTGACTTCAAATAAGCCTCGCTTTAATATGCAGCTACTTTCAACATTAACAGGGCTACAAAGGGGCCATGTTTAAATGATAACTTTCTACAGTTTAAATAGCCAATGATAAGTTCGATGCAAACTTGAGCACAGTTTGGGATAGTAGGGAATATTTTTCACATGACTCTTAAGGAAGTGCCCAAGTCTTCCTTCCTTGTGGGTAAAGTCATTGGCAACGCGTGACGTTATCCTCAGGCAGTGATGGCCCCGTAACATGCATGCAAAGAACCCGGAGAGTAAATAAGCTCGATGGAATGTATTTCCTTTTTCCCTTTTGCCATGGTTCTTTTTAAGCTGACCTGCAGCTCTGAAGGTGACTGTAATGAAACATCCCACAGGCATTGTGTTTCTCACGTGTGAAAAGTTTAGTAGAGAATTTCTTCCATAAAGAGTGTGCAAAATCCTTGTGAATTGGCAAGATCATTTAGGGCTTCACTCTGAGACCACATGCCCTGGCTGTTGTGTGTGTTTTTGATGTATCTCATGTGTATGATGGTTTGTTGGCTAAGTCAATTTATCTGGCTGTCAGAGGAAGCCTTTCCCTGCAGACAGGCTGCATTTAGAGGAAGTTTGCTATGCGTCTTCACGTTCGGTGCGAAGAGGTCTCTGGTTGTCACATGCATCCCTCCATACCCTTCTTAATTCTGGCTTCTTTCCAGCCATTGTGACAGCTGTTTATTGTTCGTTCCCAGATGAATTACCCGTTGCTCTGTCTGCTTGTCACTGTTGTAGCTTCTTCAAGTTCCCATGTGATGGGGGGAAGAAAGCAAACCAGTCTGGGATTTGTAAATGGCTGGACTTTCTATTCAAATTAGAATTATTTTTAGAAAGCTGCTATAGAATTTAAATTTTCTCAATTAGAAGGATTTATGTAAAACCATATGTTGGTGTGATTTCTCCAGATAAAGCCTTAGAAATGTTCTTTTAGGTTCCCAGAGCTGGGGCACGGTGCAACCTGTGGGTAGGATGCCCTGCGTGCCTGCAGGGTTGCAAGAGTCCCTGCAAGGGGCTGAGTGCAGGGATTTGAATGGCCATTCGCTTGTGAGGCACCAGATTCAACCAGGAAGGGCTGAAAGGCCGTGACAGTGACCTCTGCTAGCAGCCTAGCTGCAGATGTGGGTGATCTATTTAATCAATACCTTATCTGGATTGTCAGTTGTAAAAGGCTTAGAAAATAATGCAACAAAATACTCAGTTCTGAAACAGAGTGTCATTTCACCTTTCTTTGATTTGGAAGGCCCTTTAGAATCTTTGCATCCTGGGGGAGCTGGTTAATAACGATTCCAGGTCTAGAATGGCTGATAAACCTTTATTTTATTTAGGAAGGGAAATAGTGGAGCCAGGAGAGGGTTGAGAGCCCCAGGCAAAGGGGGGTGTTTGTAGTCAGGGGTGTTAGTGCTCAGTCCTACCTGTCTCTGATAATTGTCCCCCAATCTTCCCTTCTAGGGTATAAGATGGGTCAAGGTAGGGCCTCCTCTTTACCTGTTTTGGTCCCTCACCTATTAGCACTCAGTTCTGTGATGTACTTTGAGGTGCTTAATAAATCAGAGGGCTAATGATTTTCAGCAAAAATGCCAGGATTTTCAGGGAAGGTCTCCTGGGGAAGGACCTGACTTTGTCTAGGCCCTTAGGCTCAGTTGACCTGGACAGGACTCTCACTCAGAAACGGGCTGAGAGAGCACATCTGAGACTGAAGCATCTCCCGTTCTGCTGGCCTAGAGGGCGTGGAGGGCACCACCTGACTCTGCTGTCCTGACTTGTGCCCTGTCTCAGTGCCAGCATCCATTCTGGGCTTCCAGGATCATCCTTCAAAGAGTTGAAAATAGCATCCCAGTTTCCTTCTCTTAGGATCTTTCTCACCCTTGACAAGCCCATGGACCAAATAGACCTGACCTCTGTGGCCTCCTCTCTGTCGGCCCTGATTGAATATTCACTCTGCAGAGCATCATGCCAGGCATGGTGTAAAATTATAGAAAAAGGATGTGATGCACTTTTGGCCTTTGAACATCTTATCAACTTACAGGAGAGACAGAACCAGCACAATGTAAAATACATGAAAGCTCAAATATCAGCCAGATATATATCATTCATTATTTATAAATCCAATTAACATAGCCTGGGAACACATATTTATATACGCACAGATCTGTATGTACACATATTTATATATACACAGATCTATAGGTACATATATTTATATATACAGAGATCTATAGGTACATGTATTTATATATACACAGATCTATATGTACATATATTTATATATACACAGATCTATAGGTACATATATTTATATATACACAGATCTATAGGTACATATATTTATATATACACAGATCTATAGGTACATATATTTATATATACACAGATCTATAGGAACATATATTTATATACACACAGATCTATAGGTACATATATTTATATACACACAGATCTATATATACATATATTTATATACACACAGATCTATATGTACATATATTTATATATACACAGATCTATATGTACATATATTTATATATACACAGATCTATAGGAACATATATTTATATATACACAGATCTATAGGTACATATATTTATATACACACAGATCTATATGTACATATATTTATATACACACAGATCTATAGGTACATATATTTATATACACACAGATCTATAGGAACATATATTTATATACACACAGATCTATAGGTACATATATTTATATATACACAGATCTATAGGAACATATATTTATATACACACAGATCTATATGTACATATATTTATATACACACAGATCTATATGTACATATATTTATATACACACAGATCTATATGTACATATATTTATATATACACAGATCTATAGGAACATATATTTATATACACACAGATCTATAGGTACATATATTTATATATACCCAGATCTATAGGAACATATATTTATATACACACAGATCAATATGTACATATATTTATATACACACAGATCTATAGGTACATATATTTATATACACACAGATCTATATGTACATATATTTATATACACACAGATCTATAGGTACATATATTTATATATACACAGATCTATAGGTACATATATTTATATATACACAGATCTATAGGAACATATATTTATATACACACAGATCTATAGGTACATATATTTATATACACACAGATCTATATGTACATATATTTATATACACACAGATCTATATGTACATATATTTATATATACACAGATCTATAGGAACATATATTTATATACACACAGATCTATAGGTACATATATTTATATATACACAGATCTATAGGTACATATATTTATATAGACACAGATCTATAGGTACATATATTTATATAGACACAGATCTATAGGTACATATATTTATATACACACAGATCTATAGGTACATATATTTATATATACACAGATCTATAGGAACATATATTTACATATACACAGATCTATAGGTACATATATAGATCTGCCAGCTCTCCTGGGAGGGCGCATACAGACAACACGGTAGCAGATGAGCCTGTTCCACAGCAGATCCACTTCAGAGGCACTGACCACAGCCACCCTGGCCCACTCCGCCAGCGCTGTCAGTCTCATCCTTTGTAAATACAGAAGGACACCAGGCCGAATCCCCACTGCTCGCTGGTCACCCCACCTCCCCGGCCCAGCTGAGGTGCTGAAGGACAGGCTGACCCATCGCATCCCCAGCCAGTCTTGCTCTCATCCTTCTGTGATGGTTCCTGTGGATGAATCAGGACTTCATGCCACAGATCAAGTGATGGTCTCACATCCACGTGGGGCCAATCTTACCTGCAAGCCCCGATGTGGCCTGCAGCCTGGGCATAGTGAGTGAGTCCACGGGCGTCCTAACTGAGCAACCACCACTGCCTGAACCCTCACTCCAAACTGCCTCCTGCCTCCTGTCTGCTGCAGCTGGGAGCCTGGACACCCCTCCCTTGGCCGCCGGGCCACAAGCCCTCGAGGAACCTGCAGGAGAAAGCCTGTGGTCCTGGCTTCAGTGTCACCCCGTCACTTCAGGTCTTCATAGATGGCAGTTTCCTCAGTCTTCCCTCCCGCCTCCCCCTTTCCAGGCCATGGCTCTCATCAGCACCATAAATGTGGCAGAGGATGCCGGGGTCCCGCCCTCATCCATCAGGCCTTTCAGAGGCCAACCTCCATCTGCCATTAGTTGCATCTCTTTGCAGGAGGGTTTTCTCCAAAAACCATCTGAGCACGGCAGTCCAGGAATCTCTGGATGTCACCTCTTCCTGAGGGGCATCCTCAACCAGCAGCTGATGGAGCCCGGGGTAGTTTTGAGGTACATGATTCTCAGCTGTTCTCCAGAGTCCCTGTGGGCTCGAGCCCCAGTGTCCACATCACCCACAGCTGGCCCAGCGACACCGTCTACTGGTCGCTGTCCTTTCCCTGTCCTCCCACTGGTGTTTCCAATACGGCCCCCATCAACTATTAGCTCTCAAATCCTTCTCCTAGGGTTACTCCTGGGGAACTAAAACTTAGTAGAAAACTACCATTTTCCAGCTCCAGTCACTTCAGCCATTTCAGCAAATGCTTTAATTTTACGTACACACAGATCTATGTGTATGTATATATATATATGTATATATACACATATGTACATATAGATATGTGTATATGTAAACATGTGTACATACAGATCTGTGTGTATATAAACATGTACCTATAGATCTGTGTATATATAAATATATGTCCACAGACACAGGTCGCTGGGCCCCCGGCTTTGGCTCACACCCCTGCAAGGAGTCCCCAGTGCGGATCTTCATTCATGGAGATGGGCTTGATTACTCTCTCTAATCTGTCAAATTATATGATTTCATGTGCTTGACTTCTTTTTCTGTCCTGCATTTAGATGCTGGGCAGAGAGAATATAGAATAGAGATGTCAGAATATGTTGATAATTTATTATGTCTTTTATCTGGGAAAAAGTAGACATGCTTGTACATCCTTATGTGCAGGGTGACAGTTTATCCCTGGAAGAGGGAGAGGAAAGGGTGTCTCAGGCTGGGTTGGATTAGGAGACAGAAGCTACACAAGTTACTTTAGCAGGAGGAATTAGTAGGAAGACTTGTGCAGGGAGAAAAACATTTTCCTCAGCCCTCTTAGGGTCCCTGGCTGGGTCTGAAAATTAAAGGGACAAGAACAGATTAACAAGAGAAAGGCATACACATTTATTAATATGCGTTTTACCTGACATGGAGCCTTCATAAGGAAATGAAGACCAGAAGAAACAGACCTGCGTATTTCTGTGCTGTGTGTGGTGACAGGTGGGCTGTGGTGGAGGAATATGACAGGTTAGGAGTATGAGGTCAGCGCAGTGACCTGAGGGAACTTAGCAAGGCCTGTTTGCTGGGGTTCTTCTCTGCATCCCTTTGTCTTTGGAGATGAGGATGCTCCTTTTCTCTGGGTGTAGGGAGGGCACCTCTCTCAGGAATGTTTTATGATCTGTTTCAGGGAAGAAGTGAGAGGGGAGGAGGGCAGAGTGAGCTTACCGCTGCAGCTGTTTTCTCAAACTCCTTCAGCTGCACATATTCAGTATGCAAGGTACCATACGCTGGCAGAACGTGTCCTGAACCCCGTCCCTTGTTAACCAGTAGTGGACAATCCAAGAGGTGAGGTGGGAAACTGAGACTCCAGAGGGGTGACTGCAGCTGTGCCTCTAGGGCTGGGGGACAGAGGGGAGACGTTAGCATGATGCAAACTTAAATACCTAGCCGGTGGGCCCTGCAGAGGGAAACCCAGACCCCCGATGAGCGGGAGCTGGACAGCGGCTGTGCTGGGGTCTCTGAAGGAGGTGTGGAGAAAGTGAGGCTGGGAGGATACAGAAACTGCAGAGTCCTCAATTGCTCTTCCTGGAGCCGGCTGCTGCTGCCATGCAGTTATACACATCGCCATCATAGTAGCCTGGACACGAGAACTTGGTTCAGGGGGACTGACATTAAGGACCCTTATTTACCTTGGGGAGGGGTGGTGATTAAGTTCTAAAGTCAGGGCATGAGGGGAAAACATATATAAACACTAAAATCTCTTCCTAAAGGTAGAATCTTACTTTTTTAATCTTTGTCCTCCCTTCCCCACTCTTCAAATGCTCTCAGATGCTGTATTACTGGATCGCACTAACCCTAGAAATGGTATTACTGTGCCTCCTTAACCAAAAAGAGATCAGATGCACAGGATGGTGAACTAATGTGCTGTGGCACAACCAGTAAGTGATAGAACCTGCATTTCAAAGTCAAGTGTGTCTGCCCCACAGCCCAGGCTCTGTAAATAGCACAGCCCCGCTGCCCCTGATGAAGGTTCTGCCTTGACTTCATGTCTGGGGCAAATCATGTTGACGCCAACATCAAACAAGGGCCGCTGTGAGGTCTTTAGATATGATAGACCCACACTCGCCAATCTGGCAGCCACTGGGCATGTGTGACTAAAATGAAATTAGTTAAAATTAAGTATAAGTTAAAGTTCAGTTCCTTGAATTAGCCACTTTTCAAGAGCTTGGCAGCCATGGTGGCCAGTGATTCCTGAACCAGAGGGCACAGAACGCTTCCATCCTCACAGGCTGTGCATCCACAGGCCGGTAACTTAACCCCTCTGTGCCTCAGTTGCTGCTTCTGTCAAATAGGGATAGTCAGGCAGCTCCTCATAGGGTTCAGAGGAGGGTTAGATAAGACACTCTTGGTAACATACCTGGCACGTTGTGTGTTCTTAGTATGCATTAGTTATCTAAAGGGGGAAACGGTACGTTAGCGCTGACATTATGTGATTTTCTACACACTCTACCATCTCCGTTTACCTCTGATATTTCTATTTGGGGAAGGTGGGAGGGTGTTTGAAGCAGAGGAAGCAAGGTCTTGATAATCTGTATTTGGAGTGCTTCATGGAGTCAAGGAGTTGTATGTGAACTCACAAGACTGTTTTATTTCACATACATTTCTGTCATTCATATCATGTACCAGGTTCTGATCTAAGAGCCTAACAAGCATTCCCTCACTTAATCTCCAAACAGGCCTATGTGGTAGGTATTCTATACCCTCATTTTTAATACTCTCCACATTTCTATACCTTCCACCTGTTATGACATCTTGGGAAGTCCTGCAGGAGTGGCGAAGGGAGGACAAAAGAATAAGATTCTGTCTTTAAGGAGAGTAGAGAAACAAATAACTTTAGAGCGTCTATTATCCCAGGCTGGACATTTTGTGTGCATTTTCTAATTGCCTAGCCCTGTGACAGAGGGGAGAGTCTCTCCAGTTTATAGACATGGAAACAAGCTACAGAGGTTTAATAACCAGCCCACCATCACACAGCTAGTTCAGTGTGAGAGCTGCAGTTCTAACCCAGGCCTGATTCCAAATCCTATACACTTTCCACTGCATCTTCATGGCCATTAGTAGGCAAGATAACACTTTTGCATGTTTAACTCTAGTGTAAGGTAGAAATGAAAGATGTAAATAAGCTGCCCTCGGAGTTAAGATGGGGAAGGGATGACCCCCCCAGCCAGGGGGCGTCGTGTGAGAGTCTTCCTTGAAGACATAGCATTTAAATGGATCTTGGAAGTGGGTGGGATATGGCTGGTGGGATTGGGGGAAGCAGATTTCTGGTGGAGGAAGGGGCACAAGCAAAGGCTCTGGCGAGATAAGGCCAAGGAGTAGGGGGTCTGTCTGGGCGGCAAGGAGTATTTTGCCACCCATACTGCTTAGAGTTGCCAGTGAGTGCATGGTCGTAGTGAAAAGCACACTGGCTCTTAGTTTTATTATTACTTTTAAATTCTCTACAGACAATGTGCCCTCTTTATTACGTGTGCCCAGGACAAACTACCCCCTCCAGCGCCTACCCACTGGCAGCTAGGTTTGTTTGGATAAGTGTCTCTGGAATGCCTTCCTCTCTCTGCCTTCCTGGTAGCTCTCCAAGTTCCGGGGGTTCTCAGCCCCATTCTTTCTGGTGTGCTCCTTACCCCGTATTCTGGGGACGCAGGTCCTGTGAAGGACAGAGGAGTGGCCCTGGGCTCTGGGAGAGGAGGGGCAGATGTGGAGCCAGGTGCCTGTCTCTCTCCAGGTCTGGAGCTCTGCTGCCCTAGGCAGGGAGCCTGACTGTGACAGAAGCTTCCTTCAGGAGCCAAAGGATGCTTTGGTTGAACCAAAGGGTGTGGACTACTGGCCCGGGGGACACTCTTAGAGATTTGTCACCTGGTGGCAAGTGGAGAGTTGGAAGCTGATTGAACTCACTAAAGAGAAGCCCAAGTGGTGGTTGACGCCCCTCCTGCCCTGCCTGTCCCCCTGCCCGCTGCCACCCCTGGCTAATATCCACTGCGTTTTGCTCTCTGTTATATAGTATCTCAGTGGCAGGACCCACTCGGGAGAGTTGGGGCGAGGCTGGCTGAGGTTCTCGAGGAGCTGAGTTTTGGGCTCAGGTGCCCGCCCGGCAGTGGAATGATGCTTCCCGACCTTTCAGACCTTTGAGACCTCTGCGCACTCTTAGAAAGCACTTCAAGCCTCCCGTCGGCACCCGGCTGCCCAGGGGAACCCCAGGGACAGGTGTCAGGTAGAGTATCCTTTCTGAGTTTATTGTCTCCTGTCCTCCCTCCCCTCCTTTCCGTGTGTCTGTGTTGCTCTATTGTGTCTCCCTCTCCTCAAGGTTCCATAGGCCAGTGATGCAGGGGAATTGATTTATGTTCTTGTCAACAGAGAGATCGTGGCCCGAGAGGTGATGGATACCCGGATGCACTCACGACAGCATCTCAAAGATTCCACGCCACTAGCTGCTCCCAAGCATGAAGCCACCTTCCTGCAGAGGCGGCAGGAAACCAGCCTGGAGGAGGTGAGGAATGTCACTCTTCCCTCTGCCCTTGACTACATCGGCGTTTAGCTGTCAGTTGGTTTGGGCCCCAGCATGACAGGCCTTTTCCTGTGTGTCCTTCCACAGGTTCTACTTTTTATCTGGAGGATGGACCATCTTCTCAGGTGTCCTGGATCTGCTGAAGGACCATGAGGAGGAGAAGGTTGCGGGTCCCCAAGACAGAGCACAGCAGGTGGAACGGAGAAGCACCCAGAGCAGAACGCAAGCCCAGCACCCTTCAGACTGGAGCACCCTGAGCTGCGGTTCCTGATTGGACTGTCTTTGCTTTGTCATCACCCAATTGACACCAGTTCTGGATGCTTTTGAATGGTTGGCTTCCCCCCCCCCCCGTCTTTTCTTCTTTCTTCCTTGACCTTGGGGATTGTAAGAGAAGAACTGCTTTGGAAAATATAATTCTGTGGCTGAAATTAGCCTTGTTTATGAACCAATTCTGTCCCTAGGGATATTTGAATTGTCATTCCAGATTACCTAGTAAATGGGGCTGCATTGTTTGATGTGTGTAGTACCAATCTTTAGATTAAAAATACATTTTCTTTCTTCCTTTTTTTCACATCTGGATCCAGGTAATGGCCGGAGTCCCATTTGCTTTGCTACTGAAGCGACGTCAGTGCGGCAACACTTGGGGTTGAAATAAATCAAACATATATTATACCCGGGGCTCTTGCATGCTATTTGAGATGTATGATACTCCACAAAGAAACACAAACCTTGTAGGTGGAAATTTAATTCCTATCTGATCCTGCAGCTAGAATGGTGGAGAAATTATGGATATCAAAAGTGGCTTCAAATACTTTGAATGTAAACTAACCAGGAGTAGGTGGATGCTTCTCTAAGGTAGAGCAGGGACCAGAGATCACCTGCCCCGTCAACCGTGCCCCTTCTGGAGGAATCTGAGAACAAGGCCCACTTCTGTGTTTGCGTTTGCGTAGCCTGTGGCGTTTCTGACTTGTGTTCTGTAACTGTGCGTGCCTCGTAATAAAACACCTTCCACTGACTCAGCAACAAGGTCTCTGTCCATTTCCTGCAGTCCTGTGTCCTCACTGGCTTTGCAAGAAAGTCCAGGGTAGGCATGCGAGTGGCTGCCCTGCCAGAGATCTCAGCTGGATGCAACGCTATTGGTCCTTCAGGAATGTCTGCAAATGGGGTCAGCATGTGTGTCCACCTCTTCTGCTCTCCCTATTATAGTCACCTTCAGAACTTTCTAGTCAGGCATTGCCCTGTGAGGCCAGTGTGCTGCCGTCTGCCAGCATGCTCTAATTCTGGAGCCCCATTTATTTCTGTGAGACTTGAGGACACACACTCTCTGAACCTCCTTTTCTTCATACACAAAATATGTGGAAATATGAGGATAATGGTGCTTCCCATAGTGATGGTGCTAAGTGCCCATAAAAGGACGTCACAGGCATGGTTCTCACACATTATACACACACTGGGCTGGGGCCACACTCAATGAATGGTGGGGATTTTATTTCTTAATAAAGAATTGAAAGAACATTTGAATTCCTTAGACTTGGCCTTTGGTTGAGAGCACTGAGTAACCTCTGAGTGTCATCTTAGGTCTCCTTGCTGAAAGCGTTTAGAAGGAAACGTGGAGGTTCATGGGCAGAAGTCAGGGGAGGAGACTGCCAGCCCCTGCCTGGACCTTGTACCCAGACACCTCGGTCCCTCCTGCAGGACAGGGTAGGGCTGCACGCCCTCCTCAGGGACGACGCTGCTGCCCTTACACAAAGTGAAACTGACATGCACTCAGGTGTGTGAGATGCCACCTTTCTCACCTGTTTTCGCCACCAGGCCCAGGGCATCCAAGGGCAGTCGAGTCTTCTAAGTACTGGCACAGAGGTCTCATTCACCTCGGGGAAGAATTCCACCCAGGCCTCATCAGACTGGATCTGCCACCTAAGTAGAAAGCAGTTTCCAGAAAACCCCAAGCACTCTCTGCTTGCACACATGAGATTTCAAATGTGACACACAGACCAGAGCTAAGGTAACTCATCCCATGTTGGGTGGCAAGCAGAATTTGCTCTGATTGCCGTGGTACGTATTATAGTCCCACGGGTATTATGCTGGACTTCAAGCCATGCACAGTAGAAAGAACATTTCCTACTTTCTACCTTGAAGTCATTAAAATGGTAATAATAACACAAGAGCAAGTAACAATTATTAAGTCCTTACCACATACTGGGCACTGGGAACAGCACTTTACAAGCACTGGCTCATTTAATTGTCACAAAACCCACATGAGGTAGGTCCTGTCACCTCCCATTACTTGGATGAGAAACTGAGGTACGAATGGCTGGGTCACTGGGCCAGACCCCCCCAGCTGGTGGGAGTCCCAGCTGGGATGCCCCAGGACTGCCTGACTTTACCACTGTGCTCAGTGTTCCCTCACCTGGGTCCCAGCCCCTGTCTGCTTTACTGCCTTCTGACTTAGAGCCTCACCTAGGGAACTTCATTGTCCTGCCTTGTAACTTGGGGCCATTGATTACCATCCTCTCCTGCCTGCTTCCTACAATTATTGTCTAAGCTTGGCAAATGTATGCCAACTAACAGCGAATCAATATGAAAATTAAAGGTTTTATTTTAAAAATTAGTATTTTTTAAATTAAAAAATATGCCTATTTCTGAGTGGGATCTAGGTTCAGCCCACTGTGTGCTGAATTCGACCTCTCTTTAGCATTCTGATGTTCCAGAGTGATGCACCCAGGGGAGGGCCTAGTGGACAGGAACGTTGAGCCCAGGAGCTACCTCAAGGGTAAATGAACGGACACCTACTAGAGGCGACACGATGTTAGATTCTTCAGCAAAACTATACTGACTCTAACCTTAGTTCCTAAGATCTGTATTAAGGGTATCATCAAGTGGGATGGAAATAACCTCTTCCTAATTCCCTCCAACATCTTATCAAGGAGGAGGTGTTATGGCGTGTCTTTCTGAAGGACCACTGGCGTTGAAAGCAGTTTACATATTTGCAGGCAGATTGTAGCGGACGCAGTTGGCTCCTTGTCCCTATTTCTGAGGGCTTTCTCGGGCTGGGGTACCTGTGTGCATCCCAGGCCAGAAGTTCTAGGGCGTTCTCCCCTCCCCAGTGAGTCTAGCCCTCAACCAGGACTGAGGAACGTTGGTATATAAATGCCCCACCTCCCTCACCCTTTGGAGAGACGGACTGAGGTGCATTCTAAGCTGGCTCTGAGGTCCCCAGTGAGGTGACACTTCGGTGGCCCATGGTGGGAACTAGTTTGTGAACCCACTTTTGCTGGCTGCTTTCCTTCCTTGTTTAACACCTCACTTCTCAACCAGTGTTTCCTGGGATCACCTCTCCAATAAGTAGCTAACTTGCACACAAATACAAATACCTCTGCAGTGTTAGGAACTGAAAAGGAGACCTTATCAATTAGAGACCCACTTGCCAGGGGATACTTTCCTTCCTATGAAACAGGCACCATCACAGGCTATGGGACATTTTTTCCTTTAAGTGAAAGACTCAACTAGCATAAGAGACCAAGCAGAGAGTCACCTAATGGCAAATCAAATTACAATTCACTGGCTAGAACAAGTAATTAAATATAAAGGGGTAATGGGAAAAGGAAAGAGTCACAATCCCCAAACCACCCTGTCACCTCTCAAGGACTCCTATTTGTCTTTGAATCACTTCTGCTTCAATTAACATTGATGGAGCCTGCCCAAAGTGCCTGGCTTTTGTCAAATCCCATTACGAGAGGCTCCAAGACACTGTCCACAGCCTTTGTTGTGCCAGTATCTTTTTGTGGGAATATTGAATATTGTGTGGAGTAGCTAACACATTGATCAGGACTGTTATACAAGAGGTTTGCTTTTTCTGGCACTGCAGTTTTGTAAATGGGATTTCATCTCTGCCTTTATTGTGATCAACTCAAACCAATTCTCTAAGTTCAAGTTATGATGCTCCAAAAAAGCATGTCAGACTAACCCACGACTACTTGTCAAGATAAACGTTGAAAATGTTGACCCTGTAAAGTAAGAAAATGTGCCCGAATCTCTGTTGAAAATGTCCCCGAATCTCTGTTAGAGGCATCGCACACCTCATTTGTTTTTTTGTTGTTGGGTGGAGGACATGTACAAAAACCCACATTTCCTCTATGGTGTTCCCAGTAAAGACTTGGTGTATCAGAGATGTAAACAGGATTATGGTTGTACCAGAGTCTGCCTTACCTCTTTTCACTCCTTGCTCAGGTCTTGGAGGGTAGGGCTATATTTTATGCTTCTTTGTTTTCAATGTATGACTGAGATCAGGGCTTCCTTCATTATTGGTAACCATTCCACCTTTACTCAAAAATGACTGAAGTAGACAATGGAAAATCATTATTTTATAGATTTCCTACTGAATCTCAGTTTAAGCCAACAGGAGTGTGTACCCAGCCCTGCACTTCTGGGGGAAAGAAGGAGAAATCAGAGCCCCATCCTTGGGTGTATGATCTGATATTGAAAGGCAAAATTCCTACTAGGAAAAAATCAGAGAATAACATCTTCTAGGATCTCTAGTGACCAAGGATATTTAATGATCAAGGATCTTTAGTGAACAGGTGTAGGGAAAACACTTGCTACTATTGGTAACTTTTTAATTGCTCACGTTTGTAATCTTATTCATTATTAAATTTTTTCCTCAACATTCAAACACTACTTTTGCCACTGATAAATCAAAACATACTTTAGGAATCAAATCATCTTAAATCTTTAATTGCTGATTACAAATTTGAGTAGACAGCTGCTCCTAAATATTTTGATAAAATCTCTATCAATTTCATTTAAAAACTTCAGAAAATTCAAAAGCAGACAGCATGCACATACGTGCATATAAACACACAAGTAATCACAATGGGATTCAAAATGTATTACACCTATACTTAAATGATCAAGAAATATTTATACTATGGGTTTGATTTATGTCTTCATTATTTATAAACTTGTTTTATACCTTCCTTGTATTTTATACTTCTCAGTGTTTCTACTTTCCTAGAGCTACAGTAATACAGAATAAGGTGTCAGACCAGCTGAGTTACAGATTCTGGGTTATCAGTCACTTATTTTTGGTTGGCATATGGGATCTTAGTGGATCTCTTCAAAATTGATTCCATCCTGAGCTGATGTTTTTTGGCCTGAGTTTTGTCTTAGAGTCAAGGTTCAGTTGCTATGGCAATGAGTCATCAGAAACCCTTATACTAGCAACATGGAGCCCCCCCGAGAGCACCCTGTCCATCCAATCTTAGTCCCAGGCAGTGAGCCTTTACTTCACGATGCCTTGGTTTCTCAGTATTTTTGGAATAAAAACACCCAGTGGTTTCCTCATTGAAGGAGTGAAAGGGGGAGTCTAGGCAGCAGACCCTCTTCTTTGGGTGCTGCCTCATACATCAGCCTCTAATACACAGCTAGACTTCCTATTGACTGTTAAGTGTGGCCATAGGAAGTGATCACTCCTCTGGTTAACCAAGAAAAATCTCTAACTTTCCTTGAGTTATTTGACTTAAAATTAACTCTATCTGTTCTTTTCTATTTACTTAGAAGAAAAATCAAAGAAACAGAACATCTATATCATATCTATATTTCTATATCTATCTCTATATAAATTCTCTAACCTACTTATTAAAAATATTTTAAAAAAATAAATATGCTCTTATTTTTGTTTTCCAATGAACTTTTTGTGTACCTTACACTTTTTCATCGTTGAGTACTATTATGCATCAAGGCATTTCATAGTCATGTTGTCCCAGTGAACTATAATTATTCATGTTGCTCAAATGATTGCAATATGTACACTCCATTAAGCTGCCTCTTTTGTCTTCCTGAGGCATTTTTGAAAGTCTGTTTCTTAAAGGTAATGAGATGTTTCATACCCATATTAATTTTTTTCTTCTATTAGCTAAGCTTTTAGTCCCTGAGAAGCCCTGATTCCTATTAATAGAGAATAGCACTAGAGTTGCATCAGTTTTATCCCCATGAGTGTGGTGGTAGATAAAGTAATGCTACTTTTGGCCACTGTTATGGAAATGCTGAAACATATATATTTTAAGATCATAAGTTTTATTATCATTTTCTAATAGGAGAGTACTAATATTATTACCCATCCCACATTTTTAACTAATATTAATTTAAAAAATTTATTTTCTATACCAGGCCCTCTTGGATTATCAACTCAAATTGTAATCATGCTCCTTTCTCAGTTATTCGCCTTATATGTTTTATTGATCACCATTTTGGAGTTCTTTTCTTAACAAACATAAGAAAGGATGCAAGTGGACATAGCTATGAAATACAGTAGAAAGATCAATCTTCTCATTTGTAAAAGGAATGTGCTGATGAGGCTTAGAATGGAGATTTTGTCCTCTGGGCACTGGGCTAATCCTTGGAATTTTTATCATTGGTCTAAGGTAGAGACCACACTCTGAGGACCACTGGTTTAGGGAACATAAAGAAGGTTTGTTGGCCAGGTAGGGCTAGCCTTTGGGGCCTTGAACTTTGAGGCTATTAATCAAGCTGAAGATTAAGTTAAAAAAATAGTAACTTCTAGAAAGACAAATCCTGGGGTTATAAAAATTGAAATTATCATTGTGAATCTTGCATATTCAACCAGGTCTGTCTTCTACTCCTTGGTACCAATTTCTTCAGGCAACTCTGACTGCTTATCAGTTGTAGATCTCATATAAAGACTGAAGTGCAGAGAGGTATACAAGCCTCAATGAAAAATTAACAGAATTTTCATAATTCACGTAGAAAATTATTCTCACAGTAAACAAACACCAATGAAATTTCTCTCCCCATATTCTTTGGATGGGGAAAGAATTCACACAAACAAAGGAATTTTGTATCTTTAAAACCCAGATCCTAAATCCTGATTTTATTTTAAGGTGGAAGTGTACACCTTCACTCCTTTTTCCTGACATCTGTTACAGCAGGAAATCTCTTCCTAAGTGTTTTTTTTTTTTTTCCTAAGTGTTTTAACAAGTGCCAGGTATGCTGTCACTTCGAGATGAATAATAAACAGCCATGATAAATGGATGTTGTGGGTGACATTAATAAAATATTTGCAATCCTGAAGGAAGAATCATGGAAGATAAATAGATGCATTAATTGATACTACTGTTAGGAACTTGAACTTCTGACACACAGAGCACGTGTTCAGTCTATTTTGGAACTTCCTGATGAAACTTCTTTGCTTCCCTCTTCCTCCAGCTGCCCCCAAATGTAGATGTTCCTTGAGGTTCTTCTGCCTTTTCTTTTTGTTCCTTCACCTCTGTATTTTTCTATCAGTGAACTCTTCTGCACACTTTAAGTTGTTATCTCTAGAGGAGATGATTTCACAGTCCAACCAACCCCTCCCCCCATTGAATCTTCATTTCCAGTTGACTGTAGGGCATCTTTATCTAGATGTTATTCTGCAAACTCAAACCACTTGCCCATAGCAGGACTCAGTGCTTCCTCTTCCCAACCCAGTTTATCCTTATTTTTTCTTCTCTTTGAATATGAGCCACATTATTTGTTTCACTAAAACCTCTCTCTTTATTTATCATCTCAGACATCCACAAGATTCAGCCTCCAGGATGTCTCTCTGACATTGGTATCTTTATTTCATCTTCTACTGACAAAACTGGATCTTAGGCACCCAATGCTGCCATTCAACTGATTGTTAAGGCCTCTTAGCTGATTTCCAGTCTCTCTCCGCTACAATCCATCTTAAACATCATTGCAACACAAATTTGGGATTTTTCTGGATGCCCAGTATATAATGAGATGTGGTCAAACTCTATCCTGCCATTCTGGATTCCCAGGACAGCCCTGACTGGCTTTCTCACTTTTCTCTCTCACTCTTTGCTTATGAACCCTCTCACTCCACTGGGGTAATATTTATCTCTAAACATGTCTTTCAATGTAATCTTTTGTTTGTATTATTCCTCTTCATATCATCTTCTCTCTATTTTTTTTTACTTATTGGAATCCAATGCACGTTTTAAAGATAGATAAGAAATGCTACTTTTCTATAGAGTGTTGCTTAATTCACTTCAACCAATACCATCTTCTTTTCCCTTAAACTCCTACATTACTCTCTGGGGTTTTCACTTATGCCTGTACTGGGTGGTTGTGATGAGGTAGACCATTCTTTGTTAGCTCCTGAACTCTCAAATCCTGCCATGCATCTATATGGGAAGTGTTGAGGTGGACATTCCTGGCAATGCATGCTGTTACAATCACACCCACAATTGAGAACCTTTTCTTGGCCAGGCACTGTGTCAGGCATTGGAGCCACACTCAGTTCAGGCTTTCATAGAGCTTATATTCTAGAAGAGAGACAAAGACAAGAAATAAATTAACGTAGATTGTGATTTGTACCAAAAAAAGAAAACAAAGTGATGTTCAAGAGAGTTGTGGGTATGAGATGTATGTAGTCAGGGCGAGTTCCTCTGAGTCAGTGAAATTTAATATGAGATCAGAAGAATGAGAAAAAGCTAGCCTGGCAGACGACTGGGGGAAAGAGTTCTAAACTGAGGACCAGCATGTGAAAGGCCATGAGCCAGGAATGAGCTTGGTATGTTTAAAGGAGAGATGAAAGGCCAGTGGGATGGAGTATTGTAAATAAAAGTTGTATGAAATGAGATTGAAGTACAAGGTGGGAATCAGATCATACTGGGCCTTGTAGACTTTGGGAGAGCATTTGGATTTTATTCTAAGTATTGTGAGAAAACATTAAAGGAATTAAAAACAGGCTAATGCTCTGTGGGGATGGAGTTAGAGTGGCACAGAAGAAGAAACGAGCAGATGGTTTATTGTCCTAATATGTTAACTTCAAACTGTAATTTGGAAACTCTAGGTTGGGTGAGCTGGCCTATGGTTGGGTCTCAAAAATTCCCTTTGCTTTGTGGTCTAGATCAAAAGCAAGTCAAGTTACCATCTTGGCCTCTTTCCCCATTGGCCACAAGCTTACCTTGGCCCTTGATATCTTGTGGATCCTAGGGCAGGAAAAGGAGGGAAAGAACAAACTCAAAGATAAATATCCCAAAGATGCTCAAGGACCCAGGGGCATGGGAAAACTTTCAGAAAAGGGAAATTCTAAAAATACAGGAAATCCAAAGAGTCTAGGCTATGCGGATCCTACAGTTTTAAACTTTTTGGCTTATAACACTGTAGCTTCCATGATTACAACAAAGTTTCATGCTCTATCCACGAAGCCAAATAGTGATCTTGGCCTGTGTCCCATGTCAGTATCCCCTCTTAGGGACGGACAGAAAAGGGTCTTGAGCTCTTCATAAAGACTTCCAATTTTTTATTCCTTTTTAGGAATGGCATGTATATAATAGGCACAAAATATATAACTGCTAAACTAAGTTAAATATTTTATAAGCCACTGTCTTTAATCAGACACTCAGAGGTGGTCACACTCTAGAGTTTTTGCATTATTAGTTAAATTCTCTCCCTATTGTTTTTTGCTGAGTCCAGCATAGTCTTTACCTCTTTTTTTCCTACAAGTGACTAATTGTGGTGTTAGTTACTCCTTTTTAAAATTTTAAAGGATATAAACATTATTTAGGAACTTCTCTGATCTTTTTACAATTTACTTTTTCATGCCTTTTTAAACTTTACTTGTTTTGAGTCTCATGACTGCTGGATCATTCTTAGGTAAGATTATTAATTTATTGATGAACAATAATAACTTGATATAGCATTTTCCCCAGATTAAAAAAATAAGTTGTTTCAGCCATCATAGCCTTAAAGTAAGGAATAGTTAATGAATCAAAGTATTATCTGATGTAACATATGTTTATTAGCTTCAGCTATGTTCTAGTTTGTGTGCTAGAATCAGAGGTGAGGAACAGTCTATGGCTCTAAAAGATCACAGTCTAAACTCCAGTAAAACCTCAGGGAAGGGATTTTAAGGATTATCATCCAAAGCTTAAATTCTCTCTGTAGAGTTGCTGCCAAATTGTGATCCAGCTTCCCTTGGAAATCCTCAGTGTCAGTGACCTTGTTATCATCCATGGTAATCAGTGCATCTCTGGGAAGCTCATGCTTATTATCAGGTGAAAATCTCTCTCTCTGTGAGCTTACCCAGGGATTATCCTTCTAACTCAAGAAATCCAAATCCAAATTCCTACAGAGACATGGCAGATGGTACACATGAGTTAAGCAATCCAGGTGTTAAAATTAAGAAGTTCAAGTGGCAGCTGGTATGTGGCCACAATGTAGTGAGGACAATAGAGAATGGTAGGGACTATGGTAAACTGAAGAGTATGACACTTTTCAGCTCTCATTTATTGTCTTTTTAAGCCAAATGTGGGCCAAATATTCCTATGGTTTTTTTTTTCAAATAAACCAGAATGTGGCCTTAACAATGTGTCTCTGTGGCATGGTCTGACTTTTAAATTGGCAACCAATTCAAAACCTTGAAAATATTCTGTGGGTCAACACCCTGAGAGGGAAACCACACATCTACAGCTGGATTTGGCCTGTGGGCCATTCACTTCCAACCTTTGTTCTGAGCCCCACAGCTGTAAGGAAGGAATGCAAATTTTCTTTTACTTGACAGCCCAACATCCAGTCACCATTATTCATTACCACAATCTTCTCCATAATTTCTTCCTTCATTTAAGCATCACTTCAGCCAAACTCGCAGGAGATTCTTGATCTAATCCACACACTGCCAGTAAATAATTGTGATTAGGTGACATCCATACAAGGATTATGAAATAACTCAAGGGTTATAACTACTTGGAAAACCTTTGCCAAACTGTTTCTTACCTGTATAAAATGTTATTCTTCCAGAAGACTCAGGGCACAAAAATAAAGCCAAATCTTATTGAATGCTGGACATTTCACGTTGATAGTGAAAATATTTGGGGAAAGGTTTTCTCAAATCATCCACCAATTCTACATATGGCTTTAATTAGATAAAATGCCTAGTCTGGTGTCTGCATAGTAGGCATTCAGTAAATGTTTATTCCTGTGCTAGTTATTCCCCATTTGCCTCCCACCTAGACCCACTCTGACACAGAAGGGTGGTTCCTCTGGACCACACAGCCAGGCTCCCTCACCAGGTGGCTTCCATTAGGGTGTAGCCAATGGAGCCATCAGAGATCAGAGCAGAGTGAGGTCAGGCTGTTTCTTCCACATTCCCTCCCTGCTTTGCAGGCCCACCTCTGACAAGAGCTGTGTCTCTGTGTGGTCCCACGTGTATCCAGAAAGCCATGTGCCGGGGCTCCCATGATGCTGATTGTCTCTGCTACTGCCTTGGCTTCTTAACGTTAATGCCAGATGCCTCAACATCCCTTGTTTGTCCCTTACTCTTGCGCCCAGTAGCTCTGTCTCTTGATTTTAAATATTTGGGGTGATTTTGTTTTTCTACCCTGACAATTACATACTCTTTCCCTTCCTCCTTAGCTCTTGCAATGCCATCTCTCCATCTCTGAATGAAGGAACTTGTCTCTAAAGAAAGGTTTCTAATTTGTAGTTAGGAGTGTTCCTCATATTCTCTTGTTTCTCTTTTGGTGGGTGTCAGGATCTTCTTGGACAAGTCAGTCTCCAGAGTCCTGTTTCTAATTACTAAGCACTATCCCATGGACCCATGGGGTGCAAGAATATCTTTTTAAAATTTTTTATTTTTTAAAAATATTATTGGAGTATAGTTGATTTACAATGTTGGGTTAGTTTCAGGTGTACAGCACAGTGATTCAGTTATCCATATACATATGTTCATTCTTTTTTAGATTCTTTTCTCATATAGGTTATCACAGAATATTGAGTAGCGGGACCTTCTGTGCTATACAGAAGGTCCTTGTTGGTTATCTGTCTTAATGAGTATATAAGGCTGCCATCTCCAGTAGGCTCTGCACATCCAGAAGCCTTAGTTCTTCCCAGTTTCTGAACTGGGCCTGACCTCTTAGGATGTACCAGAAACTTTATTCTCAACAGCAGGATAGGAGTTTGTCTGCCTTTTCTGACCCCTATTTCTGGTGAGCTTGAAAAGATGCCCACCAAACCTATCCTTTACTATAATTTCTGCACTTTGCATCTGCTCCTATGGTATTCTCATTTCACACCTGGAGACCTTCTCTTAATTGTACAAACTTCCCAGAATCATAGCCCTGCCACCCCACCTGATCTCAAGTATAGAGGGCTACATGGAGTCTGGATTCAAGCCTCTTAGGCCCTGGAATTTTGTCCTCTGGCTTAGGCTGTACCCAATCTCTTCTTTCTTTCCTTTTCCTTATGCCCTTCAGTTAAGGTCCAGCAATGGCTTGGGGAAGAATCTGAACCAGTTATGACAGTGTAATATAATAGGTCACCTTCTGTCAACAAAAATTTTATGTCTGTTAAATGTCAGGGACCAATAAACATAGCACTACAGCCAGCCCTACATCTGTAAAATCCACTAACAAGTAATTAGGGAGAAAAGAGTAGAGGTTTGGTTTAGAAACTCAGAATATCTCTTAGCAAAATCCATTTTTAAAACAATATATGTTTTAAAAGCTACACTAATGATTTTAATATGGTCTTATCTTTAAAGCACTTTCTAAGTGCTAATTGTCCCAGCATGTTTCTGAAGCATGTATCATTACCAGAGGTGTGTGCCAGACTGGCTTATTTTTAAAACAAATTAGTATAGTGAATAAGCATTCTGCTTTTGCCTTAATAGTTAAATTGGATTTTGGGGGTATCAATTAAAACTACACAATCAAGGCAATTAGTTTTACTCAATGGGTTCATAGACTAGGTTATATGTAGACATTTTATAATGTTATAGTCAATGCCCATTTCTTTTCTGTTGTATATTTCTACAGAGTGACCCCCTAGAGCAGAGATTCTCAACCAGCATAAATTTTGTCCCCCTTGGGATATTGGTGATGTCTGGGGACATATTTTAAAAATTAATTTATTTACTTATTTATTTATAAGTATAGTTGCTCTATAATGTTATATAAGTTATAGGTGTACAATACAGTGATTAACAATTTTTAAAAGTTATACTCCATTTATGGTTATTATACAATATTGGTCATATTTCTCATGTTGTACAATATATTCTGGTAGCTTATTTTGAACCTCATAGTTTGTAACTCTTAATCAGCCATCCCAGTTTTGCCTCCCCCTGCCTCCTCTGGTAACCACTAGTGTGTTCTTTATATCTGTGAGTCTGCTTCTTTTTTGTTATATTCAGTATATTTACTAGTTCGTTGTATTTTTTAGATTCCATGTACAAGTGCTATCATACAATATTTGTCTTTCTCTGTCTGACATATTTCACTTAGCATAATACTCATCTGGAGAAGTTTTTCCCCGATAGGGAAAAGAGGGGTCAGTATGCTACTGGTATCTAGTGGGGAGAGACCAAATACCCTACAATGCACAAGAGAGAGACCCCTACAACAAAGAAGGATCTAGTCCAAGATGTCAATAATGCCAAGGTTGAGAAGCCCTGCCCTAGAGAGAAACCTTGTGATCTGCCATTTCTGCAGGCTGTCTACCCCGAACCCTCTCCAACCCCAGACCAGGGCGAACACCTTACTAACTTCAGGTCATTTCAACTAAGGGGGATTTTTGCTTAGGATTTCTTCCATCTTGCTACATAGTGGCTGTGCCTGTGATGATGCTGTCTCCATAGCTGAGTGGAGAACAGAGGTGCTCATCATGATCTGTCAATCAAAACACGCGTGGCCAGGAGAGGACATTGTTATTTGAAACCCAACTGACTGTAGCTGCCTTTCCTGCTAGGAGGAGGGGCCGGGGGGGGTGGGCGGGAATAGATGATGACAGCACAATTCTTATCATGAAAAATAAATTCGTATACGGCTTCTTCCCTTCACAACGACATATTGAGGACAGAAGCAGGCGAGCCTGCAGTTGTAAAATCTGGGTTTCTGAAGATGAGGATCTGAACAAATGGCCCTTTAGTTTAACTGAGGATGTTGATGAGTCTTGGGATTTGCACAGGGAGGCCTGTGAGGGTAACTTGTTCAGAATAATAGGATGAGGGGGTTGGCTTTCTGGGTGAAGGAATCCAAGTCTGAGAGATCAGGAAAATAAGAAAGCCAGAAAAGGTGTAGAGTCTAGAGGAAGAGGAAGATTACCAAGCAAACAGTAGGAGACCAGAGATGGTTGAGATAAGTGACCTGTGGGAGATTCCACTCCTGGTGGAGACTCTACATGGTTTTACAGAGAAGGTATGTCTAACACTTAGTCAACTCAGTCAACTCAGGCTATATGTCTCTCTGTGCTGTAAACACACACACACACACACACACACACACACACACACACACAGAGACACCCCTTGTGAGTAGTTTTTGGCAATGTCAAAGTAAAGGGGATAAATTCCATGGCTGAATCAGTGTAGTGTGCAGAGAAAGGCATCTACATGGGAGCATCAGACTTCACTTGACACAAAGTAAGGTCCCAGAGCTAAATACAGGTAGGAAACTGTAAATCCTGGCAAACTTGCAGACATCTTGGGAAAGGCAAATGAATTACTATAGAATAAAGGGAAGGGGACACAAATACATTTTATTTAAATCTCAAAGGATGAGGTTACTTCAGCTGGATCTGAGCAACATCATATATTAGAAGATGCCTGATTTCCAGTAACAGAAATCTACATCAAACTGGCTTAAGCAACAAGGGAATTTATTGGCCTCGATCGTTGGGAAAACCCAGAGGCAGCTGCTTCAGGTACAGTTGCATTGAGAGGTACCAACTGCCATAGGGGCTTTGACCATCTCCATCTTGGGACTTTACTGTCTGCTATGAAGACTTCACTTTAAGGGTCGTTCTTCTCATGAGGCAGCACAGACGGCTCCTGTGTACTCCAGGCTTCTGGACACTTTGGTGTCTCCTTCCTATCTCAGAATGAAAAAGGCTGTCTTATTTGGGTCATGTGCTCAACCCCAGGTCAATGCCTCCACCTAGAGGGCAGCATAGTCTGGCCCTCCTGGGTCATGTGCTCATGCTCTTGCCTGGGGAGTCAGGATCCTGTGATGGGTAGGCCCACCAGGTTTAGGGGGGCATTTCTCCAAAGGAAAAATTACTAAGGAGACAAAAATGTAATGAATATGCACTGAACACAAATTAATCTCTGGTGGGGGGTGGGGTGCAGCGGGGAAGCACAGGGAGGTGGAGACATCACCCCTATCCCTCCCAGCCCAAGCTATGTCTTTCTTATCCTCCACTTGAGCAGGAGTGGAGGCCCCTTCTCTGATCCTTCGTTCCTCGCCCACTTCTACATTGTGGCAGATAAAGGGGAAGAAAGCTCCTGGGGAGGAAAAGGGCCCTCCTTGCTGTGCCTGGGACCTGGCCTGACCCCAGGGGGCTCCACCCCCATGTCTCTTCCTCCCTCTCTCCTGTACCCATGTGCTTTCTCTCTTGAACTGTCTTTGTCTGCCTTTGGTATCAGGGAAATACTGGCCTCAGAAAATGAGTTGGAAAGTGTTTCCTCCTCTCTTTTCTGAAACAGATTATGTAAAATTGTTGTTAATTCTTCTTTAAATGTTTGGTAAAATTCTTAAGGGAAACCCTCTGGCCATGAAGATTTCTTATTTAGGAACTTTTAAACTACAAATTCCTTTTCTTTCATGGTTATAGACTGATTCAGATTGTCTACTGATTATTGGTTGAATTTTTGTCATTTGTGGTTTTTGAGCAATTGACTCATTTCTTCTAATTGTCAAATTTATGAGCATAAAGTCATTCATAATATTCCTTTATTATCTTTTTAATGCTGCAGGAGCTATAGTTATATTCTCTAACTCATTCTTGATATTGGTGATTTGTGCCTTATCTCTCTCTATTTAAAACAAACAAACAAACAAAAACTTTGTTATTCTTAGTAAAGTTTTATCAGTTTTATTATCTTTTCTGAAGAACCAGCTTTTTTTGTTGTTGATTTTCTTTATTGTTTTTCTCTTTCGTTTCACTGAATTCTGTTCTTACCTTCATAATTCCCTTCCTTCTTCTTGCTTTGGACTTATTTCATATTACTTTTTTTAATTTTTTGAGGTAGAAACTTAATTTATTGATTTAAGATTTTTCTTTTTTTCTATTGTAAGCATTTAGTGCTATAAATGTCCCTCTAGCACTGCATTACTTGAAACCCATAAAATGCATGTTTGTCTTGTTTTTATTCAGTTTCATGTATTTTTTTTCAATTTTTGAGACTTTTTCTTTGACCTGTGGATTATTCAGAAGTGTATTGTTTATTTTCATGTTTTTAGAGATTTTTGTGTTGTCTTTCCATATTGATTTCTAGTTTGATTATATTATGTTCAGAGAACACACTCTACATAATTTCAACTCTTTAAAATTTTTTGAGGTTGTGTATGACCCCAATACAGTTTATCTTAGTGAATGTTCTATGTGCACTTGAAAAAGAATGTATATTCTAATATTGTTGGATGGAGTGTTCTATTGATCCTACTGGTTGATTGTGTTGTTTAAATATTCTATATCCTTGACGAATTTCTGCCTAGAAATTCTATCTCTTACTAACAGGAGATACTGGACAATTTTTCCAGTAAAACAAACAAACAAACAAAACATATATGAACATGCATACAATTATTTGCACACAATTTCAAGGATTTTCTAAGTTTTTCTATTGCTCTTATAGGGACAATAGTCTCTATTTAAAATCTCTGGTCTTGATAGAGATTTTCACTCTTTTTCATACCATAAGTAACAGAGATTGTCTGATAAAGTCTTGAAGTAGGGCAATAACTGTGAAGGGAAGAGGACTTCATCACAGATGAGATGGTGTTGACAATTTGCATACTTCACAGTTTTGCCCAGGCTTGGGCATGGCTGCTTTACTATAAATAATAGTAGAGGGGTTCCATGTAATTAGGGATTGTGATCATCATAAACATCCCTCTAAATGTAGGGACACCATTTAGGCACCACAGGTGATGTTCCAAATGTCAATCACCTATCATAATGTAGCAGGTACAAAATATATGTCCAGAGTCTTGGTGTGTGTCAACTCCACTGAGGTTAATATATGTCAGGTAGACCAATGATCACATGGTGAGGAGATGAAGATGAGGCCTATATCAGTTAGCTATGCCTGCATAACAAATGCTCCACAACTTAGGGGTATGAAACCATAAATATTTATTATTGCATACAGGTCTTTGGTTTAGTTGGATGGTTCTTCTGGTCTCAGCTGAACTAACTCATGTGAATGAGGTGAGTTCCATGTTGGGCCAGCAGCTCTGTGGACATTGGCTGGGCCCTGTCCCATATTCGAGGAGTTGGTTGGCGACTGACTGGTCATTGATACTGCCCTTAGCCAGGACAATGTGGATCTTCCCATGTGGTCTCACTGTGTGACAGCAGTGGAAGTCTGAGCTGGAGAGTCAAATACACAAAGGGCCTGAGGCCTAAGCCTAGGATGGACATACCTCTCTCCTGCCATACTCTACTGGACAGAGCAAATCCTTGGCCAGTCCAGATAAAAAGAGTGAGGAAATACACTCCCTTCTTGACGGGAGGAGCTGCCCAGTCACATTGCAGTGGGAGAAGACACAGCATGGCCATGAATTAGGTCATGACTGCAGTTAGTCTCCCTGATTCCTTAAACAAGAATACTGGGAAGTCATTTGGTTTTCAATTACTGAAGCTTGCTTTAAAAAGCTTTCTGCTCCTTAAAATGATAAAGAACTTTGTGAGATTTTTCTCTGTGTCTTAAGGTAATTGGGTACTATTTTCTTGACTGTAGGTAAATTGTTGTCATCATATATTCCTAGAAATAAGACTACAAAACAAAGAGGGAGGGAGAGAGAAAAGAAATGGAGAGAGGGAAGGAATGAGGGATGGAGGGAGACAGAGAGAGAGAGAGAACGGCCTTGTGTTATGAAATCCAGACTTTATGGATTTCCAGGGCACTGATAACAGCTGTTAATTCTGTTAGGCCGAATAGACCCTTACTTGCTATTTCAAGATAATCCTGTCAAAGGCAATGGCTCTGTTGGAAGGCATTACAGTTATTATTCAGCATTGCTAGAATCCTTTATGCTTGCAAAGTGCTTTATAGTCTCCTTTATTTTTATTTTTCTATGAGTAGTTTGGTATTTTTAGTTTTGTTTTATAGCCAAGTAAGTGTGGTCATGCTCTTTTCCTACTGTTATCCCTTGAATATTATTATAGAGCCAGAGGGCCTTTGAGAGGTCATGAGATAAAGAAAGGATGGGGACTTTTCATTTGGTCTCGCCAGAAGAGAAGGTTCTGAAGACTCTGGAATGTTCTTTGGCATCCCCATTTCAATATTTTGACACTGTGACAGGTAAGTCCTCTTCACGTGCAACCCTAACACCTGCCACTTCTTCTTGTTCAGTCTTACAAGGGCATAGAATGCAACGGCCAGCATCTTCCAAAGACCACCATTAACAAAATGGATACAGTCATGGGGGGCTCTCCTTGGGGAAGGAAAAAATTTTCTGAAGTTGTTGGAGATTTCTAGTGATAGTTCCTTAATGCAAAATCAGTCTAAGAGGCAGAGAAAAACAGTGTATCTAGGCCAGATAAATCAGGTTGAAAAACTAATGTTCATTCATGTAGTTATTCAATCAATCAAATACCTTCCGGGTGTCATGTGCTGTTCTAGGCCTTGAGGTGATAAATGGAACACATTCCCTGCCCTCAAGAGCTCGCATTGGAGTCCAGGAAAAACAGACTTGTAAACAGATAAACTACTATCTTCTGTCACAGGTAAACAGGTGATTACTATACATTCTGTCACCCATGTTTTTTTTTTTAATTTAATTTTATTTATTATTTTTATGCAGCAGATTCTTATTAGTTATCTACTTTATACATATTAGTGTATACATTTCAATCCCAGTCTCCCAATTCATCACACCCCACCATCTCCCTGCTGCTTTCCCCCCTTTGTGTCCATACGTTTGTTCTCTACATCTGTTTCTCTATTTCTGCCTTGCAAACCAGTTCATCTGTACCATTTTTCTAGATTCCACATATATGTGTTAATATACGATATTCGTTTTTCTCTTTTTGACTTACTTCACTCCATCCGTGCTGTTTTTAGAGAGACAGCCTGAGAACAGAGAGGGGTTTCAGATACCATGACCTATTCCTTCTTGCCATCTGCTGTGGTTAGATGCCTTGTATCTTCCTTGCAAGGAGCTGTCTGCTCTTTCAGCCAAAAAAATATCTGTTGCATTCTAAGTCCTCCAGTTTAGGACTTAATACTAGGCTTTGGAGGGTTTTCCACAGCAAAGTGTAAAACTATTCACAGTGTTTTTGTTTTTAACATTTTAAAAAATTTTATTTATTTAATTTATTTATTTTTGGCTGCATTGGGTCTTTGTTGCTGTGTGCAGGCTTTCTCTAGTTGCAGTGAGTGGGGGTTACTCTTCGTTGCGGTGTGCAGGCTCTAGGCACCCAGGCTTCCAGAGTTGTGGCTCGTGGGCTCTGGAGTGCTTAAAATCTTATACGATTGAAATCTCATATGATTTTAAGAGCAATGGAAGAGCTTACTTTTGAGGAATGACTTGTCGAAAGTTTGAGAATTCAAAAATCAGGTTTCCGCTGCTAAAAGAAAATGGGCAACTTGGTAAGAACTTGGTTTAGTTGGGCAGTTGGCAACGGAGTGGGGTGCTTTATTTGGATAATTGAGATTCAGATGGAGAAGTTTGGATGAATGACTCAGCTCTCCTGTGAAGGTTTTGTGATGGGCCCCAGGACCACAGAAAGCCTGCCATCAAGACAGTACTTGAAACATAAAGTGATACATGAGCAAAGATGAGGTCATATCATTCATCAAATTCCCTAATTATGCCTGAGAAAACCCTGCATATAAAGTATCCCAAGAATATAAAATAGAGATGGTCTCTGACTGTTATCAGGTAGGGATACTTGGCATTAGAGTCTTTGTCAAACAAAGGGAAAATTTGTAGAGGAAAGTCTGTATTTTGGGATGAATTCAAGTGGGGAGCAGGAAACCACTCAAACGTAGATTCTCTATCACTTAGCAGAGAAATGTACTTTTTGAGATGCGTAGTAACTGGGACTAAAGTTTGTGCCAGTGGACACACTGATTTGGGAGGGCCTCAGATCCTGATTAATATACAGCAAAGAGGCATGGGGGGTATAGAAAGGGCAGCATCTGGGATTTACATATTTGTGATTAAGAGTTAGATTATTTGAGGTCTTAGATATTCTCATCCTCCCAAGGCAATGTGGGCCTCACACTTGTAGGCCTGTTCCAGAGAGATGGTTCTGATTTCTGAGTGTGTTAGTCGGGACAGGCTAGGTTATGCTACTGTAACAATCATGTTCCAACCTCAAGGGTTTAGCACGAGAAAATATTATTTCTTTCCTCTTTGATCAGGCAGGAAAGCAGGTAGTGGCTTTAAGGCTTTACTGTGGGAATCTTTCTAATCCTCTAAAGATAGTTAACATGCAAAAATAAAATTTAGCAGAGCTGCAAAAATATGTTTTTCTTCTAGCTTCTACTTTGGCAGTCTCAGCACTGGATATAGGAGGGTGCTTCTGGTTCCCCTCCGAAAGAGAAGGCACATTCCTTTGGCAAGTTTTTTCATTCTTGTATTTTAGCTGAATGAGGCTGGGAAATAGAAAACTGTTTCATTTATCACATTTAGTGATAATTAAAGAGAACCTTGCAGCTTTTCTTGAAAAAAGTTAAAAATAAAATTATGAGAGATTGAAATTCATACAAGCAAAGCATGTTACTATAGGAAAATGCATTGCTTCAAGTAGCGCTCATTGGCTCAGATATTGCCAAGCATGAATCTTTTTTCATCACTTGGGAATATTGGAAACCTGGAATATTTTAGCTATGTTGTAGTGCCTCATTTGGCCTGGTAGCATTGACATAAGCCACACATTACCTTGATTTGTGTCCATTGAAACAACTGAAACATGTTTTTATATCAGATTGAAGATCTTGTTCTCACCCTCATCATCTTTGTGAACTTCGTTGGGATGTGGTGGAGTGGTGCAGAGTTCCCTGACCTCAGCGCTATTGACATTGACCCATCTTCTTTGCTGGGGAGCTGTCCTGAGCATGACAGTATATTCAGCACATTGTGGACATGACTCACTAGATGCTAGTGGCATGTCTTCTCTGGCCCAGTTTTGACAATCAAAATGTTTCCAGATCTTGCCAAATTTCCCCTGCTGCTATTTCCACCCCCAGGTTGAGAACTAGGGGTGGGTACCAACTGAGTTGAAGGTAGCCTATATATATATATATATATATATATATATATATATATATATATATATATATATATATATATATTAGTTTTTTTTAATTTTTATTTTATATTGGAGTATAGTTGATTTACAATGTTGTGTTAGTTTCCGGTGAACAGCAAAGTGATTCAGTTATACATATACATGTATTCATTCTTTTTCAAATTCTTTTCCCATTTAGGTTATTTCAGATTATTGAGTAGAGTTCCCTGTGCTATACAGTAGGTCCCTCTTGTTTATCTATTTTATATATAGTAGTGTGTATCTGCTAATCCCAATCTCCCAATTTATCCCTCTTCCCCTTTCCCCTTTGGTAACCATAAGTTTGTTTTCTATGTCTGTGAGTCTGTTTCTGCCATGTAAATAAGTTCATCTGTATCATTTTTTTTAGATTCCACATGTAAGTGATATCATATGGTATTTATCTTTCTCTGTCTGATTTATTCCACTTAGTATGATAATCTCTAGATCCATCCTTGTTGCTGCAAATGGCATTATTTCATTCTTTTTTATGGCTGAGTAGTATTCCATTGTATATATGTACCACATCTGCTTTATCCATTCATCTGTCGAGGGACATTTAGGTTGCTTCCATGTCCTGGCTATTGTAAATAGTGCTGCAATGAACATTGGGGTATATGTATCTTTTCAAATTAGACTTTTCTCTGGATATATGCTCAGGAGTGGGATTACCAGATCATATGGTGCCTCTGTTTTTAGTTTTTTGAGGAACCTCCATACTGTTCTCCATAGTGAAGCTAGCCAATATTTAAACAATTGAATTTTTTTTTAAAATGAGATTCTCAGTGGCAGAGAACAATTAGAATGTTTAATTTTAGCTACACAGGCCAGTTCCTTTTTAAAGACTACATTCAATTTCCCAATTCTGCGTAGTGGTTGTCACAGAGGAGGTCATAGGTTTCATAAGATGTCACAGCTGGAAAGGACCTGAAAAATCATCTGTCATAACCCTCTGTGACAGATGAGGAAACTGAGGCTCAGGTTGGAGGCGGCCCACTGATGCCGGCAGCACAAGGTAAATAGTGCTGTGTTTCTAATGCTCTTTGGAAGAGTGTTTAGACCTAATGATTTTCTCCGCTGTGTAATTTTATGCTGATACAGTTTCTACAGAAACAAGGCCACGGTTCATTGGGCTAATTTGACACCACACTTGAAGAGGCTCCAGAAGAAAAGAAATAGGGAAAACCAAGGTGGTTTTCATCAAAGTTCTCTTCTTAGAGCCACTTAATCTGGATCCCAGAGTTGTGGTCACAGGGCTGCATTCCTCCTACTGGGATTTTGAATTTGTTTGCCCCATGCAGGTTTTTCTAAGGAAGCAGGGATGTGGTTTGTGTTATTAATGCCACTTTTTATGAATTGTTTAGCAGACACTATATTATTACGCATTTGCTGTACATTGGGAGCTAGTGTATTGTGATGTTGACCTGAGGAAAAATGGAGCCCAACACCAAGCAGCAGGAAAAAACCAGAAAGATGACCCTTCAGGAGAAATAGAGCTAACATCTCAGAGGTAAATATATGCTTGATACATTCACATTAAGGGTAATAACACAGAATCATAGAACTAAGAAATGGAATAGGGGAGGGCAAAGATGCAGCATTCAGATGGCCACTTCCCCTTCCCATGCGGTGACAGTTATTAACCAGTTATGACACCTGTGATGAACACAGGCTTATCATCCTTCTCAAGACAGTACTCCAGGGAGTCACTTCCAATGCACTGGCATCGACAAGGAAATATCTATGATTTAAACATGCTTTTCACCTTAAAGGTATTCTGGGCATCATTTTTTAAAAAAGGGCGTCATTTTTTTTAAAAAGGTAATGACCCCAAATCATGGAACTAGTCATTTAAAATATTAGGAACCAGAGTGTGTATTTTTTGAGTCACTGGCTATTTTTTCGTTCCCTCTACCAGGCTGGGAGATTGTGCTAGAAATTCTTCCAGGAGAAGACATATGATGAGGGGATGAACATGTGCCAAGTTTGGCCAGGTAGAAGCCTGGGACAGGTGATGACTGCTGATCAGACCGACCTTGTTGGCACCAGAGGATGGGGAATGGCCTTGTGTTAAGGAACCTGGTGGTCCAGGGTCACTCTGCAGCCACTGTGCTTTGCAAAGCAACGCTAGTGAAGAGAGTGCTTCCAAATTTAGGCACTGGCCGTGGTTGGACACACAGGGTGGATTATTGAAGAATGCTCCCATCTCCTCTCTTGATCAATGGAGTTCTTTCTTTGAAAGGGACAGAGACTTACTCAAGGTTCCATGTCTAATAAGGGTGAGAGGATTGAGAGGGTATCCAGAAGCAGAGAACCCAGACTCAGAAAGAAGAGGAGGCAGAGAGTTTTCCCCTAGTGATGCTGGGGGCCCTGTCAGGAGGTTTTGGGGGAAAAAGAGAGAGCAGAGATGACATGGTATAAAACACGTTTACCAGGGCTGTCTCTTCCTTGGTGACCATGGATAGAGCAAGTGCAGAGGTTGACATTTCTGGTACATCTTCTATCTACTACAGCACGGAATTGGGGGCCAAATTTCAAAGGCTTAATTTTAATCGTATCCCTGTTACTTGGAAGTTTACTGGCCACAGTCTCACTTTATTCATGGGTACAATATAGCAATACTCACACTTGGGAATCTGTAGGGATCAAATTTGATGATAACTAATATTTAAGTAGACTGTACAGTTTATAGCACACTTATTCATATGTTTCTCAATTGGTCCCTCAAGTAAACATGATGGAAAAGTATTTGTAAACTTCGATCTGCTATAAAACTGTAGTTCTTGTGGTTATTATATTCCCCAGGAAAGCTTGAGGAAGAGAGATGTTTCATGTGGTCCAGCCTGGCCTGCACACTCAGTGACCATTCGCTTGTGTCACGACTCTCATACCACAGGATCTGCTCTTGTAAAGATGACATCCTCAGGCCCTGGTTTCTAATGCTTGCATAGGACTGAATCAAGTAGTATATGCTCCCCACTCTTGGAACTTGCTTTCACAAAAAGTACATTAACCACATGCATTTTTCAGAGAACATCATAGACCTAAAAGTCTTAACTTTGGGAACTTAGCAAATGCTTATTTATGGTACAATTTTAATGTCCACAAATGAGTATCTCCATACTCTCAGTTCCCATGGCATCTATAGTTAACTATTTTTCATAAGTCAGCTGTTGTCAAAGTGTGGTCCTTGGACCAGCAGCTTTAGTGCTGTCTGGGAACTTGTTAGAAATGCAGAGTCTCAGGATCTACTCCAGCCCTCCTGAATCAAACCTTCTGGGTGGGGCCCAGCAATCTGTGTTTCGATTTTTTAAAAAATTTTGTTGAAGTATAGTTGATTTACAATGTTGTGTTAATTTCTGCTAGACAGCAAAGTGACTCAGTTTTATATACATATATAACTGAATATATATATATATATATATATATATACACATTCTTTTTTTATATGTTCTAATGAGCCTTCCAGGTGGTTCTAATGCTCTAAAGTTTCTTAGCTCTTCTTAGTCCTGCTGAGTATTTTGGGGGAGCAGGGGTTGTGCCTTAGTTCTTCCTGTTATGGTCTTCATAGTGTCTTTCATGTAGGAAGTGCCTGATAACCATGGGTAAGTGAGGCGGTGGGGGTGGAGGGGGTGTGAGGACTGCCAGATCGGGAGCCAGCCGACCTCAATCCACGTCTTGGATTTGTTACTTAACAATTAACACAGAGCCAGTGTCCACAGGCAGATGTGACATCACTGTGGCAGAGGGAGGGGAGTCAAGATTTTTATTTCCAATGAGGCTCCTCGTTTAGACGATTCTTAGTTATTGAATGAAAAGTCACCTTTCAATCCACTTGTACCCTGAAACCCAATCTTTTATCTTCTTTCCATCTCTTGAGCCTGTGTCCCGTTGTGAACAAGTATCCCTACATTTTCACACTTGCCTGAGCGACCTCTCCACCTCCCTGAGCCTGATGGACCCGTTTTTCCAGGAGGCAACTTCTTGCCTTGCTGTGTTTTCCAGGGAAGCACCCATCTTTTCTGGCTCCTGGCTGCCACTTTCACAATACCCCACACTTAGGTAAACACTGAGGAGGCTGTCAACTCCCATCAGCATCTTCTCCCCAGCTCGCTCATCTGCTGAAAGCATCCCCCTTACGTGGGCACTGGTTACAATCCACGGCCTCACCTTGAATTTTGACACCTCCGAGGAACTTTCTGGTCCCCCACTTCCTTTTCTTAATTTTTTTTCTGTTTTGTGAATCTCAAACCCGGCATAGTCTTGATTACAGAGAAACTGCTAATTTCTTGTTGATTTTGAAGGAAAGCGTGTTACTAAGATAGCATAGGGTAATACACAAAAAGAGTTTAAGAGTTCTCAAATATGTCAGTGGTACCATCTAAGTTTTAAAACAGTGCCTTGGCCTGTTGATTTGGGGCTGAGTGAGTTGGGTCTTTTTCAGTACTCAGAGGGATTTTCTAGACAGATTGTGAAACATAAATATATATATATAAAATATATATTTATATAAATATATAAGCATATATAAATATAAAAAATATATAAATATGTATAAACATACATATAAACACACACACATATATATGTATTGTATATATTGTATATATATATATATATATATATATATATATATAGTGTAAAACTCAGACATGGACATGATTTAAAAGTTCAAAAGTATAAAATGTCCTGCATAATTGGAATGTCTCCATAATTTCAATTATGATGCTGGCTGTTGTTTTTCGATCTTACTGTTTATCCATTATGACAGTTGACAATTTATAAAGAGTTTTTTCTTTTTTAATCAGTTTTTGCTTTTTGCCAGATGTCCTTTGGCATCCAAAAAGATGATTATGTAATTCCTCTCCCTTGGTCTAATGAGGTAATGCATTTTGTTAATAGGTTCTCTAATATTAAACCTCTATTACACCCCTGGGACAAACTCTCGTTGGTCATAAAGGATAAAAAAAAAATTTATTTAAGTATTGACTCCATTTTACTATGGTTTTCTGCTCAGGGATCTGTGTCTTAATTTTAAAGAGACTCATTTTGCAGCTATACTTCCTCACAGAGAAATATGTTTTCAACTTTTTAAATATTATTTTTTAAAAAAAACTATGTTCATGATTTTAAAATGCAAATAGTACAGAAGGATATGAAATGAAAATTAAAAGTTCTCCCATCTCAAATATGCACTAACTTTACCCCACACTGTGAAAACAACTCTTTAAATGAATCTTTCTAGACATTTTTATGCACACAAAAGTGTATTATATGTATAAATTCGTTGAATACAAATGAGATTATTCATGTTATATGTTATTATTTTTAAGAAATATATTTGAAGATCTTTCTATATTGCCAAAAATATACCAAAAGGTGCATAATATTTCATCATTTATTTTAATGCCTTGTTGATGACCACTTAGGTTGTCCATATTTTCAGTATTATAGATGGAGCTGTAACACATAACTTCACATGCACGTCCCTATGTATCTGTGTATCTTACAGGCAACATTATTAAATTGGAATTGCTAATTTTCTTTTACATTCTTTTTAAAAAATATATTATTTTCCATTATGGTTTATCATAGGATATTGAATATAGTTCTCTGTGCTATACAGTAGGACCTTGTTGTTTATCCATTCTGTATATAAAAGCTTACATCTGCTAATCCCAACCTCCCAATCCATCCCTCCCCCAACTCCCTCCCCCTTGGCAATCACAAGTCTGCTCTTTTTTAAATTTTTATTTTATTTATTTATTTTTCTAGCTGTGTTGGGTCTTCACTGCTGTGTGCGGGCTTTCTCTAGTTACAGCGAGTGGGGGCTCTTCGTTGTGGTGTGCAGGCTTCTCATTGCAGTGGCTTCTCTTGTTGCAGAGCATGGGCTCTAGGTGCACAGGCTTCAGTAGTTGCAGCATGAAGGCTCAGTAGTTGTGGCTCACGGGCTTATTTGCTCTGTGGCATGTGGAATCTTCCCAGACCAGGGAACAAATCCGTGTCCCCTGCACTGGCAGGCAGATTCTTAACTACTGTGCCACCAGGGAAGTCCCACAAGTCTGTCCTTTATGTCCGTGATTCTGTTTGTTTCACAGATATGTTCACTTGTGTCATATTTTAGATTCCCCTTATAAGTGATATCATATAGTATTTGTCTTTCTCTTTCTGACTTACTTCACTTAGTATGATAATCTCTAGTTGCATTCATGTCACTACAAATGGCATTATTTAGTTCTTTTTTATGGCTGAGTAGTTGGAATTGCTAATTCTTAATGTTACGATGGATATTCCCAAGTTACTCTTCAAAGAAGTGGCACCACTGTGTGGTAAGAAGTAATTGGTTCTTAACATGGGAGGCAAGTCCATGCATCACGTTCTTGGGTAGGGGTCTGATTTAAGGCTGGGACCTTCGGGTCCAGCCTCCACCAAGCTGGCACCTGGAAGGGCTGTCCTTAGAGTCTTCTTGGCTCCTTCCCCTGTGAGCTCTCTCTACCTTTTCTCTCCAGGGTCATCAAGGGAACATTAAAGAGACTTTATTTCTACCCATCTTCTGGGTAGAAATCTACTCTACCTGAGAGAGTTTTAACTTTAAAATTCTCTTCCACAGCCTCCACCCAACTTGAAGCTCTTTAGCTTTTAGAAGGCAAAGCATTTCCAGAAACCATTATGGGAGAATTAGTAACAGAAATTCCCATTTGGGCCCCATGCAGTTGTGCTTTTAATAAGCTCTAAGAAACAGCCCCCAAGTTGCCCTCCATCACAGCCTCTTTTCTCGCTCCCAGGAGGACAGTGCCACCTCATAGCCTTCACTCTGCTCACTTCTGCCTTTCTCTGTGAACAATTTGGCTGTTTCTGTTCTCTCTCTTTTCACCTCACTGTGCCCCTACTGCCCTGTTGACATGCTTTCTGTCCCATCCTTTAACCCAGCCCTTCCCGGTCTCCTGTTGGTCTTGCTTTGAATCTCAACTCTTTCTAATCTCACGAACTCCCCACATGCCCTAATTCCATAGGGACCTCAGTGTCTGCATCACCACCATGGAAATAATTAGAACGTGTCTACTTCATAGCCTCCTTGTATGCATCACCTGAAAAATGTATGTAAGCTAAGGAATGGTGCCTGGTCCATAGTTAGAACTCAGGAAGTTCTGAGAGGGCCTGCTCCTACTATTGTTATTGTTGTAATGTACAAGCAGCTTTTTGTCATCTTTTTAGAGCCTCACAAAGTGCATGGAGTTCAGAAAACTGAGATTATGGGAGGATCCACGACTCCCTTTCCTACATACAGCAAACTTTTCACATCCAGCAGAATCAAAGGCTCACAAAGGTCACTCACAGAGACAGGATTTCATGACTTCCAATGGAATCCCAACTCCCCAGATGTTCTGAGCAAATTCATAATGGTCAGTTATACATGTATACATTCTTTTTTATATTCTTTTCCATTATGGTTTATCACAGGATATGAATTTTCCCAGAACACCTGGAGAGGTTGGGGCTCCACTGTTAGCTTTTGATTCTGCTGGTTGTGAAAGCCTTGCTGTATGTAGGAAAAGGAGTCATGGCTTCTCCTCTGCCAGTTGCTTCACTGACTCTTTATAGGGAAGAGACTAACCACGGGACCCATCTCTCCTTTTTAGCGTGACCCACAGAGCTGCAGGGATGGGAAGAGCATGGCCATGAGAGCCTCATAAAGTTGGATTCCCATTATGTCATTTTATACCATGTGACCCCAAAATATTTGCTCATGTGTTTTGAGCTTATTTCCCTCTTCAGCCAAATGTGGATAACATCTAGCCTAATTCCTATAAGGATGAGAGCTAACACACTACATGGCCATCATATTGGCGAATGTCAACTTGAGGTTAATATGGAAGATGAGGTGCAATGGAAAACTGGGACAAACACAGAGGGGTGACTCCTTTAAAGGATACAGGCGGAGGTTCAGACGCTCTGAAAGCAGGGAAGAGAGGTCAACACTTCCCAAGTCCAGACAGAGCTGTTTCTCACTTACTCTTAAACAGCCTCAGGATTGGGGATGTGGTTGAGGAGAGCATTGAGTGAGAAGAAGCATGTCTCAGTGCCCCTCTCTGTGCCCTCCTAGACCTCTATACCCAGGATCATCAGGACTGGGGCCTAGCACCATGTCCTCTGACCCACCATGTGACTCAGAGTCCTACAGAGAAGAGGGACTAGCACGTTACCCTTGGGCAGGGTCATAGCTCTCATTGATGGGCCTCTGATTTCCAGGCCTGTGCCAAATACTTTCCTGAACCAGAGCTGCCAAAGGAGAATAAGGTGGTAACCCATCTTCCTGGGATGCCATTGTACAGGCTCTGGGCTCCCTTTAGGGCCCATCACGAGGGATGTGAGGGCCTGTCCCCGAGGAGCACACGTTCAGAGCCCATGTCATCACCATCTCCTTGTTGTCACTGGTGTCTCTCCTCTCATTGCATGACTTAGTGCTCTCACTCATCAGATATTTGTTGAGCATTTACTGTAAGGTCAGCATCATGCCAGGCACTGGGATCCAGAGCTGAACAAGACAGGTACAGCACCTGCCCTCGTGAATGTAAAAACACCATGTGGTTCCATGTGACAACTGTCATAATGTGGGGAGTGCAGGATGCTATGGGAGCACATAAAAGGCCATCTAACCCAGACTTAGAGGATTTGGAGAAAGTTCCCACAGAAAGAAAAGACAAATTTGGAAACTGAAGGTTTCTCTTCTTCATTTATTCCATTTTTCACCTTCACTCATTCAACAAATATTTATTGGACAGTCCTTTCCAATAGAAATATCACGGAACTTCAGACTATATTACAAAGCTACAATAATCAAGACAGTATGCTACTGGAACAAAAACAGAAATATAAATCAATGAACAGGATAGAAAGCCCAGAGATAAACCCACACACATATGGTCATATTATCTTTGACAAAAGAGGCAGAATATACAATGGAGAAAAGAGAGCCTCTTCAGTAAGTGGAGCTGGGACAACTGAACAGCTACATGTAAAAGAATGAAATTAGAACACTTCCTAACACCATACACAAAAATAAAAAAATGGATTAAAGACCTAAATGTAAGGCCAGACACTATAAAATCTTAGAGGAAAACATAGGCAGAGCGCCCTTTGACATAAATCACAGCAAGATCTTCTTTGACCCACCTCCTAAAGTAATGGAAATAAAATAAAAAGTAAACAAATGAGACCTAATGAAACTTAAGAGCTTTTGCACAGCAAAGGAAACCATAAGCAAGATGAAAAGACAACCCTCAGAATGGAAGAAAATATTTGCAAATGAAGAAAATGACAAAGGATTAATCTTCAGGATATACAAGCAGCTCATGCAGCTCAATATCAAAAAAACAAACAACCCAATCCAAAAATGGGCAGAAGACCTAAATAGACATTTCTCCAAAGAAGACATACAGATGGTCAACAAACACATGAAAAGCTCAACATCACTAATCATTAGAGAAATGCAAATCAAAACCACAATGAGGTATCACCTCACACTGGTCAGAATGGCCATCATCAAAAAATCTAGAAACAATAAATGCTGGAGAGGGTGTGGAGAAAATGGAACCCTCTTGCACTGTTGGTGGGAATGTAGATTGATACAGCCACTATGGAGAGCAGTATGGAGGTTCCTTAAAAACTAAAAATAGAACTACCATATGACCCAGCAGTCCCACTACTGGGCATATACCCTGAGAAAACCATAATTCAAAAAGATACATGTACCACTATGTTCATTGCAGCACTATTTACAATAGCCAGGACATGGAAGCAACCTAAGTGTCCATTGACAGATGAATGGATAAAGAAGATGTGGCACATATATACAATGGAATATTAGCCATAAAAAGGAATGAAGTTGAGTTATTTGTAATGAGGTGGATGGACCTAGAGTCTGTCATACAGAGTGAAGTAAGTCAGAAAGAGAAAAACAAATACCATATGCTAACGCACATATATGGAATCTAAAAGAAACGGTACTGATAAACCTAGTGGAAGGGCAGGAATAAAGATGCAGACATAGAGAATGGACTTGAGGACACAGTAGGGGAAGGGGAAGCTGGGACGAAGTGAGAGAGTAGCACTGGCATATATACACTACCAAATGTAAAATAGATGGCTAATGGGAAGCTGCTACATAGCACAGGGAGATCAGCTTGATGCTTTGTGATGACAAAGAGGGGTGGGATAGGGAGGATAGGAGGGAGGCTCACGAGGGAGGGGTTATGGGGATGTGTGTATACTTATAGCTGATTCACTTTGTTGTACAATAGAAACTAGCACATAATTGTATAACAATTATAATGCAATAAAGATATAAAAAATATCATGGGAGCTGTATATGTCATTTAAAATTTTCTAATAAATTCTAATGTGAAATTGACTGCCGTTAAACAAAATTAAAAACACAAGTGAAATTAATTTTTTTTGTCTGAAGCAGGTAGTGTTTTATTTCACAGATGTCTAGCACTACTATTTTACAGGCTACTTTGTTTTATTTTTTAACTTTTACTGGAGTATAGTTGACTTGCAATGTGTTAGTTTCAGGTGTACAGCAAAGTGAATCAGTTATACATATAGATATATTCATTCTTTTTCAGATTCTTTTCCATATAGGTTATTACAGAATATTGAGTAGAGTTCCCTATGCTATACAGTAGGCCCTTATTAGTTACCTATTTTATATATAGTAGTGTGTATATGTTAATCTCAATCTCCTAATTTATCACTTCCCCCACGTTGCCCCTTTGGTAACCATAAGTTTGATTTCAAGATATGTGAGTCAGTTTCCGTTATGTAAGTAAGTTCATTTGTATCACTTTTTACTAGATTCCACATATAAGTGATATCATATGATATTTGTCTTTCTTTGACTTACTTCACTTAGTATGACAATCTCTAGGTCCATCCATGTTGCTGCAAATGGCATTATTTCATTCTTTTATATGGCTGAGTAAAATTCCATTGTATATAGGCACCACATCTTCTTAATCCATAATTCTAAAAGATACATGCACCCCAATGTTCATTGCAGCACTATTTACAACAGCTAAGACTTGGAAGCAACCTAAATGTCCATTGACAGAAGAATGGATAGTGAAATTAATTTTAATAACATGTTTTAATTAATCTAATATACATAGCTAAGATATTTCAATTTGTAATAAATGTAAAAATATTAAGGCAGTTTATGCTTTATTGTGCTAAGTCTTTGAAAAGCAAGTATGTATTCCATACTCACAGCACATCTCAATTCAGACTCAGCGCATTTCAGTGCTCAGTAGTCACGAACAGCAAGTGGCTTGCATATGGGATGTCACAGGTGTGGTAGGTCCCAGGCCCTGGACTAGGTGCTCAGTGTACAGCAGTATGTCCCTGACCTAACTGAGCACATAGTCTGGTTGTGAGCAGTTGTTAGCTGGGCAGGGAAAGAAGGAATGTCCTGGTCAGAGAATCAACATACGTGAAAGTCCAGTGGGGAGAGACATGTGAGCTTTGGAATGGAATAATACAGTTTCAGGGAGAAAAGGGAGGCCAAAGCAAACAGTGAAAGAAGAGACTGCAGAGGTAACTGGAAGCCAGTAATGAAGGTCCTTGAGTCTGTGCCTAACCCTAACCCTAACTGAAAATTTAGACTTGATCTCAAAGCCAGTGGAAAGCACTGAAGGGCTTTAATCAGGTGAGAGACTTCATCAGATTTGCACTTAGGAACAGTGATGTGGAGTGGATCAGAGTGGGTTGATCAGGGTCATGGGGATCGTTTGGGAGGCTACCACAGAAACGTGGTCAGGGATGACGTTGCCCTGGTCTGGGATGGAAGGGATGGAAGGGTGTGAGAGAGCCTTAGGCTGTCTGGGAGCTGGTGATTGACAGACTGCAGTGGGTGAGATGGGGAGGAGTCACCCAGGATGTCCAGGGTCCTGGAAAGTCCTAGAGGATGGATGGTGGGTCATTCACTGTGGCAGGGGCTGTAGGAGAGTCAGGTGGGGTGCCAGGCATGGGGAGATGAGGGATGATGAATGCCTAGTTCAGATATAGTGAATCAGAGTACAGATGCACGCTCAGAAGGCATCACTGAAGAGCTTTTACTAGAGTCTCTTTACAAAGTTTTGATCAGGGTAAAGGGAAATCAACAGTGGCCAGGGAAGTGCTCTGACGTCAGTGATAATGGAAAGCTACTGCCACCATCTATATGTCTGAAGGTCAAAGAGAAGGCATGGTTTTCAGAATTTGCTTTACCAGTAGGAAAGAGTCACCCAACAAGCCTTATGGCCTTAGGTGGAGTATTGTGGTCTTGTCAAAGTTTAGCGTGGCAGGGAGGAAACTGGAGAAATAAAAATTGCAACCTCTCTCCTCCTCTGACCACCTGCCAGTGACTGATTAAATGCCCCTAGAGTTCAGAAGGTTGGGGAAGTAGTTGACGAGGTTCACAAAGACAGTCTTCTGGCACCCAGAGCAGAGTGAAGAAAGGGGGAGAGTGTGTTTGGAGCGACAAGTGAAAACTGACCAGTGTAACGTGCCTCCAAGACATCCAGGGGGAAACATAGAGTGAGTTATTGCCTATGCTGGTCTGGAACACAGAGGGATCATTTGGGTTATAGCTAAGGATGTAGGAGTCAATGGTTAAAAGTGAAAATGCAATCCATCAAAGTGGTGACAGCTCCTAGGAAGAGTGTGTAACGTAAGACAGAGCCTTGAGGACCGGACCACCTGTATCCACTGTAGAAACTCTCCTGATTGGGCCTCCACTGTCCCCTTGGAGAGTAGCTAGGGAGCTGCTAGCATGTTGATCTGCTAATTTTTAAAAAGGACCTTTTATGTTATGAATCAAACTGCTTGCAAGTCATTGACTACATAAAAGCAGCCAGTCAGTGATTATTTTTTAATGCTTTTGCTGTACAGTTTGCAGGCTTTCCATCCTTATGACTTCCTTAAATGCCTAATCACCACTCCTGGGACTGACTTGCTTCCTGCTAATGATGTGTACTTGCTGAGTCTGTCTTTTGTTTTTTTCCTAAGATCTCATCATCTAGTTTTCCACTTCAGACTGGCAGGTAAGCAGGCAGGGCATGGTTCTTTAGTTGCTGGAACTCCCTAAGAGAAAATGCAGATGGAAAACACAAATTTGGGGAACTAAAACATTACAGGAAATGCATATTTTATAGAAGAGATGGCGAAGACAGAGAAAGAATGAGAAGGAAGGAGAGATAAGAGCAATTTAAAAGCTTGTTGTCAACTGAGCAGGATGCTGGAGTCTCAGTGGGAATAAGCAGAGGCAGGAAATCCGTATAAGAAAAATGGCCTTTGGAGGTGAGGATGAAGGGGCTTGTTGTGCAAAAAACTGAGGCTTTGGGTGCATGTAGGAGTAGAATCCTAGTGTTGCTGCAGTGTTTGAATTGTAGGTCAGGAAACTACATGGAAAGGGTCTAGTCATCCGCGAAGAGAAATGAAGAGTGTGGGCTCAAGCTAGGATTTTCAATGAGGCTTTAGTGATGGAAAGGAAATTGGGAATTAGAGACTGAGAGAAGGTTAGTTAGTTAAGATCATTGGAATTAGATGGTGGGGATTAGAGAATGAGGCTGCTGCCTTCTGCTCACCCCCTCACCTGGGTACCAGTCCATGTTGGGCACACTGGTGTAAGTTTCCATTCCATCTGCACAGTTGAAGGCACAGTCTGGCGGTATCCTAGAAGCCTTGTCGGGGAGGAAAGCATTACCCTCTGCCCTTCTAGGTTCTTCTGGCTGGCCTAAGAATTAAAGCGACATGGAACAGTTTAACAGGAGAAAGTAAAACAAAGTTTAATAACATGAATGCATGGGAAAGACCTAGGAAAACTCAGTAACTCCTCCCAATGGCTAAAGCTCTCACCTTAAATGCGATCTTCAGCTAAAGACAAAAGAGGATATTGAGGGTAGGCGTTTGGGATTTCAAAGGGGAGGAAGGCAATTCACATGGAGATGGAAAAGCAAATGTTTGGAAAATAAATGTGTGCTGGACCTGCAGAGACAATGGGATACAGAGTGAACTCTGATCTCTAGGGCCTGCCAAGTTCCCTCCACCACACCCAGCCCATATTCTTTGCAGACATCTCTGCTGATAGCTCTATTCCAAGGAAAGGACTTCTGTCTAAATTCTTTTAGGCAGTTAGGAGGAGGTAACAAGAAAAACTTGAGTCTTCTGTTTCTTAAAAATAATCAGCCTACATTAATCTTCATGCCAAAGAGACACAATTTGGGGTGATGAATTTGGTTCCCTTACAGCTTCTTCACATTAGCAAGTGTAAGCACTCTGTTGCCTTCATACCATCAATTCCAAAACAGAGTCATTAGTGCTGAAATAAATGTAAGCGAATTGCTCTGGGATCATCAGATAGCTACCACCTAAGCCTGGTGGAACCTTGAAAGATGAAGGATTTTGTTTGGTTAGGGTGGAAAGGTGACAGGTGGAAGGGGTAGTGTATGGAGAAGTAGAGTGGTGTGTGTGTGTGTGTTAATGAGGAAGCTCAGTCTTCATAATAAACAGAATTTTGTGTCACTTATTCTAGAAGTTAAACTCTCAAAAACCTAATAAATCTTTAATGTAGTAATTAAATTTAATGTAATCTTCAATCATTTAGTAATCAAATACAGTTGACCCTCTGTACCCAGGGGAGGTTGATTCCAGGACACCCTCAAATACCAAAATCCACAGATGCTTAGGTGCATTATATAAAATGGTGTAGTATTTGCATATAACCTCCTATATACTTGAAATCAACTCTAGACAACTTATAATACTTAATACAATGTAAATGCTATGTATAGTTACTGGTATGTGGCAAATTCAAGTTTTGCTTTTTGGAACTTTCTGGATTTTTTTTTTTTTACTATTCTCTATCCACAGTTGGTTGAGTCTGTGGACGTGGAACCCAGAGTTGTGGAGGGCTGACTGTACCACAAACTTTTTCAAATATATGTTGTCAGCATCTCTCTCAGTCAGCTTTCTTGGATTTGCTAAGTCATGTCAATGCCATGAGGGCTACAATAATGGGAATTCTAGGGGGCTCAGAAAAGCTCACAGGAGGGGCCATGTAATCCAGGCTTGAGGAGTCAATGGGGGTTTCCTATGAAAGGGATACCTAAGGTGCCTCCAATAGGTGAGTGTCAGAGAGGAGACTGAGAAGAGTTTCCCAACCAGAGTGAGGAAGATATTAAACATGGCTTCAGTTCTTTCCCTCTCTGGATGGATGAATCAGGCCTGTTGCCAATTTTGCAGTGTCCCCACTGTTGTTGCAGCCATTGACGTTTTGTGCTTGTTTGTTATGCAGCATTATTTTAGCAACAGATAACTGATAGGAGGCTTGTGGGGCAATGAATGAATAGGGCATTTAAATCACTAAAAGGAGTTCAAACAGTAACCATCCCCATTTGTTTTCTCGACATATTGTCTCTGGGCTGCTGTGAACAGTTTAGAGAGAGTTTCCATTGTATGATCAATACCAACAGAAGGGCGAATGAAGAGCCATGAGGTAAATTCTTTTTTTTTTTTGGCTGCACTGTGCAGCATGTGGGATCTTAGTTCCCCGAACAGGGATCGAACCTGTGCCCACTGCAGTGGAAACGCGGAGTGTTAACCACTGGACTTCCAGGGGAGTCCCAGGCAAATTCTGATATGGGTCTGACTGACCTTAGTCAAGGAATTTGAAGCCAGCTTAGCAGAGTCTATAGCTAAAGAGTTGGAGATGGTGATGGAGTAAGACTTCAATGGGATGAGTTATGTAGTACCTCTGAGTAAAGATTTACAAACAATCAATAGTACTCTCTTTTCTTGTTTCTCGAAAATATCTGGGACTATCAGATATGCCATTTAAACATGGACTCTATCAAGTGACTAAAGCCCAGGAAAAGTAAGGCAATTAATAACCTGCTCCTGTGTTAGCACTTTTCTTTCTGACCTAAACATTAGAACTAATACTCTAGTCCAGTGACTAGACTCTGACTCTGATATGCACCAGAAACACTTGAAGGGCTGGTTAGAATCATGTTGCTGGACCCCACCACAAAAGCTTCTGATTTGAGAAGTTTGGGAGAAGGCCCAAGAACTCATGATTCTGGCAGGTTCCCAGGAGATGTTGATTGTGCTGGCTGAGACCAAACGTTGAGGACCACTGCTTCATGACTGAGGGTTATTTTGATGTGTCAGCTTGGCTAGACCATGGTGCTCAACTGTTTGTTCGAGACGTTGCTGTGATTATCACCTAAATCAGTAAATTTTGAGTAAAGCAGCTTACCCTCTGTACTGTGGGTGGGTGTCATCCAATCAGTTGAAGGCCTTGAGAGAAAAGACTAGGTTTCCAGAAGAAGGAATTATGCCTCGGGAATGGAACATAGAAATCCTGACTGAGTTTCCAAACTGTTGGCCTGAAAAATGGATACAACATTAACTCTTAGGTGAATTTCTAGCCTGCCAGCCTAACCTACAAATTTCAGACTTGCAAGCCCTCACAGTCATATGAGTCAATTCCTTAAAATAAAGGAATTCTTTATTCCTTTATTTCTCTCTTCTCTTTTTTCTTTCTTTCTTTCTTTCCTTCTTTCTTTCTTTTTCTCTTTCCCTATTGATTTTTTCCCTGGAGAACCATGACTAATACAGTGACACTACAAACAAGTTTCCTAAAAAAAAGAAAAAAACTAACTTTTTTTTTTAAAGAGATCATATCTTGGGTCACAAATGAAGCCTTGGTAAATTTAAGAAAATTGAAATAATATCAAGTATCCTTTCTGACCACAATGCTATGAGACTACATATAAATTACAGGAAAAAAATCTGTAAAAAGTACAAACACATGGAGGCTAAACAATACACTACTTAATAACAAAGAGATCACTGAGGAAATCAAAAAATACCTAGAAACAAATGACAATGAAAACACAACAACCCAAAACCTATGTGATGCAACAAAAGCAGTTCTAAGAGGGAAGATATAGCAATACAATCCTACCTCAAGAAACAAGAAACATCTCAAATAAACAACCTAACCTTACAGCTAAAGCAATTACAGAAAGAAGAACAAAAAACCCACAAAGTTAGCAGAAGGAAAGAAATCATAAAGATCAGATCAGAAATAAATGAAAAAGAAATAAGGGAAACAATACCAAAGAACAATAAAACTAAAAGCTGGTTCTTTGAGAAGATAAACAAAATTGATAAACCATTAGCCAGACTCATCAAGAAAAAAAGGGAGAAGACTCACATCAATAGAATTAGAAATGAAAAAGGAGAAGTAGCAACTGACACTGCAGAAATACAAAGGATCATGAAAGATTACTACAAGCAACTCTATGCCAATAAAATGGACAACCTGGAAGAAATGGAAGAATTCTTAGAAAAGCCGAACCTTCCAATACTGAACCAGGAAGAAAAAGAAAATATAAACAACTAATCACAAGCACTGAAATTGAGACTGTGATTAAAAATCTTCCAGCAAACAAAAGCCCAGGACCAGATGGCTTCACAGGCGAATTCTATCAAACATATAGAGAAGAGCTAACGCCTATCCTTCTCAAACTCTTCCAAACTATAGCAGAGGGAGGAACACTCCCAAACTCATTCTATGAGGCCACCATCACCCTGATACCAAAACCAGACAAAGATGTCACAAAGAAAGAAAACTACAGGCCAATATCACTGATGAACATAGATGCAAAAATCCTCAACAATATACTAGCAAAGAGAATCCAACAGCACATTAAAAGGATCATACACCATGATCAAGTGGGGTTTATCACAGGAATGCAAGGATTCTTCAATATATGCAAATCAATCAATGTGATAAGCCATATTAACAAATTGAAGGAGAAAAAAACATATGATCATCACAATAGATACAGAAAAAGCTTTCGACAAAATTCAACATCGATTCATGACAAAAACCCTCCAGGAAGTAGGCATAGAGGGAACTTACCTCAACATAATAAAGGCCATATATGACAAACCCACTGCCAACATTGTTCTCAATGGTGAAAAAACATCATTCTCATTTTGTCTAAGATCAGGAACAAGACAAGGTTGTCCACTCTCAGCACTATTATTCAACATAGTTTTGGAAGTTTTAGCCACAGAAATCAGAGAAGAAAAAGAAATAAAAGGAACCCAAATCAGAAAAGAAGAAATAAAGCTGTCACTGTTTGCATATGACATGATACTATACATAGAATCCTAAAGATGCTACCAGAAATCTGCTAGAGCTAATCAATGAATTTGGTAAAGTAGCAAGATACAAAATTAATGCACAGAAATCTCTTGCATTCCTATACACTAATGATGAAAAATCTGAAAGAGAAATTAAGGAAACACTCCCATTAACCATTGCAAGAAAAAGAAAAAAATACCTAGGAATAAACCCACCTAAGGAGGCAAAAGACCTGTATGCAGCAAACTATAAGCACTGATGAGAAAAATTAAAGGTGATAAAAACAGATGGAGAGATATACCATGTTCTTGGATTGGAAGAATCAACAATGTGAAAATGACTATGCTACCCAAAGCAATCTACCGATTCAATGCAATCCCTGTCAAACTACCAATGGCATTTTTCACAGAACTAGAACAAAAAATTTCACAATTTGTATGGAAACACAAAAGACCCCAAATAGCCAAAGCAATCTTGAGAAAGGAAAACGGAGCTGGAGGAATCAGGCTCCCAGACTTCAGACTATACTACAAAGCTACAGTAATCAAGACAGTGTGGTACTGGCACAAAAACAGAAATATAGATCCATAGAACAGGATAGAAAGCCCAGAGGTAAACCCACGCACATATGGTCACCTTATTTTTGAAAAAGGAGGCAAGGATATACAAAGGCAGCCTCTTCAATATGTGGTGCTGGGGAAAATGGACAGCTACATGTAAAATAATGAAATTAGAACACTCCCTAACACCATACACAAAAAATAAACTCAAAATGGTTTAAAGACCTAAATGTAAGGCCAGATACTATCAAACTCTTAGAGGAAAACATAGGCAGAACACTCTATGACATAAATCACAGCAAGATCCTTTTTGCCCCACCTTCTAGAGAAATGGAAATAAAAACAAAAATAAACAAATGGGACCTAATGAAACTTCAAAGCTTTTGCACAGCAAAGGAAACCATAGACAATACGAAAAGACAGCCCTCAGAATGGGAGAAAATATTTTCAAATGAAGCAACTGACAAAGGATTAATCTCCAAAATTTACAAGCAGCTCATGCAGCTCAATATCAAAAAAACAAACAACCTAATCCAAAATTTGGCAGAAGACCTAAATAGATATTTCTCTAAAGAAGTTATAGAGATTGCCAACAAACCCATGAAAGAATGCTCAACATCACTAATCATTAGAGAAATGCAAATCAAAACCACAATGAGATATCACCTCACACCAGTCAGAATGACCATCATCAAAAAATCTAGAAACAATAAATGCTGGAAAGGGTGTGGAGAAAAGGGAACCCTTTTGCACTGTTGGTGGGAATGTAAATTGATACAGCCCCTATGGAGAACAGTATGGAGGTTCCTTAAAAAACTAAAAATAGAACTACCATGCGACCCAGCAATCCCACTACTGGGCATATACCCTGCGAAAACCATAATTCAAAAAGAGTCATGTGCCACAATATTCATTGCAGATCTATTTACAATAGCCAGGACATGGAAGCAACCTAAGTGTCCATCAACAGATGAATGGATAACAAAGATGTGGTACCTATATACAATGGAATATTACTCAGCAATAAAAAGAAATGAAATTATTTGTATTGAGGTGGATGCACTTCGAGCCTGTCATACAGAGTGAGGTAAGTCAGAAAGAGAAAAGCAAATACTATGCTAACACATATATACTGAACATAAAAATAATAAATAAAATTGTTCTGAAGAACTTAGGGGCAGGACAGGAATAAAGACACTGATGTAGAGAATGGACTTGAGGACATGGGGAGGGGGAAGGGTAAGCTGGGACAAAGTGAGAGAGTGGCATGGACTAATATATGCTACCAAATGTAAAATAGATAGCTAGTTGGAAGCAGCCACATAGCACAGGGAGATCAGCTAGGTGTTTTGTGACCACCTAGAGGGTTGGGATAGAGAGGGTGGGAGGGAGATGCAAGAGGGAGGAGATATAGGGATATATGTATATGTATAGCTGATTCACTTTGTTATATAGCAGAAAATAACACACCATTGTAAGGCAGTTATACTCCAATAAAGATGTTAAAAACATTTTTTTAAAAGGCTACAACTCTGCACATGTTGGGCTTTCACATCGAATGCCTTTCCCTACTTTTTCACCTTCTGGAAGCCTCCTGAGCCAGAGGAAGACCCATTTCAAATATTCCATGTTGGATGAAACTTTCCAGATTTCCTCTGGTGTCAGTTTCCTTGTTCTGTGGGCTTCTCTATCATTGCATTATAAACCGTTCACCACAGATGATGTTCTAGAAGGTTAGGCATTATTCTAACCTTATATGCATTATAAAATTGTTCATGAGTTCTGGCTCATAGTCAGCATTTAGTAAATATTTGAATGAATAAATGGGTGAAATAATGGCTTCTGTTCTTATTGAAATTTATTAATGTATCAAAGGACTATAAAAATAAAAAACTACCAATTAGCCCTAAGAAATACAAACATATATTTTCACCTTACCAAGCTCATCAAAAACCTAGGAGGACAATAGCTCTCAGATAAATTAAAAAGCTGCTATAGTGACAACAGAACTGGTCTCCTGATTTGTGCATGAGCGTTGGTCATATAATTGTAGGCTTATTCATCCATTCACCAAGCATTTATTGAGTGCTGACTGTGTACCTGGCACTGTGTCAGGTGGTGTATATATTACTGATCATGCATGATGGCACTTTTCTTCAATGTTCTTAGGAAATTTTCACACATCTAGAAAACTAGTCATGTTTTTCTTACATTTTAGAAATTTAAAGAAAATTAAGTAAATGATACTAGAATTAGAAAGAATGAACAATTCATTAGGCAATAAGAATATTAAGTAGAAATTGGGAATCTCTTTCCTATTTTGATATGCACTTGAGCTTAATTGGCTAAGTTTTGAATACGGAGTGATGGGTTGAGTTGTTAATAAAAATCACATACCTTTTATACACTTAATAAAATCCAAGAGTCTGGGATGCATTTGTGTTGCAGACAATTTATCTGCAGGAGTCAGTGAGTTGAGTAATAGAAAGGGATAATAAGAAATCAGTGGCTGAGAAACCCATAAAGTAAATTAATGCGTGCCTTACTTTATTAATTTATAACAATAATGTAATGGATAAATCAATGAGGAGTGCTTTGAGAGAAATGAATAGAGGGAAGAGTTCCTCCTTTTTGCAGTTTGTTGAAATCATTTCCTCTGCAGAGGAAATGTCAGACAGAGGTAAAGAAATGTCTTGCTCTTGGCACAGAGGGGAAGCATGCAGTGTAGCAAAATCTGTGAGTGCTTTGCTCTATCCTTGGACCTTTTGACTTCAGAGAGCTCCCTTTGACATGCAAATGCTAGTATCTGCATCTCTTTGCCTGAAGACCTCTTTCTAAAGCCTCCACTTTAGGAAGCTGGCAGCAGGTGGAAAATAACTTATTCCCTGCTCCTCAGCAGCCCTCAACCAATGAGGAATAGCAGTCGGTGTATCAATACCCCGCTCCTGCATTCCTTGGGTGGTGTAACTCCTAGGTATTATTTTACACAGTATCTCAGCATTTCTACAGAGGATCGAACTCCATTTTCCTACAAGAAAAGCTGGCTTGATGGGCTGCCTTCTCTTCCTTGTGTCACTTCCCCGCTTTCTTAGTAATGCTTCCTGCATCTCCCAAATAAATGCTTGCACTTGAATCTGTGCTTAGAGTTGGCTTCTGGGAAAACCCAGACTAAGATAGGCACAAAGAATGTGGTCTCTGTGTGCCTGTTATTCTTTGTTGAACCTGGCAGGGCCTGATATTTCAGCTCCTACTCAGAAGTACTAGTTATAGAATCCCATTAGGTGGCACGTCGTGTTTTAAAGTTTTGAGGAGGTGGTTTGGGTAGGACTTAACAGAGGAACATTCTGGACAGATGGGGGTCTTCCTTGTCATCTTCTCTTCCCATCAGTTGTGTCTGGCAGCCTTCTCAACAACACACGCTTGGGGAAGACAGATCAGTGCTAATCAGACTGAGCTCTGTTCATTTTCCATTGCCCATCTTCCCTGGAGACAGTAAACATCTGTCTCAGTGACGTTAAAAGCTAGCATTTTTCTGCTTTCACTCCTGTGTTGCTGGCTTAATTAGCAGTTTGCTCAAGCTACATCACGCCTTTTGGAGCTGTTCTATCTTTGTTTCCTTAGGGGAGAGAATGTCCCCTTTCAAAAGTGTGTGTGTGTGTGTGTGTGTGTGTGTGTGTGTCTATGGAGTTACGCAGTAAGAATTTTTCCCTCAGCTGTCAGCTTCCACCTGAGCTACTGTGAATAGTCCCTTCACTCATCCCCTGCTTCTCTGAAACTGCAAGAATCTGTTTTCCAACTAGCAGCCAGAGTGGTCAGTTAAGATAGAAATTCACTCATGATCTTTCTCAGTAATGCCCTCCAAGGATTTTCTCATGCATTTCCTGTACAATCCAAACTCTCCCCCGTATTACAAGGTCTCACCCCTCATGCCCATAGGTCTTTGCTCAAATGTCACCTTCTCAGAGAGAGCTCACCTGACCATCCCGTTTGAATTTGCAAGTCCATCCTTAGCACTCCCCATCTCCCTTCTCTGCTTTGTTACTTTTATAACACTTATCACTATGTGATTTACTGCATGCTTTGCTTATTTGTTTGTTGATTGTCTCACTTCACAGTGAGAACAGCGCTTCTTTCACTTAGCAAAATGCGGTTGAGGTTCATCTGTGTTGTGTATCAGTGGCTCATTCCCTTTTATTGGTGAGCAGTGTTCCCCTGTGTGGAAATGCCTAAGTTTGCTTATCCATTCACCAGTTGAAAGACTTCTGGATTGTTTCCAATTTTGGGTGACAATGCATAAAGCTGCTATAAATATTTTTGTACAGGTTTTTAGGATAATATAAGTTTTCATTTCTCTTGGGCAAATACCTAGGGGTGGATTCTTAGGTCATATGCTAAGTCTATGTTTCACTTTATAGGAAACTGTCAGACTGTTTATAGGAAACTGTCAATGTGGTGTACCATCTTACATTCTCACCAGCGATGTGTGAGGGTTCCATTTGTCCTAATCTTTGCCAGGGCCTGTGTTGTAGGTTTAAAAGCATGGTGGGGGGTGGGGAATTCCCTGGCGGTCCAGTGGTTAAGACTCTGCACTTCCACTGTAAGGGGTGCATGTTCGACCACTGGTTGGGGAACTAAGGTCCTACATGATGCACAGTGTGGCAATAAATAAATAAATAAATAAAAGCATGGGGGGGTACTTTAGAAGAGTATCTGAGACGCATCACTTATTTAATCAGATTTCCAGATGGTGCCAGAGTGCAGGTCTTATTTTTTAACAAGATCTATAATTTTAAAAGATCATTAATATCCATAGTTTAGCTTTTAGAACAGTTTTAGGTTAACAGAAGAATTGTGTTGAAGGTACAGGAAGTTCCTATACATCCTTTCTTCCTCATTAAGTTATAGTTGGTGAACCAATATTGATACATTGTGATTATCTAAGGTCCATAGTTTACATTAGGCTTCCCACTTTGTGTTGTACATTCTATGGGTGTTGACAAATGCATACTATTATGTATCTACCATCACAGCGTTGTACAGAATAGTTTCACTTTCCTAAAAATCCCCTGCACCCCACCCATTCATCCTCCCTACCCCACTCTGAACCCTGGCAACCACTGATCTTGTTACCGTCTTTGTAGTTTTGCCTTTCCCAAGATGTCCTATAGTAGGAATTTTACAGTCTGTAGCCTTTCTAGATTTGCCCCTTTCACTTATTATTTGCCCCTTTCACCACATTCACAGAGACCTGAATATTCCTCTCATGAACTCTAAGGTTGCTTTTACACCAATGACCAGTGACCCACTGAACTGATATTTTGGCTTGGCTGGAGTTTCCCACCCTCTGCTTGGCTGCACCCATGCTGGTTACCACCTCCCCCAATCCAGGTACAGCACACCACCCCTCCCTCCATAACTCATTCATCACCCTCATTTCACTCTGCGTCTCAAATCCTTCCAGAATCTCTACAGCTAACTCAGGTTTGATCTCTTGCAAAAGACTTCCCCTGGTATCCCAAACCCTCCTCTAAACTCTTAAAATAATGATTGCTTCTAGATTCATTGGACCTTGTGAAGCACTATCTGTTCTTTCTATTCTCTTCCTCCCCTGAGCTCCTATTTCAACTTGATCGTGTTATTTTCCTATATTTCAACCAGATTCCCCCAACAGCACTCTAAGTACCCTAGAGTGAGAGATTGTGTTATTATTCACTTTAGTCCCCCCAGCACCTAGCATTGTACCAAGCTTGATGAATGTTTGCTTTTTTCTAGTTCAGAAAACGATGAACAATGATGTAATGACAATAGTGTGGGTCTAGGGCACCCAGAGATGGGGTTCTAGTCAGTTAACCTCTCCAGGCTTAGGTTTCCTTATCTGCATAATTCATGTTTGTACTAAAGTCTCTAATTTCTCTATTTGTACCATTCTGTTTTGATTATCATAGCAACAATAAGGTAACTGGGCAAATGACATAATTGTCCTAACTGGACATAGCTTCTGTTGGGATTAAGTATCAGTCTTTGAAAACAACAAACAGGGTTAAAGCTGTTAGCTTGAGATCGGTTCTGATCTCCATGAAAATTTTTCATGGGTTATTTTCCTGTCCCCAGTACCCTGCCCCTCCCCGGGAATACCTCCTTTCTCTCCATGCTTTCCTAGCCTTCAAAGGTACACTCAAGTTCCATCTCATAGAATTCTTCATGGTTTGTAACTTTTAAATTTGTTTTTCACTTGTTTTTGTATCTTTACCCTGCTGTCCACCAGCTTCATGAGGGAGGGACTGTGCAAGTTGTGTTTGTCATTGTATCAGTGCCATAAATGTCTGTTCAATGAATTAATGGTGTTAATAAATATGCTCTGAAAAAAAAGTTTTTTCTCTGCAAATAAGTGCTGGAAACACTGTGTAGTTTACTTTTCCTACTTGGAGAGTCACTGTCCTACATACAAGACCTGTTGAATTTTGTCACTCCAGGATTTACCAAATTTATTTGATCATGGACCTCCCTAACCTTTTAAAATTTTCCTTGGATCATCTACTTACTCAATAATCACACCCACATTAATAAAACAGTAGCTAACCAGTGCTAGACAGCTCCCATGCAACCAGGCTATTCCAAACACCTTATAACCTTCCTTTATAAAAATCCCAGTTTTACTATCTTTATTTGAGAATTATGGATGAGAAAACAGAGGCTCAGAGAGTTACAGTAACTTCCTAAGTCACAGGGTCCCTTAAGAAATCAGACTGCAGTCATCAGATTGCCCAGCATGAGAAATGCTGGTTTAATGGAATTCACAGGCTCTGGGCTAAGACAGACCTGCTTTGAATCTAGAATGGAGTGGATCCTGGAACAGATCACTTTCTAAATGGGGGTCTGGGCCTCATTTACCTTTACCTATAGAAAGATGATGGTCAAACCACTTGAAAGGGTGGTTGTAGAAATTAAATGAAATAACATATGTGAAGAAGTTAACATTGTTCATGGCTGGTGTTGAAGGCTTGAGACATTGTAGTTATTATCAGCAGAGAGGTTTGCCCAGAACGGTACTTGTTGAACATGTTACATTGTCTGCCACTCTGCCTTTTCATTGTTGAGGCTTTGGTGATTTGGTTTACCTGGAAACTTCTAAGAGCAATGAATTAGGTGAGGCTAAACGCTGTCACAGCCTTGAAATATTGTGAAAGCTTATGTCTCATTCACAAGAAGTCCACAGTGGATTTCCTTGATCTGGCAGCTGTGACTCAAGTCCTCCACAACATCCTCTGCCTTCAGCACAGAGACAAGGAAAGAGCAAGCAGACCATCTCAGGAGGGTTTAGGAAATATTATAAATGCAACACTTTTTTAAATTGCCTGGTTCTTAAACATTGAACCTGGATGAAGGCTCAGGAGCCCCATGCACTTTCTGGTTATATTTAGGTAATGAAAAGTCCAGTAGTAAAAATGTCCAGTCTTTGTAATTAGCAAAAGAGTGAACGTGATTTGAAGTTAACTAGCTTTATCATCTACAACTTGAGCTGGTGGCTGGTGGTCAGTTTAGTGGGAGAGGCTGGATATAGTCATTAAAGCTTCACTGTTTATCAATCTTCACTCATCATTCTGTAGACCTTTTTTTTTGCAGTGTGTGGACCTCTCACTGTTGTGGCCTCTTCCGTTGTGGAGCACAGGCTCCGGACGTGCAGGCTCAGCAGCCATGGCTCACGGGCCCAGCCGCTCCTCGGCAAGTGGGATCCTCCCGGACCGGGGCACAAACCCGTGTCCCCTGCATCGGCAGGCGGACTGTCAACCACTGCGCCACCAGGGAAGCCCATCTGTAGACCTTTTTTAAAAATAAAATTTTATCATGTCATGTATATAGATTGATGAATTTTCAGAAAATAAAACACTCAGGTAATACATAAAAACTCATGTAATACATTAAAATATAAAAACTCGTGTATTTGCAAATGTGTCAGTTTCCATTCATTGTGAAATGTCTTATTTCACCTTCACTGCTTTTCTCTCAAGATTTAAAAAATTTCACTCCACTCTTCTTGTTTGAGGCAAAGTTGGATGCAGTTCTGATCTTTGTTCCTCTGTAGGTAATATGTTTTCCCTCTGGCTTCTTTCAGGATTTTTTCCGTATCATTATTTTCTGTAGTTGAGGATGGTATTCCTAGGTGTAGATTTTTGACATCTTTTCTCCTTGGTGTTCTCTGAGCTTCCCGGAGCTGTAGTTTGGTGTCTGGCATTAATTTGGGGGAAATTCTCAGTCTTTATTGTTGCAAATATTTCTTCAGTTCCTTTCTCCCTTTCTTCTCCTTCTGGTATTCCCATTACACATCTGTTACACCTTTTGTAGTTGTCCACAATCCCTGGAATTCTGTTCTGTTTTTTCAGTCTGTGTCCCCTTTGTTTTTCAGTTTTTGAGATTTCTATTGAAATATCCTCTATCTCGATGAGTCTTTCCTCAGCTGTGTCCAGTCTAGTGATGAGCATGTCAAAGGCATTCTTTATTTCTCTTACAGAGGGTTGTTGTTGTTTTTGTTTAATCTATAAAATTTCTTTTTGGTTCTTTCTTAGGATTTCCATCTCTCTGCTAGCATTGCCCATCTGTTCTTGCCTGCTATCTACTTTATCCATTAGATACTTTAGCATAGTAATCATAGTTGTTTAAAATTCCCTGTCTGATGATTCCAACATCCCTGCTATGTCTGGTTCTCTGATGCTTGCTCTGTCTCTTCAAATTGCGTTTTTTTGCCTTTTTGTATGTCTTATGATTCTTTCTTTATAGCTGGCCATGATGTACTGGGTGAGAGGAACTGCTGTGAGTAGATCTTTAGTGATGTGGGGGTGAGGTGTGGGGGGAGGGGAAGCATCCTAGATCTCAGGCTCCCAGTGAGCCTGTGCCTCTGGACTGTGAACGCACAAGTGTTTCTCAGTTTTCTCCCCACTTAGGTGGGAGAGGATGGCTTGAGTGGCTGGAGTTAGGGATTTCCCTTCCCCCAGGTCGGTTAGGCTCTGATAATGCCCCCAGCAGGTTAGGCTCTGCTAAAATACAGCTGACCCTCGAACCACGTGGGTTTGATCTGCAGGGTCCACTTATACGTGGGTTTTCCCACTACAGTTCTACATGATCTGTGGTTGGTTGAATATGCAGATGCAGAACCATAGATACTGGAGGGCCAACTGTAAAATTATATGAGGGTTTTTTACTGCAAGTGGGGTAGGTGCCCCTAAACCCCGTATTGTTCAAGGGTCGACTGTAGCTTTCCCTGAGGGCAGCCCTTGTTAAGAAGAACAGAGAGCTCTTTTATATTTCAAAATGGTTGTTCATGATTCCCTCTCCCTGGAAGAAGCCTGAGGGACTTTTTCTCAGGTATTTACACGAGAATCTGGTGGAGTCCCTGGAGATAAATCTCACAGTATTGTGGGGTCCCCCTGTGACTGGGTCCCCTGGAGGATTTAACTCTGGGAGTTCTCCACAGTGAGCCTCCAGCAATTCATCAATGACAGGTCAGGTCTTCCTACCCTGGTACTCGTCCTGCAGCAATTTCCTCTTTCTCTGCTCTGAAAAGTGATGATGATCTGTATGTCCTGTCTCTCCAAACTTGGGGGCAGCAGTTTGCCCTTTGTCCTCCCCTCTCTTATGGATCCAAGAAGAGTTGCTGATTTTTTAGTGTGTTTAGTTTTTACTTGTTCTTGGGAAAGAGTGACAACTTCCAAACTCTTTACACCCTCCTCACCTTCACTTTTGAGGTATTCACTTTGTATGGAATTCTAAGCTGTATTCTTAACTTTAGTAATTGTATTTTTTTAAATTCTAGAATTTCCTTAATTTGTCATAGATTCAAGTTCTCTGGTGAAATTATCATCTTGACTATTTTCTTGAACATAAAAATCAGTTATTTTAAGTCCGTGTCTGGTAGCTCATGTATCTGCATCACCCTAATGTCTGTTTCTTTTCATTGCCTTTTCTCTTCTGTCTCTTTATATGCCTGGTAATTCTGAACTGAATGCAGGAAGTTGTATTTAATAAATGTTAGAGTCTATGGATGCTGTTTTCTTTCTCCAGAAAGGATTTTGTTTAGTTTCTGGCTAAAAGATTAGAGCTGATTTGAGGTTGCATTTCAATTCTTGTAAGATCTGCTTTATTGTAACCATGGAGTGTAATTCTGTAGAGATTTGTACCAGATAAGCCCTAAACTTCTGATTTGGTTCCCCCCAGCATGACACAAGGTCAGTAGGTCTGCTTAGCTGGCAGCTGCTTTCTGCTGTTTTTCTCCAAATATGCCAATTTGTTATGTACACTGATAGATGATTAGATTGATAGAGGTGGTGTAGAAAGCTGTTCTCACCTCAGTGATTTCTTGTTTCTGGTCAGTAGCATCATGGTCATTCAGTTCCATCTGTCCTGATGACTCTGCAATGCCTTCAAACATCTTTGATTGCTTTTCTTTTTTTTTTTTAATCATTTCTATGGGAGTATACTTGCTTTACAATAGTGTGTTAGTTTCTGCTTTATAACAAAGTGAATCAGGTATACATATACATATGTCCCCATATCTCTTCCCTCTTGCAGCTCCCTCCCTCCCACCCTCCCTATCCCACCCCTCTAGGTGGTCACAAAGCACTGAGCTGATCTCCCTGTGCTATGTAGCTGCTTCCAACTAGCTATCTATTTTATGTTTGGTAGTGTATATATGTCCATGCCACTCTCTCACTTTGTCACAGCTAACACTTCCCCCTCCCCGTATCCTCAAGTCCATTTTCTAGTAGGTCTGCATCTTTATTCCCATCTTGCCCCTAGGTTCTTCATGACCTTTTTTTTTTCTTAGATGCCATATATATGTGTTAGCATATGGTATTTGTTTTTCTCTTTCTGACTTACTTCACCCTGTATGACAGACTCTAGGTCCATCCACCTCACTACAAATAACTCAGTTTCGTTTCATTTTATGGCTGAGTAATATTCCATTGTATATATGTGTCACATCTTCTTTATCCATTCGTCTGTTGATGGACACTTAGGTTGCTTCCATGTCCTGGCTATTGTAAATACAGCTGCAATGAACATTTTGGTACATGACTCTTATTGAATTATGGCTTTCTCAGGGTATATGCCCAGTAGTGGGATTGCTGGGGCGTATGGTAGTTCTATTTTTAGTTTTTCAAGGAACCTCCATACTGTTCTCCATAGTGGCTGTATCAATTTACATTCCCACCAACAGTGCAAGAGGGTTCCCTTTTCTCCAACCCTTTCCAGCATTTACTGTTTCTAGATTTTTTGATGATGGCCATTCTGACTGGTGTGAGATGATATCTCATTGTAGTTTTGATTTGCATTTCCCTAATGATTAATGATGTTGAGCATTCTTTCGTGGGTTTGTTGGCAATCTGTATGTCTTCTTTGGAGAAATGTCTATTCAGGTCTTCTGCCCATTTTTGGATTGGGTTGTTTGTTTTTTTGATATTGAGCTGCATGAGCAGCTTGTAAATTTTGGAGATAAATCCTTTGTCAGTTGCTTCATTTGCAAGTATTTCCTCCCATTCTGAGGGTTGTCTTTTGGTCTTGTCTATGGTTTCCTTTGCTGTGCAAAAGCTTTGAAGTTTCATTAGGTCCCATTTGTTTATTTTTGTTTTTATTTCCATTTCTTGAGGAGGTGGGTCAAAAAGGACCTTGCTGTAATTTATGTCATAGAGTGCTCTGCCTGTCTTTTCCTCTAAGGGTTTGATAGTTTCTGGCCTTCCATTTTGGTCTTTAATCCATTTTGAGTTTATTTTTGTGTATGGTGTTAGGGAGTGTTCTAACTTCATTCTTTTACATGTAGCTGTCCAGTTTTCCCAGCACCACTTATTGAAGAGGCTGTCTTTTCTCCACTGTATATTCTTGCCTTCTTTCTCAAAGATATGATGACCATATGTGCATGGGTTTATCTCTGGGCTTTCTATCCTGTTCTATGGATTTATATATCTGTTTTTGTGCCAGTACCATACTGTCTTGATTACTGTAGTTTTGTAGTATAGTCTGAAGTCCAGGAACCTGATTTCTCCAGCTCTGTTTTTCGTTCTCAAGATTGCTGTGGCTATTGAGGGTCTTTTGTGTTTGCATACAAATTTTTTGTTCTAGTTCTGTGAAAAAACGCCAGTGGTAGTTTGATAGGGATTGCATTGAATCTGTGGATTGCTTTGGGTAGTAGAGTCATTTTCATAATGTTGATTCTTCTAATCCAAGAACATGGTATATCTCTCCATCTATTTGTATCATCTTTAATTTCTTTCATCAGTGTTTTATAGTTTTCTGCATACAGGCCTTTTGTCTCCTTAGGTAGGTTTATTCCTAGATATTTTATTCTTTTTGTTGCAGTGGTCAATGGGAGTGTTTTCTTAATTTCACTTTCAGATTTTTCATCATTAGTGTATAGGAATGCAAGAGATTTCTATGCATTAATTTTGTATGCTGCTACTTTACCAAATTCATTGATTAGCTCTAGTAGTTTTCTGGTAGCATCTTTAGGTTTCTCTATGTATAGTATCATGTCATCTGCAAACAGTGACAGATTTACTTCTTCTTTTCCAATTTGGATTCCGTTTATTTTCTTCTCTGATTACTGTGGCTAAAACTTCCAAAACTATGTTGAATAATAGTGGTGAGAGTGAGCAATCTTGTCTTGTTCCTGATCTTAGTGAAAATGGTTTCAGTTTTTCACCATTGAGGATGATGTTGACTGTGGGTTTGTCATATATGGCCTTTATTATGTTGAGGTAAGTTCCCTCTATGCCTACTTTCTGGAGAGTTTTTTTCATAAATGGGTGTTGAATTTTGTCAAAAGCTTTCTCTTCATCTATTGAGAGGATCATATGGTTTTTCTCCTTCAGTTTGTTAATATGGCTTATCACATTGATTGATTTGCATATATTGAAGAATCCTTGCATTCCTGTGATAAACCCCACTTGATCATGGTGTATGATCCTTTTAACGTACTGTTGGATTCTGTTTGCTAGTATATTGTTGAGGATTTTTGCATCTATGTTCATCAGTGATATTGGCATGTAGTTTTCTTTCTTTGTAACATCTTTGTCTGGTTTTGGTATCAGGGTGATGGTGGCCTCATAGAATGAGTTTGGGAGTGTTCCTCCCTCTGCTATAGTTTGGAAGAGTTTGAGAAGGATAGGTGTTAGCTCTTCTCTAAATTGATAGAATTCGCCTGTGAAGCCATCTGGTCCTGGGCTTTTTTTTTTGGAAGATTTTTAATCACAGTTTCAATTTCAGTGCTTGTGATTGGTGTGTTCCTATTTTCTATTTATTCCTGGTTCAGTCTACGAAGGTTGTGCTTTTCTAAGTATTTTTCCATTTCTTCAAGGTTGTCCACTTTATTGGTATATAGTTGCTTGTAGTAATCTCTCATGATCCTTTGTATTTCTGCAGTGTCAGTTGCTACTTCTCTTTTTTCATTTCTAATTCTATTGATGTGAGTCTTCTCCCTTTTTATCTTGATGAGTCTGGCTAATGGTTTATCAATTTTGTTTATCTTCTCAAAGAACCAGCTTTTAGTTTTATTGATCTTTGCTATCATTTAATTTCTTGTTCATTTATTTCTGATCAGATCTTCATTTCTTTCGTTCTGCTAACTTTGGGGTTATTTTGTTCTTCTTTCTCTAATTGCTTTAGGTGTAAGGTTAGGTTGTTTATTTGAGATGTTTCTTGTTTCTTAAGGTAGGGTTGTATTGCTCTAAGCTTCCCTCTTAGAACTGCTTTTGCTGCATCCCATAGGTTTTGGGTCGTCATGTTTTCTTGTCATTTTTTTCTCGGTATTTTTTGTTTTCCCCCTTGATTTCTTCAGTGATCTCTTGGTTATTAAGTAGTTTATTGTTTAGCCTCCATGTGTTTGTATTTTTTACAGATTTTTTCCTGTAGTTGATATCTAGCCTCATAGCGTTGTGGTCAGAAAAGATACTTGATATGATTACAATTTTCTTAAATTTACGAAGGCTTGATTTGTGGCCCATGATATGATCTATCCTGGAGAATGTTCCATGGACCCTTGAGAAGAATGTGTATTCTGTTGTTTTTGGATGGAATGTCCGATAAATATCAGTTAAGTCCATCTCATTTAATGTATCATTTAAAGCCTGTGTTTCCTTATTTATTTTCATTTTGGATGATATGTCCATTGGTGAAAGTGGGGTGTTAAAGTCCCCTACTATGATTGTGTTACTGTCGATTTCCCCTTTTATGACTGTTAGTATTTTTCTTATGTATTGAGGTGCTCCTATGTTGGGTGCATAAATATTTACAATTGTTATATCTTCTTCTTGGATTGATCGTTGATCATTATGTAGTGTCTTTCTCTGTATCTTGTAATAGTCTTTGCTTTAAAGTCTATTTTGTCTGATATGAGACTTGCTACTCCAGCTTTCTTTTGATTTCCTTTTGCATGGAATATCTTTTTCCATCCCCTCACTTTTAGTCTGTATGTGTCCTTAGGTCTGAAGTGGGTCTCTTGTAGACAGCATATATACGGGTCTTGTTGTTTTATCCATTCGGCCAGTCTATGTATTTTGGTTGGAGCATTTAATCCATTTACATTTAAGGTAGTTATCGATATGTATGTTCCTATTATCATTTTCTTCATTGTTTTGGGTTTGTTCTTGTAAGTCTTTTCCTTCTCTTTTATTTCCTGCCTAGAGAAGTTCCTTTAGCATTTGTTGTAAAGCTGGTTTGGTGATGCTGGATTTGCTTAGGTTTTGCTTGTCTGTAAAGATTTTAATTTGCTTGTCAAATCTAAATGAGATCCTTGCTGGGTAGAGTAATCTTGGCTGTAGGTTTTTGTCCTTCATCACGTTAAATATGTCCTGCCACTCCCTTCTGGCTTGCAGAGTTTTTGCTGAAAGATCAGCTGTTAACATTATGAGGATTCCCTTGTATATTATTTGTTGTTTTTCCTTTGGTGCTTTTGCTATTTTTTTCTTTGTGTTTACTTTTTGATAGTTTGATTAATATGTGTCTTGGCATGTTTCTCCTTGGATTTATCCTGTATTGTACTCTGTGTGCTTCCTGGAGTTGATTAACTATTTCCTTTTCCATATTAGGGAAGTTTTCAACTATATTGTCTTCAAATATTTTCTCAGTCCCTTTCTTTTTCTCTTCTTCTGGGACCCCTACAATTCGAATGTTGGTGTGTTTAATGTTTTCCCAGAGTTCTCTGAGACTGTCCTCAATTCTTTTCATTCATTTTTCTTTATTCTGCTCTGTGGTAGTTATTTCCACTATTTTATCTTCCAGGTCACTTATCCGTTCTTCTGCCTCAGTTATTCTGCTATTGATCACTTCTAGAGAATTTTTAATTTCATTTATTGTGTTGTTCATCACTGTTTGTTTGCTCTTTAGTTCTTCTAGGTCCTTGTTAAACCTTTCTTGTATTTTCTCCATTCTATTTCCAGGATTTTGGATCATCTTTACTATCATTATTCTGAATTCTTTTTCAGGTAGACTGCCTATTTCCTCTTCATTTGTTAGGTCTGGTGGGTTTCTACTTTGCTCCTTCATCTGCTATGTGTTTTTCTGTCTTCTCATTTTGCTTCACTTACTGTGTTTGGGGTCTCCTTTTTGCAGGCTGCAGGTTCGTAACTCCCATAGTTTTTGGTGTCTGTCCCCACTGGCTAAAGTTGGTTCAGTGGGTTGTGTAGGCTTCCTGGTGGAGGGGACTAGTGCCTGTGTTCTGGTGGATAAGGCTGGATCTTGTCTTTCTGGTGGGAAGGTCCACGTCTGGTGGTGTTTTGGGATGTCTGTGACCTTATTAGGATTTTAGGCAGCCTCTCTGCTAATGGGTGGGTTTTTCTTCCTGTCTTGCTAGTTGTTTGGTATAGGGTGTCCAGCACTGTAGCGTGCTGGTCATTGAGTGGAGCTGGGTCTTGGCGTTGAGATGGAGATCTCTGTGAGATTGTCACCATTTGATATTATGTGGAGCTGGGAGGCCTCTTGTGGACCAGTGTCCTGAACTTGGCTCTCCCACCTCAGAGGCACAGCCCTGACGCCTGGCTGGAGAACCAAGAGCCTGTCATCCACATGGCTCAGAATAAAAGAGAGAAAAAAAAGAAGTCAAAATAAAGTAATTAAAATAAAAAATAATTATTAAGAAAAATTTAAAAAAACAAACAAATAAAAACACCGGACAGACAGAACCCTAGGACAAATGGTAAAAGCTATACAGACAAAATCACACACAGAAACATACACATACACACTTACAAAAAGAGAAAAATGGAAAAAAAAAAAATATATATATATATATCGTTGCTCCCAAAGTCCACCTCCTCAATTTGGTATGATTCGTTGTCTATTCAGGTATTCCACAGATGCAGGGTACATCAAGTTGATTGTGGACATTTAATCCTCTGCTCCTGAGGCTGCTTGGAGATATTTCCATTTCTCTTCTTTGTTCGCACAGCTCCCGGGGTTCAGCTTTGGATTTGGCCCCACCTCTGCGGGTAGGTCGCTGGAGGGCATCTGTTCTTTGCTCAGACAGGACGGGGTTAAAGGAGCCGCTGATTCGGGGGCTCTGGCTCACTCAGGCTGGGGGGAGGCAGGGGTACGGATGCGGGGCAAACCTGCGGTGGCAGAGGCTGGCGTGATGTTGCATCAGCCTGAGGCGTGCTGTGCGTTCTCTCGGGGAAATTGTCCCTGGATCACGGGACCCTGATCAGGGCTGCACAGGCTCCCGGGATGGAGGTGTGGAGAGTGACCTGTGCTCACACACAGGCTTCTTGGTGGCGGCAGCAGCGGCCTTAGCGTCTCATGCCCATTTCTTGCATCTGCGCTGGTAGCCGAGGCTCGCGTCCGTCTCTGGAGCTCCTTTAAACAGTGCTCTTAATCTCCTCTCCTCGTGCTCCAGGCAACAAAGAGGCAAGAAAACGTCTCTTGCCTCTTCGGCAACTCCAGACTTTTTCCCAGATTCCCTCCCAGCTAGCTGTGGCGCACTAGCCCCTTCAGGCTGTGTTCACACAGCCAACCCCAGTCCTCTCCCTGCGCTCCTACCGAAGCCCGAGCCTCAGCTCCCAGCCCCCACCCGCCCCGGCGGGTGAGCAGACAAGCCTCTCAGGCTGGTGAGTGCCCGTCAACACCGATCCTCTGTGAGGGAATCTCTCCGCCTTGCCCTCCTCACCCCTGTTGCTGCACTCTCCTCCTTGGCTCCGAAGCTTCCCCGCTCCGCCACCCACAGTCTCTGCCCGCAAAGGGGCTTCCTAGTGTGTGGAAACTTTTCCTCCTTCACAGCTCCTTCCCACTGGTGCAAGTCCAGTCCCTATTCTTTTGTCTCTGTTTTTTCTTTTTTCTTTTGCCCTACCCGTGTACTTGAGGAGTTTCTTTCCTTTTGGGAGGTCTGAGGTCTTCTGCCAGCGTTCAAAAGGTGTTCTGTAGGAGTTGTTCCACATGTAGATGTATTTCTGATGTATTTGTGGGGAGGAAGGTGATCTCCGCATCTTACTCTTCCTCCATCTTGAAGCTCCTCCTCTCTGATTGCTTTGAAGGGAAGTTTTTAGTTTTGTTTTTCTTTGTTTCCCATTCCATCTACTTTTTCCAGTTGCCCTCAGTAGGAGGATTTGTCTGACAGAGCTGATACATTAGATGCAGAAGTGCAGGTTTTAGAGGCCAGATCTAGAAGTGGTATATGTCACATTCTTTCAGATCCATTAACTAGGAAAGAGCTCATGGCTCCTCTCAGATACCAGTTGGGCCGTGAAATGTAGTTTTCCTGTGTGCCCAGGAGGAAAATATGACAGTTTCATGAAAATATAGCTTTTCTTTTTGCTATAGGAAATGACTTATGGATTTATTATATACTTTGGAGGTTTCACTATTATCTTTACATATTTTCAGCACAATTTTAAGCTAATGCTTTAAAGGTAAAGAAGAGTCCATAGAATAGTCTGTGTATAATTATTTTAAACTCAATGTTTATTAAATTCCTTTTTTTTCTGGTACGTTCACACCCATCCTAGTCCTTTTTTTAAAAATTTTATTTTCTTATTTATTTTTATTTTTTTATTTTTTGCAGTACACGGGCCTCTCACTGTTGCGGCCTCTCCCGTTGCAGAGCACAGGCTCTGGACGCGCAGGCTCAGCGGCCATGGCTCACGGGCCCAGCCGCTCCATGGCATGTGGGATCTTCCCGGGCTGGGGCACAAACCCGTGTCCCTTGCATCGGCAGGCGGACTCTCAACCACTTTGCCACAAGGGAAGCCCTAAATTTTTATTTTATATTGGAGTATAGTTGATTTACAAGCCATTCTAGTCTTGAATCCTCACATGAATCCTGCAAAATAAGTATTCTTATTTTCCACATTTTTTTCAAATGGTGAGTATGAGACTGAGGTTGTTATTGAATTTGTGCTGTGTGATGTGGACTAAAGACTGATTACTTAATTCCATAAAATGATTGTTAACAGTTGTTCTAAGTTACTCTTATAGCATCTCGTTGCAAGATAATATAGTAACTGAAACCCAGAGCTCTGGACCAGGCTGCTGGATTTCAATCCTGTCTCTACCACTTCCCATTTATCAACCAGTGGGCAATTTACTTCATTTCTCTGTGCCTGTTTCCTCCTCTGTAAAATAGAGTGATAGTAGATTGTTGTATTGAATAAATTAACTTGAAAAAAGCCTATAAATGGGAAAGAATTTGAAAAAGAATCGATATATGTATATGTGTAACTGAATCACTTGGCTGTACACCTGAAACTAACACATTTAACAGTGTAAATCAACTATACTCCAATATAAAATAAAAAAAGAAAGGAGCCTAGAAAAGTGCCTATTACATAATAAGCACTCAGTGCTAATTAACTGTTAATATTATGCAGAAGATGGTGACGGCATTGCTCTTTCTATTACAGATTTACATAATGCTTTGTTTTGTAGTTTTGTAAGAGCAGCACCAGAATGTAAGTTCCCTCAGTTCAGGGACTGTTTCCCTCAGTGGGAAGGACAGCATTTGGTACCAAGTAATGGTGTAAGCTATCAAACTTCAAATCATAAAAGAAGAAAAATTTGGCTCCCCTTTTTCACTTATCCCCTTCAGTTCCAGGCAATAGTGTCTATTGTATATTTTTTCCCCTCTTTTGTTTGCCCATATTAAATTTTTTTTTTGGAAAAGAAACTCTTTTCTCCACTGTTAAAATCCTAAATATTTCTGAATATATTGGTTACTAATGTATCTGTCTTGAATTGGAGATCACTGTGGAGCATGATTAAAATGTTGGAGGAGCTCGTGTAACTTGGACAAGGTGGTAGATATTTATTTTCTAACTTGGTGAAAAATTTATACTTTTACACTGTCACAAAAGAGCTTGTGCTGTGACTTAATGTTTCCCAATTTAGGTCCTCGATATCATGTACCTTTGATAGTTCTTTCCTATTGCTGATAGATTTTTTTCCCCCTTTAGAGGTAAGGGAGGCACACATTTCTGTATTTGTTTGCACTTTTGTTCTGCTTGTGGTAGTATCTCTCTTATCACACAAAATATAGTTACCTGTCAATCAATGCTTATGAAGTACTTACTGCATCTTTATTGCATGTCACTAAAGTCTGATGATCGGAAAATGTGTGCAAGGAAAAGGAAAAGATCACATATTGAATCGTTGGAACTGAGTTAACATGTGCAAAAGCATTAAAAATAAGTGAGGTCTGGCTTTCTTGTTATTGTTATTATCTGGTGTGTTGGTTGCCTATGGCTGCTGTAACAAATTACCACAAACTGGAAGCCTTCAAACAACAGAAATATATCCCCTCTTAGTTCCAGAGGCCAGAAGTCCAAAATCAAGGTGTCAATGGGGCTGGCTCTCCTGGAAGCTCTGGGGGAGAATCTGTCCCCTGCTTCTCTCCCCTGGCCTCTGGGGGCAGCTGACGATCCTTGGCTTGTTCATTACTCCATCCTCTGCTTCTGTCTTCATATCGCCTTCTCCTGTATTTGTCCTCTTCTCTTAGAATCTTCTCCACTGGTAAGGACACTTGCCATTGAATTTAGGACCCACTCAGATCAGCCAGGATGATCTCATGTAAAGATCCCTAACTTGATTACATCTTCAAAGACCCTTTCTTTTTCCAAATAAGAGCACGTTCTGAGTGGACATATCTTTTGTGGAGCCGTCATTCAACTTACTACATCTGGTACATGTTATTTTTCTTTGAAAAAAAATTTTCTTTTTTCAAGTTTCCTAAAAAACTCCCTCAAGGACAAGAAACATATTTTATATGTCTTTTGTTCCCTAGAGCCCAGTTGAAGTCTCTACCCAATAAAGCCCTTTTAATGTATAAAGATGTATATGTATCTTAATGTATCTTAAGAGGTATGAAAGGAATGGATGGCAGAGGAACAGAAGCATGTAATGATATCTTTGGAGTCTAGCGATGAGATTGACAAACGGGAAAACAGCGTGGTGCGAGAGTAGTGAGTGCTATGACATGGTTAAGTATATACAGAAAGTCATCTGATTCTAGTCCGGGGGAGTTGGAAAGGCTTTCTGGGGAAGGAGGCGTAGCAAGTGAAATCCAAAGACCTGTGTGGACAAGAAGGAAGGGTATTCCAGGCACACAGAACAACACACGGGAAGATTTCCAGGGTGAGGTCTCTGGGGCCAGCAGGAAGTATTTGGTGCGTCTGGAAGATACGGTGCACGGGGTGGATGTATGACTAAGGGTTGGTGAGCAGACGGCAAACAGTAAGGAATAAGACTTTGGGGTTTCATGAGGGCTGGACCATGAAGGGGCTTGCATGCTCTACCCAGGAGTTTGTATATACTCATAAAAAACCCAAGTCATTTGATGTGGTGGCTAAGAGAGCATCAGATGGACATTTCATAAAACTCCCACTGGCCGTAGTGGTGAAAGGCATTGGCTGTTAGTGAGACTGGAGGCAAGCTGGTCAGTTCGGGTTGTTGGAGGAGAGTAATGGTGGTGTCACAATCGATCTAAACAGAGGGTGGAGGCATTGCATTTCATCATTATTAAAGCGATGGACGGCTGTTGGTCATGGTGGCTGATTGGAGTGAGACCGTACGGAAAAGAGAGGACTCAAGGGTGATTTTTACTTTTATCTTTATATTTTAAAAATTTTATTGGAGTGTAGTTGATTTACAATGTTGGGTTAGTTTCTGCTGTACAGCAAAGTGAGTCAGTTATACGTACACATATATCCACTCTCTTCTAGACTCCATTCCCATATAGGTCATTACAGGGTACTGAGCAGAGTTCCCTGTGCTCTATAGTAGGTCCTTATTAATTATCTATTTTATATATAAAATACAATTTTTAAATGTTTGGTTTGTTTGACTCTAGTGGACAAGTAATGATGTTGTTCATGGCCACTGAGGACAGAGAAAGAGGGACATTGAAACTTTCTACCCCATTTCCCTCCTCGGTACAAAGGGTGCAGTGATCTCTGCCCTTCCCATCTCACAGCATTACTAGGACCAAAAAAAGTATTTAAAATGCTTTTAAAATTATACAGTAATTTCCCAAATAACTCTTTATGATTGGTTTACATTTAACCAAAATTTATAATTAAAACAAAAATTATAAAGCATATAACAATATGAAGACAATAAAGACATATTTTTTAAATAGAAGGAACTAATCTTTTGGCAAGAAATGTGTATTACAATCTAGGTTCTCCTTTCCCTCTCTCTGCTTTTCTATCCTGCATCCTCATTTAATCACACCATGGACCGAAGAAAAAAATCCAAAGTTATTCTCTAACGCCTGTTGTTCCTCAGTGCCTTGCAACTTCACCACGTGATTGATTGTCCCACCTCCACCCAGGCACACGTGTACTGTCCCCCCTCCACATGAACACACACAGGGAATGAATTCAGTAACCCCCGGTTAAGATCTTGGGCAGCATGTCAGTCTTCTCATCTGTAAAGTGGGTGTAATTTTATCTATCTCACAGACTGAGGACCAAATGAAATTAAATACACATGACATATGTGTGAATTGATACTATACCTGGCAAAAAGTAAGAACTCAATAAATAGGACTTTATTATTATTATTATTATTACATAAGACAAACTCTGCAAACAGATCTACCTTGCCCTTGGAAATCTTTATTTCTTGCTTGGCCACGTTACAAATTATTGGCGACCCCCATGGACTTTGATCTCTACATTCACACTTACCTGTGTTGACAGATGACCTGGTTTCCCCTGCCCCACCCCACCCACATCTTTCTGAATTTCTATAACATTTAGGGTCTGTCTCACAACATTTCATACTGAATGATTGACCTATCTGCTCTATGTTCATGTTGTCTTTATAAATAGACCCTAAATTCCATAAGTGGATATATCTAGCAGGACGCCCAGAAAAATACAACAAATGGGATGAGTTGATAATAAAAGGGTCCTTTCTCAGCATCTCTCTCCTCTTTGGGAGTCTTGTTGAAGTTATGACTTCCCTGTCCTCTCTCTGTCTATCAAAATTAATCTGCAAGTTCTAAAGGAAGAAAGAAAATGAAAAAATGAGGAACATGTAACTTTTTAAAACCTTGGTCTCAAAACGGGGAGAATGTTGGTTTTAGAACATTTTGCTCTTCTTGGATGTATTTTCTTTCATTCGCTGACAATTCCAAAATTGCAATAGTAATTGCATTGTTCCCCCAAATGCCCTAGTTAGAACCAAAGCCAAGATTATTTTATCCGGCTATTAGGAGAGAGCTGTAGGAGGAGCCCATAAAACGTGCTTTCTTGATAAGAATGCAGATCATCTCACAGAGGAAGGAAAATCAGCCTCAGGCAGCAGAAGTCTTTGCTAGACAGCACTAGAAGCTTCTGCAAAGTGCCTGGAGCAACACAGAGCAGTTGCACTAAGAGGCTGCTTCAGATAGAAGTGTGTTTATGTGGCGACTCTTCAATTTCATTTTCTAATTCTATTCATGGAATCTAAAGGTTGTATAACTTGGGCAAAAGACTCAGGCATCCTTCTGAGTACACACTCTGGTACTTTTAATGAAGGCAAATGTACTTCACCTCTTCAAGCTCAGTTTTCTTCTTTGTGAAATGCGAATGAAAGTATTTCCACCCAAAGAGAACATGTAATATCTTTCCCTGTAGGTATTTGGAGAGCAATAATAAGACAACAATCTGTCTCTTGACTCTTTGAGCCATTGGAAACTACATATAAACGTGTTGGCAACTCTTCCAACTTTATACACAAGTATAATTAAAATAAAATTAAAACATGACGATCATATCAAAGATTTATTTAATTCATTAATGAGGGAACCAGCAGGATGTTAAAGCTGATTCAAAGAGAATTTGAAAATCTCATTTTATATAGGCCCTGAAAGAATTACTCCTGGAATAAGATTGTTAAATTTAGATACAAAATTTGTCTTCTTCCTTCAGGGCAATAAAACTGGTAAAATGGTGAAAATATAAGTAATAAAAATGGTCATCTTGGCATTACCATTTCTAGTGTTCAGGTATCATTTGCGTTTGTATCAGAGAAAATCTAAAGTTAGCATTTAACTTCAAATATTACAATTCCTAATCAAGGGAAATAGCTAATCAAACAAAGGTAACTTCTCCCAGAAAATTAAATAATCCTGGGGACGTCTGGCTCGACAATATTCCTCTGACATTGAAAGGACGTGTGGTCATGATTTTATCTTATTCCCAAGCTTTGAATATATATTTTCATATTACCTATTTGTTTTCCATATTTCCTATCATTCCCATTCCGGGTTGGTACCTTCAATTATTTTTCTTGTTTTACTTCTCTTTGTCCCTATAAGTCCCCCTGTCTCTAACTCTCTTTTCCCATCAGTCATTTATTGACCAATTACATACATCGGTCTTTTCCAATTCTGCTTTCTCTTTGAGTCATTATTTGAGTCTGCCTTAGTTCTTATGCTAAAAGCTGACTTAAACCTAATTGGCTATGCACAACTAGCTTCCTTTTAGTATTAGAGATGTTAAGATTCGCTATTTCCCTCCCTGTATCTCTATGAGCTATAAGGAAAACAAGTCTCAAACAGCATTCTTCCATACATCTAAAATCTAAAACAAGCAAGCCCAAAGTTCTATAAACTTAACAAAATCCTGGTTCTCTGTCCTTTTGTCCACTCCCAAATCACCTGGTATGAAAATTTCACCTAAGGCAAATGTGAAATATTCTGTGGCATACATTTTTTCACCATTTTTCTTTTTAGAATCAAATGATCAAGAATCTTCTAAACCAGCATCCCAGGACGAAGTAGGAATTAAACGTAGGGAGCTATTACTAAGGGTAGGTGGTGTGTTAGAGTTTTTAAAATTCTCTGTTCATGTAAGAGTAGGGATATATCTGCCATATTCTATCCCATCCTTGTATCTTGAAAACTGTCATTTGCACCAAGGAAAGCCCATATCTGATACCCATTATGCTTATTAACAAACTATGGATTTCACCAATGACAATCCATTTATGACATTCATGACGCTAATTAGCACACTTCTGGGTTGGTCAGAGATCAAGCTAGCTGAAGCCTTGTGGATGCCATCTCTGGTGTGTGGTCTTCTGAATAAATGTCAACTAACTACCGCTGGAGTGTCCTCACATTGAGGAATTATCTTCCCCAAGGGTGTCACGTTCATTTAGATTACACAAGCTTTGCTGGAAGTAGTTTGAAATGTAAATATATGTCATCACAATCTGGGTGACCTGTTTCTAAATGGAGATATCACAGCCTGCCACTCTCTGTGGAAAGCAGGGGTGACATGGTACTCACCACCATGAAAGTTTCCTGTCTCTAGACTCTGGATGTTGGGGTAGTGGCAACACTTCTTTGGGGATCCAGGTCCCATTTACCTTGGCCATCGGGAATTGAGCAAAGGAGGCACATGAGTCTGAATGTCTTCCTGGAGAGCTGGGGTACCCCCAGGATGAGCCCCCATTGCCCAAGAATTGCCAAGGCTACTGGCTACAGGGAAAAGATGAGGAAGTGAAGCGATGTGTCCTGACCTATTGTAAAGAAAGAATGTCTTTTTATATTGCTCATTTCTTATGGGCACTAGTGTCTGTCAGAGCTTCCGGGAAAAATAAAGACCAAAACACCTCTGGTTTAAATTCAATTGTAATTGTGTCAGGTTTTATATTATGATAAAATCTTGGCCTCTTTACAAGGAGGTTAAATCCCTAGTTGACTCAAAGTGAATTTCGTTTCTCCAAAGATGAGCAGAATGAGACAAAAACATGACCCATATTTTTTCTCCTCAGAGTCCAAATTCTTGCTCTATTTTATTTTCCCCTCCCATCTATCTTAGGAGGTTTTCTCACAGCCAACAGGGTGGAGGTGTGCTCTTGCTGCTTGGGGAGCAGAAAAATTCATGGCTTCCTTTAGCAGAAAAGATCCTGGATTATTTTAGGCAAAGAGAGCAGCTTGGAGTGATTCACTGGGCTTGCTGTGCCCCATCCAGAGCTTTTACCTGTTTATGACAATATAATTTCATTTGCTTTTAGAGATGCACTTTATGCCTCTTCTGTCAGACTAACTCAGAAATATGTCCACCAGGCAAGCTACTTCACCCCTCTTGCCATCTACATTGCAAGAGGTGGAGTCAGAGGCTGATTTCTTCTCCTCCCTGGGTAAGCAGAGGGGTTGCAATAGTTGCTGACACCCCCAAAATTGGGGGTTCGGAAAGTTTTGACTCTATGCAGTGCCATGATCTACATGCCAGAACTTACCTTCCTACAATTGAGAACACAGTTTAGGTGATTATTTCAATAAATGTCCTAGAGTTAGAATCATTTTTTGCCATGTGGGTGGTAGTATACAGTGTGGGTTTTGTTTGTTAACCTCAGCCCAGGTTTTGTCTTACTTTATTCCACTTTTTTTCTCTTTATATTTATTTCCTAAGTTTTAACATTTTTAGTGTAATTTTTAGAGACTTTACACATATGCAAATGACTTTAGTGCAAACATAACAAGCCCCCATGGATGCCCCTTCCACTCATAGATTGTCATTGTTTTCCTCAGATTTGCTGATTCCATTCCTTTGCCTTCCTTTCCAGAAAGAACCATTCTCATAAATGTGATGTTTTTTATTCTCATGCATGTTTTCATATTTTTAATACACATATCTATAAATGGTACATAGTTTTGGCAGGCATGTTTTAAATTTTTATAAATACTCTATAGTTTTCTTTTGTCTGATTTTGCCATAATTTATTTATCTATTTTCTTAGGATGTTTCCAGTTTTTCACTATCACAAACAATGCTGCAAAGAACATCCTTATCCATTTTTCCACATATAAGTGTTCTTCAGAGGCTCAGACTACAATGGAATTTCTATGTTTTTGGATATGAATATCTTCAACTTTACCAGATATTGTGGAATTGTTCTCCAAGGAGAAATGTTGGCGTTCTTTATATACTCTGGATACTAAAACATTGTTGGTGATATGCACAGTAAATGCATTTTCCAGTCTGTGGCCTGTCTTTTCCTTTTGTTCATGTGGGTTTTAGAAGTAATATTAATTTCAATGTATTCAAAGGTATCAAGTTTTCTTTTATGTTTTTTGCATTTTGTACCTTGTTCTAAAAATCCTTTCCTTTCACATGGTTGTAAGGATGTCACTGTCTCCCTCACTCTCTGGTTCCTTTGTCTATGAGATCAAGCTTCATAGGTGGCCCCAAGCACTGGCTTAATCCATGTGAATCTAGATGTAAGATTTAGCACTTCTTGATATTCTCAAAATGCATTAGTGAGCTAGGTAGATTTTACAGTAGGGACCAAGAAGGAGTTCATGTCTACTCCACAACAGATAAAGCAATCCCTCCTGTTAGCTATTTCTGTTCTCTCCCTTTGTTAAATTGACCTTACTAGCACTTTCTCTGCCAGAATTAGTCCTGATTTTTTCTCCCTTTGGGGAGCAAAAATAACTCTTTGCTTCATGAAAAACTCCACCTGTTTCACTATAAAGCTTGGGTGACAGTTGACTTATAAATTGACAAGAAACAGCATATAAAAGTATCATCCTAATTACAGTGGCTTTCTCATGTAAAGAAATTCTCTTTATCATTTATTCATTTATTTAAATCATATTTATTAAGCACTGACTAAGTGTCAAGCATTATACAAGACACTGAGTGAACAAAACAATGTCCCAGGTGGAAAAGATCAAGGAGGGCAATCTGGGAAGGCTTCTCTGAGGAGGTAACATGTAAAGTGAGACGGGAAGAATAGGGAACTAGCCATTTCAAGGGGGGGGAAACATCTAACAGGAGGTAAATGGCACATGCAAGAGCCAAATGCAAGGAAAAGGGCTTGGCATGTAGGGGCAACTAAAAGGATGACAATCATCACTAAAAGGAAATGTTGAAGGAGGAGAATGATATGGAATGTGGATGGATGTGGATGGAGAGCAACACGGGTGAAATTATTTAGTGCCTTTTGGGCTTTCATAAGGAGAGGCTAATTTGATTTGACGTGTGTTTTTTTTTTTTTTGCGATACGCGGGCCTCTCACCGCTGTGGCCTCTCCCACTGCAGAGCACAGGCTCCGGACGCGCAGGCCCAGCAGCCATGGCCCACGGGCCCAGCCGCTCCGCGGCATGTGGGATCCTCCTGGACCGGGGCACGAACCCGCGTTCCCTGCATCGGCAAGCGGACTCCCAACCACTGCGCCACCAGGGAAGGCCGACGTGTGTTTTTAAAATATAGCATTGGCTGTATTTTGGAGATAGACTGGCAGTAAATGCTGTAGAAGAAGGAAACTAATTAGGAAGCTACTGCTGGGGTTTAGGTGAGATGCGGTGATGACCAAGATTATTCTGTGAAAGAAGAGATGTAGAGAAATATACCTCAGAGGAAGTGATGACAGGATTTTCTGAAGAGATAAATAAAGAGAGTAAGGAATCAAAAATGGTTCCCTGTATTGCAATGTGATTAAGTGTGGAACATTAAGATGGTGAGGCCACCCCCCCACCCCAGGTGGGTTTAGGATAGGACAGGGATGGTGGCAGTCAAGAGTTTTGTCTTATGCACTTCACTTCTGGTGCCTATGGGGCATCCCCTGGAGACATGGAGTATTCAGTTGGATCTAGAGCTCAGAGAAGAGGTGAAGTTGGGAATATCAGCTGGTAGGAAATGACATTTTCTACTTCATGAAGGAGTGATAGATATATAGGTAGGAAAAGGGAATGAAGGAAGATCTTGCTTTATATTCAGCCTAAATTTTAGATTGCAGTGACTACCAGCCATGGCCTTGAACTTCGTGCATGGATGGGGATTTTGGACAGACTAACTCAGGAAGCCCAGGAAAAGGCAAAAGATGGCAATCACCCATTTGGTCCCATTTACACATCTCATTATTCCTCTAGGGGTCTGTTGGTTTGTAGAATTTTCAGTTAAGTGCTAGAAAGTACCAATGTACTTCAAAAGTAATGAGGTTGCACCCTTTAAAGGAAAATTTGGATTAAAACATTGAAGGTTTATTGAGAGACTTGTATCTTACAATGTGTGTGTCAATAGGCAGCAAAGCTGACATGCCTGTGTTTGAGCAACATTAACAGTTCCAAAACTTTCACTGGGTTTCTGTTGATATTCCCAAAGTAGATTTGTTGATTATTTATACATAATTGACAAGGAATCTGGCACTTCAGTAGATTGTGCTTACTTTTTCTTATTGCAGTTAAAATGATGAATTGTTGAGCTTCTTTGGCAGAATCATCTGTATGGCCATTGAAAGATTCATTTGCAGCTTATACTTGTGTTTTCTCTCAGTGATGAGTCCGCTTATATTTACCTTCAGCTGCAACTTGCAGACATTCTGGACTCAGTCATCCTGTCTTACAGATGACAAGTATACCTATTAGTCAAAAAATATTGGGTACCTACTATGAACCAGCTGCTGTGGTACCCACGAGAGTCACCATAAAACTAGGTCATTATTCTTGAATCCATGAAACTTACAGTCTGGAAAAGAAACAGTCTTGTAATTACCTACATATACTGCAAGATAGAATGGGAAAATGGTTATAATAGATTTTTTAAAATATGCTGAATCACTTTCAGGTAACAATGTCTGCTTGACATGGGTTTACAAAATATCTTTAATGAAATGAATAAAAGCTAGTAAAAAGTAGCACTAAACAAAAAATAGATCACCAGTAGAATAAAATAAGGAAAGGGAAAACAATTGAATGCCCCAGATTTCCCCAAGTGGCAGCAAGAAAAGAATTAAAATACTATAGTGAGACGTGGCATATATCTGAACCACATCTCCAAGATTTAAGAAGCAATACTGGTGAGTATACTATTCAGGGTAGGGTAATTGTTGAAACAAGCAATGATACAACCTCAGTGTTTAACATGTTACATGCTGCTTTCTTGCTCATTACACACTAACATGGTTACTCCATTGAGGTAACTTCCAGGCTCTTTCCATCTATGGATCCTTCTTCCTCTAAGGTCTCAGGGTCCTCTCCATTAAGGAGAAGAAAGTTAGAAAGTCACAAACGATAAGTTGTTATGGAATAATCTTGGAAGTGGCTGACCTCACCTGGTCAGAAGACCTCTGAGACACGGCCCCCCTTAACTGCAAGAAAGGCTAGAAAACGTAGTCTGTGCATGCCCAGGAGGAAAGGAAAAGTTTTGGCAGATATAGCATCTTAATCACAGAGAGTCTACAAAAGCCCTAAAATTCCCATTCATCATCCTCAAACTGGAGAGAAGTGAAACAAAGGACTTCTTCCATTTTCTCTTTTCACTGGGGAAGTAGAAGAGTTAAATGAGAAGAGAAAAACCGAGGATGACCCTTCCTGAGGGAGGACAGGCTCCAGGACTCCCCTAGGGATGGGGAGCACTCAGACTATCTGCCAGGGTGATAGGACACGCCACAGCTACACAGGTGTCACAAACGCTGGTTTAAAACAGTCATCTATCAAAATCCGGAGACATTAGAGATCCTCATTTAAGAAGGGCTGATCTCAGCCTCAAGTAAGTCCCCTCTTTCCTTCTCTTTCAGCCACTCCACTCGAGCTCTCCAGGTCCACCAAAACAAAAGCAAAAACAAAATTAAAAACAAACAACCTGCTAGGACCTGGAATGCCCATTTGTCGTTTAGAGGGATACAAATAGGTCTCAGTGGAAAGGAACTTAAGGGGAACTCACTCTCTCACACTGTAGCAGATCAAATAGAAATTCTGGACAAGTCTCATGATAACCATGATACGACAAAGAAAACCCCATAGCAACTATAAATACACTGCAAAGGAGGAGAAAACATAAGGAGAAAAGACAAAGAACCTAGTCTAGAAGAACACTGTAACTCAGGGAATAAAAGAAAATCCCATGCATATCCTTTATGCTATAGAAGACTGTGATAGAATTGCAAATTTAATTAAAAAAAAAAACAACTCAAAGATGAAATCACAAGGTAACAGGGTGTGGTCACAAGGGCAATTGACCCTGGATGACCACAATCTCATTGTTGGTCCTCAAGGCACAGAGCAAGGCAGAAGAAGGCAAAAACTGGACCAGATAGACAATAATCACCATGCTAATCTACTCAGTAGAAGGAATTTAGTGTTTCCTAAAACCCAAGGATGGAAATAAAGCCAAGCTTCCAGTAGAGAGCAGAACCGAGGCTTGGGAAGCCCCCAGAACTCTCACCATTTCTTGCCTGTGCTGTTGTGCTGTAAAATTTCTTATTCTCTAAAGAGTCTTCACAGATTCTGAGTCCACATGGAAGAATATGTTTTATGTTATGCTTCCAGCAACAGACAGACTCTCTACCTGACCCTCAATCACAATTCCAAACTCCCAGGAGAATAGTCTGATAGATCCATCTTCTGCTATGTGCATCACCTTGGTCCAGTGGGCTTCAGAGAGGCATAAAGTCATAAGGCAACACTAATTCACAGTTCCTGTGTGGGAACCGGATGCCAGCACTGGACCAAGTGCTCACCATGGGGCATCTCACACCACCTTTGCACAGGAGAGAGAGCACTAATGTCATTATTTTAAATGGGTGATAACACCACGGCTCAGAGAATTTAAGTTGCTTGCCCAGTGTGACAGACGTATCATGTTTCAGAGCCAGTTTCAAATCCAGGTGACCAGCTCCAAAATTTGCTCTCAACTTTTATGCTAAATCCCCAGTACACAGAGGAGCCAGTTACCAAAGAACAGAGGATGGTGGTCTATGGATTGGACAGATTCCCTAAAAAATGAACATTATTTTCCTAACATTTCTTTGGGATAAAGTCTTAAATGTAGTCATACTGGGTCATTGGATATATTACTCAGTGACTCTCCTGAAAAGTTGCTCCCATTTATATCCCATGAGAAGTGTATGGAAATGCTTCTCTCATCACGTTATTGCCAACAGTGAGTACTAATATTTTATTCCATCTTTGCCAGTTGAGTAGGGAGATGGAGTAGGAAGACTTTATTCCAACTGAGGGGTTGGGGGAATCTTCAGAGAAGAGGTCAATGTGGGCACAAGAGAGCAAAGCAGACAGGCCAAGAAGTCCATGGTGATGTGGAAAAGGCAGGGAGGATGCCCTCTGGATGGCTTGAAAACAGAGTGTAGAGGGCTGTACTGAGCAATGATTCCAGGGAACCATGAAAGCCAAGGTGAAGTATTGTGACCTTATCATAAGCGTTTTAGAGAGGAGAGGTGTTGTTATTCAACAGAAATAAAGTAGTCTCTAAATAATCTTTGTGTGAGATATTTGCCTAAGACAGTTACCTTATACACACACATTTACATTCACTATATACATTCTTTCCTTCACCACCACCCCTCCCCACCGTACAATCATTTTCAGACAAGTAACTGTTTTGTTTTAAGAATGCTGACGGGATTCATATAGGATTGCCTATATTAGGGTAAAAGCATTTTACTAATTGGATGACAGGTGTGAGGGCTTTTCAGCTTCGAAATACATCCGACTAGCAACATTTGCATTCTATGAGAAATCTATGCTAATATTCACACTCCAAGGGGAAGTTTAAATTGCAAATTTTGAAAAGCTTAAAGTCAGTAAATAATATTTTGGGGGGAGGGGTGGCCGTGCCACAGTGATATCAGTGAGGAAGGTTAAATGGAAGGAATGCATTTGCCAGGTGTGAACTCTCCTGAAGCTGAAATCACCTGTGATGCCTGGGACTGGAAATGAATTCTGCTTCTTGCTCACAAGCTTTAGAGTGCATTAGAATCACCTGGAGGGCTTGTAAAAACAAAGTGCTGAGCCCACCCCCAGAGCTTCTGACTCAAGAGGATTGGAGGTTGGCTGAGAATATGCGTTTCAAAAAATTCCCTCGTGACGCCTGTCCCAGTAATTACACTTTGAGAGCCATTTCTCTAGAAAAATCCTAATAGTGTACTTGCTTGTCAAAATGGGTGGAAGTGGGGACTGTGGACAAGATGGTGGAGTAGGAAGACCCTGAGCTCACCTCCTCCTATGGGTACACCAAAATTACAACTATTTACAGAACAACTATTGATGAGAATGACCTGAAGACAAGGAGAAAAATCGTACACAACTAAAGATGTAAAGAAGGAACCACAACGAGATAGGTAGGAGGGGTGGAGTTGTGGTATAGGCATACCCCTCAGTGGACAACCCACAAATAGGAGGATAACCACAATTGCAGAGTTTTCCCCAAGGAATGAGGGGTCTGAGTCCCGCAGTGGACACCCCAGCCCAGGGGTCCTACAATGAGAACACAAGCCTCCAGAACATTTGGCTTTGGAGACCAGCAGAGCTTGCTTTCAGGAGAGCCAGAAGGTTGTTAGAAACAGAGACTCCACTCCTAAAGGGTGCACACAACAACTTACACATTCTGGGACTCACGTTACAAGCAGTAATTTGGAAGTAGCGTGTGTCAGACCCACTTGCTGATTTTGGAGAGCCTCAGGGAGAGGCAGGAGGTAACTGGGATTCATATGGGAGACATAGATGCTGGCAGTCATTTTTGGAAGTTCATTCTACCGTGAGGACGATGGTGCTGGCAAGCAACATTTTGGAATCCTCCCTCTGGCTTATTAGTGCAGGGGTCCAGCCCCACCCACCAGTGGGTCAGCACCAGAAATGGAACTCCCCAGTTCTTGCAGCCAGCCATGCCATGTTCTGGCCCCATCCACAATCAGCCAGTTGCCTCTGCACTAGGTAGGACCTGGCAACCAACTGGTTTGGGGGCCAGTCATGCCTACCAGCATGCCCACAGTGGTCGGCCCTGCCCCAACACAAAGACCCACACAGCCCACAGAAAGGGTACCCCTAGAGCCTATAGCTCTGGTGAACAGAGGGACATGTGCTGCTGGACCCCATAAGACACCTTCTACATAAGACCATTTCTCCAAGATTGGAATATATAACTGACCTCCTAATACATAGAAATAAAAACAGAGAATCAGGCAAAATGAGGCAACAGAGAAATATTTTTGAAATGAAGGACCAAGATAAAAACCCAAAAGAAGAGCTAAGTGAAGTGGAGATAAGCATTCTTCCCAAAAAAGAGTTCAAGGTAATAAAGATGCTCAACAAACTCGGGAGAAAAATGGATGATCACAGTGAGTAGTTTAAGAAAGAGTTAGAAAATATAGAGAAGAACAAAACAGAGCTGAAGAATACAATAACTGAAATAAAAAATACACTAGAAAGAATCAACAATAGATTAGAAACTACAGAGGAATGGGTTAGTGAACTGGAAGACAGAGTAGTGGAAAACACTCAAGCAGAGTAGAAAGAAAATAATTTTAAAAAGTAAGGACAGTTTAGGAGACTTCTGGAACAGCAGCAAGTGTACTAACATTTGCATTATAAGGGTCCCAGGAGGAGAAGAGAGAGAGAAAGGGAAAGAGAACATATTTGAAGACATGATAGCTAACAAATTCCCTAAGCTGGGAAAGGAAACTGACAACTAGGTCCAGGAAGCACAGAGAGTCCCAAACAAGATCAACCAAAAGAGGTCCACACCAAGACACAGTGTAATTAAAATGGCAAAATTAAAGATAAAGAGAGAATGTTAAAAACAGCAAGTAAGAAGCCACAAGAACTACAATAAAGCTAGCAACTGACTTTTCAGCAGAAACTCTAGAGGCCAGAAGGTAGTAGCATGATATATGTAAAGTGATGAAAGGGAAAAACCAACAACCAAGAATACCCTACTCAGCAATGCTCTCATTCAGATTTGAAGGAGACATAAAGGGTTTCACAGATAAACAAAAGCTAAAAGAGCTCAGCACCACAAAGCAGGCTCTACAAGAAATGTTAAAGGGACTTCTCTAAGCAGAAAAGAAAAAGACATACCTAGAAATGTGGACATTATGAAAGGAAAAATCTCATCAGTAAAGGCAAATACACAGCAAAGGTAGTAGATCAACCACTTATAAAATTGGTAAGCTTAAATGACAAGTAAGAAGGTTAAATGACAAAAGTGGTAAAATCATCTGTGCCCACACTAACAAGTTAAGAGCTACACAAAACAAAGAGATGTAAATAAATATGATGCAAAAAATTAAACATGTGGGAGGGAGTAAAAATGCGAGGTAGGTCTTCCCTGGTGGCGCAGTGGTTGAGAGTCTGCCTGCCGATGCAGGGGACACAGGTTCGTGCCCTGGTCCGGGAACATCCCACATGCCACGGAGCGGCTGGGCCCATGAGCCATGGCCATTGAGCCTGCGCATCCAGAGCCTGTGCTCCACAACAGGAGAGGCCACAACAGTGAGAGGCCCATATACCGCAAAAAAAAAAAATGCAGGATTGTTAGAATGCCTTTGAACTTAAGAGATCGTCAGTTTAAAATAATCGTATATATATGTATATATAATCATATATATATTGCTATATATAAACCTCATAGTAACCACAAACCAAAAATCTATAATAGATACACACACACATACACATACACACACACACACGAGATAGGTATCCAAACATAACACTAAAGATAGTCATCATATCAAAAGGGAAGAGAGCAAAAGAATAAAAAAGGAACAGAGGAACAAAAAAAGAATTATAAAAACCACAAAACAATTTCACAGAAGGGCAGTAATTACATACCTATTAATAATTACGGTAAATATAGATAGATTAAATGTTCAAATCAAAAGACACAGAGTGGCTGAATAGATTCAAATGCAAGACCCACATGTACGCTGTCTACAGGAGACTTACTTCAAATCTAAAGACATACACAGACTGAAAGTGAGGGGATGGAAAAAGCTATTCCATGCAAATGGAAATGAAAAGAAAGCCTAGGTAGGAATACTTAGAAAAAATAGACTTTAAACAAAGACTCTAACCAGAGACAAAGAAGGATGTTACATAATGATCAAAGGATCAATCCAAGAAGAAGATATGACTGTTGTAAATACATTTGTACCCAACATGAGAGCCCTTAAATACACAGAACAAATATTAACAAACATAAAGAGAGAAACTGACAGCAACACAAATCATAGTTGTGGACTTTACCCACTTATGTCAATGGACAGATCATCCAGACAGAATATCAATAAGGAAACACTGGCCTTAGTGACACACTAGGTCAGATGGCTATATATATAACATTCCATCCCAAAGCAGCAGAATACACAATCTTTTCAAGTGAACATGGAACATTCTCCGGGATAGATCACATGCTTTGCCACAAAACAAGTCTTAGTAAGTTTAAGAAGACTGAAATCATATCAAGCATCTTTTCTGACTGCAATGCTATGAGACTGGAAATCAATTACCAGAAAAAAAACTGCAAAAACGCAAACACATGGAGACTAAATAATGTGCTAATAAACAGCCAATGGGTCACTGAAAAAATCAAAGAAGAAATAAAAAAATACCTGGAGACAAATGAACACAAAACAAAATAAATATGAAAATGTAATGATCCAAAATCTATGGGACTCAGCAAAAGTAGTTCTAAGAGGGAAGTTTATAGTGATACAAGCTTACCTCAGGAAACACAAAAACAAACAAAAAAACCCCCAAATCTAACCTTACACTTAAAGAAACTGGAAAAAGAACAAACAAAATGCAAAGTTAGTAGAAGGAAAGAAATTATAAAGATCAGGGAGAAATAAATGAAATAGAGACTTAAATAACAATAGAAAAGATCAATGAAGCTAAGAGCTCATTCTTTGAAAAGATAAACAAAATTGATAAACCATTAGCCAGATTCATGAAGAAAAAAAGAGAGAGGACCTAAATAAATGAAATCAGAAATTAAAAAGGAAAATCAACACCAACCAATACCACAGAGATACAAAGGATCATAAGAGATTGCTATGAACATACATAGGCCAATAAAGTGGAAAACCTAAAAGAAATGGACAAGTTCTTAGAAATGTACAATCTCCCAATACTGAACCAGGAAGAAATAGAAAATTTCAATAGACCAATTACCAGTAATGAAATTGAATCAGAAGTAAAAGAAAACAAAAACAAAACAAAACCTTCCAGCTAACAAAAGTCCAGGACAAGACAGCTTCACAGGTGAATTATATGAAACATTTAGAGAATAGTTAACACTTATCCTTTTTAAACTATTCCAAAAATTGCAGAGGAATGAATGCCTCCTAATTCATTCCATGATACCCAGACCAGACAAATATATTACAAAAAAAGAAAATTACAGGCCAATATTGCTGATGAACATAGATGCAAAAATCCTCAGCAAAATATTAGCAAACCAAATTCAACAAAGCATTAAAAGGATCATATACCATGATCAAGTGAGATTTATCCCAGGGTTGCAAGGATTGTTCAATATTTACAAATCAATAAATGTGATACACCATATTGACAAATAGAAGAATAAAAGTCATAAGACGATCTCAATAGATGCAGAAAAGACTTTTGGCAAAGTGGGTATAAAGGGAACATACCTCTACTACATAATAAAGACCATATACGGCAAGCTCTCAGTTAACATCATACTCAATGATGAAAAGCTGAAATCATTTCCTCTAAGATCAGGAATAAGATAAAAATGCCCATTATCTCTACTTTTATTCAACACAGTATTGGAAATCCTAGCCATAGCACTCAGACAAGAAAACGAAATAAAAGAACTCCAAACTGGAAAGGAATAATTAAAATTGTCACTGCAGATGACATGATACTATATATAGAAGATCCTAAAGATACCACCAAAAAATTATTAGAAGTCATCAATGAATTTTATAAGGTTGCAGGATACAAAATTAATATACAGAAATTTTTTGCATTTCTATACATTAACAATGAACTATCAGAAAGAGATATTAAGAAAACAATCCCATTGACAATCACATCAAAAGGATTAAAATACCTAGGAATAAGTCTAATTAAGGAGGTAAAAGACCTATATTTGGAAATGTAGGGCTATGTTCAATTAATCTATGACAAAGGAGGCAAGAGTATATTGGGTTGGCCGAAAATTTCATAACATTGTAAGGAAAAACCCAAACAAAGTTTTTGGCCAGCCCAATACAATGAGGAAAAGAGAGTCTCTTCAATAAATGGTGTTGGGAAAACTGGACATCTTCATACAAAAGAGACAAACTGGACTACTTTCTCACACCATATACAAAAATAAATTCAAAATGGATGAAAGACTTAAATGTAAGACCTGAAACCATAAAAATTCCAGAAGAAAACCTAGGCAGTACACTGTTTCACATAGGTGTTAGAAATTTTTTTTTTTGGATATGCCTCCTCAGGCAAGGGAAACAAAAGTAAAATAAACAAATGGGACTACATCAAACTAAAAAGCTTTTGCACAGTGAAAGAAACTATCAACCAAACAAAAGGCCACCTGAATGGGAGATGATATTTGCAAATGATATATCCAATAAGCGGTTAATATCCAAAAGATGCAACGGACTCATACAACTCAACAACGAAAAACAAAAACAAATTAAAAAATGGGCATAGGTCCTGAATAGACATTTTTCCAATGCAAACATACAGATGGCCACTAGGCACATGAAAAGATGCTCAGCATCACTAAACATCAGTGAAATGCAAATCAAAATCACAATTAGATATCACCTCACCCCTATCAGAAGGATGATTATCAAATCAGACATGGTGACAGGTGGTGATCCTTTTGAAGTGTATAGAAATATCAAATCACTATGTTGCACACCAGGAACTAACATAGTGTTGTAGGTTGATTATACTTCAATAACAAACAAACTCATAGAAAAAGAGATTAGATTTGTGGTTATCAGAGTTGGGGGTGGGAACAATTGGATGAAAGTAGCCAAAACGTGCACACCTCCAGTTATAAGAAAAATGAGTACTAGAGATGTAATATACAACATGATAACTAACACTGCTGTATGTTATATATGAAAGGTGTGAAAAGACTTAAATATCGCAAGGAAAAATATTTTTTCCTTAATTTTGTATCTATATGAGGTGATGGATATTCACTGAGCTTATCGTGATAATCGTTTCATGAAATACATGTCAAATCATTATGCTGTACATCTTAAACTTGTACTGTATGTCAATTATGGGCTGTATAGCAATTATATCTCAATATTACTGGAAGAAAAAAACCAAAAAAATGAGTGGAAGAGAAAAAATAAATAATAACTAAAGATTCTGCCTGATTAAGTCTGGCTAATGCCTCCCCATAGCTTTGAAAGATTCTTTTATTTCTTGGAAGGACCTTTTGGAAAGTAGAAGCAAGGGCAAGAGGTAAACACAGACACTCCCAGGGAACAGCCCTGGCCCCTAATTTCCTTCCTTTTTTCTCTGAGCTGCCAGTTTGAAGGAGAGAAATCCGCTGTCTCCCAGGCAGCCGCAGCCACTGCTGAGAGCAGCATCTTATGCCAGTTTCCCTGGCGGCTTCCAAGCCAGCCAGCCAGCCGCTTACCCTGGGTGATGATGTCAGTGCTCTTCGCTCCATCACACCTGGCTCGAGGAATCAGATAAGCTTCCAGGGAAGAAGCCGAGGAAGGGCACAGTCTTGACAGGTGAACCAAAGATCCTTTTGTTTTCTGGGCTGGAGCTGGCTGCCAGGTTTGTGGATTTCTGTCAATCAGCGGGCTGCTACCCTTCTCTGCTTCTCTGTTTTCCCAAAAAGAAACCATCACTGATTTGCAAAGATGCTCCAGAGCACATAAGGCTTTAATGTGAGACTGAAATTGAGCTAGGATTTTGGGTAGCCATCTCCGTACCTTGGCAGGAGGCCACCTACAGGAGTGGGGCTGATTAATTACGCAGTCCAGGGAGCTGTTCAGGGAGACAGGTGCTCACTCAAGTGCTGACTGAGTCCTGCCTGGTGTCTTTGGCTGGAATTCCTGAGCAGCACTCTTCCAGGTGCAGTGGGGTCCAGGCAGCATCTCTACGTCCTGGTCTCTCTGGGCAGGTAGCTCACCTGGATCATTGTCCTGTCTGATGCCTTCTCACTTGGGATGCCAGGGATTTTAATCCCACCATGGATCCTGCTCTGTGCTTCTGAGGAAACTCACAGTGATATCTTTGAGAGTTCGAACCTTTAAGGAAAATGTTCTTTGTGCCCAGAAAATTTTGAGCCAATCCTACTCATTTTGGATCAGCCAAGGTGGCAGTGGCTAAACCCCTGTCTGGCTTTCCCTCGTACCTTGCAGTTTGTTATGTGTGTGGAGATGGGGAGCAGGGCGAGGGACACTGGGGGCTTCCTCTTTGGATAGGACTTATTCGTTTATAGAGGGCTTTGTATTTTTATGTTAATGCAATTGTTTGCAGGTCTAGAGAATGTTCTTAAGAATATTCCTTTTAGAAGGAAGGGATAGAGGGCAAGCTGATGCCTCCTTTCTGTGGTGCAAGAGTGAAAAATAACCCCAGGGCTTTGCTCTGTGTTGCCTGGATGAGCAGCTAGACCAGAATCTGTCCTATCCCAGCCGGGGGCCACCCCAGCTCAGCTTCCAGTAGGAATCTGGCCCCCTCTCCTCTCCATGGGCCTCAGGCCTCCAGTGCCAGCCAGATGGTCTCCCCAGATACCTCCTGTAAGTAGCTGAGCCCCACATGTAGCCTGATACCCAAATGGTCTGATTGCTCCCCAGGGACAGAGTTGCTCTCATGCTTCTTTTATGACAAGATTTCTCAACTTCAACGTTGACATTTTGGCCCAGATAATTCTTGTTGTAGGAAGCTGTCCTGTACATTGCAGGAGGTTTTGCAGCCTCCCTGACCTCCACCCACTAGATGCCAGTAGTTATGTTCATCCCCCATCGTGACAAACAACACTGTATCTGGATATTACCAAATGTCTGGGGGCCTGAAAATTGGCCCTAGTGGGGCACCACTGGTCTATAACAAGGGAGACTCAGCGTGGGTGGGAATCAGACTCCATGACCCCATGACAGGTGGCTGCCCAGGACCCTGCAGACATGCCCCAGAGAGAATGGACACCCGAGCACACGTGCCTGCTCTTCCCTCACGGATCCCAGGCCTCCATTCTGGTTTATCCAAAAGCAGAACCCAAGATGTGGGTTCAGACAACAAGGAAACACAAGGGAAAAAGTGAGGAAAGTGAGACTGGAAACAGGGAAAAGTTAATAAAATGTATAGTGAGTAGATCTCTGCTGTAGATGAATGAGGCTCATGACAGGTAGGACACACAAAGGGACCTGACTTGCAGGACAGTCTCTGACCACCATCCTTCTACAAGCGGAAGGAGGGGAGAGTGCTTTCTGCAAATGCCAAGGGGGCTGAAGACTTGTTCTCTGGGGGCTCTGAAAGTGTGACAATGAAATGTGTATCCTTCCCATGTTCTCTGTTTTCACAAGGAGTGTGTGGTTTATTAGGGACGTGAGTGTGAAAGGAGTAGGTGGAGTGTCCCTGGGACTTAGTATGCAGACAGCATGCTTACTAGATGCCTGTATTCCAGCAGGTCTGATGAAAGATGGGAGTGAGAGTTAATGCTGTCTTCTGTGAATAAGGAAATTGAGACGCAGTGTGGAGGGTCTGTAGGGATTTCAGAGACCTTGGCTGGTGTTATGAGAGGCCACAAAAGCCCAGGATTATCGCTCTTGCTTATGGTCAGATAAGTTTGAATGCTGAGCTGAGGGCTTTGAGTAGATAGGAAAAGCCATGGGAAGCTTCAGAGGCTTACCTAGTGAGGAAGTGACAGATGAAAACAGTGATGGGGGACTTCATTCTTACAGCTGTTGGAGGACAGTTATTCTAGTGGCCACCCAGCTACAGAAAGCATTGAAGTAAGGAGAGACTGGAGTGGCAGAGACTAACCAAGAAGCTGTTACAATAATTCAAGGATAAGGTAGTGGAGACTGCAAAGTCAAATCTGAATCCAGATAAGAATTTCAATCTTCTCTAGCAGCCCTTTCTAGATCCAAAATTATTGAGGTGATATCAGCCTATGCTGGTGTTAGTATAGGAAGTGTCCTCTGAGAAGTCCCCCTATAAGCCATGGAATCAGCTAGAGCTGCAGCTGGAAAGATCCAGGGTCATCTCCTCCTGTAGTGGCTGGTGTGGATGTCTGCAGAGCCCAGATGGGTCAAGTAGTGTGTGAAGCAGGTCTGATTTTAACTCAGGCAACCACCTCGCGTGGGCTGGAGTGTCGGGCACTGTCTAGGGCATTCTGGAAACGTGGTTGCATGTGCTTGTACCAGCTCATGAAAGCCGATTGCTTAATTACAGGAAATGTGTAAGTTGGCAGACGTGCCAGTGGTCACTTGAAATCAACATGGCAGGGTATTTATACCACTGAAATTGGCAAATAACACAAATCAGGACCCCTTTTCCTCCAGCAGCCCCCCACTGGCCCTGCGACAGATCAGAGCACTCATGCCAAGGTAAAGTGCAACTGCTGCTCAACGCCAACCTTGGTGGCCTCAGGGGCTTGGGGCCTCATTATTTCCAGATGTTCTAATTTTTTCAAGAGTCAAAGCCTTCATTTTATAGGTGATGTAATGCAGGCCTCGGTGGCTGTGGCACATTTGAGGAAAAGTAAGGAGGCCAGAGTAGAAGGGCTGAGGGGACAGACACCTCACTCAAACAGCATATTATTAGAGCCTATTAATGCTCTAAGAGACATGACCAAATGGCCTCTACAAGCAGGGAGAGCCCCAACCATGGCCTTCTTCTTCAGCCTGGGCAAGTGACATTTCTTTCATGTTGTTGGGTTAGATGTGCACAGCCAAAGAACTGATGAGAAGTGGTCAGTGGCTCAAGTGACTCAGGGGGTTATTTTCTACTTCAGATGCTCACTCACTTTCACTGCAGAGCAACTGTAAGTGCAAATATAAGCAAAATTAGACATTCTGAGATTTGACTTTTGGGTAGGTCATCAAAATTCTTGAATTCCTCCTGTATCTGTGGAAACAAATGGGCAATTTCTGTGATCCCTCTTAATTAATTAATTTTTGAAATTTTACTGAAATATAGTTGATTTACAGTGTGTTACTTTCTGCTGTACAGCAAAGTGACTCAGTTATACATACATACATATGTATATATAGTCTCATGTTTTTTCCATTATGGTTTGTCACAGAATATTGCATATAGTTTCCTGTGCTATACGGTAGGAACTTGTTTATCCATCCTATATAGTTTTCCTCTGCTAATCCCAAACTCCCATTCCTTTGCTCACCTACTCCACCTCCCCCTTGGCAACCACAAGTCTGTTCTCCATATCTGTGAGTCTGTTTTTATTTCATAGATATGTTGATTTGTATATTTTAGATTCCACATATAAGTGATATATTGCATTTGCCTTTCTCGTTCTGACTTACTTCTCTTAGCACGATAATCTCTAGGTCCATCCATGTTGCTGCAAGTAGCATTATTTCATTCTTTTTGATGGCTGAGTAATATTCCATTGTATATATACACCACATCTTCTTTATCCATTCATCCACCGATGGACATTTAGGTTGTTTCCCTGTCTTGGCTATTGTAAATAGTGCTGCTATGAACATAGGGGTGCATGTATCTTTTCAAATTATAGTTTGGTCTGGGTATATGCTCAGGAGAGGGATTGCTGGATCATATGGCAACTCTATTTTTAGTTTTCTGAGGAACCTCCATAGTGGCTGCAACAATTTACATTCCCATCAACAGTGTAGGAGGGTTCTCTTTTCTCCACACCCTCTCCAGCATTTGTCATTTGTAGACTTTTTAATGATGGCCATTCTGACCAATGTGAGGTGGTACCTCATTGTATTTTTGATTTGCATTCCTCTAAAAATTAGTGATGTTGAACATCTTTTCATGTGCCTACTGGCCATCTGTATGTCTTCTTTGGAGAAATGTCTATTTAGGTCTTCTGCCCAGTTATCGACTGAGGTAATCCCTCTTAATTTAAACCTTGGGAACACTTTTGCATGGCTGACCCTTACATGGCCTCAATTCTGTGTCCATAGATCATGATCTCTTACATCCCTCTTTTCTGCGTAATATATAGAATTTCTTGTCTTTCTAGGCAACTCACAGGCAAGTGGGGAAGGATCCTAAATTTAGCTAATTTCAAGAGGAAGGCTCTAAAGTACACTGCAGCAGCTACACACATGATGAATAGCAAAAGAAGGCTTTCCTAATCGCCTGTTGTGTGAGAGTACCTTTAAAACGATGACTTATTTTAAGTTAATTTTTTGCAAAGACTTTTTGTGATACAGAAGTTTGAAAGACTTTCTTTACACAGAGAGTAATATAAGCAAGTAGTTAAATTCTTTCTCTTTACATGGAAACTTTAATTAAGGCTTTGTGTTCCATAACCCTGTCAGATCACTGTCCTGGCTTGGTCTTAAAATAAGTTTCATGGCTTCTTGAAGTTTATTGACCTTAGAAGTAGAAGCAAGCCAACTTTCTCTTCCTCAAAGTGAAAGTAGAAAAGCTCTGAACATTTTAAAATACTGCAGAACTCCCTTGGCTGGTGACTTGGGATTGAGTTAGTGTTCTCTTGGAAGGGCTTGCTAGCTCATTAACCACTGCTCATGGCCCCTTTAATTGCTCTTTATCTTTACACCACTGAAAGTTCTGTTCTTTCCAAACCCAGTTTAACATGGGAGGCCATCAGAAAGGGAGTTACTTTATTGACTGTGAACAGCAAGCAGAGCCGTACTGTTCATCATTAGATGAAGTCAAACCTTAAAGGAAGGCCACATGTTCCTCCACTGGTCTCTCTTCTGAGCTCATGGGAGATAGCACTTCTCAGACCCTGTGAGCAGTTGTAACAACAAGTCCCGATCAGGAGTGGCTTGTGCTGCTTCCAGGCTGACCCATTTATTTGCTGATGCTACAGCCTCTGCAACACTCTGCCTCTGGTGTGGCAGTTAGTGATTAGCAACATTCAGACTGATGGCCTATCCACCAGGGGGCCTCTGAATGTCTTTGAGAGCACAGTGCCTCCATCCCCCTGCCTTTGCTGATCCACAGCGGATGTGTAGTATAAGCAAGAAATAACTAGTCTTTATTTTAAGCCACTGAGATTTGGGGGCTATTTGTTACTGCAGGATAACCTGTCCTGTACTGAGTGATATATATACTCAGGAGGCCTGTGATTCTGGGAAAAGTGATGCAAAGTGGAAGGAAGTGCCTCCTCCCCGACATGCTCTGTTGTTTTCCTTGTCAACTGGTGATGGGGGTGTAAGAGCTCAGAGCGGCCATGGATCGTGCAGAGAATGTATAGCCAGTTTTGATGACCAGCACTGCCCTTTTCTCTTTCAGTTTTTTCTTGAAGATTTATTTATTATTTATTTATTGTATTTATTTTTGGCTGTGTCGGGTCTTAGTTGTGGCATGTGGGATCTTCATTGAGGCATGTGGGATCTTTTGTTGCAAAGCTCGGGCTTCTTTCTAGTTGTGGCATGTGGGTTTCCTCTTCTCTAGTTGTGGCTCTCAGGCTCCAGGGCGCGTGGGCTCTGTAGTTGTGGCACACAGGTTCTAGAGTGCATGAGCTCTGTAGTTTGTGGCACGTGAGCTCAGTAGTTGTGGCGTGCAGGCTTAGCTGCCCCTCAGCATGTGGGATCTTAGTTCCCCTACCAGGGATTGAACCCTCATCCCCTGCATTGCAAGGCAGATTCTTTACTACTGACCACCAGGGAAGTCCCTCAGTTTTTTCATATTGACATTTGAACTAAGATCCGAGGGGTGGGAAGAAGCCAATATGTTTGTGTTTGGGTTGGGGTAAGATTCTCAAGTTAGAAGAGCAAGTGCAAAGCCCCAGAGGTGAGAAAGAGCTTGGTGTGTCAGCCTCTGGGAGAGGGTGAGAAGTTTCCTATAATGGGCGCATAGGGTGCTCTCCCAGGTCCCATTGCCAGCACAGGGCACGTAGTGAGCCAGCTGCTGATGCCTCCCAAGAGCCCCTGCTCTGGACCATTGCTCTCTACCACTGGGAGGCACCAAGGACAAAAGGTCATAGCCCCTGCTCTCCCTCCACCAAGGAGCAGTGGCAGCCCACCTGCTGACTTGAGGAGCCCTGGGCAAGATCACTCTGTTCTGTAGTTTATATTCCACAGCTTGCTCTTAGCCTCAATCGGGCCAAAGATGGACTCTGTATTTATGTTCCAGAGCTTGTTCTTGGCCCCAGTCAGGCCAAAGATGGACTCTACCTGAAATCCCATCCTTGAGTCCCTTTCTCCTTTCTAGCCTGCTTCTCTCATTCCACTACACATTTGTTTCTTCAACAAATCATCCCCACCATCTCTGTCTCAGGCTCTGCTTCTAGGGAGCTCAACAGAGCACATGTAGTTTGATGAGAAAGGGTCCGATGGACAAACTATGTGGTAAAACACTACATGCCGTTAACTCCTCTCGGAAGTTCCTTATAACTACCAGAGTCTTACATCTTCTTAAGTCCTACAGCAGGGACAATTGTTTAACCTCAAATAATCTATGCAACATTGAGAAGTTAAGAAACCTGGATATCCAAGAGTCAGGAATTCAGCTACAGACACCTCTTTGCAGTTACTGTTTGTGAAGTCTCGGGAAATACCTATGCTGGGCCTCCCTTTCCTCCTACTAAAATGGGATTTTATTCATTGCTGGTGCAAATGTAAATATGTAGAATGGGACAGCCGCTTTGGAAAATAGATTGGCAGTTTCTTACAACGTTAAACAGAGACTTATCTTAGGAATCACCAGTTCACCTAGGTTTTTACCTAGGAGATAACTGACGACATACATCCGTGCAAAGATATATACACAAGTGGTCATAGCAGCTTTATTCATTACAGTACAAAATTGGTGACAAACCAGATGTTTATCAATTGTGTATAACCATATAATGGATTATTATTAAGCAATAAAAAGGAAAAAATCTTCTGATATATGCTACAACATGGACCTCAAAAACACTATGCTATGTGAAAGAAGACAGGCATGGAAGACCACATAGTGTATGATCCCCTTTCTATGAAATTCCCAGATTAGAGGTGGCTTGGGCCTTGAGGTAGCAGTGGGGATTGACTGCAGACCAGGTGGGCACAAGGAAACTTTTGGGGGCGATGGAAATGTTCTAATATTGGATTGTGGAGATGATGATATAACCATAAATTTACAACATGCCATTTGAATTGTGTACTGATGATGGCTGAATTTTATGGTATGTGTGTTATACCTCATTAGAGCTGCAAAGAAACCCTTTGAGAATGTGTGTGTGTGCGTGTGTGTGTTGTGTGTTATCTTACTCTGATGACCCCTCAAAATAATTTTTTTGTAGATACGAGAATCTATTCCTAATAAATGAGAAACAAGTTCCATATGACAGTAAAAGGTGAAGGGTCTGTAATAGTTACCTCCAGGGGTTGCTGTGAGGATGACAGGAGATAAAGATATAGTGTTCAAAGACTTGTGGTTGCCAAGGGGGAGGGGAGGTGGGGGAGAAAAGGACTGGGAGTTTGGTATTAGCAGAGGCAAACTATATAGGATGGATAAACAACAAGGTCCTACTGTGTAGCACAGGGAACTATATGCAATATCCTGTGATAAACCATAATGGAAAAAAATATTTAAAAAAGAATGTCTGTATGTGTATAACTGAGTCACTTTGCTGTACAGCAGAGATTGGCACAGCATTGTAAATCAACTCTACTTCAATAAAATAAATAAAATTTAAAAAATAAAAAAGGCATGGTATTCAATACATGTTAGCTATTATTACTGTTTTCGGTGTAATTGAGTCAGCATTTTCTCACTTTTTTAAAGAGCAAACCTTCTTTTTCTCAGACTACCTGATAATGAGATATTTTGAGATCTGTTATGTGAGACATCTTGTCCATTGGCTGTTTTTCTTTTTAACACTCTAGTTAATTTTTTTTCTTTTTTTTCTTTTTCTTGTAACTGGAGAAGGGCATATTTAGTTTGAGAAAAGCTTTTTTATACCGTGTGTACAGTTAGGTGGCTAAAACTTGTGTCTTACTATTTCAGATGTAATGAAATGTTAAGTTGTGTGTCCTAGCAAGGGCACAGAGTTCGACAACAGGCATTACATTCTGATAAATTTCTTATTGTTTTTGAGAAATACACTATGTTGGGCCAAATGTCTCTGAAAAACCAATACATATATTCCCTTTGTATCTTTCTGACATTAGACACACAGAAAATCCCACCTAGATGACCTTGTGTTTTTGAAAGGCAAATACATCTGCTTGAGTGCTGTTTTTGCCCTTGCTGAAATGATTGTTAATTTTGCCCCCCAAAAGGTTAGATTACCAAAATACATTAGCGTTTTGGGCATGTGCAGTATAGGCTAATTTGGCCCAATTTAAGCCGTCAGAGCAAGATTGCACCCAAACAGGAGTGCTTGTAGAAATGAATTGACGACTCCAGTAGTTTTAAATCAACGCATGCTGGGCAATCAGACTCCCTTATCGCTCTCCAAAATGACCTGTTTAAAGAAAATTGAAGCACTGTTATGGTTGAGATAGCTGTGCAATCCACATGTTCAAAGTGGTGATCACCTTCAAATTTAAGCACTTAATTTAAGAGCTCCAATAATTTTAAATTGCCATGTGCCGCAAAGAGTGACAGATGGTTACCAGAGTGCACCGGTATTTTTAAAACACTTCGGTGTTCAGCGTAATATATTTCTGTGCAAAGGTTCACAGCAAGTTGAAGCCAATTTCCAAATTAACACTGAAAAACGAAGAGCGACATTGCAACAAACTTCAGGTTGGTTTTCTTTTTTCTTTTCCTCCCCCTGCCCCAATCCCTGAAACCAAAAGAAGCCTAGTCACTCATCTTTCCTTTGTACTGAAAAACCTAGGGGATTTTTCAAGAGCTAAAAATAAGTCCGTCTTTTGGAGTATGGAACTCCCTGGTGCAGAGACACTTGGCAGTGGAATATCTCTGTGGAGGGAACCAGGGAGAATGGCCCCCACGGAGCCAAAGGAAGAGGGACAGCTTGCATATTCGGCTCTCTGAAACCTCTGCTAGAGTTTTGCAGCACTAAGGGAAGCAGCTGGAACTTGGCCTGGGGTGGTGAAATTCACAGCATGTGACCTGCATGGCTTGGAGAACCAGAGGCTGCATCTGAAAATGCCTCTGTGTGCAGATACCGTACTTCTCACCTGTCCTGAACCTTCTCGCCTTGCCCCCGGCTCACCCCATTCCCCCAGGTTCTGGTCCTGGGGCCAGTGCCTCACCCTCTTTCCTCCTCTTGCCTCCTTCTCCTTTCTCCTTCCCTAGATGTGCCGTTCCTCTGCACTCTCCCCATGTATCTAAGTTGCTAATTATGGCTCAGCACTAATGCCACCTACCCACCCCCTGCCGTTTATCTGTAACCTTCTCATCCCCACAATGTTCTTCTACTGCCTAATAGGGTCTATTGTTTTTCCCTGCAATTGGATTCAGAGTCAACAGCCTCCTTTAAACTCTCAATTAAAAACTGAAGCCTTAAAAAAAAAAATCAATTCTGTTTTGCTATACGTACAATAAACTATACCTATTTTAGGTATCCAGTTTGGTTTTTTGATAAATGTGTGCAGCCATGTAACCACCACTGCTATCAAGATAGAATATTTGACGCCCTAAGATGTTCCTTCATGTCCCTTTGTGGTCAGTTCCTCTGATCCTGGCCCTAGGAAACCACCGATCTGTTTTCTGTCACTGCAGATTAATTGTACCTGATTCTTCACCAACGAAATGGCAATAATAATATCCACTCTACCTGTTGTCATGCAGTTAAGTGGGGACTCAGTGTTTCCCAACCAGTCTAAGGGCAAAACAGAGAGACTGCTTACTCTCTGCTCCCAACCCAAGACCCTGAAATACCAGCCTCCTATACGCCTGAATTTCTCTTGAAGTTATATATTTTAAGTTAAAAATCTTATGCTTTTTCCCTACCTTTTACTTTATTTATATCCCTCTTTGTTGTAATTTTAAAATTTAAATTTTAAATTACTAACCATCCAGGAAGAAGTAGTAAGTTTACTCTGTGATTTCCAGCACGTTCTAATATACCAAGACTCTCCCTTGAGTGAGGAGATCTCTTGGCTTGGTGAGCTATCTAAGACGTGTCTCCTAGTCCGTCCAGCACAGAGCTCTGACGCAGGGTCCTCAAGCTCAAGTTCAGTTGTGAAGGAAGCCTGGTCTAGCAGTGGGGGGCTCCCCCAAACTGTCCTGGGGGAGGAACACAGTCTGAGAAAACTTTCCTTTGGCAATATGTTGGAATGCAGGATGGACCTCAACTATAAGCCTTACACAGTTAAGGGCTACCTCTGCATGTGGCATTCCCGACTGTGCATTTATAGAGTTTATTCAAATATTATTGTTATTTCTATTATTATGATTAGGCCACATTTATTGAGTTTCTTGTATGCAACAGGCACTATTTGAGGTGCACAATTGCTTTCTGAATTTAATTTACAAGACAATTTTGCAAAGTGGAAACTAATATCTTCATTTTGGCGATGAAGAAATCTAGCCCCTCAGAGTTATTCAATCAAGTTATTTAAATGTGTACAAGGTCCCACAGAAAGTAAGTGGTTAAGCTTAGGAATCATAACCATGTCCATCAGCAGCATTTCTGGATTAAAAAACTTCTGGCACTCAAAGAGTGAAAGTCCAATGATCTCATCTCAGATTTAGTGTGTCTTTACATTGTTGCAGGAGGTTTTTTTTCCTGGAGTCCCCAGTGATGCCCTGTGTGTGCGTGCATGCGTGCATGTGTGTGTGTATGTGGGTGTAACCCCCCTTTCCCCTCCAGCATCCCCCTCCCCACTTCATCTCCCTCTCCTTCCCTTGTTCAGAACTGGAAAGGATGGTTTTCTCTGGAAAGTCAGATCTCTGTGGAGAACACATGGCTTTGATTGTCCTCAAGAAGAGGATCCCAGAAGGGAAATCGGGTGAATGATAAACTGAGGGGATGGGCTTCCTGGACTGATGTGGGCTGAATGGGGTTATGGCTTCTGGTTAGAGCAGGGAGTGGGAGGCAGTGCTCCTTCTTTGGAGAAGCTCTTGCTCTGTTGCAGGCAAGTAGCATAGAAATAGACAAGGCCTGGCTTTTGTGGGATGAGGGCATCAGGGCACACGTGTCCTTGGTGGTGGGCAGTGATCTGGTTCCAAATGGAAACTGAACATCTCTGTGCCTCCTGTCTCCCTGCAACTCCCTCCCATCCCCACAGAGGGAGGGATAATTTTCCTTGGAACGATGCTAACGGAGTCATGCGGGTCAGTGTCTCTGAGATAAAATCTGCCACTCCCTTCTGCAGGCTCATTATTTCTACCTTCAGACTGCAAGGCGACAGCAGAACACTAGAGGATGGGGCTGTTTCCTCTCAGGGCTGACTCTCAAATATACAGATGTGTGTGTGTGTGTGTGTGTGCACGCGCACGCACACGCATGTGCACGTGCGTGCGTGACTGTGGTCTTAAAGGTCTGATGAATTACCGGCAAACCTTTTGTCTTCAGCAAAGAGGGTGTCAGTGTTTAAATTCTTGCAGAAATCTGATTGCCCTGAAACTCTGCCCCAGTCTACTTCTGGATGTGTTTTCCTGTTGCCGTTTAATAACAACAAATATGGCTGCATACAGGGCTAGACTCACAGCCCACGAAGTCCTAATTGTCCAATAATGTAAACAGAAGAGTGGCATTGTGTTGATTCGGCAGTTTGAAATCATGCTAAAGCAGGGTTTTGCCAGCTGGGCCCTCGGCCTCCTTCAGAAACATCCTTGGCCTTGTGCAGCAGGAACCACTAACCCATGAGGGGAGAGAAAATGGAATTTTTTTTTTTTAACAAAGGCAGAGTTTTCCAGAAGTCAGCAACAATCACCAACCAAAGGCCACCTTCCTGTGACAGCAAAGTCAGGGGCATGTATTCTGGGGTTTCTTTTCCAGTGCTTGAACAAATGCATCCTTTTCCTAGTGACTTGGCTCAACTCTGCTCCCTTGTCTCATATCCCATGAAAATCTTGACAAGTGAACTGCCCTGGTTCAGGGATCTCCCGTTTTTTGCAGCCATCCAAACCCATATGGTGCAGGCTGGCCTGGCCGCAGGCTGATGGGGGGCGGTGGGCACTGAAGACCCAGGTCCAGTGTCTGTCACGTGAGTCCACAGGCTGGGCATGTGGCTACACGGATGACCCCTGGACCCCACATTTCCCCCCTCACAACCAGAGCCGATTCTTTAAGATGTGAACCTGGGCTCTGTGTCGTCAGAATTTCACAATATTCATTCTGGATTATAGTGCACATTTTCCCACTACTTAAACACATACAGCTGAGTAAGCAGACAACGAACCTGACACTGTGCAGGCCAGAGATGCCTCCATAGGCCAGGTGGGCTAGTGGACCACTAGTTTTGACGCCTGGTCTCGGGGGTCTTGGGTCCCCATTCTTTGTTGTGGGGCGTACTCCCATTTCTTCTTTTAGAGGAAGGGTGTGTCTTGCCTCCTCTGGGGGGTGGGGGCTGTTGTAGGTGGTGGGAGCACATTACTTGGCATTAGCTCAGGCTCTGGCACCTTTCAGCTGAGTGATTGGAAGCAAGTGGTTTCTCTGCTCAGACCTCACGTGCCTGCCCTATCAGTGACATGTGACCAGATGCTGGCCTGACCCATTTCTTGGTGTTTTTGTCAGGATTTCATGCAGAATGGACTTTGTGAACTCTGGAGCCTGCCCCACCCCAGAGCGACTTGGGGGTTGCATCCTATTGACTGTATAATTAACCAGATGTGGGAATCCTTCTGGGTTTCTGGATTCTCACTTGTAAAGACCAGGCTTTCCTCCAGGAGGCAAGAGTGAACAAGAGCAGGCAAGCCTGAAGTCAAGTCAGGCTGGGGCTGTGACTCACCATGTGATCTGGGGCAGCCACATGATCCGTGTTGCTGGGAGTGGTCCAGGAACAGCAGCTGCTCCTGGAGCTGTAGGAAATGCAGAGTCTCGGGCATCACCTCAGCCCTGTGGAGTCAGGACCTGGCCAGTGATACAGAGTCTGGAGCTGGAGGCTGGGAACAGGTGCCAGCCCCCTCCACGGCCACCGCAGCTGCAGGGCTCTTCTTTAGGTCCGGACCTGAGCAGTTTGTTGGGCGATCCCGGGAGCGGCAAGTGTCTGGAACTGCGTGTCCCTTCCGGACCCCCTGTAGCTCCCAGACCTGAAGCTGCGAAGTTTCCATCAAGAGAGGGCAGCTTGTCCCCGGCACTAACGAGCCCGTGCAGGGGCCGCAGAGTGCGGGACAACGACACCCTGGCTCCTTTTCCTTCTTCCCCCAGTTTTATGAGTGATTATTTATAAAAACATGCTCAGGTCTGGAATTGTACTAGGTTGGATCCACGCTCTGTTTGCTTATATGCATATTGTGTTGACAGGCACAAATGGCCAAACGTGGCTTGAGCTCGGGCTGTATTCTTTTTGTCTCCTTTAGATTCTACCAGTTAATCACAGGAACGACCCCTCTGTGCGTGGCTCTTCCCCGGCTTATGTCCGTGCCACGGTAACGGGAGCTGGTGATGCTGCGTCTGAGGGGAGCTTGACATGAATGCTGGTGTGTTTCATGTGCACGCCGGGGAGGAAGGGTTTCCAGAGCCTTTTAAAATGATTGTGCTGATCGGTCGAGCATCACATTTGCTAATCAAAGCACGGAGACCTAAAAGGCTGGGCGGTCCTGTGGTTACAGTACTTGCCCACTGAGCGGTCTTGTCCCAACATTGGCCACTAACTCACCTCTTCACAAATCCTGGACAACTTGGTGTTTCTTTCATCACCTTGGAGATGCCAACATCGTTCTTAAAAGCTGTATTTAAAGTAGTTGTACTTAAAATAGCCAGTAGACAAAAGCCAGGCTAGCCAACACCAATTCAAAAAACGAATTGGTTTTAGATCTGAAATTGTATGAAGTTCCTGAGCTTTATATTACTCTAAATATTAAATATTAAAGATGTGTTTGCATCTGCAGGAGGAAGAAGGCTATTGAAGTGCTCTGTTGAAAACAGGTATAGTGGTGTCTCCTCTGTGAAGGGATTTCCTTCTGAAATCCTCGTGGAAGTTAGAACTTGCATACGATTAAGATTACCTTTGAAAATCTGTTTAAGTTCAAAATAAGTTCAGTATCTATAGTTTTGTGTACACCTCTATGCAGCAATATAATATATAGTGTATAAAATATGTAATATCCCTATATAACATTTATATAATATGTGCATATAATGTACAATATATACTCTATATTTAATATTAGTATATTATATATAATTTACATCTAATATGTAATATTATGTATAATATGTGTTGTATAGTGTAATACGTTGTAAATAATATGTAGTATATTGTATATATTTATGTATTGAACATACAAGGAGATATTCATATATTTATAATAGATAAGTAAAACAATCAAGGGTTTTCCTGGTGGCGCAGTGGTTGAGAGTCCGCCTGCCGATGCAGGGCACATGGGTTCGTGCCCCGGTCCGGGAGGATCCCACATGCCGCGGAGTGGCTGGGTCCGTGAGCCATGGCCGCTGAGCCTGCGCGTCCGGAGCCTGTGCTCCGCAACGAGAGAGGCCACAGCAGTGAGAGGCCCACATACCGCAAAAAACAAAAAACAAAACAAACAAACAAAAAACAATCAATAAATATAAATAATGCACATAAACACATTTATAATATACAATACAAACATATTATCCAGAATACATAATGTATATATTGTGTACACATATGAACTGTGCAAGTTTATAAATTTATATACTTGTATATGTAGCATCTATAGTTGTATACACATTGAAAATGTAATTTTACAGAATTTTAATTACATAATATATCTATATTTGAAATCCCAGACATTATGGAACATGTGATCAGCTTTTCTTCACTTCAAGGCTTTGCTCTAGAGTAAAAAGCTCCTTCTGATGGCTCCATTTGGAATTTATTCATTTTATCCCTGTATACAGGTATAATCTGAGTTCAGAATTTGGAATTATGCTGGCTTTTCTGCCCAAACGCTATGAATTTAAGCTATGCATAAATATGAGGCCTGGGTGGTGTTTGCAGTCTGGTTGTCTACCAATCTCAGTTTTGGACCCAAGTAATTTGGGAGCCAAGAAGCCAGAGAAGTTGCTGGTCTGCTAGAAATGCCCTCAGGAATGGCAATTGTTGAGTGCTCATTCAAAGAAAAACTGAGTATTCCTGGCTAATGGATGATATTTTAAATCCTCATAATTTATTTACTCTTATTTTACCCTTCATAAAAATGGTAATCTATCAATTATACATGAAACTGAATACTCAAACTAGAGGAGAAACATGCTGGCACACCTTTCCTTTCAGCAAGTCGCCTCCAATCATAAACAAGTTAGTTCCGTGTTTATGTCCCACTGCAAAAACGCACGTGTATATTACAGATGTCAGATATCATGTAAATCACTAGTTATCACTGCCGTACACACCATTTTCCTACAGACTCTAATTCGATTTCCATAAACTACTGTTTCTTGAACATGTTTAGAATTTCCCTCTGCAATGACCTCTGTTTAATTGAGTATATAATGTGCCTTCTCTTTTCACCACAGTTAGGAAGCAAAAGAGGCCACTTTGCAAACTAGATTTCTTCCTGTCCCTCTTGTGGAAGGTGATACAATGGGGGTATTTTCTCATTTGTTGGTCATTTTTTTTGCTCTAATTTGTTCTGGACTGACTATAAGGAATTGACATTTTTTGTTTGTTTGTTCGTTTGTTTTATGCGGTACGCAGGCCTTTCACTGCCGTGGCCTCTCCCGCCGCGGAGCACAGGCCCCGGACGCGCAGGCCCCGTGGCCACGGCCCACGGGCCCAGCCGCTCCGCGGCACGTTGGATCCTCCCGGACCGGGGCACAAACCCGCGTCCCCTGCATCGGCAGGCGGACTCCTAACCACTGCGCCACCAGGGAAGCCCTGAAATTGGTTTTTGAGTGTGGTTCTTGGACTCCTCATTATATGAGACTCATATTTTGCATCTGATCGTTGAAAAAGTAAATATTGGGGGTGGGGGAAAGGCCCAGATCAGGAAATGTAGAAAAGAAAGTTGAGTTTCAAATGAAATTTCCCACTTGGTTCTCCCTAAGACCTGCCTATAGAGTTTCTAAGGAAACTCTGCCGACAGCCAGGTGAGGGCCTGCCCAAGGACCCAAATCTGCACAATACCTTTCGTTATGACAGGACTCTCTAATTGTCATTTCAGCTTGCTCCAAATGACAGGAATAAAACAGAAAACAAGAGTATGGTGTGGAATGAGTAGAGTTCATCATGGCTATTAAAAATTCTAATGACATGAAAGCCAATTATTGTGACTTCAGGTGTTTATTCTGAATACACTGAGTTATGTGACAGCCGAGGTAAACATTTCAGCCCTGACAGTTGCATTAATTAATTACCACTCAGGATTCTAAAGCTTGCTTATTAGATGCTTCAAGAGCCAAGTGGAATACTTATAAGATACATATTCTAGGCAAGTCCAGACAGGCAGACTAGGCACTTAAGAACATTTTTTCCATGTACTTCTTTGACATTTATTTCTTAGAATAAACCTCTGATTTATAACTATTTTACTCCATACTCCATTTTCCCCTAGAGAGACTTATATAGAAAAAAAATCTATAGCAACTTAAAAAGAAAAAGTAGTGTGTCTGAAGAGGGCAGTCTTTCCACAATTTCTTAGAATTGATTGCACTTAAATACACATCGCAGGGGGTAGTTAATTTCTTTTGTTATTTAATGCTTGTGAACGCTTTTATATGTGCTGGCCCTAAATCCCACTCTCTTAAAATTAGGCTCAATTTTCTACCTCACCTCCCTCCTCCTGTATATATATATTTTAAGTTTCGAATAATGTAGATGGCAACAAAATTCTTCTAAATAGATGGCTGTATTTGGAAGAATTAACTTAATCCCCAATTTATGAGTATTTTCATAGGATACAGTTGCTTATTTTGATATAAAGTTTTAAACTTTATAGTTTATTCCTTATTTTAAGAATTGTGAAATCTTTAGTTTCCTGGAGAGAGAAAAACTAAAGTGTATTTTTCTACTTTTAGGCCCAAAAGAAGGATCAGCCACATGATAATTTTCAGGAAGAGTCATAAAAGTGTTCTCTCTGACATATTCCATTCAGTCACAGAGCAAAGACTTCAAACGTTTTCCACTTGTAAACACACTCATCCTGGAAAGAGTGCAGGCCAAGGGTGCTTGGTACATGGACATTAGCACCAAGGATAAACCTGATTCGCTGTGACAGCTGTGGCCATTCTCTCCCCACAACCCACAGCCACACACACGGTCAGATCAGAGCCTTGTCACAAGTGTCCGTGTCTGGGAGGCCCATTGCAGCTGTGGCATCTGGTGCTATTTTTACAGAGAACGTGGTCCTCCTACTCTGTTTCATAATGAAAATAAAGGGACGGGAGGCAATCCCTGGATAAAGATGGACATGTTCTTATGGGGGAAAACTTCTGAGAGCTACATGTCTCTGTGTGATGAAGGAAAGGAGATAGAAAGGGGTTCTCCAATTTGATGGGGTGGGGGGCGGTGATTAAACCACTCCTAAAATTCAGGAACTGCCAAGTCTCTTCTCAGGCTTTGAAAAGTTCAAGCTTTGAAAGGCCTTGTGGATTATAGGGCCTTGGTGGTATCTAAGCTCAGGATAGTCTGACTTTCCTGAAGATTCTCATGGCTTTGAGGAAGAAGCGATTAGGTTGGAATCTCAGAGGCAGCCGCATTCTGGGAAACTGGCTTCTAGCCAGCCTGTGGCCAGACCCTTCTCACTCAACATTGTCCACCGTGTGGTATCATTAATATGAAAGTGCACTGAAAATATATTAAGTAATGTATAAATATTGATAGATTTATATTGTTACCAAAAGTTTGATTTTAGTTCAAACCCCCAATTTATAGATTAGCAGAAATGACTTGGCTAATGCCACAGAATTAGTATCAGATTCAGGAGATAAAATACCTGCTTCCCATTTTTTTTTCCACAGACCTTATGTGACAGGCAGCTTCCAAGAGACCTCCTCCAGTGATTCACTCTCCTAGAATTCACACACTGTCCCCTCCCACATTGTACCAGGATTGGCCTGTTTGGTCAACAGTCACCAATAATCATAGGCCAATACTGAGGAATTTAAAGGTTTCTTCTTAAAAGAACTCTGACCATGCTTGACACTACTATGTGTGTCTTATAAGTTTCTAACACACTTTGCCAGAAAATCTTCAGTTTGTGAATTTGGCCAATGAAATCAACTTTGAGTTTTAAGTTCTAGATCTGTTAGTTCCTTGACATTGTCTAGGGGTAATGATCAAATCCAAAACTTCCTAATATGATGGTTTTCATACTACAAGTTCCAGAAGTAGCAATCACTCCTCGGGTGGGGGTGGGGGAAGGTGGAGGACAGAAGAATGTGGCAAGGCATCAATCGAACAATTTTCACAAAACAAACACAAAAACAAAACACTTAAAAAAAGTTGAGGTATAGTTGATTTACAATATTATATTAGTTTCAATTAGTTTCAGGTGTACAACATAGTGATTCAACATTTTTATAGCTTATACTCGATTTATAGTTATTATAAAATATTGGCTATATTCCCTGTGCTGTACATAATATCATGGTATCTTAATTATTTTATACGTAGTAGTTTGTACCGCTTAATTCTCTATCCCTATCATGCCCCTTTCCCCTTCCCTTTCCCAACTGGTAACTACTAGTTTTGATATCTGTGAGTCTATTTCTGTTTTATTATATTCGTTCATTTGTTTTATTTTTTAGATTCCACACATAACATACAGTATTTGTCTTTCTCTGTCTGACTTATTTCACTGAGCATAATAACCCTTTAGGTCTATCAGTGTTGCAAATGGCAAAAGTTCATTCTTTTTTATGGCTGAGTAGTATTCCACTGTATCTATCTATCTACCTATCTATCTACCTATCACCTATCTATCATCTATCTATCTATCTATCTATCTATCTAACATCTTCTCTATCCATTCATCTGTTGATAGACACTTAGGCTGCTTCCATATCTTGGCTATTGTAAATGATGCTGCTGTGAACATTGGGGTGCATGTATCTCTTAGAATTAGTGTTTTCATTTTCTTTGGATATATACCCAGGAGTGGAGTTCCTGAATCATATGGTAGCTCTATTTTAGTCCTTAAAGGAAACTCCATCCTGTTCTCCACAGTGGCTGCACCAATTTACATTTGCACCAGCAGAGTACAAAGGACCCCTTTTCTCCACATCCTCACCAACATTTGTTATTTGTGTTCTTTTTGATGATAGCCATTCTGACAGGTGTGAGGTGATATCTCACTGTGGTTTTAATTTGGATTTCTCTGATGATTATTTATGTTGAGCATCTTTTCATGTGTCTGTTGGCCATCTGTATGTCTTCTTTGGAGAAATGCCTATTTGGATCTTCTATTGGGATATTTGTTTTTTCTATATTGAGTTGTATGAGCTGTTTATATATTTTGCATATTAACTCTTTACCAGTCGTATCATTTGCAAATATTTTCTCCCATTCAGTAGATTGTCTTTTCATTTTGTCAATGATTTCCTTTGCTATGCAAAAGCTTTTAAGTTTAATCATGTCTCATTTGCTTATTTTTGCTTTTATTTCCTTTGCTTTAGGAGATGGATCCAAGAAAATATTGCTGCATTTTATGTCAAAGAGTGTTCTGCCTATATTTTCCTCTAGGATTTTTATAGTATCTGGTCTTACATTTAGGTCTTTAATCCATTTTGAGTTTATTTTTGTGTATGGTGTTAGGAAGTGTTCTAATTTCATTCTTTTACATGTAGCTGTCCAGTTTTCCCAGCACCACTTATTGAAGAGACTGTCTTTTCTCCATTGTATATTCTTTCCTCCTTTGTCATAGATTAATTGACGTTAAGTGTGTGGGTTTATTTCTGGGCTCTCTATTCTGTTCCATCGATCTATGTGTCTGTTTTTGTGCCAGCACTGTATTGTTCTGATTACTGTAGCTTTGTAGTATAGTCTGAAGTCAGGGACGGTGTCTGGTAGGTTGGTTACATTTCTCAACCTTGGAGATATGGCCTTTTGTAGGTGATGTCCTATGCTTCCCAGAAGTGCACTCACCTCTGGACACTAGAGCTATATGCCCAGCCCCACTATGTGGGCTGCATGGGTCCTTTTGTTGTGGTGGGCTGACTACTCCGGGACGTCTGATAGGGATTGCTGGCCCCAGGGTCAGTTGGTGGCCAGGTCCTGCCTTGTCCAGAGCATTCTGGTCACTGGATGGCTGGGCCGGGTCATGAGGCAGCTGGCTGCAGATCTCCAGGTGGCCCTGGGACTAGTGCTGCCTCACTGGTGAGCATAGTCAGAGTCTAGGGGATCCTGGGGCTGGTGCCTGCAGCCAGGTTCTGGGGCTAGTGCTGGCCCAGTGGCAGGCAGAGCAGGGTCCTGTGGTCTGGCTGCGGGGCCAGGGGTCCCAGAGCTGATGTGGACTCTCTGGTGGGCATGGCTGGTTCCTGATGTAGCTGGCTGTAGGGTTCACGGAATCTTGAAGCTTGTGTTGGCCTGCTGGTGGGTGGGCTAGATCCTGCCATGACAGGCTCCAGGGCTGCAGTTGTCCTTGTGTCATCCTGTTGGTGGTTGAGGCTTTGTCTCAAGCAGACTTGCTGGTGGGTGGAGCTAGCCCTGGGGTCTCTGGCAGCAGGTCTCTGGGGGGTCCCAGGTCTTGTGCTTGTTCACTGTTGTGTGGGACTGGGTCCTGAGTCTTCTGGTGGGCTGGGCCATGTTCAGGGGTGGCTGTAGGATCCCGGGGGTCTTATGGCAATCTGGCTGCTGGTGGGCGTGGCTGTGTCCCCCATCCCCAAGTTAGTTGCTTGACCTGAGGTGTCCCAGACTTGGTGCTTATGGGCTGGTGGGTGGGAGTGGAGCCGGGTGGGAGGATTCCACGATGGTGCTTGCCAGCACAATTAGAATGAGACTCCAAACATGGCTGACACCAGTGTCTGTGTCCCCAGGGGAGCTCCAATTGCCTCCTGCCTCTCTGGAAAACTCTCCAAGATCAGCAGGCAGGTCTGACCCTGGCTCTTTTCAAATTACTGCTTCTGCCCTCGCTCCCAGCGTGTGTGAGATTTTGTGCGAATCCTTTAAGAGTAGAGTCTTTATTTCACCAAGTCCTGTGAGACTCCTCAAAGTGAGTCTCACTGGCATTCATAGCCAAACGTTCTGGGGGCTCATCTACCCAGTGAGCACCCCTAGGCTGGAGAGCCCTATGTGAGACTCAGACCCCTTTTTCCTTGGAGAGAACCTCTGCAACTGTAATTATCCTCCCATTTGTGGGTCTTGGCTGTAGTTTATGTCTTTAGTTGTCCAAGATTTTTTCTGGTAGATTCCGATCTTTTTCATTGACAGTTGTTCTATAAATAGTTGTAATTTTGATGTGCCCATGAGATGAGGTGAGCTCAGGATCTTTCTATGCTACCATCTTGAGAACCAAAACCAAACACTTCTAAAATTTTCTATCTTTGAGGCTATCCTATGTATAAAAGTCAAGGTATCGCTTGAAGCATTCATTGACGCTCCACTTTCCAAGTCAGTTCTCTGCGGAGGTACAATTAAATTGTTCACTCAGGCTGATACACACTGCAAATTAGGTAACTCATTATTTCCTCAGGTATGTTCTATGGAAGACTAGATGTCTGAATTATTAATAGTTATTCAATAAGAAGACAAGTTGAGAGATGTAAGCTGTTATATATAGAATGCATAAACAATAAGGTCCTACTGTATAGCATAGAGAACTACATTCAATATCCTATGATAAAACATAATAATGGGAAAGAATATTTAAAAAAGAATATATATGTATAGTTGAATCACTTTGCTATACGGCAGAAATTAACACAACATTGTCAGTTAACTATACTTCAATTAAAAAAATAAGACAAGTTGACAGAGAGAGAAGAGAGGTGAAGAGGGGAAGGCAGGGGAGTGCAGGAGAGAAATCATTAAGTAAGTAAATACGTTCTTTGGACAAATAATTTTTGGTAAATTGAGTTGAACAAATGGATCCATGAATAAGTCTTTGGAGCAGAAATTCTTAATGCCTTTTATATGTCAGAATGTGCAGTGATTCTTTAAGAGAGAGGTTGGAGCAATGGCCTCTGTGTTTATTTTCCTGCTTTCCCAGTACTTCAGCATTCCAGTGAGGGGCAGGAAAAATATACAAACCCCAGCCTATGGACCAAGTCTGACCCAAGCCATTTTTTGCAAATAAAGTTTTATTGGAGCCCAGTTACACCCATTTGTACTGTCCATGGCTGCTGTCATGGTCCACAGAAGTGAGTGGTTTTGAAAGAGACTATATGGCCCACAAAGCCTATAATATTTACTGTATGACCCATTATAGAAAAATTGTGCTGACCCCTGGGTTGGATCAATTGGGAAATATAGTATTTCCCCAAACTGACCAAAGAACCATTTTTTAAAGATCACTTTGCAGGTCCAGTTTCTGCATAGCACACATTCCGGGGAACACAGAGTCTGTGCATGCCTTTCCTCCCCTTAGTACCTTGAAAGCAGAACTCCATACACTGCCCCATTAGGCAGCTGCTAGGGAAGGGTTTCTGTGTCTCTGAGATGAGCCCAGCAGCTCAAGTGAATCCATTCTTTTTGGTAAGATACAGCAAGATCAAGTTGAGTTACAGAGAAAGCTGCTTGATAACAGGAAGCTTATCATTTATTTACTGAGCATCCTGTTTGCTGTTTTTAGTCTTGCACAGGAAGGAAGCTGGAGATTACCTTGTGTTTGTGTCTTCAGGGACTTACAGTTCTCTCTCCTTGAAGAAAGTGACTGCAAGACATGTTAAATCATGATGTGAAAATTCAGGGACTTAAAGGGGGAAAAAAGTCCTGAAACATCTTTTTTCCACCAGTCACAAGAATAGTGTTTTCATCCCCCTTAGGTATGATTCATAGGGTATTAAATCCTTTCTACAGACTTTTACTTATAAGAGGTGAATAGTTTTCCTGCTAATAAGGTGAATTAGTTATCTATTGCTGTGTAACAAATTACCCCCAAATTCAGCAGTTGAATAACAAACATGGATTACCTTGCGCAGTTTCTGAGGGTAGGGGGTATGTGATCTGACTGGCTGGGTGGCTCTGTGTCATAGTCTCTCTTAAAGTTACAGTCAAGCCTTTAGCCAGGGCTGCAGCCTCTGAAGACTTGACTGGGGCTGCAGGGTCAACCTTCAAGTTCACTCACATGGCTGTTTGCAGGCGGTTTCAACTTCTCACCGGGTGGGATTCTCTGTAGGGTGTTTCATGATACAGCCCCTCCCATAGGAAGTGATCCCAGAGTGAGGGAGCAGCCCAAGTTAGAACCTAACCTAGTGAGTGAATATCCTCATCTCTACCACTTTTTGTGGGTAAAGCATACCAGCTCTGATACAGTGTGGAGGGGGCTATAAAATGGTATGAATACCAGGACCCAGGGAGTCATTTGAGGCCATCTTGGAGCCTGAAGACCACAGTCTGGTCATTTAAAGCAGCATCTGTTGGTGAGAAAACCTCTTCTGTCCTCACTTCTTAACTGGGACACTCAAAACCCAAGGCCAGGGAATCGCCCTTGCGAGACCATTGTAGCCTGCAGAGTGCCTTTTTGTTACTGAGAATTAGGTACCCTGCCTAAGATATTTTACTTCCACTTGTTGGGATACTGTTGTAAATTTGTTACAGTAAAGCACTTTATCATTTCTGCTGGAAAAGTTTCGTAATAGACCAGTGTATGATTTTTTTATGTTGCGAATGGCTCTCCCATTCAGGGCACAGAACCACGAGGGAAGGAGCAACACTCCTTCCTGTAGTAGAGTTTTGGATTTGTTAATCTCCTTCACTCTTTGAGGGTAAGAACTGAGTCTCTCCATTCATTCATAATTTCAGCTCATATTGACTGAGACACTGCTGTATGCATGATAGTAAAAGTAATGATTAATAGAGGAAAGTGGGGAAAAGACAAGAACCCTGCTTTCTTGGTACTAGCATTCTAGTGAGGGACACGAACAATGTAGAACCAAACAAGTACATGAACAGGTAATTTCAGATAGTGAAATTGCAGTAGGGTAATGGAATGAAGAGTGACAGCAGATGGGCTTGCACCTCGTTCTTTGGGGCAGGACTGGAGGAGGAAGAGGAAAAACATCATTGGGGAGAATCTCATCCATCTTTGTAAGCCCTGTTGCTAATAGAGTGCTTTGTACATACTAGGTATGCAAAAAAGTGCTTGTCAAGTTAAAGTGCATTGGTGGGGGTTGGGGGTGGGGAGGACTAATAAACAAAGACCTTGGGAACATCATTTTGATTTCAGTAAATCCACATGGTATTTTAACTCTTAGAGGAAGATGGAGTCTGTGTTATTTTACATCTAAGTTCTCCTTAACCCAGACTCAGCTATTTCTCTTCCATTACTGAAAAGTAAATAAAACCAAGAGGCAAAGCCTATTGAATATAGTTACTAAATCCATCTTTAGTACTTGACTGTATCGAGATTTTCTCTCTTTCATTGTTTGCACTGAGGCTAGCTTAGATTTATTTTATTTTGCATTTTGTCATGGAATGAGGACCCAAAGAGTAACTCATCCAATTTCAGATTTCACAGCTTCAGAGGGAGGAGTTTGGAGGTTTTAGGGGTGGCTAAGGAGGGCAGTGACATGACTGAAAGCCTGGAAACTAGGGCACACAGGGAAATGTTAAAGAAAATGGATTGATTTAATGGAGAAAAGAATTCCAAAGGTTGGTTAGCACTGAGAAGAAATGGAGAATATGGGAGCTGCTTGTCTTATACCTTAATGATCTGAGCTTTTATTGAAACTGGAGAGATTTATGTCAGCTTTTAGGTAGCAACACTTACCCAACTCTTAGGATTCTCTGTAGCATTAGGAATGTGCTAGTCCTCCTTGACTGAGCTAGTTAGAGCTCTGGCATTCCATAATTGGCTCAATAATTCCTTATTAAAATGAGGGTAAAAAGTTTGTGATTGCATTTATAAAGGACAGAGAGTTTAGAGACTGTTTCTTATCTATCTCACAGACACTAACTGTGTAGGAGTTTAGTAAATGCCAAATCAGTGTAGCAACACGTATTAGAGTGTATGTTCTAGAACACCACCACTACAACGAGGAAACTGTGTGGCCCTTTCAATAGCAAAATTGCTAAAGAGACTCCAGAACTTCACCCCATGCTCTTTTCTTTTGTTAATCAATTTTCTTTTCTTAGTTTGTCTGGTCTGCGTCCTTACTTGTGATTTTTTTGGTAGCTACTTATTAAGGTGTGTGTGGGTAGAGCCTTTGCCACTTGTACTTTACAAAGTTTCTTGCTCCGGAAGAAAGGTTTTTGAGTGAGCTCTCTACACCTTGCTTATTAAAAATGTTGCTGCTGTCTAGGTTATTTACGTTTTTGGTCTTGTTCCTTGCATGAATCATCTCATTAGAGTTGGAAACATGATTTTTCCATCTGAAATGAAAATCCCAGAAGTCATGTCTATCATCCAGAGTTCAGTCTGTCTGAGTAACCCACGTGGATTCCTGGACCCTATCTGTCAATGACTTTTTGTGCTAAGATGTTAAATTCATATGTCCAATTGGCATCTTCCAACACCGTTTATTGGTTTTTCATTTTTCGTGCTTTAATTAGGCTCAAGGCTTAATGCAGGAAAAACTCCAGCTATTGAAAAATGTCCATGTTCCCCAAGCTCCTTGTCTTATGATGATGGGCAATTAGATTTGGAGGACAGTTGTAGGATAGAGAACAGCAGCTGCCTGGCTGGCTGGCCGTCTTGCTGCAACATCTGGCAGCTTTCCTCAGCTGTGAGCTGCCCTTGAATTTGGTCTGTCTTCCAGGTTTCTGCATAGCACTCCTTTTCCTTGGTTTGACAAAACAGTCTGTTAAAAAGGAAGCCTCTTAGTGACATTGTCTGCATGCTTTTGTCACTAAAATATTCTACATTCTTCTCCTCCTGAACTCCTTTCTCCATGATATGAGTAAACTACATTCCCACAAGCCTCACCAGCCTGGAGAAGGGAGAGACAGAAGATGCAAAGTAGGGTAAATGTTTAAGTCTCAATATCTCTTTGACTTCTAGCCTCTGCCTGCTTTGATGGGTCATCTAGTTTTTTTAAGTGTGCCCCACAGTACTCATTCTGGAGACCTTTTATGTGGATTAACATGCACTCAAGACTCTCAAGTTCAAAGTGGTGTCTGCCATTTTCCTTATTTCTTGTCCTCATTACTTGAGCAGTATTTTCTTTGAAGCCATATTTAAGACAACTCCCTATCCTAATATCTTGAAGTCTGGGCCAATGGTGCTACACTTTTAAGAAATTCAAGTAGCACTGAGGCTCTCAAATCCTGCCAATTTTTATGGATACTTTCCCTCAGAAATGTCACTTCCTTCACCAGTGTCTCCATACTCGCCGAAGTTGGATCGGGTTAAGTTTAATGAACCTTTTAATTAATTGACGTGATGTTTACTGAGCACTTACTGTATTCCAGGCACAGGCATGCCTGATTACATGAGTAAATAACATCCAATCCCAACTTGCTACCCCCCATCCCTATAACCTTGTGAGACGTACAGTCTACAAGAGAAAGCTGCATTTAGAAGGCAATTACAAGATAGAGTGAGGAGAGTTTTGATAAGGGGTAGGTGCAGATGTGTTGGAAACACATCAGAAGGGCAGAGCCTATTCTTGGCATTTAGGGAAGGTTTCCAAGGGTAGGGGGTGTGGGGTATGGGTGGATATCCAAACTGAAACCCTTACCCACCCATTTAATTAAAAGTTTGGTGGTTCAAAGTTTAATACCTATCTGTAGATTAAAAATGAGATTCTTTCTCCCCAAGCGTCTTCCCACAGTTTCCAGAAATATTTCTCTAGAGTCTGAGAGTTCATTTTATCTGTTTAGAGAAAACTGCTCAATAATATCCTCGGGTCTTCTTGCCTCTGCTCTTCATAGCTCTTGTCTTTCAGTGGACACCTGTAGCAGGAGAAGGTGCTAGGATTATTCTGGCCTTTTTTTTGCTTTTAAGATCTAATGTGAATCAATTGAAGAGCCACTTAAAAATGCAAATTGCTGGATCCCACTCTCAGAGATTTGTGAATTCCTGGGGTCAGAGAATTCATGCAAGCCTCTTTATTCTGATGTGGGTACTTCCCTTTGATTAACTACCGGTTGCCCAGGGCTCTAGCAGGAGGAGAATGAGGGTATGAACAATTAGTTATCTGGTTTGTTGGGGAAGTTTATTTTTGTTTAAGCTGAAATCCAAACCACACATTATGGCTAGTTTATTAAAAACACATGAAGGAAACCCAACCAAATTTCATGTTTTGTGCTATGAGACTAGTTTTCAAATACAGCCGCATCCTTCAGAAGCTATGGTATGATTATGAAAGTTGTTATGCCTTTAAAATTTGTACTTAATGTTGCCCAGTTGCTTTGTTGTCTCTCTTGCCTTTTACATTTATCCTGAGCACTGGGAAGGACATAAAGCATGTGAATCACAAGACTGTAATTGCCATTATAAAGTGAATCATGTTTGTGTCAGTGCTGATGTGCAGTGTGACCTTCAGGAAAAAGTGAAGCGTGGGCATGGAAGTATTGTGATACTCATCCAGAGGAGATAGAGGTCCATTTCATAGGGAGTTATAATTGCATTCAAATCCACAAGTGCCCATCTTCTGCCCTTCCCACTTCAAGGTTCCTTAAGAATTTGAGTCACATGCTGCATGTCACACATCTAACTTTTCTTTAAAATGTGTTTTGAATGTCAGTGCTCATATCTTGACTTTGATTACCAGAATTTAAATTTTATTTATAAAAACCAAAGCTTTCAAGAAGATAAGAGACAGGTGTTGGCAAGGTTGTGGAGAAAAGTGAACCCTCCTACACTGTTGGCGGGAAGGTAAATTGGCACAGTCACTATGGAGAACAGTATGTAGGTTCCTTAAAGGATTAAAAGTAGAGCTACAATGTGATCCAGCAATCCCACTGCTGTATATCCAAAGAAAGTGAAACAGGATTTTGAATAGATAGCTGCACTCTCATGCTTATGGCATGTTTATTCACAAGAGCTAAGATATGGAAACAACCTAAGTGTTCATCAACACTTAAGATATAGAAGATGTGGTGCATATATATACACAATGGAATATTATTCAGCCACAAGAAAGAAGGAAATCCTGCCATTTGTGACAACATGGTTGGACTTGGAGGGCATTGTGCTAAATGAGATAAGTCAGACAGAGAAAGACAAATACTGTCTGATACCACTTATACATGGAATCTAAAAAAGCCATGATTGTAAAAACAGAGAGTAGAATGGTGGTTACCAAGAGCTGGGCGGGGAAGGCGTTGTTTAAGGGTACAAACTTGCAACTAACAGATAAATAAGTCCTAGAGATCTAATGCACAGCATAGAGATTATAGTCAACAACACTCAAAGTTGCTGATAGACTAGGTCTTGATTGTTCTCACCACAAAAAAGAAATGATAATTATGTGACCTGACAGAAGTGTTACACTACAGTGGGCATCATATTGTGGCATATAAATGTATCAAATCAACATGTTGTACACCTTAAACTTACACAATGTTATGTGTCAATTATATCTCAATTTTAAAAAGCCCAGATCTTAATTTTTCTGATAATAAATATAAAATTTATTGTTACAATTTCAGAAACCCATACTGTGACTTTAAATAATGATGAATTATGTTCTCAAGACATAATGCCTCCAAAATTAGTCTGATGGTGAATTCTAAAATCTTATGATTTAAAGAGACTTAAAGAGACTGCTGAAGCCCAAATTGTTGGGCTGGAAAACCAGCCAACAGCCTCTTCCTAAAAGTGTAGGGAAGATGGACTCTGTTAAAACATCTGGGCAAAGAGCTATTCTCAATTATGAACCTTATCTAGTTAGCTGAGATTTAAGAAGAAGGTTCTTTTTCATATTTTAAACACATAACATTGAAAGGAATCTAATCCCTCCATGGAAAGTCAGTCTTGCCACTGTAATTGGTAATCATTTATATACTCTAAAAGTGAATATATTAGAATCATTGAATTGAATGGATTTGGGGCTAGATGGGAAGGGAGCATGGGGACATTACTTCACAACAAGGAAAGTGAGCATTGGAGAATGCACATGGTCCTTCAGTGATAAGATCATCCCTGTTGTTTCTCCCTGAGGAAAAATGATGAAGATTTTGGTTTAACTTCTAGCTCCTCCTTGAGGTTCTCCCTCCGTCCAAGTTGAAAACGAGATGCTTCTCTCACACTTGCTCTTGGGTTCATTCCCATTAACCTCAGTGAGGCAGGAGAGAGTGGAAGGGCCTGAGAGCTGGTCCCAGCCCTGCCCCCTGGGAGGGGCAGATGCAGAGGGAAGCTGATCAGAGCAGGCAGGACACAGCAGCAGCCAGCACACAAGGCTCTCTGTCCCAGAGATGCAGGGAAGCTGTTGGAATCAGCAAAGGCCAGCTGGGAATCACACAAGAGTCCTGAAGAGCAAATAGAGTGCAGTGATGGGGGATGCAGGAGTTGGCCATACTGTATTGACCTATTGATCATTTTCGAAGCATACCAATCGCTTTCACATCTTCATGCTTCTGTCTGTATGTTCTCTCTGCCTGAAGCATCCACAAGCTTCTGAAGAACTGAAATCTTGTAATTTGACTCAATTTGAATGAACAGCAGAGCATGGCATTACACCCTGCTAGTAGTAGAAAAACGCGATTAATGTCAATGACACAAGGAGGGTTTAGGCAAAAGTAGCAGCCAGAAGTCATGGTTCAGCTGCTTAACAAGATCATGGATAGCATCTCAGCCTTTTCCTCATGGTCACAAAACGGTTGCTTCAGCTCCCGTGTAGCATATGTGCATGTAGAGAGAAAGAAGAGTAATCGGGAAAGTATAAGCCTTATCTTTTCCCTTTTGTCAGGAAAGCAAAGTGTTTCCCAGAACTCCTGACCACCACCCACCCACAGCAGAATTATGGTCACATCTTATGGGCCAGTGCTGGTGGGAAGAAATACTCAGAAAGTGAGCATGTAGCTTTTCTAGCCTCCATGGTAGAAGTAGAAAAAGGAAATGGTGATGAGAATGGCTTGGGATGAGCTCATGTATGGTGAGCTTGTGGCATTTTACAAGCCCAGGTTGCTGGTAGCAATGGTGTGGTCGTCTTGTAAGGTGAAGGATCTTTTTATAACAAGAATAACTGGCACTCACATGACCTCATTTATTAACTTAGGTGTTTGTAAACCAGTTTTGTTTCAAACAGAAATGTAAAATAACGTGTCTTATTTTCTGCTTATTGAATGGATGCCTTATATGTGCATAGTTCTTTACTGTACAAAGTGCTTCACAGCTATTGTCATATGTGACCCTCACAGGAATCCCATGACATAAAAACGATTATTCCAGGTTCCATAGAAGAGAAAGTTGAGACAGAGAGCATGTGGGTGACTCGTACCAGGTTAAACAACTAGTACAAACTGAGACGTGGATCCAGATGTCTTGACTTTAATGTCCACATGATTATACTTGTTGAGGAGACTATGTTTTGAAAGAAATGAATCAGAAAGACTCAGTTCAGATAGAATCTAAGATGTGTTAAGTTTTGGAACTGTAGACACTGAATAAATCATTCATTTAGAGAAATGAAAAGTGTGTTCAGTCTGTGTGACAGCGTGACATCTCTTTTCTCTTTCCTTTTTTAGAGAACCTCAGCCAGCAAGCCGTCCGGTGTTCCCACCTATAGCAGATGGTCCAGTTCGCAGCCGCATCAGGTAAGATGCTCTTTTTAAGAGCTTGACATATTGCTTTCCCATGAGGTATGCTCGAACTTACAATTGTGTTGTCTCTGAGAAAATGTGGACAGTGTCGGGCTGTGTCTGGTCTCACCTGACAGTGGCCCCCTCGACAAAGGGCTGTGTGGTTCCTCATTGGTAACTTTTCTGGACTTCAAGTTTTGGGTCAGGACTCTCTGAGGGGAACAGTGACAGGAAAATGCTGAAAAACCCTCCTCAGTAGATAGCTGATGAAATCAATCTAGTGACTATTGGAAGTACCTTTTTTCTTCAACCCAAGATTATCCTTTCTGTCCCTTTTATTGCAGGAAATGGGGGTATGCTCCCCATGTGTGTACATGTGCCTGGACACAGGGCTCTGAGTGTGTACCCTGATATATCAGAAGATGCACTAGTACTACAAAGAATCACTTTGCTGTTGTTGTAGTTTTTGCCTAGTTCCTCAGGGTTATTACCAACCACTCCTCAGGTCAAGCAATACTGAGCATTATTTAACCTCTTTTGGGACAGTGAAGCCAGCAGACGCTGTCATGTCCCTGTGTATAAACAAAGCAGCACCTTTTCTGTTGGTGACAGCCTGTGACCACATGGACTTCTTTTGGAAGCAGCTCATTGTAAGAGCACTATCCTTGGACTCGAAAAGCTGAGCAGGACTTGCGTTCAAATTACCTGCTAGTTATGAGACCAAACCTCCCATTTGTCTTTTGCTTTATTGACCAGAATTCTGTCTTAGACTTTTCAGGTCACTTGGGCTGGCTGCAGTGATTATGCAAGGAGCCTGTTGTCAATGGCTTATAGTCCCAATGCCCCCATTTCATCGACTTTCTGTAGAAATTTAGCATTGGTGACCATTTACTCCAACATCTGAAAAATAGGAGGGCTCTTTTTGTGTTTTTCTTTTTATCTTTTGTTTTCCTTGCAATTACAGATTGACATTTGTAAATAAAACAATGTTAAAATTAATAAGAGAAAACTAAATTCTTCCATTATTGCCATATTTTATCACCATGCTTATTTTTATATTGAATTGGTTGGTAGAAAAAAAGTTGAGGTGATGGCTCCACCCTCATTGGCATCATGTGTGGCTGCAATAGTTTTTGGTCAATTTGGAGGATACGTTGATTCATGAATGTGAGCTGAGAAAAAAGGTGACACAGAAAGAGGGGCTGAGGCGCCAATCAAGGGAGCTGATTTGAGTGCCCAGGTGTCCTTGACTTTCTACGTTACGTGCTGGGCACGACCTGAGCATGTGCACTTTGGGAATCGGTACTTGTGATTTTTGTTCTCACACTTCCCCAAGACTGAGCTGAGCAAGTCCACACTCACATCTCTGCTCGCCCTGAAGATGCAGAGATGTTCTAAATCTAATCTTCACAGTCTAAGGAAAGTGGGACCCAGAGATTACATTGTCCAAACTTACACAAATTTAGTTGGTCCAGGATTCTATGCTTTCTTCTCCAGAGCTCATTCAGTTTTACAAGTCAATACAGTCCTTTTGGGAACCTCCCATTGAGATAAGCTTACATTGTCCTTCTGTGATTCTGTGCTGGTTTTGCAAACTTTTCACCGGCTGCAACGAAATGAGAAAAGTAAAGACAGGGCAGTTGGGACAGTACTTAATTCTGGAAATACATCTTTTTAGTGTTCTGCTATCACAATGACCTTATTTCATAAAATCAGGGAATTGTTAGATGGTATTTGTGTAAGTTTTCATGTTAGGGAAATTAAAGTGATGACCATCCTACATGCATTTCCCCATGTTTTTTCTTTGAATTCTTCCAGGTCTATGAAATCCGAGAGCAGATGAACAACTAAAAATGGGTTTCCTTTTACCCTGTTACATGTGGAAATAAATCTGGTTGTGTGGGGAGACTCTCAATATTAGCAGCACCTTTTTGATGGGGGAACATAACCCAGTGGCATTTCTAAATGGTACTCCAATTAAAACAAATATTGATGTCATCCCTTTTGTGTTGAGGGTTCCTTTTAACTCTAAGCGGAAGGAGTGGTACCTTTTTCTCTATTTCATAGGTTTCCTTGGTGATTGGTTGCCTATTGTGCCGGTTATCTGCTCATTTGCTTTCAGATCTGCTCCTCGCCCTTCCCTTGACACCTACTTTCCCAGGCTCCCTTGCTAACTGGCTCCTGTGTAGGTTGTCCCTGTGGGAGGCATTGTTGGCAGACTGGAAAGATATAGGATCTAGTTCTCCCTCTGTGTTTGCGTTGGGCAGTATATCTCCATGTCTGAGACCTTGTGTGTATCTAACTTCCATAAAGCAGCCTTACTTCTGGCTTTTAGGTACATACTCTCATCTCCCCCCAGCCCTAAGGGAGGCAGCAGCTTCCTCATCTTTCCCTGTTTGTTTTTTTAGTTCTACCAACACCCTTATAACTAATGCCTTCTACTGAACAGCCTGGTATTGGCCCCATTTTTCCAACAGTTTTTCCGACTGTTTTCCGACTGACACACCTACTGTGGCATGACCCATTTAATTCTTTTGTTTCTGTAACAGCGACATTTAATTTTAGAAATATTATGTGAATATTTACAGGATCACCTACCTTGCAGCTGCTGAAAGCTCTGAGATTTATTCTCTTGAGCTGGCCTGGTGGGTGGTAATCCTTTTACACCCCTATCCCACTCAGAATAATTATTTCTCTTCTTTGTTACTCATGCTCTAATCCTTCCCTTTTCAATTTGTGTTTATTACAAAAACCATTGTCTTTTGCGTTTGCAATATAATAGGCTTATTGGCTTCTGTCTCTGAAAGTCCCCACACAAATTCTCAGCCTGAGGTAGAGAATACAATAGCAACTCATTCCTGGATTCCAGCCTTGTGTGTTTCTCTGATTTTTGGCATCAGCAGAACATTTAGGAAAAAAATTGAGTCATGGATTTATATTTACTAAGAGTCCAAGTGGATCATTTCCTATTTGTTTTCAAAACACTATTTGCAAACCTGAGATAGACACAAACATAGATACGGTAACGAGTAAATCAGTATACAAGGAAGATACCTACTCATTTGAAAATTAATATCATCACCTTTCCTTCATAGCTGTTATCAGCATATCTAACATTTATTGAGCACTTACTATGTGGTGTCTGCTAATTCCTTTACATGCACTATCCTCTCAATGCATTAATCCTCTCAATATCTCTATGATAATGATGTGATATTTTCTAAGTGGGGGGACTGACAACCAGAACGTTTAATTAACTTATCCAATAACACAAGGTTAATTTCATCAGATTCCAGCATTCTAGTCTTTTAACCAGTCAGCAGTATTATTTTTAACGTTTTTAGATTAATTTAAGGCAACTGAAAAGCATTTTAACAAATGGTTCTGTTTTGCCCTAACCAGAACACAACGTTTTGGGCTCTAGGTACTATTTCTACTCTGAAATGTTTTTGCACAGTTATATTTTTGTTGAAATAGGGTCTTATATCCACTATTTGCAAATAGGCAACTTCTAAAGCATGGACTTTAATATATTTATTAAATTTTAGTTAAAAATGCACCATTTCGTATTTCATTTGGAGTAATTTGAAAACATATTTGTAAGAAAGAAGTAGCTTCTCCCATTGCTTTGCAGTTTGTAAAGAAGACACATAAAGTTTTATATGCTTTGCAAATATCTACCAAAGAAAAGTCATTATGAATCGCACTTTGAATAAAGGAAACAGACAAATGAGGATGGTGACTGTCTTCAAATCTGAAATACCAAGAGATAAACTGAAATTGTGATCACTTTTGTTAATGTATGTTTTGTACTTCTCTTTAGAAAAATTTCAACCCTCCCATCAAATTTTCCTCTCATGTTCAGAAAATTTCTTGTAAATATGAAATAGCTCTTCTCCTGTCACTTAGAAATGGAAAGATTTTCCTTTGGATAATTGTCAAAAATCCAAGCACCCTCAGTGTAAAGTTTTGGTCAATAATTATCAATTGATTGATTGCTGACCCTTTAGTAAACTTGGTCTTTAGAGTCGTTCTTGGTAGGTGAGAACCTTACAATTAATCTTCTTAATTGGGAACACTGGTGAATTTTTTAAAAAAGAGATATAATATGTTAATGAGTAACAATTGAGAATTCAACCAGATATTCTAGTGTCATCATTTTCTAGTGGCAGATAGAACGGACAGCACCTAAGGGTGAGAGCAGAAGTCTGGGTGGATCAGTGTTACACAAGGGAAGAAAGAGGCATTTCATTGTGTTACTGTGTTTGTGTCCTAAGAGAAAGAAGGGAAGTGCGATAAATAGCTAGTGATAAATGGCCACAGTTACTGTTTTTCCTGGATTACATATTTTTTTCATACCTGCCTGTGAAACTCCATTGTACTCAGCATGTAGCAGGACTCAGTACTCAGCTCCTGAAGTATTTGCTGCATGAAAGAATGAATACACTGCATGAAATACTGGCGGGAATGTCCCAATCATTAGTTTCCACCTTCTCCTTCGCCGAGGCTCACGTTAGAGCTGATAATTATGGATCGATTGGGGTAAAATGCATTTCACCTCATCACTGGTGTTAGTTCTTATCACTGTGGTGGGAGGAGAGGCGGCCAGATGCCAAGAGAATCCACACTCCCATCCTCGGTCACTCTGATGTCATGCGCTGATGTTATCCTCGTGATGGACGAAAGGGACGCACAGCGTGGAGAAGGAGGGGCCCCAAATAAGAGAGTTGCTGTTGAGAGTAGCTCACATTGAGCTTTGGCCTTGGGTTGGGTGGTGTTGGTGAGAGGTAAGGAGGTGGGTTTGTTCTGGATTGAGTACTGCCCGGAGGTGGGGGTAACTCTATGACGGGGTATGCTAATAACTTTATCCAGAAGGTGGGGAAATGGAGCCAGGCTAAAGATGTAAATGATAAAGAAGCAGTGGTCACTCCTGTTACCTGGGTGATTGGAATGTTTCGTCCCTTTTGTGATGTGGACAGTGGTCTCATTTTTCTCTCTGCTTAGATATAATTATTGAGTGATCTTGTTTTTGTCCTGTTCAGTAATCTGAATTGGGTGAATTGTTTTGCTAAATAGGGAACTCCTTGACTTCAGGGCTAATGCCAAGCCATGGACTTTAGACGACTGTGTTATGTGTACCTACAGACACACCCACACCTACAAATACACATACACCACACACACACATTCACACACACACACCCCACACCCACACACACAACTACACACACCACATACACACTCAAACACACACATACACCCCCCACACACCTACACATCCACACACACCCGCAACCACTCCCCCACAACACACACACAATTTATATGATTGTGTATGTGAAGTGGAAGGCTTGCACTACCCTCCCCGATCCTTCCATTCATCCTGATACTTGCACCCAGATATTTGACAATCTGACTAGAATAGCAAAGCGGTGATGTCCTTAACTAGAGTCGACATCCAGTTGCCATCCTAGCATTTTAAATCCAGAGATCAGGGAATCTGATACCAATTCTTATGCGTTTGCACACTATGTCCATTTACAGTTTTTTTAAAAGGATAAGGGCAAAACTGTGGAACAGCAAACTTAGCATAATATAAACTCTTACAAATTTGCACTTGCATTTGAAAATGAACTATTTAGAGTGTAGGAAATTAGGGTCTGATTAAATAAAAGGTCTGGTTACTGACAGCTTTCTCCCAAGATGGCGCCCATGCCGCTCAGTCCTCATACCTTTGCCTTGCTTCCTCTCTCGAGCTCAGTTGGCCCTCTGACTCACCTTTGACCAGTGGGGTGCACTGAGGTGACACTGTGGGGCTTGCAAGCCGAGGTGCTAAGAAACCTTGCAGTTTGGGCCTTGTGCTTTTGGAATGCTTACTCTAGAAGAAGCTGTCTGCCATGCAGAAGGCCAGTTATCCTGAGATGCCAGGCTGTGTGGAGCCCAGACTAGTCTTGTGAAGAGGCTGCATGGAAAGAGAGATGGCCAGGCAGTGCCCAACTGGTTCCCAGCATCCCAGCACACATATTAGACCTATGAGAAAAGATGCCTTCAGATGATTCTACCCCTAGCCACCATCTGACTGCAGGGAAAGACCCCAAGTGAAACCACCCTACTGAGCCCACCTGGTAGTTTGCTGTGCAGGAAAAGGTAACTAAAGCCATCACTGATCTTAAAATAAACATTACTGTTATCCATGGCAATGGCCAGGAAATTGTTGGCAGTTAACAGATCAGCTCCCCTGGTTTGAATGATTGTCAATATTCATTTGCATTAATCATGCCTCTTATATGAAAATAAATACTATTTACTGCTTGAAAAAGTTAGAAATTTCACCCTGCAATCTTCTTTTCATTATTCATTTGCTGAACAAATATTTTCCGACTGATCGATGCCATTTTAATTCCCATTCAGCACTCAGCTCAGACTCTAGGACTTAAGACCCCAGAAATCATGAACTGTACTTTTTTGCAGTATTATCCATAGGGCATGGTTGGGACATAGTGGAGACAGTAATATTAAACAAATATTCCATTCGCTTCTCTGGATTGCTCTTACCCTCTGCCATCAGATGGTACCACATGACAGATTTCAGCCAATGAAATGTTGGTGGAAATGGCTTGTAACTTATGTTCTGAGGCTGTATGACTCTCCAGTCTTCATCACCAGACATGGGGACAGAGAGAACCACGTGTTTCAGATGGAGCAGTTACAAGATGGTAGGGCCTCTGAGGGCCTGGATCCCTCAGTGAGTGAGGAGGGGCAGAGCACCTTGTTAATCCTCAACAGACAGAAGCACAAGCCAGAAACAAGCCTGGATTTTTCTTAAGCCACTGAGATTTGGGGTTAATTTGTATCTGTAGTACAGTCTAATCTCTTATGACTAATACAGGAGGCTTTAATGTCCCATAAGCCTCATCACAGCAATCCCAAGCCATTCAAAATCAACTTGAAATCTAAATAAAAATAATGTGATTTCTATGTAAACAGAGCTTCAGGACAGACTTTCTGATTCTTCCTCCAATTATATTTATATCCCTAAGTCCCTCAGTATAGAAATTCTGGCAACAGTACTGTTTATTCACTTGGGTAATTGGAGAACACTTGATACTCAAATCATTCTCAAATTAAGTTGTTTTCCTTTTTATTTTTCAGAGTAATTTTACGGCAAGCTGTTAACAAAATAATCTATTAGAAGATTTAAAATATTTATTCAATCAATGTAATATCAACAAAAACATCTAAGTTATTTTTTTTTGCTTTTAAAAATGGTTATTATGAAACTTCCAAACACATGAATGTAGAGAGAACAGTGTAATGCACTCTGTGTACCTGCAACAATTATCAACATATGGGCAGTTTTTCAAATAGAAGTTTTGGCTACACGAAATTTTATTCTGATTGATTATCCTTTCAAATATCAGATAATAACTACTCTTTTCCCTCCACCTCCAAAAATAGATCTGAATTTTCTATGAACACATGTGCTTTGTAGTCATGATGCTATCTTCCTCATTAATTTCCAACTTTGCCCTTTAGGAATAACTTCAAAATACTTTGCTAGAATGGCTTATTTATAGGGTGACCTTTTCTCCCACTTTGACCAAGAGAGTCACAGTTTGAGCCTCTTGTCTTGGGGTAATTATTAATAGCACCCACTTACATTCTCATTCACAATTGCTGGATATCAGTTTATATAGTCACCCTCCTTATCAAACAGGTGTGCCCAGGCTTCCCTGGTGGCGCAGTGGTTGAGAGTCCGTCTGCCAATGCAGGGGACACGGGTTCGTGCCCCGGTCCGGGAAGATCCCATATGCCCCAGAGCGGCTGGGCCTGTGAGCCATGGCCGCTGAACCTGCGCGTCTGGAGCCTGTGCTCCGCAACAGGAGAGGCCACAACAGTGAGAGGCCTGCGTACCAAAAAAACAACAAAAAAACAGGTGTGCCCTTTCCTCTGTCTAGTCTGTCCTGTTTTTGCTGTTTTCCATCTCCCAAAACTGGATTCTGCCTTGCAAAGCCCAGACAAGTCTAAACCAATCGTAATCAGTGGAGCCTTATCCCAACATCTATGGGTACTTGCAACATCTTCAGTGTTTGAAATGTCTTTGGTATCCATAATGGCCTCCCCAGGACCAGCTATATAATTGCTGGGGTCCAGTGCAAAATGTTAAAAAATTATTGAGAATTTCAAGATGGCGACAGTAAAGCATTAAACCAAGTGTGGAACTCTTCCAAGTATAAGGCCCTGTGTAGCAGCAAAGGTGGCGCACCTGTGAAGCCAGCCCTGGGCCCACCACCCCCTCCCCACTCCCCACCTTACCTAGGTCCCCATGTTGACCAATTCCAGGATTGTATTCCTGCACTAAACCCTCTGCTATATGTATGGTCAACTTATCTTCAATCCTTCTTGACAATCCTGAATGCAGGCTATTGTTACCGTCGAATGAGCACTTGCTATTACTCATGAGCGGCAGAGCCAGAATCCAACACAAATGTGCTTGATTTCAGAGCAAGTGATTATAACTCCTGCTGCTCTAACTCTTAGCCCTCATGGCTTAGCTGACTTTTAGTGGGGTTCCCACTCTGGTCCAGGATTCCAAGGAGTGGAAGCTGGTCATTTATGAACGGCTGTCCAGGGACCATGGTGTACTTTTGCTGTTCTCTGTGTTCCCATCAGTCACCCAGAACTTTTCTCTGACATGCCACTGGCAGAAATGTACCTTCTCCCTGCCCACACCCCCTCCCTCTACCTACCAAGACAAACCTGAGCTTGAACTCTGAGGATCTTCTGGACTAACGTCTGGATCTAGCTTAGTTTCATCCACTCTAAAACTTGCTTCCCTGTCTCACCGGTAGCGTGTGGCTTGAGCCTGAGCTGGTTTCCCCCATGAACATTTGGAATTAATTGAAACATACAGACTTTCAGGGGGAAAATGCATAGTCATACCTGTCATGTTTTCTCCAGCATCAATTATTTTTATTCTATAGAATTAATTTACATCTTTCTGATGACTGCTAGTGTTACTGAAATTTTTATAGAACCAACTTTAATCTACTCTAAGAGATGGAACTAAGAAAAGGGAATCCTTGTGCACCATTGGTGGGAGTGTACATTGGTGTAGCCATTATGGAAAAGAGTATGAAGTTTCTTCAAAAAATTAAATGTAGAACTGCTATATGATCCAGCAACTCCACTTCTGAGTGTTTATCCAAAGGGAACAAAATCACTAATTTGAAAAGATATCTGCACCCCTGTGTTCATTGCAGAATTATTTACAATAACAAAGACATGGAAACAATCTAAGTGTCCACTGATAGATGAATGGGATAAATAAAATGTGGTATATTTATAGCATAATATTATTAAGCCATAAAAAGAAGGAAATCCTGCCATTTGCATCAACATGGATGAGGCTTGAGGGCATTATGCTGTTAAAAAAAAAACAGAGGTAGAGCTGAGTTTGCTGTATGATGGCCGTTTTCTTAAAGAAATCTCAAGATTTGTTTCAACTCTGAGATGAACAATCCTTGTAAATGCTATCAAAAAGGAAAAAAAGCTGGGGAAATAAAGAGGATGGGGGAAGAAAATAATTTAAGTACCCTCAGTGGTTCCACTTGACTTTCTCTTCAATAAGTGCAAACCCTGGAAAGATTAGTCGATATATCTCCTGTGACCCCAAATATCTCAGTTACCATAGACCCCTCAGGAAGTGACCATCTTGTTGTCCTGTGTATGATTTTACTGTGCAAATATGCACAATTTTTGTGTAATGTGACTCATAAATGTAAATGATGGCTCACTGAATGCCTACAGTAACAGAGATCTGTTTCATCTTTGGAGAAAAAGAGGTGTTGAATGTATTGAGAAATATGTATTGATATCCAATGTGATCCCTTCCTAAGGGACTTTCAACTGCAGTTTTAATGACATTCAGTTTTGCCTTCTACTGCCTGTGGAACTTAACCTCTGTTAGGATAGATCAGATTTCTTCTTGATCATTTTGTGTTAAATGGTTAGATTTCTGTACAAGTTTTAAGATGCATCTTTTATACAGAAATGAAAAATGAGGCTTGAAAATATTGAGGCTCTCATACCCTTTCTATATTATTTTCATTCATTTCATCACAAATACAGATTCTAAAGCCTCTGTCACTAGGTCAGCAGTTAATGGGGCTATTATTGGAGCCTTACCCCTAATATGGGTATTAGGGGCCACATTAAATACTTTATGAATAAATGTTTTGCTGTGGGAAGAAGCCATGAGTGGAACAAGAGATTGTTTTGTCCATCTGATGTTGACACATCCATATTGGCTGTGATGAACTCTCACCTGGAGCAGTGACTTCTTCACTTCCGCCTTAAGGGAAGCATGGCTACATCAGTGGTCAGCAGTGCACTTGAGACTTGGGGGGATTCTCAGTGTAATAAATGGAGGGACATCTTGATGTTTTGGGGACTGTGGAATACGGAGTAAGTCGGGGATCTTACTTCACTATGGGTCCACTCATCAGTATAAATGACCATTAGCAAATTAGATATGAATGCCTGGAGTACAGAAGCCTCCCCTGCTAACATCAGGCAGGGGAAAAGCTGGAAAATAAGACAATAGACTCAGGTAGTTGTTCTTAGCAACTTGTGGTTCAGTGGAGATGAACATGGTGTCTTTATTTTCTGGTTACTGATTGCTGTGTGGAAAACCAACAGTGGCTTCACTGGCTTTGCTGTACTGTACTGCAGTCTCTCCTCTGTCTCTGCTGTTGCTTTCTTAGTGGAGCTCGGTGCCACTATTGATCTCTTGAAGGGCTGCAGAATCTCTGAGTGTGTCTCTTTGGAAATTGGGAAATAAGATACAGGACTTGACCTCAAATTAGTAAAAAAAAAAAAAAAAAAAGCCTTTAGTTCCATAGTGGAATACGATTTTATATGATGAAAATATCTTTATGTTTTATAAGGTATGTGTGTGTGTTTGTGTGTATACAACATCTTTCACACTGGGGGGAAAAGAGAAAATGATGAGATTGATGGGCTTGTTATTTTGGGTGGAGCTAGGAATTCTCACCATAATAATGGTTAAGAACTCAGACTCTGAGACATGCAAAGCTGGATTCCTATCCCAGCTCTGTCACTAGCTTGATCTTGGGATGCCTCTGAATCTCTCAACATTTGTTTTTGTATCCGTAAAAAGAGGGAAATGATTGTGGCTAACTCATAGAGTATTGTGAATATAAAATAGTAAAACAGTCAGCAAAACACCTAGAATTTTAGTTTTGTACATGAAGTATGCCATGATAATAGCTAAATCATTTCTGCAACTTGGCAATGGAATCATACTTCTGTGCTTAAATGTTGTGGTAATGAACCATTACTTATGCCCACAGAACTAGTGCTTCTGTGTAGACGGTCTGAGACTTAGAACCGCATTCATTTGCCACCATTCAGTGTTCGGTTGCAATCAATTTATTAATCCAAATGAAGATGAATTCTTTCAAGCCACAAGTCAGCTTAACTGGACACTCAGTATGAAAGTCACTTTCCAGAGTGTGTCTTCAGACTAGTGAATGTTTGGTGATGTTCATCTCTGTAACTGAGACTGGAACCAGAAAAATCTAGGGTGTTAAGGAAATTTAGTTGATGCTGAGGATACCTAGAGAAGAATTCTCCACATCAATATTTATTATCCTTCTTAGAGCTTACATTGACAGAGCTGATACTTCTCTCTGTGGCCAACCTGAACATTTTGACTATTACAAGGTCTCATTTATATAAAACATGTTAAATTGCATTTCCATCTCATACTAACCATACTATTTTTCTATAAACATTTGGGAGAATTTTCATTACTTTGCTTTGAAATCATTTCACTACAAGAACAATTTATGAGGGGCTATCATTTCTCAACATGTATTGTGCATACATGAGCATTCTTACAAAGTGAGAAAAACTGAATCTAAATTGTTTTCAAATGCAATGATATTTTATGAATACTAAATTTAAACACTGATGAAGTAGCTGGTTTTAAGTTTTATAGATATTTGTGGTCTACATTTTGTAGATTTGGTGTTATTGAAGGTTAAGCAGTTTGGACCGTGATAAAAAGAAATGTAGGCATTTAGTTATATTTTATATATTATGACCTTTTTTTAATGTAAGCCCAATGGTGTGTTAGTTTCTGCTTTATAACAAAGTGAATCAGCTATACATATACATATATCCCCATATCTCTTCCCTCTTGCGTCTCCCTCCCTCCCACCCTCCCTATCCCACCCCTCTAGGTGGTCACAAACCTCCAAGCTTATCTCCCTGTGCTATGTGGCTGCTTCCCACTAGCTATCGGTTTTACATTTGGTAGTGTATATATGTCCATGCCACTCTCTCACTTTGTCTCAGCTTACCCTTCCCCCTCCCTAGGTCCTCAAGTCCATTCTACAGTAGGTCTGCGTCTTTATTCCCATCCTTCCCCTAGGCTCTTCATGACCTTTTTTTTTTTTTAGATTCCATATATATGTGTTAGCATATGGTATTTGTTTTTCTCTCTCTGACTTACTTCACTCTGTATGATAGACTCTAGGTCCATCCACCTCACTACAAATAACTCAATTTTGTTTCTTTTATGGCTGAATAATATTCCATTGTATATATGTCCCACATCTTCTTTATCCATTCATCTGTCGATGGACACTTAGGTTGCTTCCATGTCCTGGCTATTGTGTTCTTTTTGATGAGAGCCATTCTGACAGGTGTGAGGTGATATCTCATTGTGGTTTTTTGGCCATCTGCATTTCCTCTGGAAAAATGTCTATTCGGTTCTTCTGCCCACTTTTTAATTGGGTCTTTTGTTTTTCTGTTGTTGATTTGTATGAGTTGTTTATATATGTTGGATATTAATCCCTTATGACCAGATATATTGACACTTTAAAATTCAAACTTTCTTTGACTTTTAGAAAGTTAAAATAGCATATATTCCATATACTTTATAACAGTCCTAAAAGATTTTGAGCAATGTCCTTAATCAATCCCATTAGCAAGAGGCTTAATAAATAAAAATCTCCAGATTATCTCAGATCAGGTTTCATCACTAAATCTGTTCACGTCAGATGAAGTTTTGCTGCCAAATGACCTATGAAAAAATGAAGTTTTCCCAGCATTTTGAATTTTGGAATACTGTTGAGGAATTATAGACCTATAACCTATAGCCTATTATTAGCATTAGATAATTTTATTTGATTTACAGATTAAAAAATATCATCCTCATTTTATGGCTGGCAAAACTGAGATACAGAGTAAATTAATAACTTTTTCTAGGTGACAGAGCAAGAATGTTATCAAAATAGAGATGAGGGCTTCCCTGGTGGCGCAGTGGTCGAGAGTCCGCCTGCCGATGCAGGGGACACGGGTTCGTGCCCCGGTCCGAGAGGATCCCTCATGCCGCAGAGCGGCTGGGCCCGTGAGCCATGGCCGCTGAGCCTGCGCGTCCGGAGCCTGTGCTCCGCAACAGGAGAGGCCGCAGCGGTGAGAGGCCAGCGTACCGCCAAAAAAACACAAAAAATAGAGATGATGTCAGAGTGCCCTGACATACCCCAAACCCCCAGGGATCTTCTTAACATTTTAATAGAATCCTTAGTTATTCAAATGACTGTTTCAGTATGGCTTGCTTGGGCCATGATTACAGCCATTTCTCTAGGCAGGCCAGGACCTCAGCACTTCTCAACACCATGGTGCTGCATCCAGTTTCACTGGCTTTTGATGCACTGGGGCACTGGTTGTGTAATTGCTCTAAAAAGCTCTAGGGCTTATATACCAAAATATGCATGTGTGCCATTGTTGGGATGGGCTAAATTAAGTGTATCTGCTCCTCGCAAGGTCCATTTTGCTAGCATTTTCCTTTCCTCCCTTTGCTGAAGTCAAGAGGACTGAAGCTAGCTTCCTGCTCTGTCTCCTCCCAGCTCTTAAAATTTCCTGCTCTGTTTCGCTGGCACCACCCATGCCAGGACCCAGGGCATGTTTCACTGCTGCAGCTGTTTCACTCGCCTATTTTTGTCAACACAGCGGTTCGTCTCAGAAGTGATGGCTTAAAATAATTCACCTGATGTCCTCTTGGACATCTGAAACCTGAATGACTTCGCAACACCTGAGGATGCTGAGAAACCTGTGTGGTCACTCATGGTGTCTTTAGCAGAAAGCTGACATTAGCATTCAGGTTTTTTCTTTGCATGTAGGCATTCATTCATTCCTTTATTTGTCTGTTTATCCAGGGAGCATTTATGAAAAACCTAGGAGCGAGCTACCTGCTAGGAAGGTCACACGAAGATCACTAGACAGCTGTCTCTCTGGAAATACAGCGGGGAAATAATGTTTTTCCTCCCTGGCACAGATACGTCATAAATTAGCCGAAGCATTCACAACTTTCCAATGGTATGAGCAAAGGCATCATTCGTTTTTTACAGCCACACATAAGAAGCCAGGCAGGGTAGTTTAATGTCATGGGTTAGCAGCACTGGGCTTTGGTGACATATGGCTTGGGTTCAAAATCTGGCCAACCATTTAATAGGCTGGCTGATTGGCAGAAGTTACCTATACATGGAGCACACTTGTGGGTCCACTTGAGAATCCCCTGACTTTTGGTTCTGCTGTCTGTGAAATGTGGGTGATGCTGTTTTGCTGAGGAGCTTAATGAAGCTATTTGTGTGTATGAATTCAGACTGATGGTGACACGAAAAATAGATAGTTTTCTTTCCTTCCATTGCTGTACTCTGACCTATTCTTTGATATCTCCCTCTGTCTTTTCATGAGACATTCTCTCACTTTTTATTGCCTTTAACAATAAGGACAGTATTATTTTCAGCCATTAAAATGTTTAGTCTAGTTTAGATTAAAAATTTACATAAAAAATCAAAAGAGTGAGATGAGCTATTTCAATATATATAATTACATGTTAATTTATATATAACTCTATAATATAATATATTAATATATATTTATAATATATTAATATGTATTATGTATTTCAAATACATATATTATATATATTATACATCTTGTATACAATATATATGACAAATGATTCACCCAGAATATATAATATATTAATGTATATTATATTTATATAATACATATATTTTTAAAATTTATTTATTTTATTATTTATTTTACTTTTGGCTGCATTGGGTCTTCATTGCTGTGCATGGGCTTTTCTCTAGTTGTGGAGGGGGGACTACTCTTCGTTGTGGTGCGTGGGCTTCTCATTGTGATGGCTTCTCTTGTTGTGGAGCATGGGCTCTAGGTGCGTGCGGGATTCAGTAGTTGTAGAACTTGGGTTCAGTAGTTGTGGCTTACAGGCTCAGTAGTTGTGGCACATGGGCTTAATTTCTCCACAGCTTGTGGGATCTTCCCGGACCAGGGGTCAAACCCATGTCCCCTGGGTTGGCAGGCAGATTCTTAAGCACTGCACCACGAGGGAAGCCCCATATAATATACTGATATATATTCATATAATATAGTTTTATAATGTATTAGTATATTATATATTTCAAATATGTATATTATATATTTCCTACATGTATATTATAGGAATATATATATTATACATATTATGTATCATACATATTATGTATAATTATGTATTATACATATTATAATAATATTATAATATTGTACATATATGTATAACTATACATAATAATAAATATTATGCATAATTATACATATTATGTATATTAAAGATATATTAATATATTATACATTAAATTTAAAATATATTAATATATTATTTTGGCATATTATAACACATATATATTTAATATATATTAAATATACATTATATATTATATAAATATATTATATATTTTAATATATTATACATTATCAATATATCATTATAACACATATATATTTAATATATTATTATGACACATTATTATTATTATATTATTATTTTAATATATTATTATAACATACAATATATTATTATAATAATATCTCAAAATATTATATATTATATATTAAATATATTACATATTAAAAAATATAAATTGTATATAATATATTAATATAATTATATATTATGTATTTATATATAATATATAGTATATGAATATATTATTCTTATAATATAGTTATATATTGTATTAATATATTTTATATTTCAAACATATATAATATATAATAGAAATATTTTTATATTTAATATATTTATATGTAATAAATTTATATTTATATTATTAAATTTATATTTATAAACATATAAAATATGTTAATATAATTTGTATTATATATTTCAATATATATTTTATATATCGTATATATTTGAAATATATAATATATTAATATATTATCTATATTAATATATTATATTTTGAAATATATATTATATAATATATATGACAAATTACTCACCCAGCATATATAAAGCACTTCTACAAATCAGTGAGAAAGAAAGCAACCCAATAGAAAAATGAGCAAATGACTTGAACAGACACTTCATAAAAAAGGATATCCCACTGGCTGATAAATTTATGAAAAGCTTCTTAAATTCATTACTCACCAGAAAAATGCAAATTAAAACTACAGTGAGATACTACTATATAGGTACCAGAATAGTACCTATTTATTTTATAAAAAGGCAAAAGTGATCGTGTATTGAGAATATAGAACAACAGGAAATTTCAATCAGCTGCTGATGGGAACATAAATTGATTTTCCCAACATGGGAAAACTCTTTGGCAACATCTATTAAAATTAGACATAAGCATATGCCATGACCCAGCAAACCCCCTCCTAGGCGTAGACCCCACAGAAATGCATACACTTGTGTTCACAAAAGACTTTCTCTGCAACATTTATAGCCCCACAGTGGCCCCAAAATGGAATCTATCCAAATTCTCACACAATCAAATATTATATGACAATGCAAATCAAATCAATGATTTACAACTCAGCAAAAACATGGATAAATCTCATAAATGTAATATTGAGTGAAAGAAGCCAGTCCCCCAAAGACTACATATTCTATGATTCAATTTGTTTGAAGTACAGAAACAGAAAAAACTAATCTATAACATTGGAGGTCATTTTTTGGGAGAGTAATAACTGAATTGAAAGAGGGCAAGAAGGAGACTCTTCTGTTTCTTGACTGGGATGCTAGCTATACAGTGTGTTCAGTTTGTGAAAATTTATCAAACTATGTACTCATGTATGTGTATTTTTCTGTATGTCCCTCTTCAGTAAAATTCTCTTCTTTTCCCCATGACTCTGGAATATTTTTCACTTATCCTTACCTTGCTTTTCTGTACCTTCCCGTATCACCTACCCATTCTTTTTACACTCCTATTATCCTTGAGCTCTGGGATGCTACAGTCCAGAGCCCAAGGAGACCTGGGCTGGGGTAGACTCTTCCCCGTTCTCCCCACCTCCCACACACGCTCTGTACATCCAGGCAGAGCTCTCTCTGCAGGTCTAGTCCTTGGTCCTATGACCCATCTTGGGGATTCCTGAACACATTACACACCAGGATCTTCTTGTGCTCTGCAGCCCTCCCACCTACCTGATGTGGGGAAAATCATGGCATGGCCTGCACAAAACTTTTGAGAAACATTCAAAATTTAATGCAGAATCCGATCAGCCATAACCAGAATGTGAGTGATTCTTTACATCCAAAGGCCTGAGTTCTTCAACAGATCAAATGTAAAGAAATACATGGTTTGGGTTCTATGGAGTAAAATAGACCTTCAAGGAATATCAAATTAAAACAAATAAGCAAGAATAAACTACCATGTCTAGGGATGCACTAAAATTATTTTTAAAAAATACACACAAAAATGATTACTAATCATCAGGGTAATGGTTACTTGCTGGGTGTAGGGTGGGGAGAAAGAGTCGTGATTGGGATGGGCATGTGGATGGAGCTTCTGGGGTTCATTGGTGTGCTGGTTAGTTTTATGTGTCAACTTGGCTAGACCACAATGCCAAGTTATTTGGTTAAACATTATCTAGATGTTTCTGTGAAGGTATTTTTCTGATGAGCCTAACATTTAAATCAGTAGGTTGCAAGTAAAGCCAATTACCCTCTATAATGTGAGTCCACCTCATCCAATCAGTTGAAGGCCTTAATAGAAAAAGACTGCCCTCTCCCAAACCAAAAACTCTTTATGGTTACCAAAGGGGAAAGCGGGGAGGAGGGATAAATTCAGAGTTTGGGATTAGCAGATACACATTACTATACATAAAACAGGTAAACAACATGGTCCTACTGTATAGCACAGGGAATTATAATCAACATCTTGTAATAACCTAGGATGGAAAGGAATCTGAAAAAAACCCTATATATATATATATATATATTTATATATATATATTCTTTGCTATACACCAGAAACTAACACAACATTGTAAACCAACTATACTTCAATTTTTAAAAAAATTAATGTTAAAAAATAATGAAGAGAGAATTCTTCTAGGAGACAACTTCAGACTCAAACTGAAGCATCAACTCCTTCCTAGGTCTTCAGGCACTGCCCTACTTTGCAGACTTTGGACTTGCCAGATTCCACAATCACATGAGCTAAATTGATTGCCAATATAGGCTACTAGCTAGGCAATGGACTAAGTGCTGAATATACACAACTAAAAAAGCCATAAACTTGAGTTTAAGTACCTTCCCTTTGAGGATGGATGGGGACACAAAGCTGATTCTCTGCTCACTTCCTTTCTTTATCACCATTACCTGAAGGCAAAAGGTCTTCTTTTGGGAACACATGCTAAAAATAAATTGACTCCTGTTAGTCCCTTTTGGGCAATTGGTTGCCTACGGAACACATCCAAAGGTCAATGTCTTTGTGTGAAAAGTGCATAAAATTGCTGTCAGGGGGGATAAACATAGCATATTAAAAGTTAACGTAAACAGGACTTCCCTGATGGCACAGTGGTTGGGAGTCCACCTGCCAATGCAGGGGACGTGAGTTCGAGCCCTGGCCCAGGAGGATCCTACATGCCTCGGAACAGCTAGGCCCATGGGCCATGACTGCTGAGCCTGCGCTCTGGAGCCCACGAGCCACAGCTACTGAGCCCACTTGCCCAGATCCTGTGCTCTGCAACGGGAGAAGCCGCCGCAATGAGAGGCCCACACACTGCAGCGAAGAGTGGCCCCTGCTCGGCGCAACTGGAGAAAGGCCGCATGCAGCAATGAGGACCCAATGCAGCCAAAAAATAAATAAATAAATTTATATTAAAAAAAAAAGTTAACGTAAACAAAGATCACAGGTTTAACTCAATGTTAACTGGAGTCTCCTGGTTCCTTAAAATCTAGACAGGACTGATTCCAACAGCTAGGTCGTGGTTTTAAGAAGTCCAAAGCTCTTCTTTTATTTCATATTTATTTAATTTTAATTAATTAATTTATTATTATTATATTTAAAATTATATAAAATTATATAAAATATAATATCATTATATATTAATATTATATAATAATATAATTATTATATATCAATATAATATATAATAATTATAATAATATATAATTAATATATAATTGTTATATATTAAAATTATTTAAATTATATATTATTATTATATATAAAATTATTATTATTAATTTATTTAATTTTGAAGGATACTTTTGCTGGATATAGAATTCTTTGTTGATAATCTTTTTATTTCAGGAATTTAAATATGTCATCCCACTAAAGCTCTTCTTAAATGTTCTCTCTTACTCTGTTTCTATTATGTGGGAATGGGAATTTTTCATCTCCCATGTGGCACATCTCCTGATCCTCCCTCCAAAGGAACTACAAATCAAGAGTTTTATTGCATGTTTTAGGGATTACTGGGAAGGGTTCCATTAGATACTATAGAGCAAATAACTGGAGTATACTAAAAAATTCTATTAAAACATTTTTTTCGCCACCATCATCATCATGCAGCACTTGTAGCAGAATTCTCAGCATCTTCCCAGTCCCTCAGTGGACTGAGTTAAAATCCTCTCCTTGTCTCCTCGTGAGGATTTTATCAATCACCTTTTGTGGTCTCCATTTCTGCCATCCCACATGCACACAGCCATCTTCTAAACCAGTGGAGCTATTTTCCCGAGACCTGTACCTACTCCAGGTGAGAGATTGTTCACAGTCCTCACCTAGGAGAATAGCCAAATCCAGCCTTGGAGACAGTTTTCTTCACCCCAGTTCACCTCCACTCTCCAAAACATCCTCACAAGAAAACGGAAAAGTTGAGTTTGAGTAAATAAGGCCTGACCACAGTTTCCCAATGATTATTAGAACCAGAAGAGTCAGGGATAAAATGTCAAAAAATTGTTGAGACGAGAGAGGTAGAGCGACCTTCTTCTTCTGTGCTCTGAGAAGGGACCTTACATCTTTGCATTTCCAGTTGCTTCTTCTTGAAGTGTATTCCCAGACTCCCTTCTGCCTAGCAACATGTTTCTTCTTCTCCTTCTTCTTCTCCTTCTCTTTCTTCTTCTTCTTTTTTCGGTGTTTCTTCTATTATAAACAACTTGAGAAATCTTTGAACGTTAGCTCCAGAAATTCATCATTGTATACCATGATTTCTTCCAGCCCTTCTTTCTCTCTCTAATAAAGTAGGTATTTTAAGACAGTATGATTTGAGTGTGACTACCTCTCCTACTAAACTGTGAATTATTTGTGATTTGGGATCATGCCTGGTCATAGGATTTTTTCCGAAGCAGTGTGTGTTCCTTAAGGTTGTAAATAATGGAAAGATGGCATTTAAGAGGAAGTTGTGCTGATTCATATATGAGTTGGCCCAGAAGGTTCATGTTTTTTTGTTTTTTAAAAATTTTATTTATTTTTGGCTGCACTGGGTCTTCGTTGCTGCACGTGGGTTTTCTCTAGTTGCGTCAAGTGGGGGTTACTCTTCATTGCGGTGCGCGGGCTTCTCATTGCAGCAGCTTCTCTTGTTGCAAAGCACAGGCTCTAGGCATGCGGGCTTCAGTAGTTGTGGCTCGCGGGCTCTAGAGTGCAGGCTCAGCAGTTGTGGTGCACAGACTTACTTGCTCCGCAACATGTGGGATCTTCCCAGACCAGGGCTTGAACCTGTGTCCCCTGCATTGGCAGGCAGATTCTTAACCACTGTGCCACCAGAGAAGTCCCCAGCAGGTTCATGTTTTGAAATGATCCAATGTAAGCTTTCTTACAATTAAAGAAGAAAATTTAGCCTTATAAAGGAAAACACCTAAAACTCTGGCCAGTGTACCTTTCTTTATGCAAGAAACAGATGATTTAGTGGCTTTAGGAACTGCTAACTTTCTACTATTTTAAGTTATTAGGAGAGACTGCAAGTGTGGATAAAGATGTTGCAAAGATATTTTCCCATGTTTTAAAAAAATCGTGGGTGTGGAATCCTAGGTACTATTGGATTTGTAGGGAAGATAAGACTTTTCTTCTGTCTTCTTAGGTTGTGTAATAAGGCTTGTAAATTAAACTGACAAAAGACAGATTAATAGGAGGAAAAACATACAAATTTTACTTGATGTTAATATTTTATGTGGCATGAAAGCCTTCATAGAAAAAAAGAGATATTGTAAGGATGGGATAGACCTGGAAACTTACATGCCATATTAACAAAGAACAGTTCGCTGTGGAGACCAGACATGACAAAGGGAAAAGGGGCTGGGCTGGGGCTGCCAAATTGTGGGAAAGTTAGGAAATATGTGGGGGAAACTAATGGGAGATAAAGGTTATTTTAGTAGGTTTGTTTGCACAGATTCATCGTGGTGTCAACTTTTCACGTCTGGAGATAAGAATGTTCTCTTCTTCCTGGTGCAGGGAGAGCACTTTTCTCATATGAAATTGTATGTCCTGCTTTTAGGTAGAAAGAGGGCGGTCAGAGACCCTTTCTTGCACCTGCTATTCCTCAAGTGTATGAAGCTCAAAATAATCCATATAGCAGGATGGCATATTTGGGGGTGGCGTGTTCTGATCCCCTTCAGAGTGTAGGGTTTTTTTCCCAGAAATCACCACCAATACATTTATTTGCGGGAGAAAAGGTCAAATCTTATTAGGAACTTTTAAACTGGGAAGGACTAGAGACCCTGATCTGCCTAACTTCTGGGTGTTCACAGCTGCACGGGTGACCAGGTCCTGCACATGAGGCGACACCATGAAACTGATGAAGAGGGGGACACGTTCTGAGCGGTCACACGATGTCCCATTTAGAAGGTGCTGCCTTCTTCTTATCAGAAAAGTAGTGCTGAGAAAAACGAAAGCAGAACCTAGCCAGGACTTCCTAGCACGTGCCCAGACATGATGGTGGCCTCCTGAAAGGGGATCACACCCTATTTACAAAGTAGGAGAGCGATGCTCCCAGCTGAGCTGAAGGATGAGAGCTGGGGCCAACTCGAGGGGTGTGAATGGGGGCTGGTACCTGACCCCCTGAGTCTTTGTCCTTCTGACCTGGGCCTCCACAAGCCATTCTCTGGCCCCAGCACAAGGCAAACTCGGCAAATCTGCAATGGAAGGGGATTCTGCCCCAATTCCTCAATGCCACCCCGCTTCCTCAGGTCTAACAGTGACCAAGCCACTGGGTGTAGGCTCACTTCCACCCATCCCCTGCTTCTGTGCAGACACATGGCAGATATGGAACCCAGAGCCCACCTGGGCTGGAGCACATCTAGGTGTTGCTGGGTTGGTCATGTAACAGGTGCCTGGAGATGATCAGGCCTCACTCACGGTGGCCAGGCTGAGATAGTGTGGGTTTGTGTGTGTGTGTGTTTCTTTTTTTAAAAATTGAAGTACAGTTAATTTACAATGTTGTGTTAGTTTCAAGTGTACAGCAAAATGATTCAGTTATATATATTTATGTATTCTTTTTCAGATTCTTTTCCATTAAAGGTTAATTCAAGATATTGAGTATAGTTCCCTGTGCTATACTTTGTTCTTTGGTCTTTGTTGTTTAAGAGACAGTGTTTTTTGAGGTGGTTCGGGGTACTCCAGGGCAAAGCATGATGACACCTGGTGGTGGAAAGGCAGGCTGGAGCCACGGAAAGGCTTGCCCTGTCCACTCAGGTCCTTCCAGCAGTGGATCCGGATTTGAACTCTGGGGAGTGGGTGGGGAGCCCAGCCTGCAGCCATGAGATAGCCCACCATCGGGAAGGGGTAGGTCGGCATGCCACTGCCACCCCTGTGGGGTAGCTCGGAATGGATGGCCAGGGCCTGGCTGAAGCTGTCATCCACCAGGTAGGCACTGAGGAAGTGGCCAGCAGGTTACAGCCCTGCAAGAAAACCGCATCTTCCAGGATGTGAGGGATTAAGCTGACAAAGAGTCCCAGCAGCCCCTCATCTTTGAAAATCTTCCCAATGGAGCTCAACTCTCCAGTGTACTTGGTCTCCAGTCCCACAAAATGGACCGTGTAGCTATTGAGATGACACGTAAGGGGTGACCCAATATGTGGGACATTCCCTGCATCATCATCAGGTAGGAGGTCTCCTTCACCACAGTCTTCAGAGAAGTCTTCGTGTCATCCTTGCTGGAAACCTGCTCGATATCATCCGGAGAGAAAATCTTCTTCATGCTGCCCGGGGCCATGGTGGAGAGGGCAGTGGACGTCAGCCAGCAGCTCAGGCCTCGGAACAGCCTATCTTCCCATCCACTTGCACAATGTCCTTGGCATAGGCGAAGAAGGTTGGAGGGTACAGGACCTTCCTCCCCAGCACATTGGTCTCAATGGTGTGGGTATTGGCTCATGACCCGTCTGATGGGCAGCTCCATGTAGAGCAGCTGGTGACTGAGCTCTGTCACCCCTGCGCCCAGCACCATGAAAAGAGCTTGGTGGTGGGGTCTCGGTCTCCAGAGCCCAGGACCCCCAACGCGCTGTCCATCCTGCTGGCTGAGGGTGGCGGATGTGCGAGGATATGCGAGGAAGCACGAGGTTGCACTGGGATGCTCGGGGAGGCGCGGGGATGCACGGGGGGATGCGTGGGTGGTGGGTACAGAGCCTGGCCTCGACCCTGCCTCTGTTCCAGCTCCGGCTCCCACCATCCCCAGCACTGCCACGAGCCCACCTTATGGTTTTAATTTTGATGAAACTGGCTTCTATTAAAATCAAATGTCTTCAGGCCCTACACCTCTGTGGAGGACGTGTGGGAGGAGAGCAAACTCCAAGGTATAGGGCTTGCGAAAGAGGGTAGGTTCAAATGATGCTAAAGATTTACTTGTGCTAATAATTTTTATTAAGATTATTAGTGTATGCGTGTTAAAGTTCTATTCCAAAGTTTCTTAAGTTTTTATTGAACTGCCTCCAATCCTATTTTTTCCCATAATACAGGATGCAAAAATTTTCAGTAAAATGTATTTAATGTTAGAGCAGAAACGCATGTATCTGCAATTCCCAGCAAAAAGAAAGTTCTCAAAAATATTTGCTAATTGGACAGGCATTATAACTCTGAGAGTATATTCCCTGAACATTTTACCTAAGTGTCTCTTATTTATAGGTGAGCTTACCTTATCTCAGATTCCTAAAGAATTATCTACCTCGACAGTCACAATTCCTTTGTGAAATAAACCATTCCTGTTTCTCATTATGCCCTATTTATTCTCCTCCCAACATTACCTCTTAATTACGTGTGTATTTGTGTTTCCCATTAGACTGTGAGTTCTGCCAGACTGGTTATCTGGTAGGCACTCCACAAACACAAATCGTTGAATGAATGGATCAGTGTTAGGTGAATATTTGTATCACTTGCCAACCTAGAATCTTAATTTCTCTTGGGAGAGATAGAAAAATGACAAGGTATATCCATCAACAGCAGGGAAGCTATTTCTAATGTCTTTCATTTACTAAGTAATACATATGGACAAATGTTTTAATATAATCCTCATAACTATATCATATCTAAGAGTACTTTTATTGCCCCCATTTCATAGATGAGGAAACTAAAACTGAGAGGGATTACACCATCCTTCCCAACATCAAACAACCAATAAGTGTCAGAGCTGGGGCTGATACCCAGGTGGTCTGATTTCACGCCAGCTCTTAACTGGCATGCTATATTATCTCCAAATTTCAACAACATTATTTCAATGTCAGTGTTGTACAAATGTGTATGTGTGAATGCTGTATTTCAGCATAACCAAAGATGTTAAAGGACCTATAACTGAGTGACTCCAGAATATTTCCTTCATTGGATGTAACTGTCTTCAGAGTCTTCTCTTTTTTCTAGAAGGAACAGAGGACTTATTTTAACCAACCACATTCAGACTTATGAACTCATTCTGTCTAACCTGGAGTTGTAGTTTGCCACCCTTAGTAATTCTAACCACCTGAACCACACCACCTTTTCGTGCTTAAGAAACCCAGATTCCTTGGGCTCCCTCCTCCTCAGCCATTCTATGAAGTCTTCTCTGCTGTGTTTTCTCTTGCCAAGGAAATAAACTCAACAGAAACTTTCCCTTCCTCTTTCCACCCACTCCTCCTTCTTCTTCTTTTTTTTTTTTATTTTTTAACATCTTTATTGGGGTATAATTGCTTTACAATGGTGTGTTAGTTTCTGCTTTATAACAAAGTGAATCAGTTATACATATGCATATGTTCCCATATCTCTTCCCTCTTGCGTCTCCCTCCCTCCCACCCTCCCTATCCCACCCCTCCAGGCGGTCACAAAGCACCGAGCTGATATCCCTGTGCTATGCGGCTACTTCCCACTAGCTATCTACCTTACGTTTGTTAGTGTATATATGTCCATGCCTCTCTCTCATTTTGTCACAGTTTACCCTTCCCCCTCCCCATATCCTCAAGTCCGTTCTCCAGTAGATCTGTGCCTTTATTCCTGTCTTACCCCTAGGTTCTTCATGACATTTTTTTCTTAAATTCCATATATATGTGTTAGCATACGTTATTTGTCTTTCTCTTTCTATTTCACTCTGTATGACAGACTCTAGGTCTATCCACCTCATTACAAATAGCTCAATTTCGTTTCTTTTCATGGCTGGGTAATATTCCATTGTATATATGTGCCACATCTTCTTTATCTGATAGTCTTTGATTTATTCTTTGATAGTGTGCAGTGCCGTGCGAGAATATTCCAGAAGGATATTCACCACCATTAGATCCCAAATGCCAGGTTTAGAAAGTTTACTCTTTTTCAATCTCAGTCAAATAATTAGACAAATCTACTTTGCTTCCTAAATACCATAAACTCATATAGATTGAGACATAGAGAAAATTATGTCAGTGAGTGACAAAATGACGTAAGAAATGCAGCGTCCAAGTTCTGTAGAGGAGTGTACAGTCATCAGAAGCAGGTCAGCAAGATGTTGCCTCATGGAAGCTCTTTGGGAAACTGTTCTAAAGGAAGGACTCAGAATTAACCAGTTAACCAATGGTTTATAAATGGTTTCTACTTGAGACTGTAGTGGTACTAAAAAAAATTTGAAAAAATTTAAAAACAGGGTATTCTCTTAAGTAAGCTAAAAGAGGTCCCCACCCCAAATAACCCCCTGAATCATAACCCCAAAATTATCTGGGTTACTCTGGTATTTTCAGAGCCAAGTTTTTATCCATAAACTTCCATTTAATTCTTTCACAAGTAATTGAAAATTCAACATTTGGGAGCCTGTCTTAAGGTTTATTCTATCTGTTATGTAGAAAGTAGAATTTGTGTGTATGTGTTTGTGAGAAAGGGCAGCCATGTAGGAACACATGTGTATGTACACTTACATGTATGTCATGTAGATCACTGCATTCTGTACAAAAGTATTCTAATATTATTAAAAAGAAGAAAACTGGAGAAACACACTTATGTAACTCCCCTATGCATATTTTAAAGGGATTTTTTGGTTTGTTTGTTTGCATATTTGTTTTCTCTGTATATCTGAATTTTGATAGCTATTCAAAGTTTTTTTGAACAGTTTGGCTGAATAAATGAGGAAAGAAGAGTGAGAATAAAGACGAGTGGGTATAATCTGTGATTTTGTGGGAAACCAGAAGGCAACTTTAAAGATTTTTCTCAATTTGGGATGTATAAGGAAATGGTGCCCTTTACAATATGCTATGCTTTGAAGCTGGTATTTCAGAGAGTTTTTCCTCCTTTAAATTGGATAATTTATAAATGAATGCTCCCAAAGGAACTTGTAAAATCAAAGAAAAACATAGGCTGCTGGAAAATTGATTTGTCACCAGTACTTTTTAGCCTAAATAGTTTTCAATTTGATAATGACTTGATTTTAAAATTTCATACGCTGAACGTCAGGAATATGCAAAGAATGTAGATGGAAGGGATGGATGTGGTGAAGGTGTCTCCTGGGGAAATGTTTCAGCCACATCTCTCATATCATCTCATGGAAATAGATCATTACTTGCAGTTGTACTTACATACCTCTGTTTTAATATTTGGTTCAAGCTGGGAAAGGAGGAAAACAAAATTCATGTTGGACTTGTGATCATTAGGTGCTGTGTCATGTTTTCTGGATGTGTGGGTAGATCTGATTTAATTCTCAAGGCAATCCTGAGAGCAAAGTGGTGCCCTGATTCTACAGATGGGGAAGAGGAGGCAGAGAGAGATTGGAGAGATTAGTCACAGTGAACTTGTTTTTAATTACCATTTTTTAAATTGAAGTATGGTTAATTTACAATACTGTGTTAGTTTCAGGTATACAGCAAAGTGATTCAGTTATATATATTCAGTTATATGTATATATTCAGTTATTATATATATAGTCTTTTTCAGATTCTTTTCCATTATAGGTTATTACAAGATGTTGAATATAGTTCCCTGTGCTATGCAGTAGGTCCTTGTTGTTTATCTATTTTATATACAGTAGTGTGTATCTGCTAATCCCAAACTCCTAATTGATCTAACCCCCTCCTCCGCTATCCCCTTTGGTAACCATAATTTTGTTTGTTTTCTATGTCTATGAGTCTATTTCTGTTTTGTAAATAAGTTCATTTATATCATTTTTAAAGATTCCACATATAGGTGATATCATATGATATTTGTCTTTGTCTGTTTGACTTATTTCACTTAAGTGGATAGTCTCTATGTCCATCCATGTTGCTGCAAATTGCATGATTTCATTCTTTTTCATGGCTGAGTGATGAAGTAATGAAGTTTTAAAAGGTTTTTATGGCTCTTTCCAACTCTTTCCACTGTAGAAGCAGTTCTCAAACTTGAAGGAGCATGAAAGTCCCCTGGAAAACTTATTAAATACAGGTCACTGGGCTCCACCCTCAGACCTGCTGATTCAGTGGTTCTGTGGTGCAGCTGAGAATCTGCATTTCTAACAAGTCCCCAGGTGGTGTTGTAGCTGATCCTGGGGCCACACTTTGAGAACCAGTGTCCTATAACAGAAGATGGGATCTCTAAACCCATATCAATCATGCCCTGTTAATGAAAAGTGAGTATCCAGTGCCTGATTGGAATCTTGAAAATCTGCAGCCTGATGTGTTTTTTTGCTCCTCAGATAACAGTGTGTGTGCCCCTGGGGAGTGCGGTGGCTTGCCTGGGGGCCCTCAAAGCTGCAGGGTAAACACAATGCATCTTTAAGGAGTAACGGTTTTCTTTGATGGTAAAAAGTTTAACATGCTATTTTTATATTAAAACAAACACACAGCTGGGCTATAGAGGAGAATACAAATTCATATGCATTCCTGAGATAAAGCTCTAGATTTCAAAGGAAGTCTGCCCTTGTGGTAGACAGCTTTAGGCTATGCTTCCACTCACAGAGGGTACAAGTTGGCTGTCCTCTGGCAATGAGAGAGTTTAGCTGAAGAAGAAAAGAAGTTACTTTATGTTGCTATTAAATACTTTCTTGACCTGAGAGTTCCTGTTTCTGGATTCAGATTCTAGTCTCTCCCTGACCTGATATTCCCCAGGGTCTAGCCTTCAGGAACAGTTACACAGGCCTTTTCCTGAGGACATATAGAAAGTTGAAATTACTATTTTAGCACTGGATGCTATAAACTTCAAATTAAAAACAATATAGTAGCACAGGGAACTATATTCAATATTCTGTGACAAACCATAATGGAAAAGAATATGAAAAAGAATATATATATATATATGTGTGTGTGTGTGTGTGTGTGCGCGCGTGTGTATAACTGAGTCACTTTGCTGTACAGCAGAAATTAACACAACCTTGTAAATCAGCTATACTTCAATAAAATCTAAAAAGAAATAAGGAAATTAAGTATATTTTAAGCCTCTTTTCTTCATGGAGGAAAATAATTCAAAGTCAGCTTGGGGTGATGTCTTCCTTCACTGTGGATCCTAGAAAAATCTGGGATTCATTGCATAGGTATGTGCATGACACCTCCCCCCCTGCCCAGCAAACACATAATTCCCTAAGTCAGGGTCCCTTTCCCAGGCTGCATTGTCCATCTGGAGCGAGTGCCCTGCTTTACACCAAGCACAAGCACAGGGCCCTTTCTTTGGTCCCCAGTTTACAGCTTTGCTAAGGGCAGTGGCACTTACTTACCCCCTCCTAGAAGTTCTCTCACTATTGGTTTTGTTTGGCCCACAAGCTGACAATGGTTTTGCAGTTTTAAATGGTTGAAAAAGATCAAAACAGGAATAATGTTTCATGACACATGAAAATGATAAGAAATTAAAATTTCTATGATAAGAAAGGCAGTTTCCATAAATAAAGTTTTATTGGAACACAGCCACACTCATTCCATTTTATTGTCTACAGCAGCTTTTGGCTGCCTTCCCACTACAAGAACAGACATGAATAGTTGTGGCTGAGACTTTGTAGCCCACAAAGCCAAAAAATAGATACTGTTTGCCAGAAAAAGTTTACAGATTCCTGCTCTAGACTGTGCAGGAGGCAGGCACATTCTGTACATCTTAGATCCAGAATCAGACCAGGTCCCTGCTTATCCTCCCTAGAATAGGTTCTCTCATCTCCCTGTCCTTCCCCCAAGGAAAGCTTTGGCAGCTGGTCGTTGTCTGAATGCCTGACAGCTCTGCAACAAAAACAGTGATGTGTCCTGAAAATAGGGTGTCCAGGCTCAGAACTCAAGGCTTTTAGAGATGAGGGAGGGAAAATTATCTCGTATTTATTTCTATGCCAGTATTTTAAAAAACCCTAAATTAATGTCAGTACATTTTCTTAACCAAATTCTTTTTTTTTTTGCGGTATGCGGGCCTCTCACTGTTGTGGCCTCTCCTGTTGCGGAGCACAGGCTCCGGACGCGCAGGCTCAGCGGCCATGACTCACGGGCACAGCCACTCCGCTTCATGTGGGATCCTCCCAGACCAGGGGCACGAACCCGTGTCCCCTGCATCGGCAGGCGGACTCTCAACCACTGCGCCACCAGGGAAGCCCTCTTTTTTAAAATTTTTAATCTTATTGAAGTATAGTTGATTTGCAATGTTGTGTTAATTTCTGGTGTACAGCAAAGTGATTCATTTATACATATATATATTCTTTTTCATATTATTTTCCATTATAGTTTATCCCAAGATATTGAATATAGTTTCCTGTGCTATGCAGTAGGACCTTATTGTTTATCCATCCTGTATATACTAGTTTGCATCTGCTAATCCCAAACTCCCAGTCCTTCCCTCCCCCCACCCCCCTCCCCTTTGGCAACCACAAGTCTGTTCTCTATGTCTGTGAGTCTGTTTTGGTTTCGTAGATAAGTTAAATTATGTCATTTAAAAAAAAATAAATTTATTTATTTATGGCTGCGTTGGGTGTTTGTTGCTGCGCGCAGGCTTTCTGTTGCAGTGAAACAGAAAGTTGCGGCGAGCGGGGGCTACTCTTCGTTGCCCTGCGGGTGTGTCTCATTGCGGTGGTTTCTCTTGTTGTGGAGCATGGGCTCCAGGGGCTTCGGTAGTTGTGGCTTGCCGGCTCTAGAGTGCAGGCTTAGTAGCTGTGGCACACGGGCTTAGTTGATCCACGGCATGTGGGATCTTCCTGGACCAGGGATCGAACCCATGTCCCCTGCATTGGCAGGTGGATTCTTAACCACTGAGCCACTAGGGAAGTCCCCAACTTTGTCATATTTTAGATTACACATATAAGTGATATCATATTTACCCTGATTCATAAAGTCTTTGTGAGGAAAGGCTCTGAGAAAATAGGGATGGATTTGGGGTTTGCCCTTTATCCCATCAATGCAAGAAAGCACAACAGGTAAAGAACCTTGTACAGCTCCCCAGGTGACGATGTTGTTAGTGGTACCACCTTTTCACTTTTTCTTCAAGGAGAAAAGTATTCACCAGCACCTATCTCCATCCTGTCTTCTCCCCAGAAAGCAGAGCCTGAATCGGGGCTGCGTGCAGCTAGTTCATTACGAAGGGTGATCCTGGGAATAGGCTTGAGAGATGAAAACAGGATTAGAGGAAAAGCCAAGGCAAGGGTGCATTCTTTAGTTTCTTCATGCTTAAAAAAAAAGCTTTCTTGAGATATAATTCAAATAACAAAAAATTCTCTCATTTAAAAGGTACAATTCAATAGTTTTAAGTATATTCAAAGTTGTGCAGCTGTCACCACTGTCAAGTTTTAGAGCATTTTCATTATCTCAGAAAGAAGCCTTATTCCCATTAGAAGTCACTTCCCATTTCCCCCCAACCCTCTCCCAGATCTTGGTAACCACCAATTTACTTTCTGTCTCTATGGATTTGCTTATTCTGAAAATTTCACGTAAATGGAATCACATGAGACAGGCTTCTTTCACTTAGCACGTTTTCAAGGTTCAGCCATATTGCAGAGTGTGTCAGCACTATGTTTCTTTTTATTGTAAGAAACATTTTCTTGTATGAACAAACCACATTTTATTTATCCATTCACCAGTTCGTGGACATTAGGGTTTTCTCTATTTTTTGGCTATTATAATGATGCTAGGAACATTGGTATATTTTACAAGTTTTTGGTGGACATATTTTCAATTTTCTTGGGTGTATTCCTATGAGGGGTATTGCTGGGTCATATGGTAACTCTATGTTTAACCTTTTGAGGGACTGCTGACCTGTTTTCCAAAGTGATTGTACCATTTTACATTCCAACTAGCAATGTATGAGTGTTTCAATTTCCCTACATTCTTGGCAACACTTGATTTTGACCATCGTAGGAGGTGTGAATTGATATCACATTGAGGCTTTGATTTGCTTTCCCTGATGGCTAACAATGGTGAACATCTTTTGCGTGCTTACTGACCATTAGTATATATTTGGAAAATGTCTATTCAGATCCTTTGCCCATTTTTCAATTGAGTTATTTCTTTATATTATTGAATTTTAAGAGTACTTTATATATTCTAGATACAAGTATTTTTATCAGATACATGACTTGAAAGTATCTTCTCCCATTCTGTACATTGTTTTTCCACTTTCTTGATGGTATCCTTTTTTATTTATTTTTATTTTTAACGTCTTTATTGGAGTATAATTGCTTTACAATGGTGTGTTAGTTTCTGCTGTATAACAAAGTGAATCAGCTATACATATACATACATCCCCGTATCTCCTTCCTCTTGCGTCTCCCTCCCACCCTCCCTATACCACCCCTCTAGGTGGACAGAAAGCACCGAGCTGATCTCCCTGTACTATGCGGCTACTTCCCACTAGCTATCTATTTTACGTTTGGTAGTGTTTATATGTCCATGCCACTCTCTCACTTTGTCCCAGCTTACCCTTCCCCCTCCCCATGTCTTCAAGTCCATTCTCTATGTCTGCATCTTTATTCCTGTCCTGCCCCTAGGTTCTTCAGAACTATTTTCTTTTTTTTTTTTTTTAGATTCCATATATATATATATGTGTTGGCATACAGTATTTGTTTTTCTCTTTCTGACTTACTTCACTCTGTATGACAGACTCTAGGTCCATCCACCTCACTACAAGTAACTCAATTTTGTTTCTTTGTATGGCTGAGTAATATTCCACTGTATATATGTGCCACATCTTCTTTATCCATTCAGCTGTTGATGGACACTTAGGTTGCTTCCATGTCCTGGCTATTGTAAATAGAGCTGCAATGAACATTGTGGTACATGACTCTTTTTGAATTATGGTTTTCTCAGGGTATATGCCCAGTAGTGGGATTGCTGAGTCATATGGCAGTTCTATTTTTAGTTTTTTGAGGAACCTCCATGCTGTTCTCCATAGTGGCTGTATCAATCTACATTCCCACCAACAGTGCAAGAGTGTTCCCTTTTCCACCCTCTCCAGCAATTATTGTTTCTAGATTTTTTTTTTTTTTTTTTGCGGTACGCAGGCCTCTCACTGTTGTGGCCTCTCCCGTTGCGGAGCACAGGCTCCAGATGCGCAGGCTCAGTGGCCATGGCTCACGGGACTAGCCGCTCCACGGCATGTGGGATCTTCCCGGACCGGGGCACGAACCCGTGTCCCCTGCAACCACAGGCAGGCTCTCAACCACTGCACCACCAGGGAAGCCCTGTTTCTAGATTTTTTGATGATGGGCTTGATGGTATCCTTTGAGCACAAAAGTTTTAAATTTTGATGTAGCCCAATTTATCTATCTTTTCTTCTGTCACTTGTGCTTCTGTTGTTAACTATAGGAAGGCTTTGCCTTTCCCAAAGTCATAAAGATGTACTTCTATATTTTCTTCTAAGAGTTTTAGTTTTAGCTCTTACACTTAGATAGGTGTGTGATCCATTTTGAGTTAATTTTTGTGTATGGTGTGTGATGAAGGGGTTACAACTTGATTCTTACGCATTTTCATGTCTTGTCCCAAAACCATTTGTTGACAGAATTTTCTTTCCCTCATTGAATTGTTCCAGTACCCTTGTCAAGAATCAGTTGACCATATATGTGAGGGTATATTTCTGTATTCTCAATTCTATTCCATTGGGGTACATATCTATCCTTATGCCAGTTGCCACACTGTTTTGATTACTGTGCCTTGGTAGTTAAGTTTTGATATTGGGAATATGTGCTATTGACTGAATACTTTTGTCCTCCTAAACTTATGTTAAATCCTAATGTATTTGGAGGTGAGGCCTTTGGGAGTTGATTGGATCATGATTTGTGGAATTCTCATAAATCTGATTAATGTCCTTATAAAAGAGATTCCAGAGAGCTCACTCATCCCTTTTTCACCATGCGAGGACATGGAGAAAAAAAGACCATTTATGAACCAGGAATTGGCCTCTCACCAGACACCGAATGTGCAGGCATCTTAGACTTCACAGCCCCCAGAAATTGAAAATTTTGTTTTATTTTATTAAATTAATTAATTTATTTTTGGCTGCATTGGGTCTTCATTGCTGCATGTGGGCTTTCTCTAGTTGCGGTGAGTGGGGGTTACTCTTTGTTGTGGTGTGCAGTCTTCTCATCGCGGTGACTTCTCTTGTTGCGGAGCACGGGCTCTAGGTGCACGGGCTTCAGTAGTTGTGGCACACAGGCTCAGTAGTTGTGGCTCACTGGCTTAGTTGCTCTGCAGAACGTGGGATCTTCCTGGACCAGGGCTTGAACCTGTGTCCCCTGCATTTGCAGGCAGATTCTTAACCACTCCGCCACTAGGGAAGTCCCAATTTATGTGTTTTTATAAGCAACCAGTTTATGGTATTATGTTAAAGCAGCCTAAATGGACTAAGACAGTGAGTCTTCCAATGTTATTCATCTTCTTCAAGATTGTTTTGGCTATTCTGAGACCTTTGAATTTCCATATGAGTTTGAGGATCAGCCTATCAATTTCTTCTGCAAATAAGCCAACTGGGATTTTGATAGGGATTGTGTTGACTCTGCAGATTGCTTTAGTGAATATTGCCATCTTAATAATATTAAGTCTTTTGATCCATGAACATGGATGTCTTTCTATTTGTTTAGCTTTTCTTTAATTTCTTTGAACAATGTTTTCTAATTTTCGAAGTGTATGTAAATTTTATACATCACTTGTTCAAATACTTTATGACTAAGTATTTTATTCTTTTTGATGCTATTGTAAGTGAAATTGTTTTCTTGATTTCATTTTCAGATTGTTCATTGCTAGTATATAGAAATACAGTTGTATTTTGTATATTTCTCTTGTAGTTGTGCAACCTCACTGAACTAGTCTATTAATTCAAATAGTTTTTAATGAGTTTCTTAGGATATTCTATATACAAGGTCATGCCATCTGAATATGCTAGAGATAACTTTACTATTTCCCTTCCAATCCAGATGTTATTTATTTCATTTTCTTGCCTGATTGCCCTGCCTAGCACCTCCAGTACAATTGGAATAGAAGTGAGGAAAGTGAACATCCTTGTCTTGTTCCTGATCTTAAGGGAAAAGCTCTCATTTTTTCACCATTAAGTTTGATGTTAGCTGTTGGTTTTTTATAAATGCTCTTTATCAGATTGAGAAACTTTCCTTCTATTCCTAATTTGTTAAATCTTTTAATCATGAAAGAATATTGCATTTTGTCAAATGTTTTTTTTCTTCATCTTTTGGGATGATTATGTGGCTTTTGCCATTTTTTTCTGTTTTTATGGAATATTGCATTGATTGATTTTCAGATGTTAAACCAACCTTAGATTCCTGAGATAAATCCTATTTGGTCATGGTTTGCATTCCTTTTTATATGTTTCTGGGCTTAGTTTGATAGTGCTTTGTTGAAGATTTTTGTATCTACATTCATAATAGACATTAGTCTAAAGTTTTCTTTTCTTGTGATGTCATTATCTGGCTTTGGCCTTATAGAATGAATTGGGAAATGTTCTTTCCTCTTCTATTTTTCAGAAGAATTGGTAAAGAATTTGTACTATTTCTTCTTTAAATGTTTGGTAGAATTTACCAGTGAAACCATCTGACTGGATACTATAAAACTCCTAGAGGAAAACATAGGCAGAATACCCTTTGACATAAATCGCAGTATTTTTTTTTAATCCATCTCCTAAAACAAAGGAAATAAAAACAAAAATAAACAAATGGAACCTAATTAAAAGCTTTTGCACAGCAAAGGAAGCCATCAACAAAACAAAAAGACAACCTACGGAATGGAGGAAAATATTTGTAAATGATATGACCAATAAGGGATTAATAGCCAACATAGAGAAACAGCTCATATAACTCAACATCAAAAAAGCAAAAACCCTGATTAAAAATTGGAATTGTGCATCCTTGAGCCTATCAGCAATGGAGGCCCCTGCAGCTGGATTCTGCCATATCCCTCTGAAAGATCAGGTGTTTCAGAATTGTCCACCAAAGGAACAGAAGAGAGGAGCATTTTTCTACCCACAGCTCCCATCCCCTATCACTAAATGTTTCCTTGTAAAGTGTTAACTCCCTTGCACTTTCAGGATTTCCATGTGTGAGTGCCAAGTGAGTTCTTGTAGATGTTCCACATGGCAGATCCAGGGATGCAGCAAGGCAGCTGAAGTGTGTGCTGTTATATGTAACTGCAGGTAAAGCGTCCAGGTAGAAGCTTGTTGTGCCAGTGGCTGGAGTAAATGGTTTGATGGAAGACGTGAATTAGGGTACAAAGCTACTCAATATAGTGCATCCATACCTTTTGCTTTCCACTATATTTAATCATTCACAAAGACTTCAAAGCTGTGCTCACCCCTCCAAGTCTACAAAAGGCTTAAACATGAGGGTTCATGGAACAAGCTTCAGCTACTACTTCTGCAACTCATTCTAAGGCCACAATATTCATTTCCTTTCTCTATTTCTCACTGTATATTTCCCTCATCTTTATTTAGCACTTCAGTGCAGACAAGTTGCTTGCCTGGAAGGGTAACTCAGAACTTCATCTCTGGGGGATATGAGTCCTCAATTGTTTTACCTTTGTTGAACTGTGGTTTCTGCAGTTTCCCATTTACAGTTATTACTGAACATGGAAGCACTAAATGATGCCCCAGGGAAGCCCTGTGGTACCATATTGGGCTCCTTCCTGTCCATCACCGCATAACAGCATCCCTCCCTCTGCATGATAATGGGGTCAATTAGAACTGCCAATATAACAACACCTTTTCTTGCTGGATGTTCTACTGTCACAAGGAGCCCCAGAATGGCAAGGTGGTAGTCGTAGGTTAAGGTTACATGGAATCCAACGCAGCAGAGCATAACATTTTACGGACAAGAAGAACAAATTCCGAAAACTATAAACTGGGTATGATAAGTGTTGTCTATCTCACTTGTATCCCTTGGTTTCCTGACCAATTGATTCTGGCTTTTAGGGACACAGCACCATGTTTATCAGCCATTGCTTCAGTTCCATAATCCCAGAGCACAGTGTCCCAGACTCGCAGGATGTTGTCCCTGAGGTGGATCTCATAGGAGACTTCAATGAGCCATTCCATCATGCCATTAGGCTGCCTGTTTCTGAGTGATGTGATATACGGTAGGGTTAGTGGATCAAGTGATCAAATGCCCACCGCCATAAAAAGGGTCTTTTAGTTGGCAATGATCGGTAGCATATGCAGCTGTAAAGGTGTTCTGTAAGTCTGTGCATGGTTCCAACAGAGGGACTATAGGCCAGGAAGGCAATCCCATATCTGGAATAGGTATCAATTCCAATACGTAAAATTTGAAATAAGAGTTGTCTGATAAATAAATCTGCCAGTAAGTGGCTGGCAGGTCTCCTTGGGAGATAGTGCATCAGACTCTGCTCTTGGCAGGCTGAGCGTTCAGCAGTGACCTTGGTAAGAGGAGTCCCTTGCTGTGTGACCCATACATCACCTTCATTCCTGTCACCATCACCATAGCAACTCTGTTCCAAGGGCCTTTTTTGCAAGCTCTGGGGTAATGGTTACGTTAAAGTGAGCTCTAACATGAAACATGAACATGAGCATGTTTTGTGTCCTTTCCAACAAGTTCACCCCATGCCTGTTCCCCAAATTCCTTTGTCTCTGTTCTTCCGATCTCATTCCTTCCCTGCAGCTGACCAATAAGAAGAGCCATTCAGCAATGCCCAGAATTAGATATTATTATACATTTCAGGTCGGGTCATTGCTTCCTCTGTTACAAAGCAAGGACCACATGTCCTGTTCTTATCTTTGCCCATTGGGAGTGTTCCCCTCAACGCCACCTCTGACCAGGCTTCTACATGGCGGCATCATCAGCCAGCATCAATACCCAGAACTGATCAGTCAGAGAATTGGACCCACGTACCTTCTCGTAGGATCTGTCCCCTTGAGGATGTAAGACATGAGTTGAGAGATGGGCTACCTCTTCCTGTAAGTTCTGTGTGCCTTCAATACCTGTCTGTGCCTGATCCTGGAGGTACCATTTCCATCATAGGAAGGATGCTGCTGCAGCCACCCTACATTATGGTTTGATGGATCTGATAGTATCAGTTCATAATGGGCAACCCAGACACATACTTCCTTGGTGTCCCGTGGTCAGGCTCTTAAGATTCTACTAGGGCTTCTTAGAACTCCAAGAACTGTTTTTCAGATGGAAAGTAGTGTTCTTCTGCTAAAGACGCGGCCTTATTGTAGAATCCAAGGTATGCACACTGGACTCTTCTACTGAGGCTTGTCAGGGAAGATACACTGCATTCTTATTCAACATGAGTGTTCCTAACACCATGATATCTGTTGGTCGTATGGCCTTAGTGGCAGGACAGCTTACGCTACATCCTGGAATGGCTGCCAACACCCTTGCTCTGAACACCCCTGAAATCAGGCAGTTTTCTCTGTCACCTGATAAATGGCTCAAAGCAATATTCCCAAGTGTGGTATGATCTGCCTCTAAAATTCAGAGAGATCCACGAAATGCTATACATTATTTTTAGAGCTATGGGGCATAAGGGCCACAACTTCTTTTCTGCTTAGGAGAGGGTTTCCTGACATGCCAGACCCTGCTCCTGGGATACTGTGGTCTGTATGTTGTAGTCACAGATCTTTGCAGATCAAGACTCCCTGGTTGCCAATTTGGCTTTGCTTTTCCTCAGGGTAATTTCATTCATCTTGCCTCTGTCTGTCAAGTAACGCCACACAGCCTCTGCTGTCCTTATTGAAGCTATAAATCCCAGCCGTCGTCGGCATCTCCTACTGTGGAGGCTGTCTTGAAGGACACAGCACCAGGGAGCTTCAAAAAGATGCTGCTGTTCCCCTCGTCAGTGTAATGTCTGGGCCACCAAATGACTCTCTCCTGGGATTATTTTTATGTCCAATCTTGGGGTGTTACTGCTTTTTGAATCTTCTACTTAAATCTTCTAACAAAATCCCTGTAAACCCCTGGGAACCACCTCCCCAATATGCCATAATGTGGCTTCCTTGTGTCGTGACAATACATGGGACCTTGGGAAACTCTTATTTTCAGAAACCTAAGAGTAGATTCATAGTCACCATCTATTCTCAAAATTACCCACAATTTCAAGACTCATTTCATACACTTCCTGTCCCTTGGGTCTCAATCCAACAGGGATGGAAGTGAAACTAATTCCTTACTGGTTCCTGCTCTCTCTTATTTTCCTGAAATCCTGTCTGTTTTCTCCCCAGATCAGAGCTGGTTTGGCCCTCATTTGGGAGGTGTGTGGGGAGGTGTAGGAGCCACTGCCAGTGCTCATTGATACCTACTCTTCTTTTCCTTCTGGGCGTGTGAGAAATAGAACTTCTTGCCTCCATGCTGTCAACAGAGCCGTCTCACTAGTTCCCACTAGTAGTCTGGGGTCAGATATGTTGTATGTCACCCTGGAGCTGAGGCAGTCATGTTATTAGTCATCTCAGGCCGGCATAACAAAATACCATGGACTGGGTGGCTTAAACAGTAGGCCTCTGTTTCCTCACAGTTGTGGTAATAGGTGTTGGCAACTTTGGTTTCTGGTGAGAGCTGTCCTCTTCATTATAGACTGCTCCCTGATTGCTGTGACCTCACACTGCTGTCCCACAGGTGAGCAGGGAAGGAGATCCAGCACAAGTTCCTGTGCCTCTTCCACTTCTTATCAGGGTACTGTCCCCATCAGATTGGGACCCATCCGTAGGACCTCATTTCATATTAATCAAAATAAAGGTCCTGTCTCCAAATACAGTCACATTGAGGGCTAGGGCTTCAACATATGAATTTTGGGGTGACACAATTTGGTCCATAACAGGAGGGAATGTCTCCTGTGTCATCCTCCAACTTGCCTGGGCAACCCTGAAAGCCGTGTGTTCAGATGGCACAGATGTTCCAGATGGAAGGGAGCTGAGTGATGAGCCATGGCTTGGAAGGTGCTACCTTGGAGAGCCAATGGGACCACAGAGAACTTGGATTAAGGAACAATATGTATGTAGTCATGGAGCTATGGGGACTGCTTTGTTAATTTAAAATGAATGTGATGGGGGACTTCTCTGGTGGTCCAGTGGTAAATAATCCACCCTGCAATGCAGGGGATGCAGGTTTGATCCCTGGTCAGGGAACTAGGATCCCACATGCCATGGGGCAACTAAGCCCACGTGCTGCAAACTACAGAACCCATACCCTCTGGAAGCTGCACACCACAACTACAGAGCCCACACACCCTAGAGCCTGCGCACCACAACTAGAGAAGAGAAAACCCACACACCACAACTAGAGAGAAGCCCATGCACCACAACAAAGAGCCCGCGTGCCGCAACAAAAGATCCCACGTGCCTCAACAAAGATACCACGTGCCACCACTAAGACCCGAAACAGCCAAAAAAATAAAATAATATAAAATAAATAGATCTTTAAAAAAGTAAAATGAATGTAATGTTCAGATTCATGAAGCCATGGTATCTTTCATTTCTCAAAACATGACATTTTCTATACTCTCTCTTGCTCTGGCTCTCAAGTAGCTTTATTTATGTGCTACTCTCCAGGTACACAGAGATTTCTCATGGAATGAATTGTGTTGAACAAATAACAGAAAATTCCTCCCCTAAGGAGATTGGAGTCTGCAGGCGAGTCACCTAATCCAGAATGCGGAATAAAGAACAAGCATTGTGTGTGGGGTAGGGTTGTTTCTGCAAAGATCAGCAGCAAGGTGTTTTTTTAGCCTCACACAAAATTGATGCTATGGTTCAATGATTTATCAGTAAAATGAGACATTTAACAATGAAACAGGCCATTAGGAAGCCACCAGTGGGTCATTTCAGTAGGCATTTCCATTTTAAGGATGGCCTCAGCCTTGTAGCAGAGAATGACAGAGAAATGCTTACCCTTGCGGAGATCTCGGCATGGCTAAGCTATTTTTTACTGCCTTTACGTGGTACCTGAAGGGAACATAAGAGGACAGAGGAGCAAATACAGTCGGCCTTCCATCGCACCCGTGACAATACCATCTCCAATTATAGCCCTCCAAGAGATCTCTGAAACTGTGTTTCTGAAGTGGTCATTTATTAAAGGCTTAGGGCTCTTCTGATAATAAACTGGGAGGTTCTGTCATTCTCTCAGGGCTGAAGGAGACAGCTCTGGGGCTCAGTGTGTGATCAGGGACTGTGTGGGCTGAGGCAGGGGGGCAAGGTGCAGCTCAGGGCTGTGATTCAGCCCCTGAGTAATGAAGTGACAGGCTGGAGGTGACTTCACTATGTGTGATGCGGTGGCCCCATCCATCCACGAGAAGTGAGAGCACAGTGAGAGGGCAGGAGGCCTGTGATGGGAAAGGAAGCAGGATGTGCTGGCAGAGCAGGTGGTCTTGGGAGTGAGAGAGGTGTATGAGTGAATCCTGGATGAACAGGGAGATTTAGGACAGGTTACCCAGCTTCTCTGAGCCTCGATTTCCCCATCAGTAAAATGGGGATAAGAACAGTGCCTTACATAAGATCTGTGGTGTGTATTTGATAAAATGATGTGTAACTGAATCACTTGGCCACACAGTAGAAATGAACACAACATTGTAAATCAACTGTATTTCAATGAAATATAAAAAATTAACAAATAAAAAAATACTTTGGATTAAAGTACTGAGCCTAGTACCTGACAACAACCACAATAGTAATAACAACATTCACTTCTGTGACCAGCTGCTAGGTGCTTATATATATAAAATCATATAAAATCTTCCACTTAAAGTCTAACTGTTAGCTCAAGAGGGATATGGAAGTAAAATAATATCTTCCTTATAATCCCTATGGAACAACTTTAGTGTTTTGGCTGCTTGACAGTCTAGGAGGATGGTTTAGGGGGGAAATTATAGTGGGTGTTTCAGTGTGTGAGTTGGGATGGTAGAAATATTTACCATCTTCCTCAAATATGTGGAGATCAGTTGAGACAGTACCTATTCATGTTATAAAATACTAGACATTATTAATGATAATTATGTGGTATAGATGCTATGCATTTGATAGTTTCAACTGGTTTTTCTAAAATCAGATATTCAAAGATTCCTTAGTCCCCTGGGGCCTGTTTGGGTACATCAGGGAACTGGAATAAGTGGGTTTTTTTGTCTCTTTGTTTGTTTTTTAATTAATTTATTTTATTTTATTTTTGGCAGTATTGGGTCTTCGTTGCTGCTTGCGGGCTTTCTCTAGTTGTGGTGAGCGGGGGCTACTCTTCATTGTGGTGCGTGGGCTTCTGATTGCGGTGGCTTCTCTTGTTGCAGAGCATGGGCTCTAGGCGCACAGGCTTCAGTAGTTGTGGCACACAGGCTTAGTTCCTCCGTGGCATGTGGGATCTTCCCGGACCAGGACTCAAACCCGTGTCCCCTACATTGGCAGGCAGGTTCTTAACCACTGCGCCACCAGGGAAGCCCTGGAATAAGTGTTTTATATGAGGATTGTTTTTCATGTGCCAATAGGCTAAGGGGGTGTTATAAACATAACGTAGAAAACCAAAGTTATGCCTGCCCTCAAGGACTTCACACGAGAGAATGAGGTATGCAAAAAGGTGAATCACCATAGTGAGGGGTGGATGCAATAATAGCCCAGATATTAGTATCAGGGAGGAGAGTCATTGGTAAGACCATTTTGTTTGTGGGGTTATTGGTGGCAAGCAACAGAAATTATTTGTGGGTATTTTAAACAGAAGAGGAACTTTTCAAGACTACATTAGGTAGGCCACTGAATTGCTTGGAAGAATAGAAAACTAGGTTGGCAAAATAGGCAGAAGAAAAGGGAAGCCAGAAACTACAAACCAAATCCTGCCAGTGGGTCAGTCTGCTGAGGATGGCGTGGCTGTCCCCACTAAGTATCAGTGCACTGTCCTCAACTGGCACCACCACTGGCCCAGGGTGCTGCCCGTGATCCACTCTGGACTCAATGCCTTTGGCATGTGCACCTGTTTGATAGAATGTAGGTCTCATCCTTTCTCTCTTGCTGCAGGGGACCTGGGGAGTGAGTCTTTGGCAGCTTCTATAGTTGGAGCAGGTTCTTTTCCTCTTATAAATATTATTTGTAAAGTGACGTAAATTCTCCAAAGGTAGGAAGGGAGTTCAGACACTGGCCAGCCAGAAACACATGTTGCAGATACTGGAGGTCACGTTTTCATCTTTGCTGGTTTTCTTGTGCCTATCAATAAACAGCAAGTTGATTGATTATCATTTCATATTTATGGATGAATATATGTTAAGCTACCATTACATGCTATAGTAATTGATCAAAAGAAGATCCCCTATACCTCCATAAGCTGTGTGTTTGTTCCTTGTTTCTTTCCAAACCAGGCATGAGATGTGCACTTACACAAGCTCCCCAACTCAAATCATGGCTCCGTACCAAAGAACTAATAAGCAAGCCCAAGTTTCTTTTGTTTTTTGTGTTTTTTTGAATAATTACTTTACCTATTTCTTTCTTACCAATTCAGGCAACATACTTTTTCTCAAGGAAATTACATTTGCTTATGAATGTAAGTGAATAAGCAGAATGACAAGAGTTTGCTTCAGCTAGAATTAGATGGATATTGCAATTATTGGAGGAAAGAACATTTTCCTAAATTCAGCTATGAATCCTCTACAGATCAAAACAAGGACCGCTTGTAAGATGGTTCTCTTGCTTTAATACATATTATATTTTGTGAGCATATAAAAACCTCTTGTTATGTGGTAAAATACTCTTTTTGGCATTGAGAGAAACACATATATTCTGAATTTCATCATGATAGGGAGAACAGATAAGCTGAGATTTTTGGGTCAAAAAAGGGGAGATTATGAGCTTTGAAAGTGTGTGTGATAAATACTGAAAAGGTACTGTCATGGATGTTTTTGCAGCTCAAAAGTATATTAGACCTGGAGTCTCCACTTAGGATTATAACTAGAGTTTCCTGGCCATGTTCTGCCAGGCCCTGTTATTGAAATGGAGCAGGACCCTATGGTCCTTGCCCCGCCACGTCCTCAGCCTGCCTTTTGTCTGTGGAAAAACTTGAGTCGAAGAATAAGTCTAATCAGAGAAGTGAGAAAATGCAGAAACAAAGGAAAACAGTCCAACAAGACTAAATAATAAAAGTTCAGTCATTAAGCAAAGTCAAGGACCTTTTGTTCCTTTTCAAGGGCTAAAGATAATATTCTGAGCCATATTCTGTGAGCTGTCTTATACACTGAAACCCCCACCAGGTGCAAGAAGTTAATACATGATGACCAGACTGTAGCCATGACATAAGCTGCCACAATTCTGAGAACTGGCCTCAAAGAAATGGGAACAAACCGACCCTGGAACTGAACACTAGCTGTACTTAAAACAATCAACTTGATGGTGGCCAGACCACCGATGACCAGTGTCAAGATGACTGTCAGAGCTGACTGTGCTGTTTCTGCATGTAGCCCCCTCCCTCTGTCTATAAAAGCTCTTGCCCACTGATTGTCAGGAGTCCAACCACCAGTTGCCAGCCTCCAAAATAAAGCAAGCTTTCCTTTCCACCAGCCTTGTCTCTTTATTGGCTTTTGAGCAGCGGGCAGCTGGACCTACTTTTGCTAACAGATTTTGGTTCCCAGCGTGAGGCTGGGCTCTCGCGATATCTGGCTCCCGGGTTTTCCGGAGCAGGGCCGCCGGCATAAAGAGGCTTTGGGATGGCTGCGAGGACCTGTCTGCTCGTGGCTCACTGGCCCTGACCTGAGAGGGGTCTGGCAGGGACATTCCTAGCAGCTGCTCAAACCTTTTATTTGGGGGCCCCTCAGTGTTTCTCCGCTGCTTGGCACTGGCTGCCAATGTATGCTTTCCCTTGCTGGAACAGAAAGATGCCTCTGGAAGAGCTGACAAGCTCCAAGACCAAGTAAGTCCACCGGTGTGCACCCGGCAAACTTCTCTTTTGAGCACGAAGTGTGATTTGGGTGTTTTGCCAGTTGGTTCTGACGTCAAGGCCCGTTTGTGAGCACAAAGTGCTATTTGGGCGTTTTTGCCAATTGGTTCTGACGTGTGTCTGACGTTGAAGACCGTTTGTGTTGTTAAGTGTTTGTTTGGGACTCCATATGGGTCATCCTCTCCATGATTTGTGACTGTTCTGCCTTTTGGTGTGTGAGGGTATATTCCATTTGTGTGATTGGTATTCTTGTTGCCTTTTGTAGAATGGGAACAATATATGGCAACGGTATTCTTTAGACTCTGGAGAAAATTGGTTAAGATGAAACTCTTCTGAAACTCCAAAACTGATTCTTTTTGCATATGCAGTTGGAGAAAACTAGCTTGATAAAATACTTTTTTCAGAATCTTGACCCTGAGAGAACAGTGTTACCACTTTCGGTAACATTAGGTGCCCCTTTTTACGTTTCTGTTAACATCCCATGATCCACTCTTCTCCAGCATCTATCTCAATTTTTAGTTTACTTGTTTGTTTCCCTAATAGTTGATAACCTTTTTGAGGGCAGAAACTGTGTTCGTTCTCTCTAGAATTGCTAGCTTTTACCGTGGCTCTATCAGTATCTAATGACTTGAACATAGAGAGCTGAATAGTGTCATGGAATTAAAGTAATTATGTTTTATGCAGAGTAATATTCCAGTCAAACAGTAGGTTTTGAGTATGTACCATGAGCCTGGTGGTGTGTTAGGTAATGCTGCTAGATGTGACATGTAACAGACATGATTTGTCTTTCTTGGATCTTGGAATCCAGAAGAATGTTCTTCAAGGAACAAGTAATGTAAAATTATATATGGCTCAAGGGATAGAGAAGAAGTTCCAAAATGCATTTCTGGCCAGATGATTGTGAATTATGTAAATGAGCAAAGATATTAATGTGTTATGTAGAAATGCTGCTGATAAACATAGATTTTAAAATCATTCTACAGTTTTTATTTAAAATCTCGTCTAGTTAGCAAACAGTGATGACAGCATCTCACTGCTTCCCTCAACAATATATAATCTATACATGAAAAATGGACATATATTAAATTAAGGCTATAGAAGGAAATCACATCCTCCAATATACTAGAACAAAGAGGGATGGATAAAACAGAAAGGTGAAAATGTCATAAATGGATAACATAAATATTATGAGTTTTCCTAAGGTATTTGTTCCTGAGGAATAATCAAGGACTTTTTCATGATGGCCATTCTGGCCAGTGTGAGGAGGTACCTCATTGTACTTTTGATTTGCATTTCTCTAATAATTAGCGATGATGAACATCTTTTCATGTGTCTATTGGCCATCTGTATGTCTTCTTTGGAGAAATGTCTATTTAGGTCTTCTGACCATTTTTTGATTGGGTTGTTTGTTTTTTTGTTATTGAGTTGTATGAGTGAGCTGTTTGTATACATTGGAAATTAAGCCCTTGTCAGTTGCATCGTTTGCAAATATTTTCTCCCATTATGTAGGTTGTCTTTTTGTTTTGTTTATAGTTTCCTTTGCTGTGTAAAAGCTTATAAGTTTGATTAAGTCCCATTTGTTTATTTTTTATTTTATTTCTATTGCCTTGGGAGACTGACATAAGAAAACATTGGTAAGATTTATGTCAGAGAATGTTTTGTGTTTGTTCTCTTCTAGAAGTTTTATGCTGTCATGTTTTATATTTAGGTCTTTAGGCCAGGCATAAGAATTACTCTTGATTTCTTTTTTGATAGATTACTAGACTTCTAGATCAGATGATTGAAAAAAAATCAAGGTCTTCATTAATTTCAGCAAGTCATTTGACAGTTTTTACTGATCTCCTGTTGACAAATTGGAACTCCGTCAATAAAGAATGTGATTGTGAGGTTTTACTCTGAGAGTGGCCTAGGATGCCCTGTCCTACCCTTGTCCCTCCCCTTTCACAAAGCCAAATGTAGGCTGAAAAGGTGTGCAAATGCCTGAAAACTGAGGATCACGTATTAATATGGAATTCAAGATGGTTTAAGCTGGTTGGAACAAACAGCCCAAACCAAGACAACTCCATTTATCATGATTAAATTCAGATACAATTGTTTAGGTTAGGAAACAAAGAAGAACAGAGATGGGGAGACCTATCTGGGCTGCTCTCAACATATACATGAACAGATTTTTATACAAATCAAGTCTTCTGCTAGGGAACAGAATGATGTAGCTGTTAAGCATTCTAATTTTTCTATGGATGGCATTAATAGCAGGTTAATGTGAAATCTGAGGGACCTGAAGTTTCTGTCCTAAGCTGGGCTTCTCAGTTCACACCAGAGAATGGTATGTAGTAGCTGATTCAGTGATAAACCAAGAGGAGAGTGATCAGAGAACTTCCCTGAAATTAAAACAAAACCCAAAACTTCTCTGATGGTACTGTGGATATTTGGCTTAAGGGAGAAAGATTTTAGGGCCACACTGATAACAATTTTTATTTATAAAGGGCTTTTATGTAGAAGAAAGAATAGATTAATTTTGCATTATTCTAGCAGATGGTAGAAATTGTAATAAGGATGTGGAATGTAATTCATGACAAAGAACTTTTTAGCTATTAGAACTGTGTGAAATTGGGGTAGAAAGTCTTAGGAGGCACTGAGCTCCCGTGATTGTTAGTGTTCAGACGTGTAACTGACAGCTCTCCAGGTGGGGATTTTTACATGGAGGGAAAGTTGAATTGAATGGTAGTCTAAAGACTTCTAACTCTGGGGTGGTCTGAGCTTGTAGATTCTGTTTGTGTTTATTTTTTAACTCCAGAGGCTAACTTTTAATATCTTAAAATCACCCTTATGTTACAAGATGTCTTGCTAAAGATAGTAAACAGAATCCATTAGGAGGAGACAAAATGCATTTGGCTTGCTGTTCTTTGATAGGTCTTAGCTGAGATTGACATTAACTGTGGCATATGTATGTGTCAGGTTCTACCTTTATTCATGATTGTTGCTTTTTGCTGTATATGATTTTTTTTTTGCTGTATATGTGTATATGTCATTCTTCACATATTCCAATCTTTCTTTTAACTCCCCTCAGAGTTAGCTTTAACAATGAATAAAAACTTTAAATCATTACATTTTACTATGCTTTTAAATAACTGGAACAAGAGTTTTGTATTTGAATTGAATTGTAATTCTAGGTGGCACACTGATTGTTAATGTAAACTTTCATAGCCTAGGCATGTAGGCAACATTTGGCACACTTATACTCTGCATTAATACTATAATTATGACCATGTTTATTGTATATTTTGTCATTTGTGGGACATACTTATGATCACTTTATGTGCTTTATCTTGTTTAATCCTTACAAAAATTCTAATAACACTCCCATTTTATAGATGGGGAGACTACTGTTTAGAGAGTATAAGCTGTTTTTTATGGTGATTCAGAGCAAAGGCTTTTCTTTTACCTTGTTATCACCATAGGGTAGCAAGATTTATTTTGCATACACAAGAATCTGCAGTTCCATTCCACCATCCCCCTCCAACCTCTCAGGAGCAGACATTTCTGGAATTTTCTTTAAAGTACCTTCCCCCACCTTTAAAAATTTTTTTTGGTACACATGAAAAAAATAATCAGGCTTTTTATTTTTGACTAATTATTTCGTCTTTCCAGCCTATTTTACAAGTTTCAGTTCTAAACATTTAGGCCTCCTTCCAAAGTTAAGTTTTTAAGATTTTTGCACTTAGGTAATTCTAACTATGCCACGTTCCCAGCTATCATCCTCCCTAAAATGTCTCCAAGACTGAACGATAGTCAATCAACTGGGACCATTCGATGGAGTCCACAATGGGTAGAGTTCTGACCTAGTTGCCGTGGAGAGTAACCCAAGAAAGAGAAGACTGTCAACCTACTGAAACACAAAGTCATGTAGGAACGCTTTCAGAGGGATGTACATAGAGCAGGGATAAATTAATCAAATGGTAGGGGTCAACTAGCTAATCTGTTGTATTTCTATAGAACGTTGACAACCATGGCTGAGCTTATTATTAAAGGTTTTTCAATGCAAATATTATGAGGCATTCTGCAGTCAGAGCAGATTCCCTACCTTTTTATTTGTTCCAGCCATGCAAGATTAGTCATTGATTTCAGCAACAAGGAGCACATACAGTATTGTCACCTGCCGTTGATTGCCTTTCTCTTGTTCACCGAGCATGCGACAGGAGACAGCAAGGTTACTTAGTGGGATATATTAATTCAGCCAAGTATCTAAATACACAGCCAAGCCTATTGAGATAAGGCTGTGACATATCTATAGCAGTTTCCCCACCCTCTTCTTGTTTATGTGACTGAATTTGCTTTCCTTGTGGATAAATCCTTTGAGAGCCACTCTCATTGGGTACCCTATTGCAGAGGGGCCAGAGATGTATCTAAGTCATTAGTTATTTATTAGTTTGGGGACCATAGAAAAAATGCTTTAGTGAAAACCTCTCTCTCGCTCACTGGCTCACTGTCTTTCCCTGTCTCCCTCCCTCCCTTCCTCCCTTCCTGGCTCCCATAAGTATATGTTCACTCTTATGCCCATTTCTCAGTTAAAATAGAGTTTGGTGTAATTAATTGGCTCCTAAAATCACAGAATGGGGCAAGTCCTCTCTATGCTATAATTCTGTAGGGAGACGGATTGTAAAAAAAAAGATTTTGATGAATGGGTGCTCCAAATTTCCATTGGAAAGTCTCTAGCCAAAAGTCTCATGCTATTCAGAGACATGATTATCTGATTGGATGCAGAGCTTGGCAGAAATCACTTTTTAACTCAGACGTGGGATGGCGACAGAGTCTCATTACGTTAATTTTATTTACAGGGCAGCCTGGTTTCCTGTGCTGCGAGCTGGGTGCTTATTCAGCTGCCTTGGCTTAGGTGGGTTTTCTGCACAGCATATTTTTGTTTCCAAACCATTTTGGCCCTGGAAAGATGTCTGGCCTCGTTTCACTTTCGTAAACTCTGATGAAAGCCACAGAAGTTTCCAGGGAGCCAGAGCAAGCCACTTGTGGGGCCCTTCCTTGCACTGTGTGAATGGCTACTGGAGGGTGGGTTCTAATCAGAAGACACTCCTGTTTCCTGAGGCTTTTGCCTTCACATAAGAAGGGAATGTTGTCACTGAACGTGGCATGAACCTCTCTGTGCCACCTCCCAGGAAGGGCTGAAAGCCACTAGATCTGCGACTTTTCTTTATGGGTAGATGTGGGGTCTTATCACACACCCTTGGCCTCCCCCAGGATGCTCTGTGTTCATACTTATTACAAAGGATGTGGAAAAACTGAAAAAAGAGTCTGGATCTGGCTTTGAAGCTGCTACTACTGTTTTTGTTCCGTTTGCTTCTCTAAGTACTAATGTTCGTACACATTATAGGGTACCTACACATATACCTTCTCATGGAAGCATTGTAACACATGGATGAAGGACGTGGAAACAGTGATGTTATTTCATAGAATAGCCTCAAAGGGGCCATTTTATACAGGTCACCCTGCTCAAAAGTGCTGGAGGTGGAATTTAAAGTCTCTGACAAGTAGTCAATGATTTCTTTTTTCTCACTCAAGAATGGTCCTAATCAAAATTAATATGTTAATTAATATGTTAATCTGAATAAGTTATTAAATTTATCAGGATAGACATTGTATCACATTTGGAAAACAATGATAGATTAGACTACTCAGATCACAAGAAGATACTGATGACTGCTGAGAAATCAAATCAGAGCTAAATTTACATTTATGTTCAGCAATAAAAATTCAATTCAATTATTTCAAAATATACAAAATTGTATTTTGTGTTGGGTGTGGCTGCATTGAATAGGCTGTAAATGAAAGGGACTGAGGTTTCCTGATGTAGGAGTGCTGACAAAGGGCTTCAACAGCCCTGTTTTTAATGATACAGGCTTAGTTTGTTCTGAAACTGAGGTATTTGCATTTCAGGGCTGTGAAAATGCACTTATTTATGAATATATAGGCATGAACTGTTCGTAGAGTTCATCCCAAACCAACTGGGACCAAAAGCTCCTTTTTACCAAGCTCATGCTGTCTCTGGGTCCTATGCTGAGTACTTTGCTGATGTTATTTTGTGATTTACTAGTCACTACCAGGTAGCAGGTTAGGGACCACTAGCCTGATGACGACATGGGGTCCCAGAGAGTAAAGGACTTTGCCCGTACCTGCAACTCCTGCAGCCACTGCCCCAGGCACCCAGCAAGGTCTCCTGCTCTTGTCTCGATGGGTCTTCTTAACCCAAAGCTGCTTCAGTTACCAGGACGCAAGGGAGATGCCCCCCTCCCCACAAGAATGCAAAACTCAGGTTGAATAGGAATTAAAATGTCAGGCATTTATATTTGTTTTAGGGCAGGCTTGGAGAAATAGGGACTTTCAACAATTTATCTTTCATGCTGGAAAAAAGGAAAAAGAAAGTAAGAAAAAAAAAGAAAGAAAACAAGCATTTGCTTCAGTGACTAGATGTATAAAGGCTAAGATGTTTCTCTTATACTGAAAGATCTGGGTAATTGCCTCAATTTTCCACTTCTCTTTTTGTGTGCAGACATGGCCTAATTTTTTTTTTTTTTTCGGTACGTGGGCCTCTCACTGTTGTGGCCTCTCCCGTTGCGGAGCACAGGCTCCAGATGCGCAGGCTCCTGACGCGCAGGCTCCGTGGCCATGGCTCACGGGCCTAGCCGCTCCGCAGCATATGGGATCTTCCCGGACCGGGGCATGAACCTGTGTCCCCTGCATCGGCAGGCGGACTCACAAGCACTGCGACACCAGGGAAGCCCAGACATGGCCTCATTTTTTTAGAGCTTTTTCAACCAATAAGTTTCCAATATATTTGAAGTTTTCAATTGTCTCAAGTAGAACGTAATAAGATCCTTTTCTTTGGGGCATCTTGTAAACATATTTTTAAAGAATTATTAAAATATGCGTACTTAGCACTGTTAGCAAATATTCACAACCCTTCAACAGCAGCTGCTTTGAGGGATGATAGAAACTGTGCAGCAAGTTAGGACGACAATAAACCATTAACACTACACATCAAGGATAAATGTCATTTTTCTGCCTGCTTCCCACCTCTTACAAAAAGTAAGCTCGATTTTGTACTAAACACGTCTCAATTGTTATTTTAAAAACATAATTATCTTGATTCTTCTTAGAGACTCAAAACTGTTTCCATTTTTCCAGATTTTTAAGGTTGACAAATTAAAACAGGATAGTTTAGAACTGATTTCTTCAGCAGCTGAGATTGTTTTCTGTAACATTTTGTTCAGAAACAATTTCCATAGTAGAATCATCAACCAGAAAATCAGGACTGATACAGAGAAAGCTATAGCCAGATGGGGACCACAGTTGGGTGGCAAAGTGTTTGGAATATAAAGAAGAAATGTCTGTAAATTTCATAATGGGGAAATTGAATGAGCAGTTCAAATTTATGATCTCAACCCTGTGATTGAGCCAAAGGCAACTCTTGGCACTTGAGTCCTAGTACATCTTCCTTGTTCTACTAGATTTCCTGACTTCAGGGAACCCAGCTGGTGGATGGGAAAAGTGATGGTAATAATCATGGTTCAAATCTGCAGCTAATGTCACCTAACTTCTGATTTTACTCTCATTTTATTATCTCAAATGACTATCTTAATTTACCTCAGCAGGTTGAATTTTTAGAAATTTGCTTTTATATGATGATTACCTTAACATTCAGAAAATAATGCAAGACTACATTATTACATATTCTTATATGCATAACATATTGAAAGATTTCATCTACACTCAGTGCCCACAGATTTTAGCTGATATAGCTGCAACATACAGCCAAGAAAAAAAGCCTTATTTCAGGGTCCAGAAGTAGTTGATAAACCTTCAAACAATTAGCAAGAAGAGCTCCTGCATCTTTTTCTCCATGTTGTTCAAAATGTTCTAAGCAAGATTGGGACATGTAATGCAGAGGAACAGGAGTTTGGGTCCTGCCTTCAAAGGTAATAACTGGTTTTCAGTAAGGAATGAGGCTCAGTGAGAGGTGGCTATGAAATAACCACTCCTCATTCCCAAATGAAACATTGAATCCTGGACCCAGGAGAGCAGGTGAAAAAATGGTGGATCTGTCTTGCCCTTTCATTTCTTTGGCATTGGTTGTTCGTTCATGCATGCATGCATGCATGCATGCATTGAGTCATTTGACAGTTGAATGCCCATTTTCCGCCACCCATTGTGCTAATTGCTGGGGACAAAACAGTGAACAAAATTGAAATAGTTCTATTCTCCATGGAGTTCAATGGAGGATATAGATAAATCAATGGGCAGTTACCATAAAGTTTGCCAAGCCCATGGTAAAATTGTGTAGGGTGATGAGGGTGCATGTAGCAAAAGCATCTAACCCAGACTGTGGGGTGGTGGTAGGGGGTCAGGAGGCTTTCCTGAGCAAGTGATATTTGTCCTGAAATCTGAAGAGTTGGTTAGGCCAAGGAGTATGGGCTTAGCAAGGTGGGATGTTGTCTCTCCTTAAACGTTTATCTAAAATATGGGATTCAGGGAACAGAAGAATGCTCCAGAAGAATCCTCTTCTGTGAAGGTCACCTTATATCTCTACCAGGAGATAAACTGCCACCTCAGGACATTTGTTTTTATGTAGATTATGGACGTTGAGACAGATCAGTTAAATACACAAAGTCTTACTGCTAAAGAGTGATTTTTAACTGGAGCTGTTTATACTTGGGAATGTCCAACTAATCCATCTTTGTTTGGATTGACTCGTTAAGAAAAGAACTGGGCTTCCCTGGTGGCGCAGTGGTTGAGTCCACCTGCCAATGCAGGGGACACGGGTTTGTGCCCTGGTCTGGGATGATCCCACATGCCGTGGAGCAGCTGGGCCCGTGAGCCATGGCCACTGAGCCTGTGCATCTGGAGCCTGTGCTTCACAATGGGAGAGGCCACAACAGTGAGGCCCACGTACCGCAAAAAAAAAAAAAAACAAAAAAACTGACAGTTCTGTACAAATTTATTCATTCTAGTCTCCATGGTCATCTCAAAATCACTGAAAAAAATCAGGGCATCTAAAGTTTAATGGAATCCCTAGAGAAAAATTTCAAAGTTTCCTTGGACTTGACATTGGTTAACGCTTACCAAATATAGTATACAGTGTTTGGGCTCAGGTGGGTAGGGAAATTTAGATGGAGACATAAATTCTGAAAATGTCTACTATTTTCTGTCCTTCGTCTACATGAAAAAAAACCTTGATAGCAGTAAAGAAATCAACCTGAGAAGCAGATTATCCCGTGTTTTTGAACTTGTAATTCTGTATCACCCACAAAATTGTGTGAATTCCTATTTAACGTTTGTATTTATTTGTTCAGGTTGACACTAGGTAAGTTCCAATCTTCTGCCCAAACAAGCTGAATGACTAACAACACTTTTTCTGTTGAATATCACATCAGCTATAAGCCACACGAAAGGATAAATACATACTTACTGGAATTATTGAATGTGAAAAAAATCACTTAATAGTCCCTTAACAAAATCCTGAAATATTGTTGAATATGTTGTCAATAGTGGCAGTTTTTAAAACTTGGGCTAAACTTTAACCTGCTCTTTAAAAGAATTCATTAAAATGCTACTAAATGGTTTCATGGAAAACGTGTTTGCTTTGGTCCGATTTAATAAACATGTGTTAATCTCCTTGTATGCACAGTTCAGTGTAACCTTCCCACCCCTCTGGGTCAGGGAGAGCTTTAAACACTCAGGTAGAGCACCTCTTCATTCAGCTGTGGCAATGGCATTCCTCTATCAGAATTTTGTGTTTTCTTGTAACATTTCCCCCAGTTTTATTACATTCTATCAAAAGAGTACAAAGTGATCACAGAAAATTTAAAAAATAAATTATCTGTATTCCCATTATCTAGTTAGAATCATTTTACTGTTTTGTTCTCTTTTAATTCATATTTTTTTCTGTATCTAAATTAGGATTCTGATATATTTATTACATCTATTATTTACTAATGTGCTTTTACCAGGTTAGTAAATAATCTCCATGTCATGAGCATTTCCTTATTTTTACATTTTTTCAGGACTGTGATTTTCAGTAGCTGAATTCACTCTATGAATGAAGTCATGTAAACAATCATGTATTGTTGGGCATTGAATTAACTAGGGGAGAGGCTCCGCAGATGTCACAAAGAGACCTGAGCTTTGGTCATTCAGATATGACAGAAGCTGACAACACAGAGAGAGGCAGGTGGCCTCGCTGTGATAGGGGGCTTTGCTCTGTGAGGTCCCCTAGAAATCCAGATTTCTTCTGTATTGCTTCTCTACCATCTCCAAGGGTGTTGCCTTCTTTTGTGTGCTTGGAATTATTTCGTGAGCTCCATGCCCTTGCCCTTTATAGGAAAGGCAAGTTACTTTCTTATAAAAATGTCATCTGATAAAACCTGGGGAGGAGAGTGGTGGTGTTTTTACAAAGTGAAGGAGAAAATGGAGAGTGGGGAGGAATTAATAATATCTGCTGTAGGCATATAGATTTTTTCTTAGTTTTTTCTATTGTAAATATCATATAGAACTTTCTTGTATATTAGTATTAATGTGCATATTTGATAACTGATTTGAGATAAATATGGAATATTAGGTAAACATATGTTTTTACATCTTTTCATCTATACTCTTTGAATGCCTTTCAGAATGCTTCCATCTTGGTTATTAACTTTTATTTTAATCATTGAGATTCTTTAGTTTAAAATGGCATTTCATCACAGTATTCATTTGCATTCATTTCATTACTAGTAAGCTTGAGTATTTTTCAGGATTATTGATCATTTATTTGTATTTTGTGATTTAGCTATGGCTATTCCTGGCCAGTTTTTCTTAGAATTACTTTTTCTTCTGATTTGTCAAATTCTGATTACCTCTTGTGATACATATGACATATATTTTCCCATGTAATCATTTTTCTTTTAGTTGTATTTATTCTTTCATTAGAGTTTTTTATTTTTATGTTTGTGAATCTATCCATATTTTCCATGATATCTTGTTGCTTCTTTTTGTTTGTTTTTTTGTGTTGCTTAGTAAGACTTACACAAAACTGAATTGAGATAAATAATTGCCATTTAAAAGAATTATTTTGCTGTTTTTCCTTATAGTAACATCTTAAATCTCTGTGGTTGAAAACCAACAAACATTTTTTTGATCATTGTTTTTCACTGAATTACCCAACAAAATTTTTATTAGTTGTTGAGTATATGCCAGGCATTCTTCTAAGTAGATGCCATATACCTCAGAGCTTGTGCAATGAGCATGATATTGATATTAATGAATTCCATCTTTCTCCAAGAGTTTGAAATGCCATTTTATCCATACATAAATTCTTATATATTTTGGATCTGCTTTTGGCTTTCTTTTCCATTAGAGTTTGTTACTTTCTACTCTGGTATCAGCCTTAGATGGGGTTGGGGGGAAATATGTCCTAATTAATACAAAAATCAAATAAAACTCAAGATTCAATGAAACAAATCTCATCTAAATTCCTGGTATGAGGGTGATAATGTTAATATTATTTTGTTACATAGTTTTGAGGGAGCTATTAAAAAACAAAATAAAATAAGAAAGTATATTTTTGTGTTATATACATTTTAATACTCAATTATTAGGATAACCAGTTTTTAATTGAAAGGATCAGGTGTGGCAATGCAATCCTTCAACTGTCATTAAAATATGATAGGATCCCAGATAACTGGGTATAATAAAAAGTATAATAATAGTTTATAAGCAGAAATTTCAGTAATTGGCACAACTGCCATCGCCCACATATATTTTTTCTGCTTTCATCTTTATTTTATATTGTGTAAAATTGCTACATGAGTAAATTCTGATGCATTATGCATATTGTGATTAAATATTTGCCCTCATTAATTATTTTATTCTAGTGCCTTACGTAGTTACCTTTTTCAATGTTTTTAGACTTGAATATATAATAGAGATATATATATATATAACATAGACTCTTTACAAATATGTACTTACCCTTTAAAAATTACTTTAATACATAATTTTATCATCATAATTATACCTGTTGCCAAGGTAGTTGAGTGTTTCTCTGTTATTTGTCCAAGTATTTCAACTTGTTGTCAGATTTCATCTACTATCATCAGTGACTATATTCTGTTATTATGCTACATTGCAATCATCTTCTTTTCAATCAAAGACTATTTTCAAAATCTAGTCTCATAAAAATGAACTACCATCAATTACATTTTGAGCTACATAATCTCAGCTGGATAGATACTGTGTGAGACTCTTTCCAGCCATCTTACTGTATCTTAGTTAGTGATAGATTTTCTGATGGTTGATTCTCTAACTTTCAAAATATTGATCATTTAAAGGCAAGCATTTTTTCATGACCTAACCTGTATTGGTTATGAGCTGAACTCCAAACTTAGCCATGGAACTCATTTCTCCATTTGGTGGTACATGAGTAATGCAACTGAATCATACTTATCTCTCACTTTGTGCCACAATTCTATCGTTTATTTGGCATTTCGGATGATAAGTTAGGAAATGTTTTCTATTCCCTCATTAAATTTAAAGGTTTTTTTAAAAAAATTATGATTTGCCATTAGCAATTACAGATGACTGTGCCAAAAGCAGATTTGAGATCACTAAATTAATGCAGTTCTCTTTACACTATCTTACACAAAGTGCCCAAATTCTATCATTTCATTACAGGAATCCTGTGAAGTGAGACGCGTAACAATGTTTTGTAGTCTGTGGGCACTGGGAGGTTCCGAAATGTGACGTGACAGCCAAAATCACACAGTTGGAAAATGTCAGACACATTCTTGAATTCCAGCCTCTGACTTTAAGTCCAGGACTCTTCATTATATACTAAACAAACAAACAAACACCGCCCCCCCGCCGCCAAAAAAAAAAACCTGTGTAGTATGATATTGACTGATGTTACCTTTTGGGGTGTTATTGTTTACCAAAGCTACTCACTTGAGTTGAGAATTGAATAATTATATAGTAAAGGCTTTACTTAGTAAATGAAATTGGTTACAATAAATAGAGAAAATGTGTTCATTTTGTATTGAACATTGACTTGCCTTTAGGTTCTGTTTTCTCTGCTTTTGAATTTATAATTCTAACCTATTACAAGTAAAACAAATTTGTCTCTTCATTTGTTGTTGATTATATTTAGCTTTTAAATTTAAAATATTACTTTGTGTTTATTAGTTTTAGATGGGCTGAATACTGGAAATTTTGAACAGATTTTAAAAAATGAGTTATAGGTAATTTCAGCATCTCGAGATTACAAATATTGGAGATATTTTTGTCAATCTGTATGTATATGTATATACATATACACATACATATATATACACATACATAAACACACGTATACACAAACATACTTAAAAATACATACAAACATTTTCTTCTTTTTCAAACAAAATTGGGAGTCTGCTGTTTATTTAGAGTATTGTAAATTTCCCGTACGCTTTGATAACATGATTTTAACATTTGTATTATATCAATTTAAACAAACCATGTCCATTTCTCCTTTTACCTGTATTTTCATTGAATTGCTCAAACTATGTTTTTATTACTACTAATAAATTTTACTGTAATATAGTAATAAAATTTAGTAATTTTATTACTGAATTACTACTATGACAGGATACAAAAAGTGACAACTTTTAACAAAAGAACATTTTAGTTAATAATATTATAGACTTTGTCTCACTAAGCAAGATAAAGCAGTGATGCCAATAATAATAGACCTTTTAAGCCCATACAGATCAATAAAAAATAAGATGGAGATCTTTACAAGACATGGACTGCTGATAAACACAACTTCAGGATCCTCTATAAAGTTGAGCCTGGGCATGCAGTGGAACATCTGTAATGTTCCGAGGATGTTTTGAGAACTTAACCATATGGCTTTTTTTAGGAATAAGCATCTTTAGATAGTCAAAAGGTCCAAAAGGGTCACTAATGCTACTTTCATCACCCACTCATCCTCTTGGTGAATGTACGTCTGTAAGAATTTTTGGCCCTGGGACTAGAGGTAGCAGATTAGGGGGTGCCACTTCTTTCTTTTGTTTTGGCCACACACAGTAAATAAGACTGTGTTCTTTTCCAAGGACTGAGCCTTGAATGTTCAATTCAATTGCCTTTCATGTGTAGCTTAAGAAAGATTGTGAGAACATTTTTCTTTTGGCTCTTAATTCCTCTAACTACTTCCAAGTCTGGCCATCCAGAAAATCCTAAAGATTATCTTTAAGTTAAAAAAAAAGAAAGAATTTAAATCAAGACTGAACAAAGATATTGATGCCTCTCTTGTAAGTTGGTAAATTGAGAAAACTTTTCTATCTTCTCTTCCTGGAGGGGAATATGGGAGAGGACAAACTCCAGGTTTTATTTGGAATTATCTGTGACTTTCACTCTAGGTCATTACTATTTATTTACATAATTTCATCAAGTATTTTGATATTTGCATACTCTGTCTTTGCCATATTGAAAACATTTTTTTCACCTGGGCTGGGAGTCCGTTTCATTAATTTCTCAGTTGTGAATTTATTGTCCTCTTTCTTTGCTTGATCTAGTCTCATTTATACTAGATCTTGCTATAATTACTTAAAATGTCTGGCTTTTGGATAACATCTTTGCTTGATTTCCAAGGCTAGCATAATGTTTCCTGATTTTTAATTGCAGCTCTTCATTTCAATAGGAATTGGGGGTAGAGGAGACTTAAAAATATGGATTCAACTTACTGTATTGAATTAGGCCTTGGAAACATGACTTTGCAGCATTTTCTCATGTGGGAAAAGATCTTAATTTCTTTAAATACTTTTATTTTTGATGTTTAGTTTGTTTTTAAATTTTGCTTTAATCAATAATGCTGTGACAAACTTCTTTGTATCTCTAACTTTATCCATGTATCTCAAAAATTTTCTGTCTTAGCTCTAGGAAACTCAATAATACACCCTTTTGAGACAGTTTTTAAAATGACACAGACCACAGAAGATAAAGAGAATAATGTTTGTCAGTTATAGATCAGAAAATCTGTCTGTTAAAGTGAGCTTCTCCCCTTTCTCTTGACTCTGAGCTCCATGGAGCAGAAGGTGTACATTTAAAGGGGTTGTTTGTGTTCCGGCATGTCTGTAGTCTCTATCCTTTCAGACATTTATGACAATCACATTTTTAGCTTAAAGAGGAGATTTAGAGTGAGTTAAGTTCAACTATTATTTATCAAATACTTTTTATGTGCTAAACAATGAACTGGATGGTCGAAGGCAGGAAATAAAATATCTATGAGACAAGATTCTTGCCTTCAAGTGCTTACTGGTTTCACTGGGGAGCAAAGACGTGCAGTTTTCAGACTTTAGAATGAGTCAAAGTGTGTTCTATACATGATAAAGTCTGTGGACTCGGAGGGTAAGGAGACGTATTGGTGGCTGATTTGAATGGACACTGGTCAGTTGTTCAGATGAGGAGTTGTAGTCACTACTGTGCCAAGGGAATGGATTCTACGGTGGCTTTGTAAAGTCTCCTTTATCTTAATATAGTTACCTTTCATTACATAAGTAACAACTGCATATATTTTCACAAATTCAAACAATACAGGAGTATTTAGAATAAACCAAGTTCCTCGTCGCTCACTATATATATATATATATATATATATATATATATATATATATATATATATATATATATAGTTCTATTTTGTGTTTTTTGAGTTTTGTAATTCTGGAAATTGGGCCATATATATATTGTTCAGAAACTAGCTTTTCTTAAATTAATGTTTTACTTAATAAACCTAAAAAGTCTTTTGTGTTAGTAACTATTGATCCAAGTCAATATTTTGACTGCAAATTATGATTTCATTAGCTAAAAAAGAGTGTTGTAGGGGAAATTGGTTGTTCAACAATATAGAAACAGGCCATCCAACAAGAATTGGCATTTTGCATGGCTTTAGCCTCAATTATTCATCTTCAGATTTGAAGTCTTACACACACACACGTGTGCACACACACATACATATCACATGTGTTTTCTGCTTATTTAATAGCATCTTTTAAATAACCAGATCATCTACTATTAAATAGACAAGCAGAGATTAGAGTTGTGAGAAGGAATAAATTGTTCCTCTTCTACGTGACTCATTTTCCCTGACAGACTGAAAAAAAGTGTCTGATAAAAGTGAGACTTGGGGGGGACTTCTCTGATGGTGCAGTGGTTAAGAATCCACCTGCCAATGCAGGGGACACGGTTTCGATCCCTGGTCCAGGAAGATTGCACATGCTGCAGAGCAACTAAGCCCATGAGCCACGACTACTGAGTCCGCGTGCCACAACTACTGAAACCCATGTGCCTACAGCCCATGCTCTGGACAAGAGAAGCCACTGCAATGAGGAGCCTACGCACCACAATGAAGAGTAGCCCCTACTCACAGCAACTAGAGAAAGCCCACGTGCAGCAACAAAGACCCAACGCAGCCAAAAATAAATAAATAAATAAATTTATTTTTAAAAAAGTGAGATTGGGGACCCTGAGCCATGATCTGGGTCTTATCCCAGGGCATAATATCATCCCTGCCACAAGTCGTGTATTTGTAAGATCCTGCTCATTCCTGAGAGGTAGGGAAGGGGGCAGTACAGTGCACACAGCTGGGGTGGTCACGGAATGTTAGGAGACCTGTCGGTAGCAATCCTGACCTCCTTTCCTTTGTCTACTGTGTAAAAGTAAATCTTTTTTCAACTTCATCCTTCCTCTCACAAGCTTTCTCACTTCAACCCCGAAAGAATTCACTGTGGTCCCTATCCTGGTCCCACTCCAGATGGAACAGATGAGCCTGGCTGATAAGTGTGTTTTCCATGTGTCTGCAGCATCACCGCATAACCTTTGGGGTATGTTTGCAACGAAATTTCAGTCATATTTATGAGCTGAAACCTGCTTTCCTAAAAAGAGGCTCATCAAGGACCAGACATGCTCTGTTATTAGATAATAGTGGAAGGCAGTGCAGTGATTCAGAAAAAGAAAAGGAGATTTAGTACCAAGCTTCTAGTACCCAGAGGTCCCTTTTAAAGTTAAAGCTATGCCCCATGGAGAAGCAATAAAGTCATCCTTCAAGGACACATTTCCACCACCCCCGCTCCCTTAGGGTATAATAATCTACTACCTTCCTGGGAGCAGAATAAGGCACATCCTCCTTTCACAGAAATCACTGAGCACTTACCTGATGAGTTTATAAGCAAGCAGTCCTGTAGCTGGATACATTTTTAAGTTAATGAATATTCAGCTGATTTATTCAAGGTTTCCAAGAACAGTGAAAGAAAAAAAAAAACAACTGAGGACTTATTCATATCACAAAGGAGACTTCCAGGTACTGGATGGGGGACTGGGGAAAGAGAGGCAGTGACAGCCAGATTCTATGGAAGGAATTTGGGGGCTCTATGTTCCTTTAACCACAGTGAGGATAGGTGCTCCATCTGCTGCAATGGCAACCTCTCCCCTTCCCATTCAATCCCTCCCATTCCTTCGCTCATGGCTGCCCTCACCTCCATCATAATTCCAGGTCATATGTTTCTCGGGGGAGTTTTATTTTGTTCTTTGTAGGATGGGGCATGGGCCCTGGGAGCTAAACTACTCTTGGCATCTGAAGCCAACCCTGGAATGGGCAGCACTGACTTTGGAGGGCTGTTCTCTGCTCCTGATCACCTCCCACTGAGACCTACCTGACTGCTGCCGCTTTGCTCAGTTGTCCAGCCATCTGTACCACCTCCACAGTTGATCCTGGGGGCACACAGTAGATTCACTACACAGACCCTCTGTGAACCAAGAATAGGGGTGGCTGCCCGGCATGGGTGGGGAAGTCTGTGGGCATCCAGTGGGTGGTAGTTACTTTCAGTTAATCACGATGGGAACCAATGATTGTACCAAGCATTAGAAATTCACTAACAGGAAGTTAAAGTACTCAGAAATTTACTAGCAGGAAGTTGATCTTTCCCTACATCTACATAGTGGATGACTAAGAAATAGAAAATGTGGTGGAAGGAGAAACTGGCCAGAGAAGAAAATTTCAGAGAAGAGTAACCTTTTCTATTACTTTGGGAAAATTCATAAATACAGCAAGTTCCCCTTTGGAATAGAAATAGTTTTTGTTAACTGTTCTAGAAGCTCTGCGTTTGTGATTTTAAGTATGTCTGAGATTCTGTGATGATATCTTATTATTTTTGAAGGAAACAGAAGACAGATTCCTTAATACATTAATTCTGAAGAAAACCAAACAGTTCTTAAAACAAATTTGGATTCTTGTAATTGAAGAATTAAGTGAAGTGAAATCTCTTTATTAGCCCCAGCCTCTCTCCCCATCTCTTCATGGATTTACTTCCAGTTGTAGGTTTATTTCTCTTCTCTAGTTTCTGAGCCAGTCCTCTTTGAGGGATGCAGCTCTGCTCTCTGCCCCTTCACCCTGGTGGGAGAGGAGCATTAAGCCTCTCTTCTGAGTACACTGCCCTGAGAATGGGAGTCCCAGGGCTCACCAGGCATCCTTGCATCCTGTGTGTTTCTCACTGCCCTGCAATGGCACAGTTCTGGTGTGGGATTCCATAGCACACGGGTGCCCTGAGTAGAACTGGCCTTCTTTCCTATCCCTACGCTGAGTTCCTCTGTAAAGACTGTGGTCTGTGGAGTCTCTTTATAACTTCACTCTGACTCCACTCTTTACAGAGTCCGACTTTGATGAATGCTTCCCACATCTAGAGACCTCCCAGAACTCAGCCCCCTGGCTGGACCTCTGGGGTTAGTCATTTCCTCTGTCCCCAGGTGTTGAGCTTGTTCTACATTCTGAGACTCTTTGCAACATTATCGTAGGTCAGAGGTTACAAACTCATATGACTTCGGAATGAGAGAGCTGGGTAAAGATTGAGATGGATTGAAAGTACATGCCCCATTTAAAGGGGGTGGCCACAAGTCATATTCTGCTGATTATTGCAATTTCAGGAGAAGACAATAAAATCTGAATTTAGGTGTGAAATTGCCTGACCTGAAAATGTTAGCAACTAATTCATTTTTTTAAAAAAAATGACATGTGAGCCAAGTACATTCCATCTGCTTCCTGACCTGTGACACAGCTATGCCTGTGTGACTTCTATCTTAGACCAGGTTCTTGAACTATGCAAACCCTGGTGTCTGTACCTTTGTAGGTGGGTAAGCCTGTGTTGTCACACCTAAGGCTGAGACATCTCACTACTGTCTTAGCCAAGCAAACAGTTGACCTCCAGGACCACCTTGCTTCCTGTGCATTTCCCATCTTGCTACATGCTGGATGTCAACATATTCCTAAGGGGCAACTCCTTGAAAATGTGATTTTCTAACCCAGGAAATTGTTATTAAGCAACTCTAGTATGCTAAGCATGTTTGTTAAGAATATAAACAGCAAATGTTAGTAGGACATAGACTTTGTTCTCCAACAGCATGGAAGACATACCTAAAGTGAACCTCCAATGAGTAATGTCTTTGTATAATCCCCTCCCCTTGGGGACAGGCAGAACCTGTGACTTGTTGCTAACCAATAGTATATAGCAAAGGTGATGGAATGTCAGGTCCATAATTAGTTATGTTATATGGCAGAGGAGATGGGGTGCTGTGCCCATGATTACATTTTGTTTTATAACACTTCCTCGTAGCTATCTGAGCAAGAAAATCAGACTGCTCAGACCATGCTCTGAACTGCCTGTAGGAAGTGTCATGTGGCAGGGAACCATGGGCGGCTTCTAGGGCTTGAGGGCAGCCTCTAGATAACTGCTGGTAACAAGCTGGGGCCCCTGGCCACACTGCTGCGAAGAAATGAATTTTTCCAACATCCTGAGTAAAGTTGGAAGCGGATTCTTCCCTAGTGAGCCTTCAGATGAGACTGCAGCCCTGGACAACATTTTGATTACAGCCTGTGAGATCCTGAGAAGAGGACCCAGCTAAGTTCTCCTTGGACTCTTGTCCTAGGAAAACTGTAAGAAAATACAAATATGTTGTTTTACGCCACTAAGTGCATGGTAATTTGTTATACAGGAGTAGAAAACGAATACAGCAGTTTATAGCTTACTGTGGAAAATGCCATAGCCAATGCACCACATAAATCAAGTTAGAGAGACATTTACTTGCTTGGATCCCTTTTAGGAAGAGGACTGTACATGTTTGGAAGAAAGACTTGATTGGCTGAGTCCCAGGGCTACTGTGAAATGTACAAGAAGATGTTGTTTGCTTCATGGAGAGAAAGGTGTGTGCCTGTAGATGTTCTAGAGCTCATCAAGATTGTGAATTCCTGTCTCCTGGGCACATGCTCCCTTGAAGTAGGTACCTCTTCCCTGCTCTGCTCTGCATCCCACAGGGAGGCTGGCTCCTGGAATCTGCTTCCTGCTAGATCCTACCAGTGAAAAGCGGTGGCAGGAATTTGGAGAGAGAGAGTGATGGTGGGGATGAGCGATGTCAGGGACTACCTCCTGGTCCTTTTCTAGCTCTGGTAGCATCTTAGGTGGTATCTGCATGTCCTTCAAGGCTCCAGCTCCCAAGGGAATGGCCTACTTTGGTTTCAGCTTCTAGAGCATCACTGTGCAACATGATAGCTGCTATCATGTATAACTATATGCAGCTATATAGATTTAAATTCATTGAATTTAAATAAACTTTTAAAATTCAGTTTTTTCAGTTGCAGTAGCCACATTTGGAGGACTAAGTAGCCACATGTCTCTGGTGGCTACCATATTGGATGGTGCAATAATAGATCATTTCCCTTATCTCAAAAGGTCCTATTGGGCAGCACTGCGCTGTAGAGTGATCTGGCCCATGGCTCTGGCAACACCACCTCCTCTCTTTGCCATTCTGGTCAAGGGGTGGTAGAGACTGCTTGATGCTGTTAACCTCTGGGTTGTCTCACTGTTTTCTTTGAGTTCTCAGCATATCTATCACCTATATAACCAACTCCCTGCATTAAGACCCTTTGTTCCAAATAATCAAGTGACTTCTTTCTTGATCAGACTTTGATTGAGATACCAGAAGAGGAAAGGATAGTCAACATTTCTATGTTAGTTGCCCATTATTATGTAACAAGTTGCCCTGAAACTTAGCAGCTTCAAACAACAAATGTTTATTACTTGACAGTTTCTGTGAGTCAGGAATCTGGGTAGCTAGGTGGTTTTGGCTTAAGCTTTCATAGGATCGCAGTCAAAATGTTGGCAGGAGCTGAGGTCTCATCTGAAGGCTCAGCTAGGGGAGGATCTGCTCTCAGCCTCACCTGTGTGGTTGTTGGCGGGCTCTTGGCTGGGACTCCTCACCATGGGCTTCTCCACAGGCTGCCTATGCATTGATGGCACTAAGTTCTCCCAGAGCAGGTGTTCAGAGGAGTGAGTGAGAGAGAGAGAGAGAGATAGAGAGAGAGAGAGAGAGAGAGGAGAGACTGACTGACCGAGAGGGAGAGAGTATCCAAGATGGGGGATGTCATAATTTACAGATGAAGTCTGGAAGTGACACCATCATTTCGACTGTATCCCACTGACCATGCAGACCAACCTGGCACCGTGCAGGAGAGGGTACACAGCATGGGAAAGCCAGGAGGCAGGCATCACTGACGCCACCTTGGAAGCTGTCTACCCAAGGGCTCCAGGGAGGTGGAGTGGGTTTTTGTTTTTGTTTTTTTAACATCTTTATTGGAGTATAATTGCTTTACAATGGTGTGTTAGTTTCTGCTGTATAACAAAGTGAATCAGCTATACATATACATATATCCCCATATCTCCTCCCTCTTGCGTCTCCCTCCCACCCTCCCTATCCCACCCCTCTAGGTAGTCACAAAGCACTGAGCTGATCTCCCTGTGCTATGTGGCTGCTTCCCACTAGCTATCTGTATTACATTTGGTAGTGTATATATGTCCATGCCACTCTCTCACTTCGTCCAAGCTTACCCTTCCCCCTCCCCGTGTCCTCAAGTCCATTCTCTATGTCTGCATCTTTATTCCTGTCCTGCCCCTAGGTTCTTCAGAACTTTTTTTTTTTAGATTCCATATATATGTGTTAGCATATGGTATTTGTTTTTCTCTTTCTGACTTACTTCACCCTGTATGACAGTCTCTATGTCCATCCACCTCACAACAAATAACTCAATTTCGTTTCTATTTATGGCTAATATTCCATTGTATATATGTGCCACATCTTCTTTATCCATTCAGCTGTTGATGGACACTTAGGTTGCTTCCATGTCCTGACTATTGTACATAGAGCTGCAATGAACATTGTGGTATGTGAGTGGAGTGGGTTTTTTATGTGGGAGGTTGCTCCTCCTCCCTGTGACTTACATCAGAAAGGGCAGAAGTCACACAGCAAAGGTAAAAAGAATGTGGTGTAGAGACCTCTGATGGGGAAAGGCAAACACCTCTGTGATGCCGTGTCCACTTTGAATCATGTGTGGCATTCAGATGTCAGAGGACAATGCTCACTGTTTTAATTCAAATCCAAGAAAGGATGGAAAATTATGAAGTTGTTATAGTACTTGCTCTGGAAAACAATTTGAAAGCAGACTATTAAAATCAAGATTTTGGGCAAATGTCATAATATTTTGTGCAGGAGGACAAAAAATGCCTGGCTGGAGTGAAATTTCAGACCTGCTGGTTCTCGTCTAACATTCTTGAGTGAACGTTTAGCAGCAGAAGCTCAGTGGGCTTGGTCATGGAGGGGTTTCTAGAAGGGAAGGTTTAGGAAGCACAGCTGACAGAGGACTGAGCCAGGGGCTACATGCTGGGCTTGGGTGGAGGAGATGGGGCAGCTGGTACATGTCAGCCTGTTCTTCCCCAAACGCAGTGAGCCTGAGGGGTCAGGGGCGCTGAGACCCCCGTGGTCAGTGGTGACATGTGCAGCCGCTGCCACTTCCTTGTGGAAGAGATCTTGTCTTATCTCCAATCAGTTACATTTACTTTTAGTAGAACACAATCTGTCAGGGAAATGGCAGAGTTCAAGAAAATTGCCATTTCAGAGAGAAATCAGAATAGAGAAGGGGGTTTCTAAGGAGCATTTTTGTTTTCCTGAGAAGAGAAAGAGACAAAGAATGAGAATGAGAAAGAAAGAGACTTAAGGCGGGCATATGCCCAGGAGGTAAAGCACATTATTTTCCCAGTGAAATAGTGAATAGTTTTTTTTTTTTATTTAAATTGAAAGGCATTTCCATGTTTGAAAGTTCTAAGCTGTAAAAATAAACCCTGGAAGTAGATTGCCTGGGGTAAGATTTAATTAAACATTGTACAGTAAATTAGCATAATTTGTTGAGGATTGGTTTTAGTTCCAAGAAACTGCAACAGGCAGAATTTTTAATTTTGTAATATCTCTTAAAATTCCACTGTCTCATCTCTAAAGTATAGTTTTAGAAAATAAAAACTCAGCAAGGTATTACCAAGCAGAAGGTGATTTCTTAGAGATGTTGTATTGGCAGTGGGGAATGAGGAGGGTCTTAATGCAGATACTAAACATTTGTAAGAGAAGTTGTCCTTTGTAAAAGGACTTGAATCCTCAGCTTGAAGCAGGGAGGTTATCTAATGCTATCATATGAATACTTGATGGACTGTGACTTAACTAGCATTTCAAGCAGAGGCTGGGCCTCCCTCCCTCCCTCCCTTTCTTCCTTCCTTCCTTCCCTCCTCATTTCTTTTTCTCTTGATCTCCTTCTAAATAGAAAGGCTACTGAAGATCATAAATAAGAGAGAAAGAGAGCGGGATGGGGAGATAGAAGGAGGGAGAGGGAGGAAGGGAGGGAGGGAGGGAGGGAGGAAGGAAGGAAGGAAGGAGGGAAGGAAAGAAGGAAAGAGAGCGACAGAGAGAGAGGGGGAGAGAGAGAGGCAACCAAACATATATAAGAAAACCCTTCCTGGATGCAGCTATATCTTTGTTGATGTTTTGCACCTGCCTGTAATTTACCAGGCACGTTCCTCAGACTTACTCATGTCCACTGTTTGTTTGATGGCTAGGGAACCATCTGCACCCAAGAGGTGCAACAGGCTAGAGTTTGCTCACTGCTGGAAAAAAAGGGGAAGATTTCTGGACAACTAGGCTCCAAAAACCCTCTTCTACAGCAGTTTGTAATGGTGAAATGAAAGAACTTTTTAAAAGTATGAATCATTCTAAAGAGGGAGCAATATGACAGGATTGGTTGCTGGTCTGTGAATTCTGGGGAGTTGTAGGCAGGTCCTTGTCGAGGGTTCCTGCTCAGCCCCATGTGAGCAGCTCAATGTGAGTAAAGGTTAATGGGTACTCGGGTTATTACTCACCCACAAGAACAAGTTTTAGAAATAGAGACTTGTCTTTCCAACTCCAAAGCTTAGAGTCCTAAAAACACCATAGTGGGAAAAGTAATGGTTGAGAAACTTTAATTAAAAGACAATGAGGGCTTCCCTGGTGGCGCAGTGGTTGAGAGTCCACCTGCCGATGCAGGGTACACGGGTTCGTGCCCCGGTCTGGGGAGATCCCACATGCTGCGAAGCGGCTGGGCCCGTGAGCCATGGCCGCTGAGCCTGCGCGTCCGGAGCCTGTGCTCCGCAATGAGAGAGGCCGCAACAGTGAGAGGGCCGCGTACCGCAAAAAAAAAAAAAAAAAAAAAAAAAAGACTATGAGAATTTTCTTAAAAAATTTTTTTATTTATTTTGAATGAGTCGTAATGGCCACTACATTCTTCATTTCCATCCTGCAGCTCCTATCTGTTAATACAATTTCATGATCTCCCACCATGTGGTTTCAATGTCATATTTACGGATTGGTGTGCCATCAGTGGGGGACACTGACCAGAGTGGACACTGGTCTGAGCCTGTCCAGGTGTTAATCCTTTAGTTGCTGGGTCCTGGGAATCCTGTGGTTCCTGGGGAGGGTTTGAGGAGCAGAGGGTTTGAGAACATCAGCTATCTCACAACCAGTAAGACATATTTCAATGCGTTAATAATGAGTATGATGCAACTACCCTGTTCCAGGTGAATATTGGTTATGTTTATAGAGTTGCTTTACTTTATTGCCAATAATGAGCACACTTCAAGATGTTTTCTCCCCTCTGTGTCTAGGATTTCTCATAAATATTCAATGCCATAGGGATTTTATTGGAATTTTTAGCACAAAAATATTGCCTCCATCTTCCTATGTCCCACCTCTAGCACCCTCCTTGGCCTCCAAAATGCAGAATAAGCATTCAGATTTGTTTTTATCCATTTATGTGAAATATAGACATCAACAACTACTACACAAATAACAGTTGCCCTCTTCCCAATAGGCACAAGGATTTAGTTTTTAAGACCTAGGCTTCACTTTACCTCACGCTGCTTTGTCAACAAGTATATTAAGGGGCTGGCCAACCAAAGGTTCCAAAGATAGAAGTCCAGCTGCTATGGACTTCTCCAGAATTTTGCAATTAAAAAAAAAAAACTAGGAGAAACTAGTTTAATTTTGACATAAGTTATGGTTGTATAGGGTGTAAAGTTTTTGTTTTTAATTACATACAGAGTGAGGAGCAATTTTTTCACTAAACATCAGTCCCTAAAAGTCTTACTCTGGCCCTGATTTAAACTTGTTTTCCCTCTCTTCTCTCTTTCTGGATTTTATTGCCAAAATTTCTACCCTGATTCTGCCTTCCGAGTTACCTCCTTCTTCCTCTGTAAACCCTGGTTTCTATTTTTTATAATTATGCCCAACTGGAGTAATTGGCAAATCTCTTACACTGGAACCCAAATTCTTGTGGGTTTGCTGAAAAAGGTTATACAGAAGTAAAACCACAGATACTTAAATTTTTCAAATGGGGAACTCAAGGCCAGGGCAAGGTTGTGGTTTTGTAGGAAGATCACTCTCACCCTCAGCCAAGGGCATCTTTTCTTTAAAGGCGTCCCCACTTTGTTTATGTGGGAAGCCATCCAGGGCACAGTGAGTGTCTGGCAGGATGTTGCTGGCCTTTTGCTTTCTCACTGGCTCCAGTAAGCAAAAACAACCCTCCTGAAGCTCCATGTTGAGGTGATGTACAGCTGCCATTCATAGGTAAGAGGAGAGAAAAGGCTGTCCTAACTCCTTTCCTGCTCAACTTTTTATGATGTCCAGTTTGGGTTCTTACAGCCAGGAGTCATGAACCCAAACAAAGTGCAGGATATCCAGCAGCTCTGGAATATCCAGATGTTCCTTAAATCAGCCTATAAAACAGAAGGAATCTGGATTTTGACTTCCTGTGGTCTGAGCTCTACTGAAGGGGAGGTGATGGGGCCCCTTCCTCTCAATGGTGTCCCCAACACCCTACAAAGCAGCAGCTGGCCTACATGTATTTTCAGGCCACAGTTCTTCACACTTTCTTTAGATTTCGGAGCCAAAGATAGACTAGCTGCTTAAAGATACATTTTTGGGTCCTGAAGGTAAGAAACTTTACAACAAATGGACTGATTTTAAGAATCTCATGGTTGTAAAATATATTAGGACGTGAATTAGAGTAGAATAAAAGTGAAGAGCCCAGGCTCTGTATCCTGACTGCCTGGGATTCTTGTTTCAACTCGTACTGGCTGTGTGACCTTGGGCAAGTATTTTTAGCCCCTCCAAGACTCTTCTTCTACCAAATGGGGATACTAATTACACCTACCTCACGAGTTTTTGTGAGGTTGAAGAGATGATTGTTGAAAAACCTTTAGAAGAGGGCCTGGCAATAATAAACACTCAGTAAATGTAAGTTTCTATTGTGTTGGCAGTTGTTGACAATGTCACTGTCATCAGAATTTTTTATTGGGGTCAACCTAGATCAGGCTCTCTAGTAGGAGAAAATGAGCAAGGGATTCTGGTGCAAGTATTTCTAGAGGGACTACTCTCAGGTGAAACCTGTAAGGGAGTGAGAGAATTCTAATAGGACAAGGAATAATTGAAGCAACAATGTGGTTTCAACTGAGGTCTAACCTCAGCCTGATCCCATGGGGAGATCTGGAGGATGAAAAGCTGTCCCACTCCAAGACAAGAGAATGAACTTTTGTACCCATGAAACAGTCATTGGCTTTGGGCTTCCCCCAGTGGAGAAAACATAATTCCCAGGAATTTCAAGATGAGGTGGCCCTGGCAAAAGGATCTGGTGAATTACCCAGAAATTGTAATTAATGGAACCAGCAGCAAGATTCTATGGGTACATCTCATTTAGAGAAATATTACCATTGAAATTGTTGTATGCACTCAAGACTAAAGCATCAAAAATGCCCAGGAGAAGTATCCAGGAAGAAACTTTCACAGATTTGCTTAGGGCTTCTTGGATGGAGATCGAGAGCATTCAGTTTGTTTTTTCATGAGTATTTAGAATTTGCAGCTTCTCAAGGCTCCTGAACAGCCTCACTGTTTTTCCTATGTTTTCCTCTAAGAGTTTTATAGTGTTCAGTCTTACATTTAGGTCTGTAATCCATTTTGAGACTGTCTCTTCTCCACTGAGTTGGGATTGGTAATAACTTCTAGAAGGTGACGCTGGAGTGATCCATTTGCCTGTATCCCTTCACTACTTGTTGCTCTGAAATCATGCACAGTGGGTTGCCGCAAGGTGTTGGATGCCTCATGATTCTCAGCATTTGAAACCTGCTATTTTAAGGCCTGAGGCTGTTTTCTTTTGCTTTGTTTGCTGTCTTTAGTAATGAGAAAAATTGGATAGTGAGGAGATCAGAACCTGCCACAATTCTTACAGTGATTGGAATATAAAGTATAATTTTCAAGTCCCCTCCCTACCTACTGCTGTGGCATCTCCCTCCCCCTCCAACTTCCTGTGCCATTCATTGAAAGAGACTCACTTTGCACCATGCTGGGTTCAGCTCTTCCATTATATTCATTCACTGTGCTGCTTAGAATTGAAGTAGAAAATAAAAGCTTCCCGTGCCTTCTGATTTTTTGACCATGTTGAGGGAAGCCCTCTAATTAGTGCTTGAATTTGAAGATAATGTACTCTGTTTAAAAGACCAGTGCAACCTTGGACTCTTGAGTCTAGAATTAATGAAAGCTTTGAGCATATTGGCTAACCCCTCCTTATCCATATATGGTTGTCCACTTTTTTAAAAAATTTCCTACATATTTCTTTTTTTTTCAGATTTTATTTTATTTTATTTTGATTACCAAAGCAAAGATATTGATAAAGCAAATATAATCTGCAATAATAAATACATCTGCAGTAGATACTAAATATCATTAAACTATATGATTTACACAGTAAATACGGTCTATTTCTGCTTCTTTCCAATAGAATACATTTGATCACATTTCTTTTTATACAGCAGGTTCTAATTAGTCGTCAATTTTATACACATCAGTGTACACAGGTCAATCCCAATCGCCCAATTCATCACTCCCCCGGCATGGCTTTCTCCCCTTGGTGTCCATACATTTGTTCTCTACATCTGTGTGTCAATTTCTGCCCTGCAAACCAGTTCATCTGTACCATTTTTCTAGGTTCCACATGTATGTGTTAATATACGATATTTGTTTTTCTCTTTCTGACTTGCTTCACTCTGTATGACAGTCTCTAGATCCATCCATGTCTCAACAAATGACCCAATTTCGTTCCTTTTTATGGCTGAGTAATATTCCATTATACATATGTACCACATCTTCTTTATCCATTCATATGTCGATGGGCATTTAGGTTGCATCCATGACCTGGCTATTGTAAATAGTGCTGCAGTGAACATTGGGGTGCATGTGTCTTTTTGAATTATGGTTTTCTCTGGGTATATGCTCAGTAGTGGGATTGCTGGATCATATGGTAGTTCTATTTTTAGTTTTTCAAGGAACATCCATACTGTTCTCCATAGTGGCTGTAATCAATTTACATTCCCACCAACAGTGCAAGAGGGTTCCCTTTTCTCCACACCCTCTCCAGCATTTGTTGTTTGTAGATTTTCTGATGATGCCCATTCTAACTGATGTGAGGCGATACCTCACTGTACTTTTGATTTGCATTTCTCTAATAATTAGTGATGTTGAGCAGCTTTTCATGTGCTTCTTGGCCATCTGTATGTCTTCTTTGGAGAAATGTCTATTTAGGTCTTCTGCCATTCTTGGATTGGGTTTTTTGTTTTTTTAACATCGAGCTGCATGAGCTGTTTTTATATTTTGGAGATTAATCCTTTGTCCGTTGATTCATTTGCAAATATTTTCTCCCATTTTGAGGGTTGTCTTTTCGTCTTGTTTATGATTTCCTTTGCTGTGCAAAAGCTTTTAAGTTTCATTAGGTCCCATTTGTTTATTTTTGTTTTTATTTCCATTCTCTAGGACGTGGATCAAAAAAGATCTTACTGTGATTTATGTCAAAGAGTGTTCTTCCTATGTTTTCCTCTAAGAGTTTTATAGTGTTCAGTCTTACATTTAGGTCTCTAATCCATTTTGAGTTTATTTTTGTGTATAGTGTTAGGGATTGTTCTAATTTCATTCTTTTACATGTAGCTGTCCACTTTTCCCAGCACCACTTATTGAAGAGACTGTCTCTTCTCCATTGTATATCCTTGCCTCCTTTGTCATAGATTAGTTGACCATAGGTGTGTGGGTTTACCTCTGGGCTTTCTATCTTGTTCCATTGATCTGTATTTCTGTTTTGTGCCAGTACCATATTGTCTTGTTTACTGTAGCTTTGTAGTATAGTCTGAAGTGAGGGAGGCTGATTCCTCCAGCTCCGTTTCTTTCCCTCAAGACTGCTTTGGCTATTCGGGGTCTTTCCTGTCTCCATACAAATTTTAAGATTTCTTGTTCTAGTTCTGTAAAAAATGCCATTGATAATTTGATAGGGATTGCATTGAATCTGTAGATTACTTTGGGTAGTATAGACATTTTCATAATATTGATTCTTCCAATCCAAGAACATGGTATACCTCTCTGTTGGTATCATCTTTAATTTCTTTCATCCTTGTCTTATAGTTTTCTGCATACAGGTCTTTTGTTTCCTTAGGTAGGTTTATTTGTAGGTATTTTATTCTTTTTGTTGCAGTGGTAAATGGGAGTGTTTCCATAATTTCTCTTTCAGATCTTTCATCATTAGTGTATAGGAATGCAAGAGATTTCTGTGCATTAATTTTGTATCCTGCAACTTTACCAAATTCATTGATTAGCTCTAGTAGTTTTCTAGTGACATGTTTAGGATTCTCTATGTATAGTATCATGTCATCTGCAAACAGTGACAGTTTTACTTCTGCATTTCCAATTTGTATTCCTTTTATTTCTTTTTCTTCTCTGATTGCTGTGGCTAGGACTTCCAAGACTATGTTAAATAATAGCGGTGAGAGTGGACATCCTTTTCTTGTTCCTGATCTTAGAGGAAATGCTTTCAGTTTTTCACCATTGAGAATGACGTTTGCTGTGGGTTTGTTGTATATGGCCTTTATTATGTTGAGGTAGGTTCCCTCTATGCCCACTTTCTGGAGAGTTTTTATCATAAATGGGTGTTGAATTTTGTCAAAAGTTTTTCTGAATCTCTTGAGATATCATATGGTTTTTATTCTTCAATTTGTTAATATGGTGTATTGCATTCATTGATTTGCATATATTGAAGAATCCTTGCATCTCTGGGATAAATCCCACTTGATCTTGGTGTATGATCATTTTAATGTGTTGTTGCATTCTGTTTGCTAATATTTTGTTGAGGATTTTTGCATCTACATTTATCAGTGATATTGGTCTGTAATTTTCTTTTTTTGTAGTATCTTTGTCTGCTTTTGGTATCAGGGTGATGGTGACCTCATAGAAAGAGTTTGGGAGTTTTCCTTCCTCTGCAATTTTTTGGAAGAGTTTGAGAAGGATGGGTGTTAGCTCTTCTCTAAATGTTTGATAGAATTCACCTGTGAAGCCATCTGGTCCTGGACTTTTGTTTGTTGGAAGATTTTTATTCACAGTTTCAATTTCATTACTTGTGATTGGTCTGTTTATATATATATATATATATATATATATATATATATATATATATATATATAGTTTTTTTTTTTTTTTGCGGTACGCAGGCCTCTCACTGTTGTGGCCTCTCCCATTGTGGAGCGCAGGCTCCGGATGTGCAGGCCCAGCGGCCATGGCTCACGGGCCCAGCTGCTCCGTGGGATGTGGGATCTTCCCGGACTGGGGCACGAACCTGTGTCCCCTGCATTGGCAGGCGGACTCTCAACCACTGCGCCACCAGGGAAGACCTTGTTTATATTTTATATTTTTCCTGGTTCAGTCTTGGAAGGTTACACCTTTCTAGGAGTTTGTCCATTTCTTCCAGGTTGTGCATTTTATTGGCATACAGTTGCTTGTAGTGGTCTCTTAGAATGCTTTCTTTTTTTGCCACGTCTGTTGTAACTTCTCCTTTTTCATTTCTAATTTTATTGATTTGAGTCCTCTCCCTCTTTTTCTTGATGAGTCTGGCTAATGGTTTATCAATTTTCTTTATCTTCTCAAAAAACCAGCTTTTAGTGTTATTGATCTTTGCTCTTGTTTCTATTTCGTTTATTTCTGCACTGATCTTTATGATTTCTTTCCTTCTGCTAACTTTGGGTTTTGTTCTTCTTCTTTCTCTAGTTCCTTTTGGTGTAAGGTTAGATTATTTATTTGAGATTTTGCTTGTTTATTGAGGTAGGTTGTATAGCTATAAACTTCCCTCTTAGAACTGCTTTTGCTGTATCCCATAGATTTTGGATTGTCGTGTTTTCATTGTCATTTGTCTCTAGGTAGTTTTTGATTTCCTCTTTGATTTCTTCAGTGATCTCTTGATTATTTACTAACTTAGTGTTTACCCTCCATGTGTTTGTGTTTTTTACATTTTTTCCCCTGTAATTAATTTCAAATATCATAGTGTTGTGGTCAGAAAAGATGCTTGATATGATTTCAATTTCCTTAAATTTACTGAGGCTTGATTTGTGACCCAAGATGTGATCTATCCTGGAGAATGTTCCATGCACACTTGAGAGGAAAGTGTAATCTGCTCTTTTTGGATGGAACTTCCTATAAATATCAATTAAATCTATCTGGTCTATTGTGTCATTTAAAGCTTCTGTTTCCTTATTTATTTTCATTTTGGATGATCTGTCCATTGGTGTAAGTGAGGTGTTAAAGTCCCCCACTATTGTGTTACTGTCAATTTCCGCTTTTACAGTTGTTAGCAGTTGCCTTATGTATTGAGGTGCTTCTATGTTGGGTGCATATATATTTATAGTTGTTATATCTTCTTCTTGGATTGATCCCTATATCATTATGTAGTGTCCTTCCTTGTCTCTTGTAGCGTTCTTTATTTTAAAGTCTATTTTATCTGATATGAGTATTGTTACTGTAGCTTTCATTTGATTTCCATTTGCATGGAATATCTTTTTCCATACCCTCAGTTTCAGTCTGTATGTGTCCCTAGGTCTGAAGTGGGTCTCTTGTAGACAGCATATATATGGGTCTTGTTTTTGTATCCATTCAGCAAGCCTGTGTGTTTTGGTTGGAGCATTTAATCCATTCACATCTAAGGTAATTATCGATATGTACATTCCTATTACCATTTTATTAATTGTTTTGGGTCTGTTTTTGTAGGTCCTTTTCTTGTCTTGTGTTTCCCACTTAGAGAAGTTCCTTTAGCATTTGTTGTAGAGCTGGTTTGGTGGTGCTGAATTCTCTTAGCTTTTGCTTGTCTGTAAAGCTTTTGATTTCTCCATCGAATCTGAATGAGATCCTTGCCCGGTAGAGTAATCTTGGCTGTAGGTTCTTCCCTTTCATCAGTTTAAGTATATCATGTCACTCCCTTCTGGCTTGCAGAGTTTCTGCTGAGAAATCAGCTGTTAACCTTATGGGAATTCCCTTGTATGTTATTTGTGGTTTTTCCCTGCTGCTTTCAAAATTTTTCTTTGTCTTTAATTTTTGCCAGTTTGATCACTATGTGTCTCAGCATGTTTCTCCTTGGGTTTATCCTGTATGGGACTCACTGCACTTCCTGGACTTGGGTGGCTATTTCCTTTCCAATGTTAGGGAAGTTTTAGAGTATAATCTCTTCAGATATTTTCTCTGGTCCTTTTTCTCTCTCTTCTCCTTCTGGGACCCCTGTAATGTGAATGTTGTTGCGTTTAATGTTGTCCCAGAGGTCTCTTAGGCTGTCCTCATTTCTTTTCATTCTTTTTTCTTTACTCTGTTCTGCAGCCATGAATTCCACCATTCTATCGCCAGGTCACTTATCTGTTCTTCTGCCTCAGTTATTCTGCTATTGATTCCTTCTAGTGTATTTTTCATTTTAGTTATTGTATTGTTCATCTCTGTTTCTTCTTTAATTCTTCTAAATCTTTGTTAAACATTTCTTGAATCTTCTCGATCTTTGCCTCCATTCTTTTTCCGAGGTCCTGGGTCATCTTCACTATCGTTATTCTGAATTCTTTTTCTGGAAGGTTGCCTATCTCCATTTCATTTAGTTGTTTTTCTGGGGTTTTATCTTATTCCTTCATCTGGTGCATAGCCCTCTGCCTTTTCATCTTGTCTGTCTTTCTCTGAATGTGGTTTTTGTTCCACAAGCTGCAGGGCTGTAGTTCTTCTTGCTTCTGCTCTCTGCTCTCTGGTGGATGAGGCTACCTAAGAGGCTTGTGCACGTTTCCTGATAGGAATGACTGGTGGTGTGTAGAGCTGACTGTTGCTCTGGTGGGCAGCGCTCAGTAAAACTTTAATATGCTTGACTGCTAATGGGTGGGGCCGGGTTCCCTCCCTGTTTGTTGTTTGGCCCGATGCAACCCAACACTGGAGCCTACCTGGGCTCTTTGGTCGGGCTAATGGCAGACTCTGGGAGGGCTCACGCCAAGGAATACTTCCCAGAACTCCTGCTGCCAGTGTCCTGTCCCCATGGTGAGCCACAGCCACCCCCTGCCTCTGCAGGAGACCCTCCAACACTAGCAGGTAGGTCTGGTTCAGTCTCCCCTGGGTTCACTGCTCCTTTCCCTGGGTCCCGATGTGCACGCTACTTTGTGTGTGCCCTCCAAGAGTGGAGTCTCTCTCTCCCCCAGTCCTGTCAAAGTCCTGCAATCAAATCCCACTAGCTTTCAAAGTATGATTCTCTATGAATTTCTTCTCCTGTTGCCAGACCCCCAGTTTTGGAAGCCTGACTTGGGGCTCAGACCCTTCACTCCAGTGGATGGACTTCTGTGGTGTAAGTGTTCTCCAGTCTGTGGGTCATTTTCCCAGCAGTTTTGGGATTTGATTTTGCTGTGATTGTGCCCCACCTACTGTCTCATTGTGGCTTCTTCTTTGTCTTTGGATGTGGGGTATTTTTTTGGTGAGTTCCAGTGTCTTCCTGTCGATGATTGTCCAGCAGCTAGTTGTGATTCTGGTGTTCTCACAAGAGGGAGTGAGAGCACGTCCTTCTACTCTGCCATCTTTGTTCAGGCCCAGACCTGGATGTCCACTTTGCAAGGCTATCCTCTGTAAATATTTGAATCTCAGACTCTGCTGCCCATTGTGTCAAACCACTGCTTCCCACTGCCAACTGGTGACTCTACAGTGTGCTGAGTAACTTCAGCATAAGCCCAAGCAAAATCTAATAAAAAAGGGAAATCAGGTAAGAGAGGAAAGACATTGCCTCAGTTTCTTTGTAAGCAAATATAAAGGTAATTTTAAATATTTTATGTCTTGGAATATCCATGACATTGTTTCTTCCTTTCACTTGGTACATTTTTAATGATATCCAGGTACAGGAAGCACAGAAGTTCCCAAACAAGATAAACTCAAATAGAGACAAACCACGACATATCATAATTAAAATGGCAAAGTTAAAGAGAGTATTCTAAAGGCAACAAGAGAAAAACAAAGAGTCATATGAAAGGGAACCCCCATGAGGATATCAACTGATTTATTGGCAGAAGCTTTATAGGCCAGAATAGAGTGGCGTTATATATTCAAATTGCTGAAAGGGAAAAACATGCAACCTAGGATACTCTACCTAGCAAGATTATTATTTAGAATAGAAGGAGAGCTAAAGAACCTCTTAGACAAGCAGAAACTAGGATTCTTCAATACTAAACATACCATAAAACAAATGTTGAAGGGTTTTCTCTAAATGGAAGAGAAGAAAGAATCCATAGTAAAAGGAAATCCCAGTAGGAAAGGCAGATATTTAGTAAAGATCAAAGATTACTTAAATAAGCCAGTATGTAGATTAAAAGACAAGACAATTTAAAAAGCAACAATAAGTATAATAAACAGCTAAAGAATAAGCATGAAATTGTAAAATATGATATCCCAAACACAGAATATGGGGGAGGGGAGTAAAAAACATAGATCTTTTAGAATGTGTTTGAACTTAAATGACTATCACTTTAAAACAAGTAAATATAATTATGGATCAACATATATGAACCCCGTGGTAACCACAAATCAAAACCCCACAATAGATACACAAAAACAAAAATAAAGCAACCCAAGCAAACTACTAAAGAAAATTGTCAAACCACGATGGGAGAAACAAAAAGAAATGAATAGAGAACTACAAAAACAACTGGAAAAGAAGTAATAAAGTGGCAAAAGTACCTACCTATCACTAATTATTTTATATGTTAATGGAGTGAATGCTCCAATCAAAAGATCAGTGGCTAATTGGATAAAAGAACAAGACCCTTCAATATGCTGCCTCCAAGAGACTCTCTTCAGGGCTAAAGACACACACAGATTGAAAATGAAGGGATGGAAAAAGAACATTCAAGCAAATGCAAATGGCAAGAAAGCAGGGGTAGCAATACTCACATCAGACAAAATAGACTTTAAAACAAAGGCTATAACAAAAGACTAAGAAGCACATTATATAATGATAAAGGCATCAATACAAGAAGAGGATATTACACTTGTTAACATATATGCACTCAATACAGGATCATATATATATATATATATATATATATACACACATACATATATCTCAAATACTAAGATACAAAAGGATAAATTGAAAATAATACAATAATAGTAGTGAACTTTAATACCCCACTGACATCAGTGGGCAAATCGATAAGGCAACAGAGGTCCTAAATGACACAATAGACCAGTTGGACTTAATTGAGATCTACAGGACACTATATACAAAAAAACCAGAATACACTTTATTTTCAAGTGTGCATGGGATGTTCTTCAGGATAGATGACATACTAGGCCATAGAAGAAACCTTGACAAATTTAATGGGATGGAAATTATATCAAGCATTTTTTTCAACCACAATGGTATGAAACTAGAAATCAACTACAAAAAGAAAAATGGGAAAAGAACAACCACATAAAGACTAAACAACATGCTACTAAAAAATGAATGGGTCGGTGATGGAACCAAAGAGGATATCAGAAAATACCTCAAGACAAATGAAAATGGAAACACGGCTTTCCAAAATCTATGTGATGCATCAAAAGCAGTTCTAAGAGGGAGGTTTATAGCGATACAGGCCTTCCTTAAGAAACAAGAAAAATAGCAAATAAACAACCTAACATATCACCTAAAAGAATTGGAAAAGGAAGAAGAAACAAATCCCAAAATCAGAAGAAGAAGGAAATAATAAATAATAATAATAATAAAGGAAATAATAAAGATCAGAGGAAAAAAAATAAAATAGAGATCAAAAAATAGAAAAGATCAGTGAAACCAAGAGCTATATTTTTTTAATTGATTAAATTGATAAACCTTTAGCTAGGCTCACCAAGAAGAAAAGAGAGAGGACCCAAATGAACAAAATAAGAAATGAAAAAGGAGAAATAACAACTGATACCACAGAGATACATAAAATCATAAAAGAATATTATGAACAGTTACATGCCGACAAACTGGACAACCTAGAAGAAATGAAAAAATTTCTAGAAATATACAGCCTGCCAAGACTAAGCCAAGAAGAAAGAGACAATTTGAACAGACTGATCACTAGAAGTGAGATTGAGTTTGTAATAAAAAATAACTCCCAGAAAAGAAAAGTCTAAGACTGGATGACTTCACAAGGGAATTCTACCAAACAAATAAAGAAGAACCAATACATATGCTACTTATTTCCCAAATCATTCTATGAGGCCATTACCCTGATAGCAAAAACATACAAAGACACTATAAAACAAAATTACAGGCCAGTATCTTTGATGAATACAGATGCAAAAATCCTCAACAAAATATTAGCAAACCAAATCCAATAGTATATAACAAAAAGACTATATGCCATAATCAAGTTGGATTTATTCCAGGATTATGAGGGTGGTTCAGCATTTTCAAATCAACCAATGTGATATGCCACCTTCACAAAAGGAAGGATAAAAATCACATGATCATCTCAATAGATGCAGAAAAACATTTGACAAAATTCAACATCCATTCATGATAAAAACTTTCCTCAAAGTGGGTACAGAGGGAACATATATCAACATAATAAAGGACATTTGTGACAAAGCCACAGTCAACGTCATACTCAATGGTAAAAACCTGAGAGCTTTCCTGCTAAATTTGAGAAGACAAAGATGTCCGCTCTCCCCACTTTAATTTAATGTAGTATTGGAAGGTCTAGCAACAGTAATCAGACAAGAAAAAGAAGTCAGTGTATTCAAATTGGAAGGGAAGAGGTAAAACTGTCACTACTTGTAAATGACTTGAATGACTTTACATAGAAAACCCTAAAGTTTCCATCCCAAAACTATTAAAACTAATAAATGAATTCATCGAGGTTGCAAGATACAAGATTAGTGTACAGAAATCTGTTGCATTTATGTACACTAATAATAAAATATCAGAAAGAGAAGGTTAAAAAAAACCCATTTAAAATTGAATCAAAAAGAATAAAATATCTAGGAATAAAGTTGTCCAAGGAGATGAAAGACTTATATTCTGAAAACTGTAAAACATTGATGAAGGAAATTGAAGATTATACAAAGAAATGGAAAGATATTTCATGCTCTTAGATTGGAAGACTTAATATTGTTAAGATGGCCATACTACCCAAAGCAATCTACAGATTTAATGCAAACCCTATCAAAACACCCATGACATTTTTCACAGAACTAGAACAAATCCTATAATTCATATGGAACCACAAAAGACCTCAAATTGACAAAACAGTCTTCAGAAAAAAGAACAAAGCTGGATGTATTGCCCTCCCAGACTTCTGACTATACTACAGATCTACAGTAATCAGTACAGTATGGTACTGGCACAAAAACAGACAAATAGATCAATAGAACAGACTAGAGAACCCGGAAGTAAACCTACGCACCTATGATCAATTAATCTACGACAGAGGAGGTAAGAATACACAGTGGATAAAAGACAGTCTCTTCCATAAGTGGTACTGGGAAAACTGGACAGCTACATGTAAAAAAATGAGATTAGAACATTCCCTCACACCATATACAAAAATAAAGTCAAAATGGTTTAAAGGCCTAAATGTAAGAATGGAAACTGTAAACTCTTAAAAGAGTACATAGGCATATGTACATAGGAACTCTTTGACATAAATTGTAGCAATATTTTTTTGGATCAGTCTCCTAAAGGAAAAGAAATAAAAGCAAAAATAAAGAAATGAAAATTAATTGAACTTAAAAGGTTTTGCACAGCAATGGAAACAATTGACAAAATGAAAAGACAACCTACAGAATGACAGAAAATATTTTCAAAGATGTAACCAACAAGGGGTTAATATCCAAAATAAATAAACGGTTTACACAACTCAATATCAAAGAAACAAACAAATAACCCAATCAATAAATGGGCAGAAAACCTGAATAGACATTTTTCCAAAGAAGGCATACAGGTGGTTAACAGGCACATGAAAAGATGCTTAATGTTGATAATTATTAGAGAAATGCAAATCAAAACAACAATGAGATGTTACCTCAGAATGGCCATCATCAAAAAGTCTACAAATAACAAATGTTGGAGAAGATTTGGAGAAAAGGGACCCTTGTATGCTGTTAGTGGAAATGTAAATTGGGGCAGCCACTATGGAAAACATTATGGGTTTCTTAAAAAATACTAAAAATAGAACCACCATATGATCCAGTAATTTCACTCCTGGGTATATATCCAGAAAAATTGAAAATATGAATTCGAAAAGATACCTTGGATATGTACCCCAGTGTTCATAACAGTACTACTTACAATTACCAAGACATGGAAGCAACCCAAGTGTTCATCAACAGGTGATTGGATTAATAAGAGGTGGCACATATATACAATGGAATATTACTCAGCCATAAAAAGGAATGAAATTATGCCACTTGCAGCAACATGTATGGGCCTAGAGAATATTATGCTTAGTGAAATAAATCATAGAGAAAGATAGTACTATATGATATCATTTATATGTGGAATCTAAAAAATAGTACAAATAAATGTATATGCAAGAAACAGACTCATGGACATAGAGAACAGACTCTATGGGGAGTTTGTTCTCTATGTCCATAGGGGAGAAGGAAGGGCAGAGGGACAAATTTGGGGTACGGGGCTAACAGATACAAACTATTATATATAAAATAGATAAGCAACAAGGATATACTGTATTGCATAGGGAATTATACCCAACATCTGCAAAAATACTGAATCACTATACTGTACACCTGAAACTACTATAATATTGTAAATCAACTACAATGTTAAAAAATAAAAAAGAATACATATTATCAACATGACTCTTTACTGATGGTGTTAAGCTTGATCACCTGGTTGAAATAGATTTCTCACTGTAAAGTTACTCCTCCCCTCCCTTTCCATACTGTACTCTTCAGAAGGAAGTTACTATGTGTAGCCCACACTTGGGATGGGGTGGGGTGTTACGCTCTACCTCCTTGAATGAGAGGAACTATATAAATTATTTGGAATTCTTCTGCATAGGAGATTTGCCTGTTCTTCCTTATTTATTTAGTTAATCATTTATTTATATCAGTGTGGACTCATGTATATTTACTTTATATATTAGGCTATAACCCAATAGTATGTTATTTATTTTGTGGCTCAAATTATTGAGCCAACTTTAAAGCTTGAGCAACTGAAAGTGCTCAAGCTTTGGTCATTGAGCACTTTCAGTTGGCTCTTGTGTCCCTTTGGCATATGCCTACAATTTTGTTTTTTTAGCATTTCCTTACTTTCTGGCACTATGGGGTACTCCATGATCACCTGTATATTCTCTGCCTTAGCCCCAGAATCAGTCATTTCTCCAAGGAGTCCTAGTTCCTTGTATTGGAGAATGATGTTAGAAACCAAGATCTGGGCACTAGATGTGTTCATTGCTACTGGGATGTCATTGCTTAAAGCAAACAGAATTTGGAAATATATATACACACAGACATATATATGTTTACTAACCTGTGTATATATACACATCAATAACCATTTCTATATTTATCTGTACCTGTATTAGGCTAAACATTAGTTCATACTGATGTCTCCAACTCTAATCCTGTATCACATAATTCATTCTAACCTCCTCCCTTGCTTATCTTTAATAATGAGAAACCTAGTTCCTACTGCCCACCATCCATTTACCTATATGTTTAGTCTCACTATACATATACAGTGGTTTCAAAATTGGTTGCTTCTATTCCCATGAGAAACAACTTTATCAACTACAGTATTGTGCCTATGTGCAGTTCCTTTTATCTTTAACCTGAGAGTCTCCACTCATTTCCTCATTTCCAAAGTTACTTAGGTCTATACTTATTTCCTCCAACCCATTTCAGCACAGTTGTCATTCATTTGTTATATAGTGAGATTCTTTTTTCCTGGTCTGAATTCTGTCTTGGAAACACTGATTTTTGCTTTTACCTTCCTGCGAATGATCTCAAATAACTGTGAGAGTTACCTGATATTATCACCATAAAATTGAATACAGAAATGGTGCAAGGGAATGAGGGAGACGTAAAGTGAGAATCAATCATTAGAGAGAGAATAGTTGATTAGTAGTGAAAAAACAGTTTCTACTTCAACCTTGTCTGCCCCTAAGTAGCTGTGTCACTTGGAAACTCACCAAAGTCCTATTGGCCCTGGGTTTCTTGTCTATATAATTGGGTCCAGTTTCTCTGGATTGTCATGAGAATTGAATAGGAAAAAGAACATGGGAGTGTAAATGTGATAATAAACTTTCAAGTACAATTATTACATGAAAAAAGGTAAATTAAAAACTCTAGCAAAGAGGGCTCAGGTCAAGGATGTGAAGTTTTTACTTTCATAGAACTGGCTTATTTATGTTTGTTCTGCAAACTATAAATGAAAGGATGGTTTCATGCAATTGATTGTAGTAACCAGAGTATTTTCTTTTCATCAGTGGCTATGCATGCATATGCACACAGATGTGATTCTGCTGTGTGTGTATAAAAATATTAATATTTCTTTTTCCGAGAGAACCTAAGGGATGTCTTGAGGGTCTTGGTCTTGTTAGATTGCTTGTCAGTCTCTCTAACAAACGTATGGGAAGGAATCATGAGTTAGGGTTTTAAGAATTTAAATGTTCTACAAAGCCATTTGGACTTCTTTGCTTGCTTGGTTTCTGCTCTTACACACCTATAACTAAATTACTTTTCCCCACTTGATGAAAACCTAGATGTTCTTGGAGTATTAATTCTCTTGGCCACATGTAACTAAAAACCATAATGGGACTTAAAATCAGAGAGGCTATGTATACACTCAGGGTGTGCCACTATTGGTTGGAAGGATATATGAACTTGAAGAATTGATTTGCTGTTTAGGTGTAGTCAGGTGTAGCAACCTGGCAGCAGAGCAAGTGAAGAGGAGGGTGTGGGCAGCGTCTCTCTTTAGGGCCACACATGTGCATTGCATATTTCCAGGAGTACCATTTCTATATATTTCAATGTGAATGGAACCCCCAGAATAAGACAACATGGTTTTTATAGAGATGGAGCTTGTTTTGTTGTTAGTAGAGGGGAGAAAACAGATTTAAAACACAGACACACTCACCAAAAACCCTCTGATTACTGTGCTTCCTAAGGTATGATTATTGATGATTCTGTAGTGTATCTCACTACACTTCATCTAACATTTTTTTCCCTCTCATTTAAAAAAATATTATCTTAACAATGGACATGTGAACATTTTTGAAAAGGTGCTACTTTTGGAGATCCTGCTACTACCCACCCGCAAGGTGGGTGGGGACTTTTATCCAAGCCCGAGTCTGTTCTCTGCAAAATGAACCAGATAGGGTTAAACAAGATAAGCATTTTGTGAAGAGTGACTCCTTCTGCATTGGTAGCTTATGCTGAGCTGACCCTGCTTTCCATTCAGTGATATCCTCAAGCTTCACAAGTAAAATAGTAAGGCCACAAATTCGTCTTAACTGCATCTATCTTAGGTCCTTTCCTGTGTTCACCTTCTCTCTGTGCAGTGTTTCATTGTAAATACATGTTGTATTTGATAACTACATTAAAATGAAAGTGATTTTTGTAGCAATTTATTTATACAGCTGTTTACTTTCTTTCATCTCAGCTGAATCCATAAATAAAAATCGTTTCCTTCAAGCAGTTGACATTAAAAACACTCATATTTAAGAAAACCTGCAAAAGAATATGCTATCTTTATGATTTATTAAAAGCAGATAAATGAGAAGTAAAAAAAATACCTTTCAGCCTACTATCATGAACTAAAGAGGGGAAACATGGCAACTGGTATATATGTCAAGAAATGCTAGAGAATTAGTTTTTATGACTTGAGATCTATTTCAGACAAATGGGTGGAGACAAATATTCCTTGTACTTTAACTGTGATTTATTTTACTAGTAAAGCCCTATCTATGTAGCACAGCCTAAAGTTTGGATTTGAAATGGATTGTCAGCTGCAGCCAAGCCACGTAATTCAAACTGTGAAGTGAAATTTTGAGTTGAGATCTGCAGCTTGTGTTAAGATAGAAGGCTTCTTTATTTAGAAATTCCTATTAAAAATAAAGGTAAGGGGAACTAACTGCCGAACAATCAACGACAGGAAGACATTGGAACTCACCAAAAAAAATACCCTACAGGGGCTTCCCTGGTGGCACAGTGGTTGAGAATCTGCCTGCTAATGCAGGGGACATGGGTTCGAGCCTTGGTCTGGGAGGATCCCACATGCCGTGGAGCAACTAGGCCCGTGAGCCACAACTACTGAGCCTGCGCGTCTGGAGCCTGTGCTCCACAACAAGAGAGGCCGCAATAGTGAGAGGCCTGTGCACCGCGATGAAGAGTGTCCCCCACTTGCCACAACTAGAGAAAGCCCGCACACAGAAACGAAGACCCAACACAGCAAAAATAAATTAATTAATTAATAAACTCCTAGCTCCAACATCAAAAAAAAAAAATACTGTACATGCAAAGACAAGGGAGCAACCACAATGAGATGGTAAAAGGGGTGCTATTACAATAAAATGAAATCCCATAACTGCTGGTTGGGTGACTAACAAACTGGAGAACACATACCACAGAAGTCCACCCACTGGAGTGGAAGGTTCTGAGCCACATATCAGGCTTCCCAACCTGGGGGTCTGGCAATGGGAGGAGGCATTCCTAGAGAATCCAACTTTGAAGCCTAGCGGGATTTGATTGCAGGACTTTGGCAGGACTGGGGGAAACAGAAACTCCACTCTTGGAGGGCACACACAAAGTAGTGTGCACATCGGGACACAGGGGAAGTAGCAGTGACCCCATAGGAGAACCAGACCTACCTGCTAGTGTTGGAGGGTCTCCAGCAGAGGTGGGGGGCAGCTGTGGCAGACCAAGGGACAAGGAAACTGGCAGCAGAAGTTCTGGGAAGTACTCCTTGGCGTGAGCCCTCCCAGAGTCCACCATTAGCACCACCAAAGAGCCAGGGTAAGCTCCAGTGTTGGGTCACCTAAGGCCAAACAAGCAATAGGGAGGGAATCCAGCCCCACCCATCAGCAGAGAAGTGGTTTAAAGTTTTACTGAGCTTGGCCCATCAGAGCAACAGCCAGCTGTACCAACCACCAGTCCCTCCCATTAGGAAACTTGCACAAGCCTCTTAGTTAGCCTTATCCACCAGAGGGCAGACAGCAGAAGCAAGATGAACTACAGTCCTGCAGCCTGTGGAACAAAAACCACATTCAGAGAAAGATAGACAAGATGAAAAGGCAGAGGGCTATGTACCAGATGATGGAACAAGATAAAACCCCAGAAAAACAACTAAATGAAATGGAGATAGGCAACCTTCCAGAAAAAGAATTCAGAATAATGATAGTGAAGATGATCCAGGACCTTGGAAAAAGGATGGAGGCAAAGATCGAGAAGATTCAAGAAATGTTTAACAAAGACCTAGAAGAATTAAAGAAGAAAGAAACAGAGATGAACAATACAATAACTGAAATGAAAAATACACTAGAAGGTATTAATAGCAGAATATCTGATGCAGAAGAACAGATATATGACCTGGAAGACAGAATGGTGGAATTCATGGCTGCAGAACAGAATAAAGAAAAAAGAATGAAAAGAAATGAAGACAGCCTAAGAGACCTCTGGGACAACATTAAACGCAACAAAATTCGCATTATAGGGGTCACAGAAGGAGGAGAGAGAGAAAAGACCAGAGAAAATATTTGAAGACATTTTACTTGAAAAGTTCTCTAACGTGGGAAAGGAAATAGCCACCCAAGTCCAGGAAGCGCAGTGAGTCCCATACAGCATAAACCCAAAGAGAACCATGCTGAGACACATAGTAATCACACTGGCAAAAATTAAAGACAAAGAAAAAATTTTGAAAGCAGCAAGGGAAAAACCACAAATAGCATACAAGGGAACTCCCATAAGGTTAACAGCTGATTTCTCAGCAGAAACTCTGCAAGCCAGAAGGGAGAGGCATGATAAACTTAAAGTGATGAAAGGGAAGAACCTGCAACCAAGATTACTCTACCCAAAAGGATCTCATTCAGATTTGATGGAGAAATCAAAAGCTTTACAGACAAGCAAAAGCTAAGAGAATTCAGCACCACCAAACCAGCTCTACAACAAATGCTAAAGGAACTTCTCTAAGTGGGAAACACAAGACAAGAAAAGGACGTACAAAAACAAACCCAAAACAATTAAGAAAAAGTTCATAGGAACATACATATCGATAATTACCTTAGATGTGAATGGATTAAATGCTCCAACCAAAACACACAGGCTTGCTGAATGGATACAAAAACAAGACCCCTAGATATGCTGTCTACAAGAGACCCACTTCAGACCTAGGGACACATACAGGCTGAAAGTGAGAGGATGGAAAAATATTCCATGCAAATGGAAAGCAAAAGAAAGCTGCAGTAGCAATACTCATATCAGATAAAATAGACTTTAAAATAAAGAATGTTACAAGAGACAAGGAAGGACACTACGTAATGATCAAGGGATCAATCTAAGAAGAAGAAATAAGAATTATAAATATATATGCACCCAACATAGAAGCACCTCAATACATAAGGCAACTACTAACAGCTCTAACAGAGGAAATCCACAGTAACACAGTAATAGTGGGGGACTTTAACACCTCACTTAAACCAATGGACAGATCATCCAAAATGAAATTAAATAAGGAAATAGAAGCTTTAAATGACACAATAGACCAGTTAGATTTAATTGACATTTATGGGACATTCCATCAAAAAACAGCAGATTAGGGCTTCCCTGGTGGTGCAGTGGTTGAGAGTCGGCCTGCTGATGCAGGGGACACGGGTTCGTGCCCTGGTCTGGGAAGATCCCACATGCCGCAGAGCGGCTGGGCCCGTGAGCCATGGCCGCTGAGCCTGTGCTTCCGGAGCCTGTGCTCCGCAGTGGGAGAGGCCAGAGAGGTTAGAGGCCCGCGTACCACAAAAAACAAACAAACAAAAAAAACCCAGCAGATTACACTTTCTTCTCAAGTGCGCACAGAACATTATCCAGGATAGATCATATCTTGGGTCACAAATCAAGCCTCAGTAAATTTAAGAAAATTGAAATCATATCAAGCATCTTTTCTGACCACAATGCTGTGAGATTAGGAATCAATTACAGGGAAAAAAACTGTAAAAAACACAAACACATGGAGGCTAAACAATATGTTACTAAACCATCAAGAGATTACTGAAAAAATCAAAGAGGAAATAAGAAAATACCTAGAGACAAATGACAATGAAAACATGACGATCCAAAACCTATGGGATGCAGCAAAAGCACTTCTAAGAGGGAAGTTTATAGCTACCTATGCAAGCCTACCTCAAGAAACAAGAAAAGTCACAAATAAATAATCTAACGTTACACCTAAAGGAACTAGAGAAAGAAGAACAAACAAAACCCAAAGTTAACAGAAAGAAACCATAAAGATCAGAGCAGAAACAAATGAAATAGAAACAAAGAAAACAATAGCAAAGATCATTAAAACTAACAGCTGGTTCTTTGAGAAGATAAATAAAATTGATAAACCATTAGCCAGACTCATCAAGAAAAAGAGGGAGAGGACTCAAAACAATAAAGTTAGAAATGAAAAAGGAGAAGTTACAAAAGACACCACAGAAATACGGTGTCCTAAGAGACTACTACAAGCAACTCTACTACTACAAGCAACTCTACTACTACAAGCAACTCTATTCCAATAAATTGGACAACCTGGAAGAAATGGACACATTTTTAGAAAGGTATAACTTTCCAAGACTGAACCAGGAAAAAATAGAAAATATGAACAGACCAATCACAAGTAATGAAATTGAAACTGTGATTAAAAATCCTCCAACAAACAAAAGTCCAGGACCAGATGGCTTCACAGGTGAATTCTATCAAACATTTAGAGAAGAGCTAACACCCATCCTTCTAAAACTCTTCCAGAAATTGCAGAGGAAGGAAAACTCCCAAACTCTTTCTATGAGGCCACCATCACCATGATACCAAAACCAGACAAAGATACTACAAAAAAAGAAAATTACAGACCATTATCACTGATGAATATTGATACAAAAATCCTCAGCAAAATACTAGCAAACAGAATCCAGCAAAACATTAAAAGGATCATACACCACGATGAAGTGGGATTTATCCCAGGGATGCAAGGATTCTTCAACATATGCAAATCAATCAATGTGATACACCATATTAACAAATAGAAGAATAAAAACCATATGATAATCTCAGTAGATGCAGAAAAAGCTTTTGACAAAATACAACACACATTTATGATAAAAACTCTCCAGAAAGTGGGCATATAGGGAACCTACCTCAACATAACAAAGGCCATATACAACAAACCCACAGCAAACATCATTCTCAATGGTGAAAAATTGAAAGCATTTCCTCTAAAATCAGGAATGAGACAAGGATGTCCACTCTCACCACTATTATTCAACATAGTTTTGGAAGTCCTAGCTATGGCAATCTGAGAAGAAAAATAAATAAAAGGAATACAGGTCAGAAAATAAGAAGTAAAACTGTCACTGTTTGCAGATGACATGATACTATACATAGAGAATCCTAAACATGTCACTAGAAAACTACTAGAGCTAATCAATGAATTTGGTAAAGTTGCAGGATACAAAATTAATGCACAGAAATCTCTTGCATTCCTATACACTAATGATGAAAAATCTGAAAGAGAAATCATGGAAACACTCCCATTTACCATTGCAAGAAAAAGAATAAAATACCTAGGAATAAACCTACGTATGGAAACAGAAGACCTGTATGCAGAAAAGTATAAGACCCTGAAGAAAGAAATTAAAGATGATAGCACCAGATGGAGAGATATATGATATTCTTGGATTGGAAGAGTCAATATTGTGAAAATGACTATACTACCCAAAGCAATCTACAGATTCAGTGCAATCCCTATCAAATTACCAATGGCATATTTTTACAGAACTAGAAGAAAAAATCTTAGAGTTTGTATGGAGAAAAGACCACAAATAGCCAAAGCAGTCTTGAGGGAAAAAAACGGAGCTGGAGGAATCAGCCTCCCTCACTGCAGACTATACTACAGACCTAAAGTAATCAAGACAATATGGTACTGGCACAAAAACAGAAATATAGATCAATGGAACAAGATAGAAAGCCCAGAGATAAACCCATCCACCTATGGTCAACTAATCTATGACAAAAGAGGCAAGTATATACAGTGGAGAAAAGACAGTCTCTTCAATAAGTGGTGCTGGGAAAAGTGGACAGCTACATGTAAAACATTGAAATTAGAACTCCATAACACCATACACAAAAATAAACTCAAAATGGATTAGAGACTTGAATATAAGACTGGCACTATAAAACTCTTCGAGGAATACATAGGAAGATCACTCTTTGACATAAATCACAGCAAGATCTTTTTTGATCCATCTCCTAGAGTAATGGAAATAAAACCAAAAATAAACAAATGGGACCTAATGAAACTTAAAAGCTTTTGCACAGCAAAGGAAACCATAAACAAGGCACAAACACAACCCTCAGATTGGGAGAAAATATTTGGAAACGAATCATCGGACAAAGGAGTAACGTCCAAAATATATAAACAGCTTATGAGCTCAATATTAAAAAAAAAAAAACCCAATCCAAAAATGGGAAGAAGACCTAAATAGACATTTCTCCAAAGAAGACATACAGATGGCCAAGAAGCACATGAAAATGTCCTCAACATCACTAATTATTAGAGAAATGCAAATCGAAACTACAATGAGGTATCACCTCACATCAGTTAGAATGGGCATCCTGAAAACTCTACAAAGAACAAATGCTGGAGAGGGTGTGGATAAAAGGAACCCTCTTGCACTGTTGGTGGGAATGTAAATTGATACAGCCACTATGGAGAACAGTATGGAGGTTCCTTAAAGAACTAAAAATAGAATTACCATATGACCTAGCAATCTCACTACTGGGCATATACCCAGAGAAAACCGTAATTCAAAAAGACACATGCACCCCAATGTTTATTGCAGCACTACTTACAATAGCCAGGTCATGGAAGCAGCCTAAATTCCAATCGACAGATGAATGGATAAAGAAACTGTGATACATATATACAATGGAATATTACTCAGCCATAAAAAGGGACAAAATTGGGTCATTTGTAGAGACGTGGATACATCTAGAGACTGTCATACAGAGTGAAGTAAGTCAGTAAGAGAAAAACAAATATCATATATTAATGCATATATGTGGAACCTAGAAAATGGTATAGAAGAACCGGTTTGCAGAGCAGAAATTGAGACACAGAAGTAGGGAAAAAAACATATGAACACCAAGGGGGGAAAGCAGTTGGGGCTGTTTGGTGGTGTGATGAATTGAGAGATTGGGATTGACATGTATACATTGATGTGTATAAAATGGATGACTAATAAGAAAAAAAAAAAAAAATAAGGGTAAGGGGTGGAGCCAAGATGGCCATGTGAGAAGGTGCTGAGTTAGTGTCTACCCACAACTAGGGCACCTACTGGTCACTGGTGGGGGACTCTGATGCCCAAGGAGGTGGGAGGAACCCCCAAGCAAACTGGTAGGACATGGTGGGACTGAGGGTGGAGGAGAAGTGATGGCTGTACAGGATTGGTACCCCTGAGGCCAGGGAGATTAGGAGAGGCAGGTGGGAGGGGCCCTCTGGGAGGAGCAGGAGAGCAGTAGAGGGTGATTACCCCACCCACTTGCACCCAGGGAGCCTGCTGTTCTCCCAGATCAGTATGCTCCTCTCCAAAGCCTCTTCTAGGACACATGGGTCCTGGGCGCATAAGAAGGAAGCTGGGGAGATCAGGAGTGGAAAGTGGGAGGGGCACTCCAGAAGGAGTGGGAGAGGAGCAGAGGGCATTTGCCCCCCCCCCCCACTGGGGCTTGGGAAGCCTGCTGAGCTCCCCAGCTGGTCTGCCCTCCAAGGTCGTCCTCCCCTACCTTCCCACCCCCCCACCCCCCCTAGCTGCCACATTGGTCCTGGGGACATAGGAAGGAGGCTGAGGGGAGAACAGGAGAGGCAGGTGGGAGGGGCCCTCCAGGACTGTAGGAGCAGGAGAGGAGAGCCCCATCCTCTTGAGCCCAGGGAGCCTGCTGGGCTCCCAGGTGATGTCCCCCACCCTCTGAGACCAGGGGTGGGTGGCACACCTGGGCCCCTTCTGTTCAGTTGTGCCTAAGCCTCACCCACCACAGCCCCCAGGGCCTTTTCCAGGCCATGGGTCCTAAGCATAGACCCTGCCCACCACATAAGCCTCACCCTTGCTTATGCCCCACCCTCCACAGCCAAGGCCTTCCCCTTCCCTTTTTTTTTTTTCCTTTTCCCTCCTCTTTTTTACTATTGTGGTACTGTTATACCTTCTGGTTTTTGTTTCACCTATATTTTAATTTATATATTCTTTCTAACATATCTGTTAGTTTCCTAGTCTAATTTTATTTTTTACTTTGTTATTGTTCTCTCTTTTTTTGGCACTCCACGCAGCTTGTGGCATCTTGGTTCACGATCCAGGGTTAGGGCCGGAACTCCTGCAGTGGGAGCTCCAAGTCTGAACCACTGGACTAACAGAGAACCTCAGACCCCAGGGAATATTCATTGGAGTGAGGTCTCATGGAGTTCCTCATCTCAGAACCAAGACCCAGCTCTACCTAATAGCCTACAAACTCCAGTGTTGGAAACCTCAGGCCAAACAACTAGTAAGACAGAAACATAATCCCACTCATTAAAAAAATAAAAATGAGGTGTCAAAAAAATATTTCACAGATGAAGGAGCAAGGTAAAAACCTACAAGACCAAATAAATGAGGAGGAAATAGGCAATCTATCTGAAAAAGAATTCAGAGTAATGATAGTAAAGATGATCCAGAATCTTGGAAATAGAATGGAGGCACGGGCTGAGAAAATACAAGAATTGTTTAGCAAAATTCTAGAAGAACTAAAGAACAAACAAACAGAGATGAACAACACAATAACTGAAATGAAAAATACACTAGAAGGAATCAGTAACAGAATAACTGAGGCAGAAGAATGAATAACTGAGCTGGAAGTCAAAATGGTGGAAATAACTGCCAAGGAGCAGAATAAAGAAAAAGAATGAAAAGAATTATAGACAATCTCAGAGACCTCTGGGACAACACTAAACACACCAATATTTGAATTATAGGAGTCCCAGAAGAAAAAGAGAAAAAGAAAGGGTCTGAGAAAATATTTGAAGGGATTCTAGGCAAAAACTTCCCTAACATGGGAAAGGAAATAGTCACCCAAGTCCAGGAAGTGCAGAAGAGTCCCATACAGGATAAAGCCTAGGAAAAACACACCAAGACACATATTAATCAAATTAATAAAAATTAAATTCAAAGAAAAAATGTTAAAAGCAGCAAAGAAAAAACAAAAAATAACATACAAAGGAATCCCCATAATGTTATCACCTATTATTTCAGCAAAACTCTGCAGGCCAGAATGGAGTGGCAGAATATACTTCAAGTAATGAAAGAGAAAAACCTACAACTAAGGTTACTCTACCCAGCAAGGATCTCATTTAGATTTAATGGAGAAATCAAAACCTTTTCAGACAAGCAAAAGCTAAGAGAATTCAGTACCACCAAAACAGCTTTACAACAAATGCTAAAGAAACTTCTCTAGGCGGGAAACACAAGAGAAGAAAAAGACCCACAAAAACAAACCCAAAACAATTATGAAAATGGTAATAGGGACATACATATCGATAATAACCTTGAATGTAAATGGATTAAATGCCCCAACCAAAAGCCACAAACTGGCTGAATGGATACAAAAATAAGACCCATATGTATGCTATCTACAAGAGACCCACTTCAGACCTAGGGACACATACAGACTGAAAGTGAAGGGATGGAAAAAGATATTCCATGCAAATGGAAAGCAAAAGAAAGCTGGAGTAGCAATACTCATATCAGATAAAATAGACTTTAAAATAAAGACTGGTAAAAGAGATAAGGAGGGACACTACATAATGATATAGGGATCAATCCAAGAAGAAGATATAACAATTATAAATGTTTATGCATGCAACATAGGAGCACCTCAATACATAAGGCAAACGCTAACAACCATGAAAGGAGAAATCAACAGTTACACAATAATAGTAGATGACTTTTAACACCCCACTTACACCAATGGACAGATCATCCAAACAGAAAATAAATAAGGAAGCTCAAGGTTTAAATGACACAGTAGACCAGATAGATTTAATTGATATTTATAGAACATTCCACCTGAAGGTGGCAGAATACACTTTATTCTCAAGTTTACATAGGACTTTCTCTAGGATAGAACACATCTTGGGTCACAAATGAAGCCTTGGAAAATATAAGAAAATGGAAATCGCATCAAGCATCTTTTCTGACCACAAGGCTATGATATTGGAAATCAATTACAGAAAAAAACTGTAAAAACCACAAATACATGGAGGCCAAACAGTGCGCTACTAAATAACCAAGAGATCACTGAAAAAATCAAAGTAGAAATTAAAAAATACATAGAAACAAATGACAACAAAAACACGACAAGCCAAAACCTATGGGATGCAGCAAAAACACTTCTAAGAGGGAAATTTGCAGCAATTCCACCTCATCTCAAGAAACAACTCAAATAATCTAACCCTACACTTAAAACAGCTAGAGAAAGAAGAACAAAGAAAACCCAAAGTCAGTAGAAGGAAAGAAACCATAAATATTAGAGCAGAAATAAATGAAATAGAAATGAAGGAAATAGTAGCAAAGATTAATAAAACTAAAAGCTGGTTCTTTGAGAAGATAAACAAAACTGATAAACCCTTAGCCAGACTCATCAAGAAAAAAATGGAGAGGACGCAAATCAATAAAATTAGAAATGAAAAAGGAGAAATCAAAATTGACACCTCAGAAATACAAAGGATTATAAGAGACTACTACAAACAACTATATGCCAATAAAATGAACAACCGTGAAGAAATGGACACACTCTTGGAAAGGTACAATTTTCCAAGACTGAACCAGGAAGATGTAGAAAATATAAACAGACCTATCACAAGTAATGAAATTGAATCCATAATTAAAAATCTTCCAACAAACAAAAGTCCAGGGCCAGATGGCTTCCCAGGCAAATTCTATCAAACATTTAGAGAAGAGCTCACACCTATTTTTCTCAAACTCTTCCAAAAAAATTGCAGAGGGAGAAACACTCTCAAATTCATTCTACGAAGCCACCATCACCCTGATACCAAAACCAGAAAAAGATATCACAAAAAAGAAAATTATAGACCAATATCACTGATGAACATAGATGCAAAAATCCTGAACAAAATACTAGCAAACAGAATCCAACAACACATTAAAAGGATCATACACTATGATCAAGTTGGATTATTCCCAGGAATGCAAGGATTCTTCAATATATGCAAATCAATGAACCACATTAACAAATTAAGGAATAAAAAGCATATGGTCATCTCAATAGATGCAGGAAAAGCTTTTGACAGTATTTAACACCCATTTATGATAAAAACTCTCCAGAAAATGGGCATAGAGGGAACCAATCTCAACATAATAAATGACGTATATGACAAACTCACAGCAAACATCATACTCACTGGTGAAAAACTGAAAGCATTTCCACTAAGATCAGGAAGAAGACAAGGATGTCCACTCTCACCACTCTTATTCAACATAATTTTGGAAGTCCTAGCCAAGGAAATCAGAGAAGAAAAAGAAATAAAAGGAATACAAATTGGAAAAGAAGAAGTAAAACTGTCACAGTTGCCGATGACATAATATTGTACATAGAAAATCCTAAAGATGCCACCAGAAAACTACTAGAACTAATCAATGAATTTGGTCAAATTGCAGGGTACAAAATTAACGCACAGAAGTCTCTGGTATTCCTATACGCCAACCATGAAAGATCAGAAAGAGAAATTAAGGAAATAATCCCATTTACCATTGTAACAAAAAGAATAAAATACCTAGGAATAAACCTGCCTAAGGAGGCAAAAGACTTCTACTCAAAAACTATAAAACACTGATGAAAGAAATCAAAGATGACATAAACAGATGGAGAAATATACCATGTTCTTGGATTGGAATAATCAATATTGTGAAAATGACTATACTACCCAAAACAATCTACAGATTCATTGCAATCCCTATCAAACCACCAATGGCATTCTTCACAGAATTAGAAGCAAAAATTTTACAATTTGTATGGAAACACAAAAGAACCCAAGTAGCCAAAGCAATCTTGAGAAAGAAAAACAGAGCTGGAAGAATCAGGCTCCCTGACTTCAAACTATACCACAAAGCTACAGTAATGAAGACAGTATAGTACTGGCAGAAAAACAGAAATATAGATCAATTGTACAGTATAGAATGCCCAGAGATAAACCCATGCACATATTGTCACCTAATTTATGACAAAGGGGGCAAGAATATACAATGGGGAAAAGACAGTCTCTTCAGTAAGTGGTGCTGGGAAAACTGGACAGCTACATGTGAAAGAATGAAATTAGAACACTCCCTAACACCACACACAAAAATAAACTCAAAATGGATTAGAGAACTAAATGTAAGACCAGACAATATAAAACTCTTAGAGGAAAACATAGGGAAAACACTCTTTGACATAAACCACAGGAAGATCTTTTTTGACCCACCTCCTAGAGTAATGGAAATAAAAACAAAGATAAACAAATGGGACTTAATTAAACTTAAAAACTTTTGCACAGCAAAGGGAACCATAAACAAGATAAAAAGACAGCCCTCAGAATGGGAGAAAATATTTGCAAATGAAACAACAGACAAAGGATAAATTTCCAAGATATACAAACAGCTCATGCAGGTCAATATCAAAAAAAACAACAATCCAATTAAAAAATGGGTGGAAGACCTGAATAGACATTTCACCAAGGAAGATATACAGAGGGCCAAGAGGCTCATGAAAAGATGCTCAACATCACTAATTATTAGAGAAATGCAAATGAAAACTACAATGAGGTATCACCTCTTGCTGGTCAGAATGGCCATTATCAAAAAATCTGGAAATAATAAATGCTGGAAAGGGTGCGGTGAAAAGGGAACCCTCCTGCACTGTTGGTGGGAATGTAAATTGATATAATAACCACTATGGAAAACAGTATGGAGATTCCTTAAAAAACTAAAGATAGTTTTAGTTTAGTTTTTATTTCCCAGCAATCCCACTACTAAGCATATACCCTGAGAAAAACATAATTCAAAAAGAGACATGTACCACAGTGTTCATTTCAGCAGTATTTACAATAGCCAGGACATGGAAGCAACCTAAGTGTCCATCAACAGACGAATGGATAAAGATGATGTGGCACATATGTACAATGGAATATTACTCAGCCATAAAATAAACAAAATTGAGTTATTTGTAGTGAGGTGGATGGACCTAGTGTTTGTCATACAGAGTGAAGTAAGTCAGAAAGAGAAAAACAAATACTATATGCTAATGCATATATATGGAATCTATAAAACAAATTGTACTGATGAACCTAGTTGCAGGGCAGAAATAAAGACATAGACATAGAGAATGGACTTGAGGACACGAGGTGGAAGGGGGAAGCTGGGGCGAAGTGAGAGTAGCATTGACATATACACACTATCGAATGTAAAATAGCTAGTGGGAAGCAGCAGCATAGCACAGGGAGGGGAGATCAGCTCAGTGATTTGTGATGACCTAGAGGGGTGGGATAGGGAGGATGGGAGGGAGGCTGGAGAGGGGTCGGATATGAGGGCATATGTATGCATATGGCTGATACACTTTGGTGTACAACAGAAACTAACACAGTATTGTGAAGCAATTATATTCCAGTAAAGGTCTATTAAGAAAAAATAAAGGTAACACTTTGCTTCAGCTGTTTTGCATCCCAGGTTTCCAGGAATAGACCTCAATCAATCAATAGATCTCAATTTCAAATATTCTCTCCCATTCTCTGTGTTATGTATATTCTTCTTGATTAGAACATATACCCCTGTTTTTTCAGTGAATGTAACTACCATATATGCTGTATAATCTAAATATTTCTACATCTTAGTTCTCTCTTAGAGCCCACACTTTTAGCAGGATTTGTCATTTCATTAGTTTCGATGAGAAATAGCATGGAATAGTGCAGGGTTTCCTAAAGTGAGCTTACCAAGACACTGTTTCCCAAAATATTAATGAGAGTGCTATGCAGAATGCATTATGTGACCATTTAAGAAATATTGGGCTGAATAAAATTAAATCCATTTTTCCTTGCATAAATTCCCAGAACTGTTGATATGACACTGTGAATCTCCAAAAAGAAGAGATTATTTCAGTGTTTCTCAAATGTTTATGTGGAACTCCCTTTTTATAATCCCACAAAAATTCTGTTCCTCCAGTTATCTATTGCTTTACAATGCACAAACCCCTAATGTAGATCAATTTATGACTGTCTCTCACAGTGTGTGCCTGACTGGATTGGGTTCTTGCTTGGGGTCTCTTGTGCAGTTGCAATCAGAAGAGTCTGGGCTTCTGATTACCTCAGGATTACCTGAAGATTCAACTAGCCTGGACATTTATATGATTGGCAGTTGTTAGTGGCTGCTGGCTGGGAGCTCAGCCGTGATTGTCAACAAGAGTGCTTTACTTACGCACATCCTGGCTGCATGCCTATGGGTTCTCATTGGGATTTAGTGAGGGAGTGTTCTCACAGGGGGCATCTGATGAGTGAACATCCCAAGAGACCAGGGAGGAAGCTCCAAAACTTCTAATATTCTAGGCTTTGAAGTCTCAGAACATCACTTCTGCCACAGTTTCTTGGTTCAGCAAGGTTCAAGACCAACCCAGATCCAAAGGAGAAGGGGGTTAGGCTCTACCTCTTTTCTTAAAATTTTTTAAAAATTGAAGTATAGTTGATCTACAATGTTGTGTTAGTTTCAGGTATACAGCAAAGTGATTGTGATATATATATATATATATATATATAAATAAATTCTTTTTCAGATTCTTTTCGCTCATAGGTTATTATAAAATATTGAATTTAGTTCCCTATGCTATACAGTAGGTCCTTGTTGTTTACCTATTTTATATATAGTAGTGTGTATCTGTTAACCCCAAATTTCTAATTTATCCCTCCCCCCTTTTGCCTTTGGGACCTGTAAGTTTGTTTTCTCTGTCTGTGGGTCTATTTCTGTTTTGTACATAAGTTCATTTGTATCATTTTTCTTAGATTCCACATATAAGTGATATCATACGATATTTGTCTTTGTCTGGCTTACTTCACTTAGTATGGTAATCTTTACATTCATCTATGTTGCTGCAAAAAGCATTATTTCATTCTTTTTTATGGCTGAGTAATATTCCATTGTATAAATATACCACATCTTTTTTAAAAAATAAATTTATTTATTTTTATTTTTGGCTTTGTTGGGTCTTCGTTGCTGTGCACAGGCTTTCTCTAGTTGTGGCGAGTGGGGGCTAATCTTTGTTGTGATGTGCAGGTTTCTCATTGTGGTGGCTTCTCTTGTTGCGGAGCATGGGGTCTAGGCATGCAGGCTTCACTAGTTGTGGCTCGCAGGCTCAGTAGTTGTGGCACACGGGCTTAGTTGCTCCGCGGCATGTGGGATCTTCCCGGACCAGGGCTTGAACCCGTGTCCCCTGCATTGGCAGGCGGATTCTTAACCACTGTGCCACCAGGGACATCCACCACATCTTCTTTATCCATTCGTCTGTTGATGGACATTTAGGTTGCTTCCATGTCTTGGCTATTGTAAATGGACATTGGGGTGTGTGTGTCTTTTTGAATTATAGTTTTCTCTGGATATATGCCCAGGAGTGGGATTGCTGTATCATATGGTAATTCTATTTATAGTTTTTTTGAGGAAACCCATAATATTTTCCATAGTGGCTGTCCCAATTTACATTCCCATCAACAGTGTAGGAGGGTTCCCTTTTCTCCACACCTTCTCCAGCATTTGTTATTTGTAGACTTTTTGATGATGGCCATTCTGAGGTGACATCTCACTGTTGTTTGATTTGCATTTCTCTAATAATTAGCGATGCTGAGCATCTTTGCATGTGCCTTTTGGCCATCGGTGTATCTTTGGAGAAATTAGACTCTACCTCTTGATGGAGACACCTGAGCATGGAGGAAGGGAAGGGATGAATGGTGGGCATCCTCCAGATGTTTCAGCATCTCATGGACACTGACATTCTAGAAAACAGTTTGGGTGGTGATGAATCTAAGTGTGTGGGGGCAGGGTGGTAGAGGGAAGCCCACCCACCAGAGAGTATTCTGTCACTGACAGTGTTTCGAACTGCTGGTGTATGGTGATAATAAAAAGCATACCAAGTTTTAGGGAGTTTTACTATTGTTTTAAAATTCTCTACAAATAGGGTTGCCAGGTGAAATACAGGATGCCCAATTAAATTTGAATTTCAGATAAACATCAAAAATATTTTTAGTATAGGTAGGTCCCAAATATTGCATGTTGGCATGCTTATACAAAAAAATGGTTATTTATCTTAAATTCAAATTTAATTGGGTGTCCTATAATATTTTTGCTAAAGCTGGCAGCACTTATCTACAGATAATGTCCTCCTTTAGTGCCAGTATTATCACTGGACTCCTCCTTCTGCCCTCCCACTTGCTCCCTGCTTCCCATATTGCTACACCATTGAGCCATTGAGTTTGGAAAGAAAATTGATGTAATGAAGTTTTAGGTTTTAGAACCAGAGAGATCTGATTTCAGATCCTGACTTTGCCATTCTCAGTGAGCCTCAGTCTCATCACCTGTTGGGACTGGTCATAACTGGCAGGATTGCTAGGCGCTTAGGTGAGATGATGTGTGTATGTAACTCAGTGATTGGGGCATAATAGGTATGGAACCAAATGTAGTCCTGCCTCCTGTTCTCCCAGATAAAGCAGAGCAAGAGGAAAATGCCCTGTGCTTTGCAGATGCTGTTTATTTGCTGACGAATGTCAACAGGCAGGAATCTAGGTGAGGTTTTTGTTTCTTTGATTTAATTCTTGCAAAAGAATGAGGTAGTAAATGAGGTATCATCTTGGGAGTTGCAAGATTGGTTTAGTCCATGCTGGGGAAGAGAAATTTTAAATGATGATGACTGTGCTGTCAACACTGTAACTGGCCCGTATAATAGACCTCTATTATATAATCCTTCTGAATTGCCACTAATGATCTTTTAATTTTGAGTTTATTTGCTTTCATATTCACACTTTTATGAGGATTGTTACCTAAAAGCTGTCAGTTATAGCATAATTGACTGTAGGAGTCAATTTCATAATTGTTATTCTGATTAACCCACCAAGACAAATTTGAGGACATGTTAAATCTGAATTAATGCCATGAAAACAGTTTTCTTGGATGAACCTTGATCATGCAGGGAAATAGTTTGTGAACATATACTCTGCCAAATACTGTGGAATTCTTTCTGAAGGAGACGTGGTAAGCTCCATTTTTACATGTAGGGAAATTTGAGTCTCAAATTGGCCTCAAGACTTGTTGACAGTCGCTAAGCTAAGAGAGGTAGATGTGGCCCTGCCTGCTCACCCATTGTCACTAGGCTCACCTTGTGGTGGAGTGCGATGGTCCTTTCTCAGTGCTGGTACCAGCTGACCTGCTAGCAGTGGTCTACAGTGTCAACCACAGGCCACCTGCTTGAGAGACCCTGTTCTGTCTTCAACAGTGTTAATGGCCTTTCCTTTATTTGTCTTAGAGGCTTGTCCTCCTTGATTAGATAATTCTGGTTTGCAATTCCGAAAGACCACACCTGGAAATGTCTCTCTATCCCCCCCACCACCACCCCTTTATTTTCATCACATGCACAACTCAACTCCTATCATAGTTCTCCTGGTGTCGCACGTCTTTCCTCTGCCCACCTCACAATTGTACCTTTATTTTTATTAGTGTAGTTATTTTTTCATAGCTTCGTGTTTGTTTTTACTCACCAGGAGATCCTTAGTGCTTTGTACCTGGTAAGCATATAATGTAGAGTTGAGGACTGAAAGAATAAGTGACTGAATGAACCCAGATAGTGTGACCTAAAACCTATTTTTTTCACTTCCTATTCTCCCAAAAGACCTCATTTTGCACATGAGGGGACTGAAATTCAGAGAGGTTAGAGTTTCTCCAAAGTCACACAGCACTCAGAAGCTGGGTCTAGGACTTTGCTCTCTCAAAGGCTGGGACTCCCCCTCTCTCTGTAGATTTGATCCCAGCTCACCTGTATGGCAGAACATGGTCACAGGAATGCTGGGTTTTCTTTGCTGGTAATGAATGGAAAGAAGATCTTGAAGAATTGAATCAGCCTGTGTTGGTTCTACAATCATCTCTGCCCTTTGGATTTAGTCAGAATCCAAGGTGTGTATTTATATTGATTCCTCTGTACTTTTCTGTTTTTTCTTCTGTTTCTACAATGACTCAGCATTTTTCATCATTTTTTCCTCTTCAGTTTATCTAAAAAATAGCCCTTTAACAATAAAATATTATAGTTTATTCAAATATAATAGACTTCTTAGAGATTCCACATGCCTAAGATTTGAAGCCCTATGTTGAAATGCCAAAAATATTAGTGAAATCCTATATAGCTAATAGCTTTTCTAAAATTCCACAGAAGGAGTCCTCTCTTTCCATGCTACAGCCTGCACGTCTGCTGTGGTGGTGGTATGGTGAGTGGTACCTTTTATGTTGACTGACAGAATAAATAGAGTCTAAAGCCAAAATAACCCACAGCAGATGACTGAATGCATGTTAAACTTAGCTAAGGGTAAAGGCACCTGTCATTTTAAAACTTTCATTTCACTTCCTCTGTTTTCAGTGGTGGGGGTTGTGGTAGGGTAGTGTGGGTTGCCAAAGCAAGCAAGAGGGAGAGGAAAAACATAGGATACATGAGAGATGGTAGGGAAAAGTCAAACAGTATTTCCATTCTACTACGAATTTATAGAATTCTTGACTGATGGAGCTAAGAGAACTCTTAAAACTCTCACCTTCCTCCCTTATTTTATAGATGAAACATTGCAAAGTCCAGAGAGGTTATATGACTCATCTAGGCTCAGACAGTTATTTAATAGAGGAGTCTTTGATGTCCATTCATCTTTAAGGGTCAGCTCACTCCTTACCTTCAATGTGAAGACTTCTGTGAGCCTCCCAGGTAAGGCGTGTCCCCACCCCCAGCACTGTGGTGGCATTCCTTTCTATACCTGCGGTGTTGTGGGTACCTTCCTTTCCACTTGTCTCCCTCAGCCTTTGAGCTCCATGAGTTCCAGTATTACACTCTCCATGGATCAAGGAGCAGAGAGGGAAGAGGGTGATTTGCCTGTTTGCTACTATGGAGGAGACTCACTTCCCTTTTTCTTAATCCGGGCCTGTTTGCCCATCACTATGTAGGAATTTCCCAGATGGCTCCTTTGTTGTCCCTCAGGAGTTTCCTTTTTGCTGATTTCTAAGATCCAGTCTGCTTCAATGGCTCTCAGACCTGGCATCGTTTCCTGGTCCGTTACTCAAGAACTGATTTATCCAAGGCAGGTTATTTAGTCTTTTTGAGGATTGGCTTCCTCTCTTCTGTGAAGTGGGTATATAAACAGCTATATTTCAAGATCCTCATTCAGACTCTAAGGTAGGAGAAAGACAGCCCCTAATAGTTCTGGCCTTGCCTTTTGTCATTTTTCTGTTGGCTCTGGATGGGATGAGGCTGAACTGGCATGGCAGTGAGCGGAACAGTCACTTCTGGAAGGACTTGGTGAGTGATTTCAGTTGTTATGTTGTTATGATTGCTGTTATTTTGCTTCTGATCCTTAAAGTTTTAAAATCTTTTGTTCATTTTATGTTATCTAGAATTTTCTGTTGATAAGATAGATTACATTGATTGATTTTTCAATGTTGAACCAACCTTGCATACCTGGAGTAAATCCCACTTGGTTGTGGTATAGAATTCTTTTTATGTATTTTTTAAATCATTTGCTGATATTTGTAAGGAAATTTACATCTATGTTCATTAATCATTTAGCTATTAGTCATTTTTTTCTTATATTATCTTTATCTTGTTTCAGTTTTAGGGTAATGTTGGCCTCATAGAATTAATTAGGATGTATTTCTTCTGTTTCTGTTTTTTGGAAGAGAATGCAGAGAATTAGTGTAATTTCTTTTTTAAGTGTTTGGTAGAATTTACCAGTGAAACCATTTAAGCCTGATGCTTTCTTTTTTATGGAAGGCTATTGAATATTGATTCAATTTTTAAAAAATTACATACAGGGCTATTCAGCTTTTTTGTTTCTCCTTATGTGAGTTTAGTCATTTGTGTCTTTTAAGAGTTCATCTGATTTATCTAAATTGTCAAATTTGTGGACATAGAGTTGCTTGTAGTAAGGATTCCTCTGTTACCATTTTAATATCTATGAGATCCATAGTGATGATATTTCTTTCACTTTGACATTGGCAATTCGTGTCCTCTCTTTCATTCTTGGTTAGCCTGGCTAGAGGTGACTTTGGGTGGTGTTTCTATACAGACTTTTGGTGCCATCTTAACCAGGAGACTTTGTTACACACTTTTTTTCATTCAGTCTTTACAACAGTTTTAATGGTCAGATATTCTTATTAGTATTTTACAGGTGAAGAAAACAGGGAGCCAAACCTTTTTCAGTAAGAGGGGAGAACAATATTATAGGTATTACAGGGACCCATCTGTGCCTTTTAAAGTAGTCCTTGATTGTCTTCCAACCTAATCTCTTCTCGTAGGAATGGAAACCTATGCTGCATTGGCTCCATAATCCTAGAGGAGATTGTTTGATGGAAATGAAACAGAATGGCTTAATGTTGGCAGAGCATTGCCTTTCAATTCCATTGAAATTAAAATGGCAGGATGACCCTAGTTTTATTACTCTTAAGTAATTTTTTTTTTTTTTTTTCGGTACGCGGGCCTCTCACTGTTGTGGCCTCTTCCGCTGCGGAGCACAGGCTCCGGACGCGCAGGCTCAGCGGCCATGGCTCATGGGCCCAGCCGCTCCGCGGCATGTGGGATCCTCCCAGACCGGGGCACGAACCCGTGTCCCTTGCATCGGCAGGCGGACTCCCAACCGCTGCACCACCAGGGAAGCCCACTCTTAAGTAATTTTTAATTAAGGGTTGATTCCATGCACAGCTGGTTGCATCATACAGACATGCTCTATGTTCTCTTTTGGTGCTGCTTCCTAGGGAGAGCAAGGGGAGATTTCCTTGTTCTGCAGTGTGACCTCAGTGAGGTAAAAGACATTTTGGTTCTTGGTTTTGATTCCTTGGGTAAATTACATGTATAGCACCCTACTGGGAGGACATTTTGCTGTCACTTGCTGAAGAGAAAAGCCTAGATAAGTATGTGAACCTTGTTTGACATTTATAAGCAAGCTGGACAATTTCAAGAAATGAACTAGATAATAAAGACAGTTCCATAAAAGGTGGCTGACTGATAGTTTAGCCAAAATATGATGCCTGGTGGTTTATGGCAATTTTCTCTAACAGGAGTAGATATTGAATTTATTTAAAAAGTGGCTCGAGAGTCCTCCTTATGCTTCTAAGGCATTGACACTTTTTGGAAAGCACATACTAGAAGAAAAAATAATTCAGGCCATAAAATGAGGATATTGTATGTGTGTGTGTGCATGCTAAAGGGAGGGGGCTTAGTTCAGTGTGCTATTGACTTCATACAGACAGGTTGATAGACTGCATTTTATGACTGTGTAGACTGCAAACCCATTGCCAATGCAGACTTTGTTAATGGAAAGAAAAAGACTGATTTAAGGAAATTTATTTGATTTCAATAAGCGGCTCATGCACAATTCCCTCTATGATATTTTAAGCAAATATGCCGTTAAAGACTTGCATCCCATTCTCAGCACAACTTCTTTCATTCCTCTTTTTAAATTAAGTTATAGAATAGCAAAACCTCATCACCAACTTTAAAATTCTCTCAGGCATTTTAACTACAAAGTCAGAACAAGTTTGCCTGCTACTTCAGTGGGCTGCTAGCACAATGAGAGGGAAGAGGATGTGCTCATTCCAATAAACATAGGAAAGAATGAGGATATGTTTTCATACTGTTTCTGCCACAAATTAACTGTGCAGCCTCTGCAAATAATGTGTCTTCTTGAAGTCTAAGTCTTTATTTTTTAAGTGGAGAGTAAAATACCTGTTCAATTTATATCAGAGAGTTGAAATGGACATAAAGTGAGATAGTGTATATGGAAAATAGTCCCTTATGATTCTGCAAGTCTCTCTGGCCCAGTTTGCATGGATGTAGCATATTTTGCGAGTATAAATTTTGTTTCTAAAACTTTCTGGAAATCCTATGTGGGCAGATGTAGGCAAATTGTTGACACAGCATTAAGTTCTATTAATACAATTACTTTGTCTTTATCTGTTGAGTTTCCTACATTTTAGCACATAGAACTGAGACATAAAAATATGCTAGTGTATGTGTGTGTGTGTGTACACAGAGGTGAGGTATGATTCAGTGTCTTCTTCAAAACACTCAATGCCCCAAATAACAGCACTCTACTAAAGATAGCTTAACTTTAGAAGACAGTAAAAAACAGATAATACCTTAGAATATTGTCGTATCTCACTGTGTTTCTGTTTGCATGTAGCCAGATCACTGTTTTTTTCTTTTTTAAAAAAAAATCATTCCACCGAGCTGCGCCTTTTAATTGGAGTGTTTATTCCATTTACATTTAATGAAATTACTGTAAGAGGTAAGACTTACATTTTCCATTTTTCTATTTATTTTCTATATGCCTCGTCTTTTTTGTTGTTCTGCCTTTCCTCTTTTACTACCTTCTTTTGTGTTAGATTTTTCTAGTGTATGACTTTAATTTGCTTGTCATTTATTTTATTATATATATTCATTATTTTCCTACTGATTAACCTAGAAATTATGATTAACATACTAATTTACACAATCTAGTCAGATTAATACAAATTTAACCTCAAAACCTTTTAAAATTTTTGAAAATTAAAAAAATTTTAAAAACTTTTTGTCAGACCCGGCTCTTTGGTGAGGCTAATGGAGGACTCTGGGAGGGCTCACGTCAAGGAGTACTTCGCAGAACTTCTGCTGCCAGTGTCCTTGTCCCCACGGTCAGCCGCAGCCACCCCCTACCTCTGCAGGAGACCCTCCAACACTAGCAGTGGTGTGGCTGACAGGGTCTTGGAGCCCCAGCTGGGTGTCAGGGCTTTGCCTCTGAGCGGGGAGAGCCGAGTTCAGGACATTGATCAACCAGAGACCTCCTGGATCCATGTAAGAACAAATGGTGAAAGCTCTCCCAGAGATCTCCATCTCAATGCTTAGACCCAGCTCCACTCAATGACTAGCAAGCTACAGTGCTGGACACCCTATGCCAAACAACTAGCAAGACAGGAACACAACCCCACCCATTAGCAGAGAGGCTGCCTAAAATCATAATAAGGCCACAGACATCCCAAAACACACCACCAGATGCGGTCCTGCCCACGAGAAAGACACAGAGCCAGCCTCATACACCGGAACACAGGCAATAGTGTTCATAGTCCCTTATGATTCTGCAAGTTCCCTCCACCAGGAAGCCTACACAGCCCACTGAACCAACTTTAGCCACTGGGGGCAGACACCAAAAACAATGGGAACTGTGAACCTACAGCCTGTGAAAAGGAGACCCCAAACAGAGTAAGATAAGCAAAATGAGAAGAAAGAGAAACACACAGCAGATGAAGGAGCAAGGTAAAAACCATCAGACCAAACAAATGAAGAGGAAATAGTCAGTCTACCTGAAAAAGAATTCAGAGTAATGATAGTAAAGATGATGCAAAATCTTGGAAATAGAATGGAGAAAATACAAGAAAGGTTTAACAAGGACCTAGAAGAACTCAAGAGTAAACAAACAATGATGAACAACACAATAAATGAAATTAAAAATTGTCTAAAAGGAATCAATAGCAGAATAACTGAGGCAGAAGAACGGATAAGTGACCTGGAAGATAAAATAGTGGAAATAACTACCGCAGAGCAGAATAAAGAAAAAGGAATGAAAAGAATTGAAGACAGTCTCAGAGACCGCTGGACAACATTAAACACACCAACATTCGAATTATAGGGGTCCCAGAAGAAGAAGAGAAAAGGAAAAGGACTGAGAAAATATTTGAAGAGATTATAGTTGAAAATGTCCCTAATATGGGAAAGGAAATAGTCAATCAAGTCCAGGAAGAGCAGAAAGTCCCATACAGGATAAATCCAAGGAGAAACACGCCAAGAGACATATTACTCAAACTATCAAAAATTAAATACAAAGAAAAATTATTAAAAGCAGCAAGAGAAAAACAAATAACATACAAGTGAATCTCCATAAGGTCAACAGCTGATCTTTCACCAGAAACTCTGCAAGCCAGAAGGGAGTGACAGGACATATTTAAAGTGATGAAAGGGAAAAACCTTCAACCAAGATCACTCTACCCAGCAAGGATCTCATTCAGATTTGACGGAGAAATTAAAAGCTTTACAGAAAAACAAAAGCAAAGAGAATTCAGCACCACCCAAACAGCTTTACAACAATTGCTAAAGGAACTTCTCTAGGCAGGAAACACAATAGAAGGAAAAGACTACAAGAACAAATCCCAAACAATTAAGAAAATGGTAATAGGAACATACATTTTGATAACTACCTTAAATGTAAATGGATTCAATGCTCCAATCAAAAGACATAGACTGGCTGAATGGATACAAAATGAAGACCCGTATATATGCTGTCTACAGAGACCCACTTCAGGGACACATACAGACTGAAAGTGAGGGGATGGAAAAAGATGTTCTATGCAATTGGAAATCAAAAGAAAGCTGGAATAGCAATTCTCATAATAGACAAAATAGACTTAAAATAAAGACTATTACAAGAGACAAAGAAGGACACTATATAATGATCAAGGGATCAATCCAAGAAGAAGATATAACAATTGTAAATATTTATGCACCCAACATAGGAGCACCTCAGTACATAGGGCAGATGCTAACAGCCTTAAAAGGGGAAATCGACAGTAACACAATCATAGTAGCGGACTTTAACACACCACTTTCACCAATGGACAGATAATCCAAAATGAAAATAAGTAAGGAAATACAAGCTTTAAGTGATACATTAAACAAGATGGATTTAATTGATATTTATAGGACATTCCATCCAAAAACAACAGAATACACTTTCTTCTTAAGTGCTCATGGAACATTCTCCAGGATAGATCATATCTTGGGTCACAAATCAAGCCTTTGTGTAAATTTGTGTAATTGTGTAATTTGTGTAAATTTAAGAAAATTGAAATCGTATCAGGTATCTTTTCTGACCAACACTATGAGAGTAGATATCAATTACAAGAAAAAATCTGTAAAAAATACAAACACATGGAGGTTAAACAATACACTACTTAATAACCAAGAGATCACTGAAGAAATCAAAGAGGAAATCAAAAAATACCTAGAAACAAATGACAATCAACACATGATGACCCAAAACCTATGGGATGCAGCAAAAGCTGTTCTAAGAGGGACGTTTATAACAGCACAATCCTACCTCAGGATACAAGAAACATCTCAAATAAACAACCTAACCTTACGGCTAAAGCAATTAGAGAAAGAAGAACAAAAAAACACCAAAGTTAGCAGAAGGAAAGAAATCATAAAGATCAGATTAGAAATAAATGAAAAAGAAATGAAGAAAACAATAGCAAAGATCAGTAAAACTAAAAGCTGTTTCTTTGAGAAGATAAATAAAATTGATAAACCATTAGCTAGACTCATCAGGAAAAAAAGGGAGAAGACTCAAATCAATAGAATTTGAAATGAAAAAGGAGGAAAAGCAACTACAAGCAAATGTATGCCAATAAAATGGACAACCTGGAAGAAATGGACAAATTCTTAGAAATGCACAACCTGCCAAGACTGAACCAGGATGAAATCGAAAATATAAACAGACCAATAACCAGCACTGAAATTGAGACCATGAGTAAAACTCTTCCAACAAACAAAAGCCCAGGACCAGATGGCTTCCCAGGTGATATCTATCAAATATTTAGAGAAGAGCTCACACCTATACTTCTCAAACTCTTCCAAAATATAGCAGAGCGAGGAACACTCCCAAACTCATTCTACGAGGCCACCATCATCCTGATACCAAAACCAGACAAAGATGTCACAAAGAAAGAAAACTGCAGGCCAATATCACTGATGAACATAGATGCAAAAATCCTCAACAAAATACTAGCAAACAGAATCCAACAGCACATTAAAAGGATCATACACCATGATCAAGTGGGGTTTATTCCAGGAACGCAAGGATTCTTCAATATACCCAAATCAATCAATGTGATACATCATATTAACAAATTGAAGAACAAAAACCATATTATCATCTTAATAGATGCAGAAAAACCTTTCGACAAAATTCAACACCCATTTATGATAAAAATCCTCCAGAAAGTAGGCATAGAGGGAACTTTCCTCAACATAATAAAGGCCATATATGACAGACCCACAGCCAACATTGTTCTCAATGGTGAAAAACTGAAATCATTTCCTCTAAGATCAGGAACAAGGCAAGGTTGTCGACTCTCACCACTGTTATTCAATATAGTTTTGGAAGTTTTAGCCACAGCAATCAGAGAAGAAAAAGAAATAAAAGGAATCCAAATCGGAAAAGAAGAAGTAAAGCTGTCACTGTTTGCAGATGACATGATACTATTCATAGAGAATCCTAAAGATGCTACCAGAAAACTACTAGAGCTAACCAATGAATTTGGTAAAGTAGCAGGACACAAAACTAGCACAGAAATCTCTTGCATTCCTATACACTAATGATGAAAAATCTGAAAGTGAAATTAAGAAAACACTCCCATTTACCATTGCAACAACAACAAAAATACCTACGAATAAACCTACCTAAGGAGACAAAAAACCATGTGCAGAAAACTATGACACTGATGAAAGAAATTAAAGATGATACAAACAGATGGAGAGATATACCATGTTCTTGGATTGGAAGAATCAACATTGTGAAAATGACTATACTACCCAAAGCAATCTACCAATTAAGTGCAATCCCTATCAAACTACCACTGGCATTTTTCACAGAACTAGAACTAAAAATTTCACAATTTGTATGGAAACACAAAAGACCCCAGTTGCCAAAGCAATCTTGAGAACGAAAAACGGAGCTGGAGGAATCAGGCTCCCTGACTTCAGAATATACTATGAAGCTACAGTAATGAAGACAGTATGGTACTGGCATAAAAACAGAAATATAGATCAATGTAATAGGATAGAAAGCCCAGAGATAAACCCAAGCACATATGCTCACCTTATTTTTGATAAAGGGGGCAAGAATATACAATGGAGAAAAGACAGCCTCTTTAATAAGTGGTGCTGGGAAAACTGGATAGCTACATGTAAAAGAATACAATTAGAACACTCCCTAACACCATACACAAAAATAAACTCAAAATGGATTAAAGACCTAACTGTAAGGCCAGGCACTATAAAACTCTTAGAGGAAAACATAGGCAGAACACTCTATGACATAAATCACAGCAAGATCCTTTTTGACCCATTTCCTAGAGAAATGGAAATAAAAACAAAAATAAATAAATGAGACTTAATGAAACTTAAAACCTTTTGCAGAACAAAGGAAACCATAAACAAGACAAAAAGTCAACCCTCAGAATGGGAGAAAATATTTGCAAATGAAGCAACTGACAAAGGATTAATCTCTAAAATATACAAGCGGCTCCTGCAGCTCAATATCAAAAAACCAAACAACTCAATCCAAAATAGGGCAGAAGACGTAAACAGACATTTCTCCAAAGAAGACATATAGATTGCCAACAAACACATGAAAGAATGCTCAACGTCATTAATGATTAGAGAAATGCAAATCAGAACTACAATGAGGTTATCACCTCACCCCAGTCAGAATGGCCATCATCAAAAATTCTACAAACAATAAATGCTGGAGGGGGTGTGGAGAAAAGGGAACCCTCTTGCACTGTTGGTGGGAATGTAGATTGATACAGCCACTATGAAGAACAGCATGGAGGTTCCTCAAAAAACTAAAAATAGAACTGCCATATGACTCAGCAATCCCACTACTGGGCATATACCCTGAGAAAACCATAATTCAAAAAGAGTCATGTACCACATTGTTCATTGCAGCTCTATTTACAATAGCTAGGACATGAAAGCAACCTAAGTGTCCATCAACAGATGAATGGATAAAGCAGATGTGACACATATATAGAATAGAATATTACTCAGCCATAAAAAGACATGAAATTGAGTTATTTGTAGTGAGGTGGATGGACCTAGAGTCTGTCATACAGAGTGAAGTAAGTCAGATAGAGAAAAACAAATACCATATGCTAAGAAGTATATATGGAATCATAAAAAAAAAAAAGTGGTTCTGAAGTATCTAGGGGTACAACAGGAATAAAGACACAGACGTAGAGAATGGACTTGACATGAGGAGGGGGAATGGTAAGCTGAGACGAAGTGAGAGTGTGGCAGGGACATATATACACTACCAAATGTAAAATAGATAGCTAGCGGGAAGCAGCCCCATAGCACAGAGAGATCAGCTAGGTGCTTTGTGACCACCTAGAGGGGTGGGATAGGGAGGATGGGAGGGAGATGCAAGAGGGAGGAGATATGGGGATATGTATTTATGTATAACTGATTCACTTTGTTATTATTGTCATGCAAATTACATCTTCCTTTTTATACCCATCTACAGAGATTTATAATTATTGCTTTATGCGGTTATCTTTTCATCAGCTAGGAGGAAAAAGTACTACAAACAATACATACATTATAACAGTTTTTCTATTTATTTATATAGTTATCTTTACTGGTGCAATTTATTTATTTATGTGGATTTAAGTTACTATCTAGTGTTTTTTCATTTCTTCCTGAAGGAATCCCTTTAGTATTTATTGTAGAGCAAATATTTTTATGACCACTTCTCTCAATTTTTGTTTATCTAGGAATGCCTTAATTTCTCCTTAATTTTCAAAGGATTATTTTACTGGATGAAAATTCTTGGTTCTCTAGAATTGCTGGTTCTAGAGTTTGCAGTGTTTTTATTTCAGCACTTTGAATATATCATCTCACTGCCTATGGCTTTCATGATTTCTGATGAGAAATCAGTATTAATCTTATTGAGGATCCCTTGCATGTGATAAGTACTTCTTTTTTGCTGCTTTCAAGAATCTCTTGTTGTCTTCAGATTTGATAGCTTGATTATGATGTATTGAGAAATTGTTTGCACTGGATGAGCTTTGCATTTGGTCAAAGGAAAGCAAACTCTGTGAGAGTACCTTTCCAGGGAGTGGACAGGCAGGTCAAATAATGTCAGTTCTCTGGGATTTGGGCACTGGAATAGCTCTAACCCTGTTCTGTCACTTTCGTTGTTTGCCAGAATGCTGGTTTTCACTGTGATTGTGAGGCTGTTGGTTTTCAAGTCTACTGCAGAATTGGAAAAGGGGATAGAAAGAGACCAAGTTAAAATGCTACAAACTCTCTGTTCTTACTGAGATTCAGCCATTTTTCTTAAGTATGTGTTCTCCAGAGTGTTGCAAGCCTTTGGTTAATTTCCAGAGCTCTGAAAAAGGTGATTTTTGACAATTTTTCCCAGTGTTCTCAGTGCTTTTATGGAGGAGAGGGATTTCTGAAGTCCTTATTTCTCCATCCCATTGACAGCACTTCCTGATGCTTTAAAGAAGATGTGCATATCCTCTTGAAGGTTTTTCTGTTGGAAGACCATCTGAGCAAAGGAAGCTGTATTATTCAGGATTATCTAATGGTTCAGCTTTCCAAGAACCTGAGATGAGAATCCCTGTACAAGTAAGTTATTAAGGAAGGGCTCCCAGGAGAAACCACTGAAAGATTGAGCAAAGCAGGCCAAACAAGGGCAAGAAGCCCAGGAAAGAGTGTGATTTCAGACCATGTCCCAGCCTCAGCCTTATCCTGCAGAGGCTCTCTGGAGCATATCAGCCCTCATTGTTTATAGCTCTTTGAGACAAGAGAGGTCATTGTTATAGGCTGAATTTTGTCCCCCTAAAAATCCAGATGTCGAAGCCCTAAATTCTCGGTATCTCAGAATGTGACTATATTTGGAGTTAATGTCTTTAAAGAGGTAATTAAGTTAAAATGAGGTCACACAGGTGGGCCCCAATCCAATATGACTGGTCCTCCTAAGAAGAGATGAGGACACAGATACACACAAAAGGAAGACCATGTGAAGACACAGGGAGGAGACAAACCTAGGAGATCAGCCTCAGAAGAACCATCCTAATGACATCTTGATTTTGGGCTTCTAGCCTCCAGAATTGTGAGAAAATTAATTTCTGTTGTTGACGGCATCCAGGCTGTGGTACTTTGTGATGGCAGCCCTAGCCAGCTAATACAGTAGTTTTCATATTCCTACACCTGTCAATCATTTGCCAAATACTGCTTAAGGGGGTGTCAGTTTCTAAGCACTTGCAGCTCTTTTGGGCATGTGTACAAAACAGCTTTATAGTCAGAGGGCAGTACTTCCAAAGAAAGTTGCAAGAGTTGCCTTTACACGCAAGAGTGCACAGAATCTGGGAGAGAGAATCCCAGCGCTGAGGAGTAGAATCAGAGGATCTGAGCAGAGCATGGACAGTGTCCACTGCAGGGTTATGGTTGCAAACAAGAGAAGTCAATCCTTAGTGGTTTAAGCAGAAAATAAGCATGTTAAATTATATTGACTAGGTCACAATTTCTAGAAGTTAGAGAACTAGGTGCCGGGATCACAGAGTGATCACCTGTGCCCTGTATCACCAGTCAGAACTGGTCAAGTGGAGATACCATGGCAGACACTTGTAATTCTGGACACTAAGCATCGTCATAGAACCCTGTTCACTGCTAAACCTAGAAACTGGGGGGATTTTAAGCCAGAAGGGATTTGGGGCAAGACCTCCTTCTTTGTGCTACCAGCTTCTAATTCAGTATTTGGCTTTGTTTTGTTCGATAGGCAGGTTCTTGGTTTATATAAATCTTTGAGGGAGGCTCTGAATGTGAGACATTTATACAGAAAAGCGACCTCTATTTTACACCAGAATTGACAAAGTAAGGACTTTTCCAAACCAGCAGGGGTATTCAAAGCTTCTGGGCATCCAAGAGGTATGATCAATATCCACTAGAGAAGATTTTTGACAAAAAAATTGTTCTTATTTCATCAGAATTTAAAGGAAAGATTCAAGAGATGGTATAGGTGATTGTTGACTTATGACGATGGCTTATAATTTTGGCCAAGAACCAGTAAGTTGTGAGTGAAGGGGGTCATGTGCCGTGCTCTTTGCTATTGCTCTTCTGAGCCACTGCAGGTTCCTCAAGTGACTGTGCTCCTTGTCACTCATGGGTTGGGCATTGTTTGGACATACATTTTCCTGACAATTCTTTCAGCTTTGCCTTCTCCTCCCATCTTTCTCTGGATAAAGGCTTCTAGCCCTTCAGGCAATTCTTTGCATATCTTCAAAGATAATCTCTTTTCTATATCTGTTACAGGAGAGCAGATGTCCTTTCCACATGCTTCTCTTTGGTGTTGGGTTGTTTCTTGGTGCCTTGTTGCTACAAATATTCCCACCCCTTTTTCTCGCATAGTGACTATGTCTCTTTAGAAAAGGAAAATATGGAGACTATATTTGTCTGTCTCCAGATGTTTGGAGGTTTTATTGACTTGGTGATTCCTGCTGGTTTCAGAGGAGCAGGCTATTCTCAAATCCATCTATTCTCAATTCATCATTTCAGAATCTCCTCCAAGATCAGCCCCTTTCCTTCCCCATCACTGTTAACAACTATGTCTCACATCATGTCAGAATACAAGGAGAAATTCTTCCAACACTCAACTGCAGTTTAAGGGAATCCTCTTCTTAAAAGTCTCATGAGATCTTGACACTTCCGATAACAGGGGAAAGATTTAGGTGGATCTGTTGTTCTTGACATTTTGTTGTTAATGAAATCTCCCATGTCTATCAACAAGATAAAATGAATATCCATCACATTTATATAAAACTACCTATCAAACAAAAAGGTGAAAGTAAAAAAAAATAATTATCTGGTGGTCCTATTTAATCAACAAATGTGAAGGGTGTTCGTTGGCTATAATGGTGACTAAATCTGGAGAAGAAATTCAAAGATATACCAACTAAAGGATATTTGATTCCGCATCCTCGTCATGTATGCAGGGATTCCAGCTGCAGTCTGTGTTTATAACACACCCTGATAAGTTAGAGACACTAACCTGAGTAGACGTCAACATGAATTGAGTCAGTTATGTAAAAATGAGCCCAGTGAATAAAAGGAATCAGGTATCAAACATGTGGAGCCTGAAATTGGTAGAGCGTTGAAATGGAGAAGGCTGACCCAGTACTGTAGAGCTGGCAAACCTAGTGTTCACATCTCTGAGATACAAACTGATCGCCAGGGTAGGTGGGCAATAAGAAACAGAAATAAGAGACCCGGAGAAAGAGAAAATAGAGCCAGTTATTTAACTTTCCTTTAGATATTTGATTTGCTGTTAACACTGTCATGATATGGAATGCCATGTGTGAGTGTGTTCAGCATGCTCCGAGTTCTGAATAAGCACAGTCTTAGGAGTGGTCACATCCAGAGAGTTCTTCTCTGTGTTACTCAGGAGAGGTTAGGTGATACTGTGGTAACAGGCACATCCCAAGATCTCTGTGGTGTAAGAGAGTGAAGGTTATTTGTCACCCACATGGTAGTACAGTGGAGGTCAGGCAGCTCTCCTTGGTGTCTTTCTTTCAAGTGATGACCCAGAGACCTAGGATGTTTCCATGCTGAGGCCATGTCATGTAGAACAAGACTCCCAGTGCCACCATGGAAGGAGAAGAGAGGCTGGCGGGATGTGAAGCATGTTTTAAAATAATTTCCCTCTCCTAGCTACATATCAAGGACCAGAACTCAGTGAGGTCACCCCCCAACTGTCATAGTGGCTGGTACTCTGCCCACGTGCTCTGGAAGAAGGATGGTGTCATTACCTCTGCTTCAGTTTTCAAGATTATGAGGAAAAAATGCTGTATTGGCATGTGGCCCATGTGTGAAAGGGTTCATTGCCAAAATGAAGACGAACCTTACTGGTGTTGGGAGACAGAATACACTGACAGTTCAGCTTTAGAAAATATATTAGCACTGGATGTTCTTAACAGAGTTACAAACTGCTTGAACTAATAAATGTCTCAGACCTCACATCGAGAAGAATACATAGAAAAGAAAGAATAATTTGGGCATATGCTATTAGAATTCCCATATTAACAATGAATGCATTTTAGCTCTAGGATTTCTATCTACAATTGTTACCAACTTTAAACACTGGGCTGATGTTTTAGGCTCTGTATGAGGGTTAAGCATGGTCTCTAAGGCCATTTCCACTTCTGTCATTCAACAGTGTCATAGTTTTCCTTTTTTTTTGTTTTTTTTGGACACTTGGTGGTAGATTTGATTTAAACTCTATAGCTGACATAATTTTTATTTGGGGAGAGAATTGTTGAAGCTAGAAACAAAAGGCTGTTTTCCAATCTCATGTGTCTGATTCACCAGTATTGGATTTTTAAGGATTCCACTTGTCATCTGTTACTTCCTTTACTCCAATGATCATATATATATATATATATATATATATATATGCATTTTTTCCTCTTACTGAAATACTAATTTGTTTTCTGGAGTGACTTATTCAGCAGATGAAATTCACATTCTGAGGGATCTGTAAACCCTGCTCTCTGTAGTTTTTATTGTTATTTTCTTTTCTTGGAGTACTAGTACTCTCTTGGACTCAGACTTTGTTTGTAAAAATGAAGGGGGGATTTTGCATAAGTATGAATCAAAGGCTATTATTCCATGAAATTTGGAGGTGACTTTTTACCCAAAGTTTAACCTGGTTAATGGATATGCTGTTTAGAAAAGGAGTGTCCTCTGTTTCTGTTGTCAGTTCTGAGAACCGACATACATGGTTTTGGAATCTGACTTCGCTCTTTATTACTTCTGTGACCTCTTAAGTAAGTTACTTGCCTCTCTGTTCATTGGTTTACTCATCTTTAAAGTGGGTTCACAGTATTACCTACCCAATAAGGTGGTTGTAAAGATCAAAGAAGGAAGCGCTTGACAAGTTTGAGCATAGTGATACTGGTAAGTAAAGCTTAGGTCTTGCTATTGTTAGAATTGCTAATACTATCATTTTATTCAATTATCAATTAATTGAACAATGAAGCTTAGTTAATATTATTTATTAAGCCCAACAAAACCATCTCCATTTTGATGGAGAATATGCCAAGATCTTCCATGACAGTATCAAACTTAGCCCAAGCTTTCAAAGTTGGGGGTGGGAACTCCTCCTTTTCCTGGCTCTACCCAGAGTATTTAGGAAACTGTTGTCATTCTTTTGCCAGGTCTACTTATAATGACATCTCAGTTTAATTGTGTGTTTCATGAATGATCCTCTATCTCATACCGTACCAGGCACATAATAAGCACTTCATAAGTATATGCTGAATAATCTAGGACATTTATGCAATGAAATTACAAGCCCCCGCTTAGAAAGAAGGAACCTGCTTCTGAAATTATTTTTCCAGGGTACACAATCATATTACTTGAACACTCATTATGTAAATTTAGAAATTCAGCATTTTTGTAACTGTAGCTCATTCTTCTAGGAAGCAGACCCCATCAGCTTCCATGTCATATCCTCCAAGAGAAGCCTCATTAAGAAAACAATAGTTGAAATGATTGATTTCAGGTAAGCAGAAGAAACCTAGCTTCTGGAGATCTCAGGTATTCCCTGGTTTGGGGATGGCTGTCCTTTTGCTCTCTCCTCACATCATCTTCCTCTGTGCCTATCTGTGTCTAACTTTTGTCTTTTTAATAAGGATACTGTCATATTGGAGTGGGGTCTACTCTAATGACCTCATTTTAACCTGATTGCTGCTGTAAAGACCCTTTTTCCAAGCAAGTCACATTCTGAGGTACTGGAGGTTAGGATTTCAACATATCTTTTTGGTGGAACATTCACAGTTCAAGCAATGTGTAAATTTTATGGATGTTTATTGAGTTAGAAGTGGTTCAATCCATATGGAAAGTGTTTGAAAGTGTAAAAGCTTTTAACACATGCAGCATGTTATCATTATTGTTATTAGAAGGGGTAGTCATTTATTTACAAGTGAACTCAGACATTGAATAGATCATATGCTACTTTAAACAAAATGCACTCAGTAAATGAATTTTTGTCTTTAGGCTACTTTGCCTCAGTTTTTCTGCTGAGGAAAACTTTTGCAATTCTGTTTTCAGTAAAGAATAATCAGTCCTGGAGACCTTGGAGGGCCTCACAGCATAGAGTTCCTGATTCTCATGCTGTGACATGGTGAACACAGGTATTAGATCTGCAAGGATGTGTTTTCTCTAATCAAATCAGAGTGGGGGAGGGGAGAAGTCTGCATATGGGAATGAAATCCCCAGGGTGGTTATAGCTGTTTTGCAGCAGTGGGTAACCTACAACTTTAGAAGAACACTCTTCAAGCAAAAAATAGGAGACACTGGAGCCTATGTTTGGCGATCCTAGTGCTGGCTGTATCCCAACAGCATAGTGGTCACTTGGGATGAGAGATTAATAGGTGGTAATAAGCATTCAGATCTCAGAAAATCCAAGTCAAAAGCCTCTTAGATGCCTAGCTTGAGCTAACCCACAGGACCAAGGCCTTAGTTCAGACAGCTCCTGAATGGCAACCTTGCAGTTCACAGTCCTCCCACATCATATCAGCAGAGCAATATCGGAGCTCTACGGAACAGAGGCAGTGGTTTTTAAGTAGGTCTGTGTTGGCCTTCATTTCCAGTCATGTGATGCTACAGCTGTTGACCCAGTGGCCGATGTGTAGAATCAGAGAACAGTGATGCTGGGGTAGCTTACATAACAGTACCGTCGACAGTATATTGAAGCGATCTTTTCACCCGGCAACTCTGTAATTCAGTGTCACTCCTACTCCCTTCCCCAGGAGTGAGTGTAACTTGGCTCATAGATAGGAAAAAAGCAACAATGCATTTCTCCTCCCAACACTCTAGTCAGAACCAGAAGTATGAGGTTACAGTACTAATGTGGTGGTATTGGTTTTTAAAGTCAACTCTTTTGAACTGTATTGTGGAAAGAATGGGGAAAGTAACATGTGGGTGGTCCTTGAGCCTCTGTGCATGACTTTTCTGTGCATCCTTTCTACAAGAGCTCAGAGATTTTAATAGATAATAGGGAATTAACTAGAAACATCATCTAACAGGCAGGATGTGTGCTGTCACTGTTAATTCAAACATAATGAACAATGACTGAATAATGCTGGTTGCTTACAGAGGTCTGCCATACGCTCATTCTGGATGGTTGTTGCAGGAGGCTTCCTTGAGTGCGGATGCCAAAAACTGGCCAACAGAACTCCAAATAACCAGACTTTCTACTGCTCTCAGACCTTAAAAGGGATTTTAGCTTTTTCAGTTAGTTGAATCTTAAAAATGAAAATAAATCCTTAAGGGCTTTATGGATATGTGTGCAGTGGCAGAGAAGAAAGGAGGGGGGAGATGAAGAGAGAAGAAGGAAAGGCAAAAGTGGGAGGAAAATGAAGCCCTAATTCTGTTTTTCTCTGGACCGTGACTAGCATCTTCTGAATTAGCAAGTCTGTTTACCACCCGTCCTTCCCTCATCTGAAAATAAACTAACTTCTGCTTTATATAAGGCTGGCCTGCTAATGGCACACAGTGTATGTAAGTGGACATTTCTTTCTGTGTAACATTCTAATGTCTAATTAAAGTCAAAATTACAGCGCATTCTGCTATGTGAATAAAGCCAAATTGATCCTTCTATTGTAGTCTGTAAAATTAGTTGATGTATTTTGCTCTTTCATTGGTCAGATAATATATAATCTGAATGAACTGATGGACTGCAGGATTTGTTCTGATTTGCTCCAAAGGACTGGATGTTTACCTGGCAGAGGTGCAGGGGAAAGCCCTCTTTTGAAGTAGAAAGAAAATTAGATTTGTGTCAGATTGTACGGGTTGGAGTGTCAGCTTTATTATTGGTACTTATGGTCTTGACAAGACCCTGAAGGTCTCAGCAACTTACTTTATCTTAGGCGCTGATCAGGTGGAGGGTAGGGTGAGAATTATAGGAGATTATGTAAGTTAAAGCACTTTGTGAAGAATAAGATACGAGGCCCTGCTACCAAAAGACTGATGTGGGAACTCACAGCACTTGTGAGAAATGCAGAGTCTCAGGCCCAGCTTCAGAGCTACTGAGTTTGAGTCTGCATTTCAACAAGACCCCAGGTGATTCACATGCACATGCGAATTTGAGAATTACTTTGCTAGGCATATATTAAGTTTGAGTGCATGTACTGTAAAAAATATTATTTAAAAATAATAAAACTTTGAAATGCCTAAATTATTTGTTGAACATAATCTTGTAATCTTTTGAGAGAAGAGATTAATGACAAATAATTCCCCTGCAAAAGAAAAAAAAGTCTGAACCAAAAACAAATAATTAAAAAAAAATCCAGAAATAGTACCCATATATATCTCCAAGGTATGTTCTAGGATACATGAACAGTAAGTTCAAACAATCCACCTTTCATTTTAGCCTTTCTATAGTTTGAACATCATCGATTATTATGAGGCCCATGAAAGTTCACAATGACCTAAAGATTTATTATGCTACTATTATAATGGTAAAGAAGGAAATTCATTTATAGATTTTTAAAAGATTTTCATTTGCAAGTGTTTAAATATACTGTTTCATTATACTCAATAATTAGAAGATTGAAACCTTAATCCTTGCAAATTCTGGTAATTCATATCTTTTATTGCACTTTCTTTTTGTTGCAAAAGCAGCAGCAGCAGCAGTGGCCCTGTCTTATACTGGTAGGGTGTGATTGAAGTGTCATGGAAAATTTCAATTCCATACAGAAATAGATGCTGAAATTTCCATTTTTTTCCCCAAACAAGACTTTGTTGATTGAGAGGAAAGGAAAGAAAATGGGAGGAAATACTCTTGGATTAAATTTTTTAATCATGAGAAGTCTGGGGAAAATATAACCTGTTTACTTCTTACATCACTTTGATATCTGTTCCCCTATGGACTGAAATTCTATATTTTAGCAGGTTTGGGGAGGTACAGTGAATGTGTAGCAACAACACACAATCTGAAAGAAATAAGGTTTAAAAGTAACCTGGTTAACAAAAAAGTAGCAAAGCTTGTCATTTTAAAAAATTTATTTTATGCAAGTATAGTTTATTTACTGTGTTGTGTTAATTTCTGCTGTACAAAGCTTGTCATTTTTAATCACTGACTTAAACAGTTTTGTGATATAAAACTAAAATTCAAGTGTGATTCATATTCTATATCTGTAAAGAAAAAGCAAATTATAGACTTACCAACAATCAGGTTTATTTCTTTATGGGAGAAAACACACACACAAAACCCTTTGAGATGGAAATAACTGAATTAATCAAATCTACAATATGACTAAAAATTTGAGTCCTTCAGAGTTTTGAGTCCCCTACGTATGAACTTTCTACATGTGAAATAGACAGTTCCCTCTCGTCTCTTTTCTCCTCACTCTGCTGACCCCAAGGACCATTAGAAATGCTCTCAGATGCAAGTAATAGAACAGTGACTTACACACAGGGACATGTAATTATCTCACAAAACACAAGAAGTTCAAAGGTGGGCAGTGTGGCTGGTGCAGCAGCTCAGTGATGGCATTAAGGACTCTTTTTAATTCCACTTAGCTGTTCTTAGTATCTATGTCGGTGATGCCTGCTCTCATTAGCCATGAAACAGCTAACCCAGTCCTGAGCATTGTAACTTTACAATAGGAATCTTAGCACAAAGGAAGTTAGCAGGTGGCAAAAAGATCTCACCTCACCATCTCTACTTTTCTCAAACAGGAAAATCTTTACCAGAAGCTGCCCAGTAAACATTTCATCATATCTCATTCTCTGCCTGGGTGGTCATTGCTACTCTTAGCTGCAAGGGAGGCAGGAGAGTAGCTTGCTGTTTTAGTTTTATTATTGGAAGCAGGCAAGAGAGAAGGGCTTTGGGGATGGTTGATGGGGAGGTCACTGACAGTGTGCGATGCCGTCTAGGGAGAAATCAAATTGTCCTCCTTCAGAGGTTTCCTCTGTGCTTCCCTCTTGTCAAACTTTAATGTGCATATAATCACTGAGGTATCTTGCTGAAACACAGATTGTAAAACAGTAGCTTCAAATTCTCAGGTGATGCCAAAGCTGCTGGTACATAGACCACACTTTGAGTAGCAAAGTTCTATGTCTGTTCTATCATATCTTTTTTTCAGTCTCAATGTAATTATATGTATCCATAATCTCTTGTTTAATTTCTTTCTTCTGTCATTTTATTTCTTTTTTTTAATTGAAGTATAGGTGATTTACAATGTGGTGTTAGTTTCTGGTACACTCTTCTGTCATTTTCTGTGTACAGTTCAGTTTGTTCTTTATCACTTTATTTTCTCACCTGTCCCCACAGGCACTTTAATGAGATAATGTATATAAAATGTTTAGCACAAATACTAGCTTCAAACCTCTTCAACTTTCCTTTATTTTCTACTCTTGCTTATTTAATTGATGAAAGATTGTTTCCTTCCCCCATCCCTTTTTCCTTCTCTTTTAAAATTCCATTTATGAAGGCAAAAAATAAATACCTAAACTGATCACTGAAGTTTACTGGCAGTGATACCCTCATGACAAGGAAAATAAAAAGCTCTATGTTGTGATTTTTCAATCAAATTGTAACATAGAATGATTTGTTAGCCACCTCTATTGTTGATGGAAAAGACAAGAATATGTTTACTGAATTGTCACAGAATTCCCTGCTCAGATGGACACCTCCTTCTCTAATTAAGCTTGTTATTCCTTAACTACAGCATTCCCAGGAAATAAAGCACTATTTCTCAGCGATGCAGTTGTTTTCCTGTTTTAATTACAAGTGTACAATAGAATTATTTATAACTATGTTGCATTGTCAATGTGCAGGATTCCAGTTACATTGAAGACTAAACAGACTTTATTTTTAGTGTTTACATTGGTCAATCCTTCAGTGAGTAATTTTTAGGGTTTTTTATTGTAGTGAAATATATATAACACAAAATATGCTGTTTTAACCATTTTTAAGTGTACAGTTTAGTGGCACAAACTATTCACAATATTGTGCAACCACTACTACTGTTTTCAAAACTTTGTACCCATGAAGCAGTAACTACCTTTATGTCTCCCTCCAGCCCTGATAAACACTGATCTACTTTCTGTACCTGTGAATTTGCCTATTCTAGATATTTTTTATATATATATATATATATATATATATATATATATATCTATCTCCAGAGTGGTACCACCAGCCATATATGGCTACTGAGCACTTGAAGCATGGTTAGATTAGCTGAAGAACTGATTTTTAAATTTTACTTAATGTTAATTAATTTGCATTTAGATTTAACTAGCCATTTGTGACTAGGGGCTACCATATTGGACAGACAACTCTAGAAACACTGAAATATTGTTGGTTTCATTGATTTGTTCTCATGATTGTTAATGATTGGTTCTGGAGGTTACCACCTCCTTCTTCTATACAAGTGTGGTCTAAGAGTCCACTCAACTTTTTAGAAATGGAATTGTGCAATATAAGCAGGGCTAAGTTGGCTAATATTGCATGTATAGTGAATATTTGGGGTAAAGGAGGACACAATATTTGGGGTAAAATTTTCTGACAGGAAAGAGCAAAGGAATAGGAGATTGTAATAATTATTTGAATAGTAAATCTCCTTTTTGGATTAAAGACCTCATTGGACTTTATAGTTTTATGTCCATCTGAGTGAAAATTATTTCCATTTTACTAATATGGTCATCATCTAATTATTCATGTCTGTCCCGTGGACTATCAACATGACGTTTTATTACTGTCATTAACTCAGTCCTTTATTATTCATGCTATGCCAACTTTCAAAAGGAATTGGAGATGATTCATTCAAGTCATCACTTTGCTTAATCAAGTATTTGTCTGGATATTTATAAAGCTTGAATATGGTTTCTTACACAGTCAAAATGCTCAGCTTGTAAAGAACCTCAGGGTATTTATATGTTAATATCACACCTGTCCTCCTCTTATTTTTCTTACCCTTAGTTTCCATTTGATCACATTTTTTTACTTACATTTTTTATCTTGTGTATAGCTTAAAAAGCTACCTGAAACTCTTTTGTAATAAGGTGGGATTTAACCCACAATTAAAACCAAATAAATATACTAAGATATATACATATTAGAGTTTACTTGAGGGCTAGAAATGTGTATATTTATAATCTTCTGGAATGAGTTTCGGAAATATATATTCAAAATAATTTAAAATGTATATATTTTTGATCTATCAATTCTACTTCTAGATATTTTCCCAAGGGAAATAACCAAACGATGTAGAAAGATCTAGTTGAAAGCATTGCATTATATATTTTAAAAAAATTTTATTTTGTATTGGAGTATAATTAACAATGTTGTGTTAGTTTCAGGTATACACCAAAGTGATTCAGTTATATATATACATGTATCTATTCTTTTTCAAGTTCTTTTCCCATTTAGGTTATTGCAGAATATTGAGCAGAGTTCCCTGTGCTATATAGTAGGTCCTTGTTGGTTACCTATTTTAAATATGGTAGTGTGTACATGTCAATCCCAAACTCCCAATTTATCCCTCCCCCCACCTTTCCCCTTTGGTAACCATAAGTTTGTTTTCTAAGTCTGTGAATGTGTTTCTGTTTTGTAAATAAGTTCGTTCATATCATCTTTTTAAAGATCCCATATATAAGCGATATCATATGATATTTGTCTTTCTCTGTCTGACTTACTTTACTTAGTATAATAACCTCCAGGTCCATCCATGTTGCTGCAAATGGCATTATTTCATTCTCTTTTTAAAAAATTTTTATTAGAGTATAGTTGATTTAAAATGTTGTGTTAGTTTCTGCTGTACAGCAAAGTGAATCTGTTATACATATACATATACCCACTCTTTTTTAGACTCTTTTCCCATATAGGTCATTACAGAGTATTGAGAAGAGTTCCTATGCTATCCAGTAGGTCCTTATTAGTTATCTATTTTATATATAGTAGTGTGTATAGTCAATCCCAATCTCCCAATTTATCCCTCCTGCTCCTTTCCCCCTGAAAACCATGTTTGTTTTTTTACATCTGTGACTCTATTTCTGTTTTGTAAATAAGTTCATTTGTACCATTTTTTTAGATTCCACATATAAGCAATATCATATGATATTTGTCTTTCTCTGTCTGACTTACTTTACTCAGTATGACAATCTCTAGGTCCATCCATGTTGCTACAAATGACATTATTTTGTTCTTTTTTATGGCCAAGTAATATTCCGTTGTCTATATGTACCACATCTTCTTTATTGATTCATCTGTTGTTGGACATTTAAGTTGTTTCCATGTCTTGGCTATTGTAAACAGTGCTGCAGTGAGCATTGGGTGCATGTATCTTTCCAAATAATGGTTTTCTCCAGATATATGCTCAGAAATGGGATTGCAGGATCATATGGTGGCTCTATTTTTAGTTTTTTAAGGAACCTCCATACTGTTCTCCATAGTGACTGTACCAATTTACATTCCCACCAACAGTGTAGGAGGGTTACTTTTTTTTACACACCCACCCCAGGACTTATTATTTGTAGACTTTTTGATGATGGCCATTCTGACTGGTGTGATGTGATACCTCATTGTAGTTTTGATTCGCATTTCTCTAATAATTAGCAATGTTGAGCATCTTTTTATGTGCCTTTGGCCATCTGTATGTCTTCTTTGGAGAAATGTCTATTTAGGTCTTCTGACCATTTTTTGATTGGGTTGTTTTTTTGATATTGTGTTGCATGAGCTGTTCGTAGATTTTGGAAATCCGTTGTTGGTAGCATCATTTGCAAATATTTTTCTCCCATTTTGTGGGTCTTCTCTTTTTGTTTTGTTTATGGTTCCCTTTGCTGTGCAAAAGCTTTTGAGTTTACTTAGGTCCCACCTGTTTATTTTTATTTCCATTACTCTATATTTTTATTCATAATAATAATATATGTAAAAATTTTAAACTAACATACCTGTTCACAGTCACATGTTAGATAGATAATTATGCTTGTAAAAATTGAATATTCTCTATCATTGAAATAACAACATAGATCTATACTTATTGACACTGAGAGATACTGATATTCTATTAATGAAAAAGCAGGTTACAAAATAGTAGTATGTGAAGAATATTCTTGTTTGGTTAAAAATAGTGTGTATATTATATTTTTATATTAAATATGTGACAGCATTTTAATGGTGGCTATCCCTGTGTGGTGGGGTTAAGCATGGTTTCAAATTTCTTTTTGTTTTTTCCTTAAGCATTAACAATGTTTATATACAAGGCTGATCTTCAGCTGGTATGTTTTCTTAAAGTCATATTAGTGGTTAAAATATGGAAATACTTCCATATTGTTTGAAAAGTATCCTGAGCCCCCTCAGTAAGTGTGACCCTGTCTCTGCTGCTCTGGCCACCTGGCCCCTCCTCCCCACCCTCCTCTATCCCCCATCATTTAGCAACTAAAGTAATGCCATGCAATGGGGGCCTTCCAGAGCCTGCTTTGGTTTTAAACAATGTCTGCTGTTTGCTTGGTCCCCATGACACTGTGGTTGATAAATCTTTGAAAATCATCCTTATCTATGTATATTTTCATAGCACAAAAATAAACCTATTTTTACTGTGAAACAGAAGCAAAGAACACAGTTTATCAGTTGCAGTGGGAGGATGTATTGCACTCTAAAGCAATAATTTTCCTACTGCTGTCAACCTACCTAGCTCACTTTGTTCCTGGACAGTTGGGAAAAGAGAACATTAAAATGAAATCCTAGCTTTACTTTAGTCCCTTTCCACCAAAAGATGAGACAGTGGAGATACATCAAAGATTGGAGAGCAGTCAGAATAAGAATGGCCAGAGTTTCCCTACCATTTCCAGAGTTGGCCTTTGCAGAGTAGAGATTTTATGTTATTTTTAGAATTAGTTTAAAATTCCAAAATATCTTTAACACCTTTATTTAAATCTAGATACAACTGCACCTCATTTCTGTAGACCACACCCTTTCAATTTAATCTCTGGGAAAGAAGTAAAAACTGGGAAGAAGCACAAAATCTTGTGGACAGTCTGAAGTGGGGTTTCAAAATCAGGATGCTATATCAAGGAGACCAGTCAACTGCTCCCTGAGAGCCTCTCTCTTGAGAGAGTTCTAATAATCCTGGTGACCTGGTTTTGTCATTAGCAGCAGATTTGATGTAGTCAGGGTTTACAGGCAGCCAGGAAGTAATCTTGGGTGGCTGTGGGGTGACCGCGGCACTGCCCTGGCTCTTGTCTGCTTTGAAGAAAGAATTCGGCAAAGAAATGAAAAGTAGTGAGGCAAGTAAAGTGTTTATTAGGAGAGAAGATATGTATGGAGAAAGCATGGGCGAGCTGAGAGAGAGAGAGAAAGAGATACACTTTTGGGGTAGATTTTTTGTTTTTCTTTTATTTGGTTGTGCTGGGTCTTAGTTGAGGCAGGCATGCTCCTTAATTTCGGCTATTGGGCTCCTTAGTTGTGGCTTGCCTGCTCCTTCATTGTGGCATGCAAACTCTTGGTTGCAGCACGCATGTGGGATCTAGTTCCCTGAGCATGGATCGAACCTTGTCCCTCTGCGTTGGGAGCACGAGCCTTAACCACTGTGCCACCAGGGAAGTTCCTGAGGTGGATTTAATCACTTATATGGGGCAGTTCTTCTGGGTCTTTGTTTTCCTCTGGCCAACTACCTTGATTCATTTCCCGCATCTGACTGAACTCAGGGCCCATCCAGATATTGGCACACATCTTTTAGCCAAGATGGATTCCAGCACAAGGGTCCCTGGGAGATTGACACACCTATTATTGGATAGTGCCCCCTCCCTTTTTGACCCCTGAGGAGCCTTTCTGCTCATGTGCAATCAGCAGGTCTCCCTGTCCCCAAAGATGAGAAATATGTGACCTCCTTATCTTTACCCAACCAGGGTGTAGCCCCTCTCTGCCCTGCCATTAATGTTATCTTAAGAGTGTCCACAGGAGACAAAGTCCAGCTATTCAGCCTGTTCCTGTTGTTATTTCTATCTTGAAGTATAAACAAGAGGCTGGTTGTAAATGTCTAACCTGGAGCCCATCTATCTTCTGTTCTTCTAACCTGAAGAACATGCATGGCCATGCCAGTTATTTAGAGTTGGCACCCATTCTGATAGGCCAGGGCCTGTGTCCTACCAGCTCTTTATATTCAATATGACAGTCTCACACTTGGAAGTTTCCAAACAGAAGTTGGGGAAAGAAAGTACACAATCCCTTGACTTTCATATAATAATTTTTTTGCTTTAAATTATGTGTGTCTGTGCATGTGTGTGTCTGTGTACATCTTATTAGAGCATGAAGAAATGACTTCTAATAAAAAAAAACTAATTATAAAAAACTATTAAAAAAAAAAGAAAAAAAAAACTAGGGGAAAAACCCAGACACAGCTGCCTGTGACCACAGTGTGCTTCAGGAGAGCCACTCATTTATGTGATCTTAGTCAAGTCGTTTTGTCCTGCCCTCTTTTCTTCATTTAGAAAGGAAGGACTTGACTAGGTCAGTGGTTCTAAACTGTGTTCTGCATTAGAGTTACCTCATTTGTTCAAACCCGGATTGGTGGGCTCTCAAGCCAGAATTTCTGATTCAGTAGGTCTGGGGCTGGCTGAAAGAATATGCGTTTCTAACAAGTTTCCAGGTGATGCTGATATTTCTGGTCTGGGGACCACACTTTGAAAACCACTGGATTGGTGCCTTCTGTCTACAGTGTCTCCTAGCTTTAAAATTTAGTGCTTATTTACTCATAAGCTATATATATATATATATATATATATATATATATATATATATATATATTTGTAAGATTACACATGTGTGTGATATCATAGTTACAGTTATCATTCCCATTTCACACATGAGGAAACTGAGGCACAAAAAGTTAAGAAACCTGCCCAAGATTGTACAGCTGGTAATTGGCACAAGGGGAATTCAACCTCAGGGAATAATGCTTGAGCCTTGCCTCTTAACCACTGTACCATTGTAATCAGAATTTTTTTTTCTCAGTGACACTGTTTTATGGCATTAGATTATTGTAAAGCGCCTTATTACCATTGTTTTCTCTTTCTTGTATGTCATACTAGGCCTTGGGGCAAATGTCATACTGCCCTCTGGAGTAGGCCACCTTGTACAGAATCCAGGTCTTTTATGGCCCCATGTTAACAATGAATTAGAATTTTCATTAATTGATAACCTTTAGAGGACAGTATCTCTTTGAGCTAAACAGGAAATTAATTTCAAATTGTTGCAGCCCTGTGTCATGGAGGCTGTAGAGTTCTAACAAAGGTTAGAAAATGCAAAAGGCAACTCTCAGCATGACTTTTCTTGCACAGCAAACATGTAAAAACTTACAGACCCAGTCAAGCATATGCTGTTTATTTCTGCTTGAATATATATTCTCCTAGGAAAAAGCCAGGCTCCTGGGAACATCTGCCTTATTTTACTGTTGTAAGGTTTTTACTTGATACTTCAATATTGCCTTTGGTATTCTTGTTTAATACACTTCATTATCTTAAAATGTATTATTTCCTGAATTTGATAGCATATTTGGCACTGTACAGTATGTAAGAGCAGAAAGCGCATTCTGCATGCCTGGGTTGTCATCCATCAGCTCCATTTGGGTGTGCAAGAGTAAGCTCCGCTGAGCAGGAGGGTGCATGCCTACTTATGCCATATCTCACTCAGTAGCATCTTTACCAGTGTTTGCTTTGAACATCACAGAAGTCTTGGGAAAAAGATATCCTTCTCCCTTTCTCCTCATCTTGATTAGTTCTACAGTATACAGGGTATCATCAAAAGAGTAGGTTCCATATGCAGAAGGCTTATGTGCAAGCCACAACTTCTGCAAACATTTATTTCTGTTCCTTTCCTATGAAGGTGTGTGTGCTGGGGCTGGCTGGCACCAGCATCTAAGGGCTGATTTTGCGTATCTCTTCCAAGTTTATATTCCGTGACGTCCTGTTGCTAGTTTGAAATTGGCTGTTGTTCGAATATGCAGTTCACAGTGGAAATGGGCAGATTCTACAGACCAGGAATCCTTCCCTTCCCTCCCTGGAATGCCAGCTTACCAGCACTGTACAGGATATTAGTACACATTGCACTAAATGGCACAGGGCACAATGAAATATACAACTTGATGATTTTTACTTATGTATACACCACTACCTGGGTAAAGATATTGAGTATTACTCCAAAAATGTCCTTCATGCCCCTTCCTGTCAAAGCCATTCCCACAGGAGGTAATCACTATTTTGACTTCTATGATCATCAGTTAGTTTTGCCTTTTCTTGAAATTTGTGTAAGGAATCATCAGCGTAATCTCTTTTTAATCTGATTTCTTTTGTTCAGCAATGTATGTCTACAAGAGTCATGCATGTTTCTATATGTACCTGTGCCTTTCTCTCTTTTTTTTATCTATCTATCTACTATCCATCGAGAGAGAGAGAGTTATACTGTCCAATATGTTATATGGTAGTCTAAAGCCATGTGTGGTTATTTAGTGCTTGAAATATGGCTAGTACAGCTGAGAAACTGCATTTTTAATTGAATTGAGATGTGCTGTAAATGTAAAATACACATCAGACTCTGAAGGCTTGTACAGAAGGATGTCTCCTAGCTGGTGGTGATTGTTGGGAATCCTTGGCATTCCTTGACTGGTAGATGCCTTACTATTTTATTTTCCATGTTTAGAATTTCTGTTTCTTTCTTTTTCACAGATTCCCATTCTCTAGTGAAATTTTTGACCCAAATGTTGATTTTCTTGACATTTTCATAAGTTAATTTGGCATCATATCTGTTTCCTGGCATTCATATCTGTCTGATGTCTTCTTGTTTTTCTCCTGCTCCTATTGTTTTAATCTTTAGCAATGGTTTCTTGATATTTAACACATGTTTGCAACAGAGTGGGGACTCAGGATGATATTATCCTTTTCCTGAGGTGATGCTTGAATGTGGGCAGAGGGACATCACCTCAGCCAGGGACTGAGCTGACTCAAAGCTGGGTTGCAGATTTTTTCAGTTCAACCTACCTTTGCTTCAGACCCTCCCATCTTTTAGCTCTTCGAGTATTCCACCTGAGCACCTAGGATATTTAGGAGGGCTTTTCCCTGCTGCAATTTTAAAAGTCAGTTTTTATCTTCCTTGTACCATGTGAATATTAATAACGCCTTGTGCTTTTCAATTCTTTTCTTCCTTTCTAAGCAGCTTCTTGGTATTTTGTCCAGTGTAACTTAAGAATCAGTACATACCTCAAGGGCAAAACTTGTGCCGAGAGTTGGGATCATGTCCCTTTAGATACTTGGACCTTCAGCGCCTTCTCATTTGGCAGCTCCTCATACCATTTTTGTCTCAGCAGCATCATGAGTGGCAAAGCCCTGCTGGCTCCTCTGCCAGGTCATGGCAGGCATCTGCCAGGCTTCTTAGCTTCTCCTTCTGTACCAGGAACGCGAATGACTCGGGGAAGCAGTGCGCAGAGAGCTGGGCTCGGCTCAAGGATCTTTCTTTCTATTACCTTGGCCTCTGCAGTCCTGCCTCTCCTTGGCAGGTCCTGCTAACTTCATCCAGATGTTTTGTTTAGTTATCTGCCTTTGCTAGTTCTCCCTGGGAATTTTCTGCTTCACTGGACTTCATCAGAAGCAGGAGTTTCAAGTTAACATTTTAAGCAGAACTGAGAGACGTGGAGTTTTATTACAATTTAATTTCAGTCACAAGCATCACATCCTGTTCTTTTCCTCACTGAAACCCCTAAATTATACACTTTGAAATATAAATAGGAAACTCCCCTCTCTCCCTGGGCCATCAGCCCAATAATAACTATGAAAAGAGCACAGTGTAATATATAATGGAAACACTTTTCTAATGCCAGCTTTACTGGAAACTAAAGCTGGCATCCAGGGTAAGTCACGTCACTTTGCTTGACCCCCAGATGCCTTCTTTTATATACAGAATGTACTTTGTACCTGAGTTCACCAGCACAAGCCTGTCTCCCTCTAATTCCTCTGAACTCCTTGTCCCTAATCTCTACTCTCCCCTCATCGTCTCCACTTTTGCCAGGCTAACTGGCCAGGTTAGGATATATAGCTTTAACTTATCACTGGATTCCCCCCATATTACTCTGCTACCTGTCCTCGTCTACATTCAAGTTCTGACTTTAACCAGAACTATCTTATTCTGCCACAGCCCAGTTTGTACCAGTAGCAAAGCTTTTGAGAGCTGCATTTCATACTCTGGAGCAGGTGGCACACAAGTTTCAAGCTGTATGCCAACTCAAATCCATTGGAAGTGGCTGCCATGGTTGTTGGAAAAGTGCTATAGCTAGTGGGTCGTAGGTGTCTCAAACATGGAAGGGACTGTATTTACAATGATGTGAAATTTTGGATGAGAAATTTTCCCTTTAGATCCCCTTTAAGCGAAAAAGAAGAAAAGCGTTATGTTGAATATTTATTATATGCTACGTTTTAATATATATTTTACCCTTATTTTCAGGTAATGAACTATCCGAGGGTGTTTGATATCTTAGCAGCAGAAGAATCTAATTAGCAAATATTCTTCTTGGCTTGGACCAAAACACAGTTTAATTAGCAAACAAGTATTTATATTAGTACGGTCAATTTACATGAATGCCTACTGATTTTCATAGTCATGTATAAAGGCTTTTCACAACCAAATGTTAAGTTTATGGAGGTATATAGTGTATGCACAGATACTGAGTATGCAGACTGATCAATTTTTGACAAATGAATACACTCATATTACCCATTCTCTCTCTAGTAGAGAATATTTACATCCCCAGGATATTTCTTGGGGCCCCTTCAGTCAAGTGCCCCCCACCCAGAAACTAACACTAGTCTTACTGCTATCATAACACATTAGTTTGGTCTATTCTACAGCTTTATGTAAACATCATTATATAGTATATACTATTTGTTTCTGGAGTCTTTCTCTCGGGATAATGTTGAGATTCTTTCATGTTGCTGTATATATCAGTAGTTTATTCCATGTTAGTACTAAGTAGTATTCCAGGAAATGAATGTACTAGTAATTGTCTATTTTCCCTGTTAATACTTTCACTTTTCCAGATTTGGTTTATGATGAATAAGTCTTTGAAACATATTTGTATATGAGCCTTTTTTATGAACATAGGTTCTCATTTATCTTGAATATATACCTAGGAATGGGATCCCTAAGCCCCGTTCCATACAACTATAGATGTGTACATCTTTACCTTTTCAAGAAATATCTGTATGGATATTATTCTACTTATTGAAGTCTATTTTGTCTACTATTCATATAAGCTATTATTTGTTTGGTCATTGTGTAGTATATCTTTTTCCTTCCTTTCATTTTGAAAATCGTCTGTATCTTTATGCAGTTCTTCCATTTCTGTTTTAGTGGTAGATGGCTGTGGCACTCAGGTGTGAGCCCAACTTACCTGGGGCGTTTCCCCCACTTCTTCTGGGCTGCCCTGGGGCATCCCTGGCACTCCCAGTTGGTCCTCCTGCCCAGGCTTTGTAACCAATACTCAGGAGAGCCTGTAAGCAAAGAGACGCCTCTGTAATGTGGGGTTCCCAGGCCAGTCATGCCAGCCCACACACAGTCTTAACATTTGCTGAAAGTTTAGCAGTTTTTGTCTACCTGTATCTAAGGTGGCTTTTTCTTCTACCTCTCGGCTGGGGAAGAAAAGCAGCCATGATTCCCTTCTCTTCTAAGAGAGGCTTATCACACTTTGGGCTTTAGTTCAAGGGTGTTATTATTATTTCTTCAGTTTTCTCATAGACTTTGAAAACAAATTTGTTTTTGTATATTTTTTGGCTTCTCATTTTGTTAAAACTGGGAGCAAATTTATCTCGTGACTTCCTTTCCTCAACAGAAGTAGAAGTAACACCTTTTTTTTTTTTAGTTGCATATTTTCTTCATTACTTCTCTGACCAATTTGAGCTTTTATCTTGTTTATTCTTTTTTATTCTTTAAAAAAAAGTTGTTTTGAAGTATAGTTGATTTACGACCTTGTGTTAATTTCTGCTGCACAGCAAAGTGATCCAGTTGTATATATATTCTTTTTCATATTCGTTTCCATTATGGTTTATCACAGTGATGTGATAAATGTCTATTTATGTCATAATGTCAAATGTTATAAATGTCAGATATTTATGTCAAATGTCTATCGAATGTCTATTTCCCGAAAGGTGAGAGTATCACACCCAAGAAGTGAACTCAGGTCAGATTATCATCTTTGTTGACCATGAAGTGAAATCAGTTTCAAAGGGTAGGACTAGACCAGAACCCGGGTTCTTTACAACCTTCTCTTCTCTACCACGTGTGTGCCATGCAGCTTGACCGTAGAACACAGCTCATCTGAACCCAGTCACTCTGCAGCCCTGGGGTGGGGGTGTGGGCCCTGCTGTACAGATTAAATCTGAACTGTGTGAGGTGGAGGAGAAGTAGGAGCAGAGCTCTCTGATAGAAAAACCTGCCTCACTCTTGAGGAGGTGAGATCAAGAATACATTCACAGGACTGGTTCTGGGGATAATTTCGGCTTCTGTTTGTGCAGGCCCCTTCCAAACACTGTCTTCCTCACCCCTGTGGCATTTAGCTGGAACGAGTTTAAAAAGTGCAATGGATGAGTTAGAGCCTCACTGGGAATTGAGCATGTAGTTCTCAGATTGCCAAAGCTGGCTGTTGGGACCATTAAAATTCAGTTTTTAATAAAGACATCAATTCAGTGGTCATGAAAGGAACTTTGTGTTTTCGTTGATAATTGATTCCAGTAAATTGTTTATACAAAATAATACAGCTCCTTGACATCAGAATACAAATGCTGATATGAATACAATATAATTGCATTTTTGCAGCTAAATTTAAAATCACACTAAAATAGCAAATGCCTTGAAATACTCTTAGACTGAACTTCCTGTTGTTTGTTGGACTAGTGACATATTTAATCAATTATACATATATTATTTTATAAAATTACCTTTGCCTTTAGGCTTGACTTTAAAAAAGGCCTGTGTTGCATTGATTGAGGAATTTAGCTAGGTACAACAATAGCTCTTGTTTAGTTGAAACCACAAATGATTAGAATTCAGATGGCTGATAATATAGCTTTTGGTATACTCAACAGAGTTTTATAAGCCAACCAGATGTTTTCCAGGGAAGTCCCATCGCTATGTTCAGGCCACTGGAGGAAGATCTGAGGGTCCTCTTTATAAGATGTGGCCTGAGTTACTTTTCAGAACATCAAATTAGGAATAATCCTTAAGGGACTAAAAATGGGTTATGTGCAAGAGAGGTTCTTGAGGGTGACATGGACAGTAGAGGTCATAGTTTTCTTCCTTCACTCACAAACCCAGGAAATGGTTAGAAATGCAAATCAACATAAATAAGCCATGCATATACAGTGTATAAAAACTGATACATTTGGGTATACATATGCCCCCCATACATCATCATCGCAATCAAAATAATGAACATGTCAGTTACTCCCAAAGTTTTCCCTCCACCCCACTGCTCTTCCTCTTCTTCCTCATCGCCAGCAACCGCTGATCCACTTCTGTCATATAGATTACTTTTCATGTTCTAGAATTTTATATGAATGGAATCATACAAAGTGTATTTTAAAATAGATTTTATTTTTTTTACTTAATAGATTTTTTTGAGCAGTTTTAGGTTTATAGAAAAAATTGAGCAAAAAGTACAGAGAGTCACCCCCACCTGGCCTCACCCAGTTTCCCCTATCTTTGTCAACTAGCACTATTGTGGTACATTTGTTACAGTGAGTGAGCCAATAGTGAGACATGATTATTAATTAAATTCCATAGTTTACATTAGGGCTTGCTCTCTGTGTAGTACATTATATGGATTTTGACATATATGTAGTGACGTGTGTCCACCATTACAGTATCATCATCACAGTTTTACTGCCCTTAAAAAACCCCTGTGCTCCACCTCCTTCCCTTCCTGCCTTCTCCCTGACAAGCACTGATCTCTTTACTGTCTCCATGGTTTTGCCTTTTCCAGAATGTCCTATAGTTAGAATTATATAGTCTGCAGGCTTTTTAGGTTGGCTTCTGTCACTTAGCAATATGTATTTAAGGTTCCTCCATGTCTTTTCATGGCTTTAGAACTCATTTCTTTTTATTACCGTGTACAGATGTACCACAGTTTGATTATTCATTCACCTACTGAAGATCATGTTGATTGCTTCCAAGTTTCATCGGTTATCAATAAAGCTGCTATAAACACCATGTGTAGATGTTTATGTAGACACAAGCTTTCATCTCCTTTGGGTAGATACCAAGGAGCATGATTATTGGGTCATATGGTAAGAGTATGTGTAGTTTTGTAAGAAACTGCTAAACTGTCTTCCAAACTGACTGTGTAGCATTTAGCATTCCCACCAACAATTTATGAGAGTTCGTGTTGCTGCACATCTTCTCCAGTATATGGTGCTGTCAGTGTTTTGGATTTTGGCCATTCTGATAAATATATAGTGGTTATCTCATTGTTTTAATTTTGATTTCTTAATAATATATGAAGTTGAGCATGTTTTCATATGCTTATTTTCCATATGTATATCTTTTGTAAGGTATCTGTTCATATCTTTTGCCTACTTTTTAATGGAGTTGTATTTTTTACTTATTGAACTTTAAGAACTTTTTTGTATATTTTGGATACAAATCCTTTATCTAAAAATGTGTTTTGCAAAGATTTTCTTGAGTTCTGTGAGTTGTTTTTTCATTCCGTTAATATTGGTACTGTTTTGGACTGGCTTCTTTCACTAAGCAAATCTGAGACTCAACTGAGTTGTTGCATATGTCAATAGTTCATTAATTTTTATTGAGTAGCATGCCATTGTATGGATGTACCATAATTTGCTTATCACCTTGCCTATTGATGGGTATTTGGTTGTTTCCAGTTTTTGACTGTTACAGCTGAAGGTGCCATAGTGGTGATGTACAAGTTTCTGTGTGGACGTTTGCTTTCATTTTTCTTGTGTAAAGGCGTAAGAGCAGAATAGCGACATCACATGGTAGGCGTGTGTTTAATTTTTTAAGGAAACTGCCAACTGTTTTCCTGTTGATTGTGTTACCTTGTTACCAGCAATATGAGTATTCCAGTTCCTCCACATCTTCACCAACAGTTGTTATGATCGTCCTCTTCATTTTAGTCTTCTAATAGGTCTAAACACTACATGGTCTGAAGCACCAGTGCACTATAATTCATGAAGTCAAATATTGTAAGTTCAACTTTGTTCTTCTTTTTTTTAACATTTAGAGGAAGAGTAGAAATTTATAAGAAAAAGATAAAAATAAGTCTAATTTTTTGCTTGCTATTTATTTAGAGCAGTAGTTTTTCATTAACTGTCCAGGTGCCCCTGGAAGTCCCCTGGTCCACAAGGTCAACACCCTTTTCATGATAACCCCCAGACAATTTTGGTTTCTTCATTATCTCACAAGTGTGCAGTGGAGCTTTCTGAGGCTATATAACGTGTTATGTCATTGCTCTAGTGACTAGAAAAATGTGTGCTTATGCATACTTGTGCTTTAAAAACATTCTCAGTTTTAATTTTGAATATGGTAAATGCTGATACACATAACCCACGTCGACATTAGCTCTTTGAGATCCTCAGTGATTTTGAAAAATGTAAAGTGTTTCTGAGGCCTGAGCCCTAGATATAAATAAAGAAAAATTGTATAATAAAATGTGCAAAAAGTATAGAAATTGAGACAAAGGAAGGGAATATTTTAAAGTGTAAGAAACAGCATACCTTCGAAGTTTCCTATATATTTTCCTTCAAACTGGGAAGGGAAGGGAATATAAACACATCTCTACATGGTGTTATTGGCCCTAGAGACCGGGCCTTTCTTCTGATATTGGTGGAACTCTGGTTTCTGTAATGCTAGGTTTGCTGTCTCATTGCTTTATCCCAGCGTCATACTTAACCTGCAGCTTCTTTTCACTGTGCCTGGACAAAGGGAACATTTTTCAGAATTTATGAGAAGCTGCCACTGTTTAACTTGCTTCCAGTATGAAAACAGCGCTGCAGGGACGGAGAGAAGCTGGGGTTTGGTACTGAAGGCTTCTCTGCGTCTCTGAGGGCTCCAGGGGCTGCTAGGACCCTGCCGCCCCTGGAGAACGTAGGTGCTGATGGAAGACAGAGCAGGGATGATTGTCAGATATGATGCAAGGGCCTTTGTTTCTCCATGTCTACTAGTGATATTCATTCTTTGTTTATATGTAGATGGTTTAAGATAAATGAAGAGGGTTTCTAGAATAAATAATACAATTTCTCCTCTAGTTTAGTATCGTGAATTGTCATGTGGTTAGTGGATGGTGCCCCTCATCCTCCATCAGTGCTGTTTGGCTCAAGCTCACTCCCTGTAAGTTTGTCACACAAGACTGAGGTTTACAAAGCTATGGGGGAGCACATGGTTTTAAAATTCTGCCACCACAAATCATGATAATGAATTCTTTGTTAAAGAATGCTACTTTAATGCTTTTTGTGAGTACCACCCCACTTTCTTCTGCTTTTCATAAAATTACTGTTTTTATGTTAAATATCTCCCCAGAGCACAAATCTAAAATAGAAAACATTTAGGTAAATGAAATGACATCACATTGTTTGAGACCACAATGAATGGTTTCTTTTTTATTTTAATTAATTAATTAATTTATTAATTTATTTATTTTGGCTGTGTAGGGTCTTAGTTGTGGCACACGGGATCTTTGTTGATGCGTGCAGGATCATTCGTTGCGGTGCGGGCTCTTCGTTGTGGCGCGCGGACTTCTCTCTAGTTGTGGTGTGAGGGTTTTCTCTCTCTAGTTGTGGTGCACGGGCTCCAGGGTGCATGGGCTCTGTAGTTTGAGGTGCGCAAGCTTAGTAGCTGTGGCATGAGGGCTTAGTTGCCCTGCGGCATGTGGGATCTTAGTTCTCCGACCAGGGATCAATCCCTCATCCCCTCCATTGGAAGGCAGATTCTTTACCACTGGACCACCAGGGAAGTCCCAAGACCACAATGAATGGTTTCTTATACTTTCTGTAGACCTCTAACTTGCTGTTACTCTAAGAGTTACAATGTTCATTCTTCTTCATATTTATATATATTCTTTTCTCCTGAGATTAACTTTAGGCATTCAAATTAAAATAAGTGAATGAGTTTTTTTTTTTAATTCTTCAAAATAAATTAGACATGTGTAAAAACATAATTTACAGCTGGGTGTATTTTTGTGGATGTCTCTTTTGGGTTTTGTCCAATAATTATGATATTAAACCTCTTATTTTAAAGGGAAAATGTATCTTTTAGTTCTAAGGATAATTTTAAGCACTGAAATTTAAGTGCCTATCTGGACCTTAGCCCAAGTGTTCTTCAGGATATATTAACCAAATATTTACAAATCTACACATTATTTAAATTGTGTCATAAAGATTCAGCAGTAAATATGATGAGATGAGAAAATGACAGCATTAGAGAATATTTAAGATTCTGAGAGGTAAGATTCAAGGTGGAAGTGTTGTACGTACTTTTTATCCCTAATTTCCACTAAGGTAGATTTAAATTACTAATACAGAAGAGTGTACAAATAGAAGAGCATACTGGACCACGCCATTAACCTGTGCTGATTGTTTATTAGTCACTACTAGCAAACGGTGATTTTCTTATTATAAATGCTCTGGTCACTTTGTTTATTCAGCACACGTTTTGAGCTATCTCTATGTGCATGATTATGTTATTAAAATAATTTTTTCATATTCTGTGTATGGATCACAAGTACAATTGTATAATTGTCGTTTTACAGGACTTTTGAATCTGTAGGAATGTCTTGAAGTTTATACCCTCAAACAAATTACTTTTGAATATTAATGGGTGTTTAGAGAATGTCTTTTTCCTATATTAGAGTATATAATTGGTATATGGGAGTTGAAAGTATGTTTTACTCAGATAACACACAAATTTGCTAGTTGCGTGTTTTTATTTTTACAAAATAAACAAAATTGCTGAATTTTAAAGATTCTAACATCAACGTTTTCTTTTTCTTTTTCATAAACTAACAGAAACTCTAAGCAGAAGACAATATCAGTATGCAGTAAAGCATGAGTGCGGTTGTGGTTGCTGTTACTGTAGTTGCCATTGCTGTGTAGAATAGACATTCTCAGAAAGGAAACTGAGGAGGATAAAGCAAAGTGAAAACTGACTTTAGGCTATGCTGCTCAAATACATGGAACCTTTGATTTGAGGGTGGTGCCAATAGCCCTGCATAGGTTTCCCTGTCTTGTATCCAATTGCATCTTCTCCTGTAGCCAGCGGCTGTTCACATCTCTATGTCTTGAACACTTGAATTCCAGAGGTTGCTTGTTGTGAGAGTGTGTTACTTTTAGAAAGCATTTGTGGGAGGCAAGTGTAGTAATAAAGTCAGGCACCCTGAGTGAGCCCCATTGTCAGGGTCTGCCCTTCCAGACCACATCTGCCTGCCACTAGCCACCCTAAAAAGTTATCACAAAGCCCAGGGCTGGTTTCTCTTTCATTAGCTCCATCACTGTAAAGGAGGGATTCCTAAAGAAACTAAGATTGCACATCTGCTTCAGGAACTTTATCCCCTGGATGGTTCCCAGGCTTGAGGGAGGGGGCTGAGGTGGGGAACCTCTTTCCTTCATGTAGAATGGAGAGCAGGACACTCATGATGCAGAGCTGAGAGCCCTGGCTTCCTCCCTGTGCATCCCTGCATGAGTGAAACTCACCAGCCAAACACACCTGAGCCTTCATCATCCCACCTGTTTTTCAGCCTCTTTTTTCCTCCTTTTTAAGAAATCATACCATGCTAGCAATAGAAGGTTACTGAATATTTGTAGAATGGATTTGGAATAGAACTTTGAATTACTTTAATATATAAAGAAAAGGAAGTCATTTGCAAACTTGTACGCTTTATCATTAGTTTAAAAATTATGAGCCGTAACACTTCAGATTCTGATCATAGTCAGTAGTTCAAAGCCACTGGTATAGAATTGAGGACATCGGAAAGATGCCATTGTCAGGATGGGGATCAAGACAGAGGATCCCAGGACAAGCTAGGCAGGACAGGAAGAACAGGTGTTAGAACCAAGGAAAGGAATTAAAAGTATTAAACAAAAGCTATTTTATGCTTGGTTGCTTTGATTTTCCTCCTGTTGTATTGAAGCAGTTTTTCACCTGGGTTCCAAAGCCTTGAGGTTCTAGGGAGAGCTAAGGGGCCAATTCTGTGTGTCTGTGTAGCAGAAAGCCAGAGCTGCCTCCTACTGGCTAGTGAGAGCCAATTGTGCACATTTCTTCCCGAATCTGGGTTCCATGACCTCATATTAGTGGCTTTAAGTTGGCCATAACTGGACTGTTCACACCAGAAATCACCGAATGCTTTAAATCAGAGCCATCCCCTCTCCTGGACAGCCAGTTGTTAACCATATACCAGGATACCACTGGACAGAGTTTCAGGCACCCTCTCAATAAAAGCTTATGTTTAACAACAAAAAGTGGCCGAAGAACCTTTGCACATGAGTTACCTATTTTCTACTATATTATTACAATTTTGCAAGAATTTAACGTCAAATATGTCTGTAGTCAAGTGTGTTCACATTTAGTTAGCAACCCTAAGAGACAGTAGAGCAGGAGAGCTTCTAGGAGCTTATAAACTCAGGATGAGTGTTTGTCAAAGAACTAAAAGACTCATGTTACGTACGCCAAAGTAAAAAAAGTATGTATTTTTTTCTTCACTGATTTCATGTGGGTTTTGTGTAGTTAGAGCTTTTCACACTTTAATGTGCATACAGATTATCTAGGGATCTTGTTAAGTTCAGATTCTGATTCTGTAGCTATGGGGAGGGCCTAAGAGTCTGCATTTCTACAAGCTCCCAGGTGAGGCTAATGGCCTATGGACTATATTTTGACTAGCAAAGTTTTAGCAGTTGTGGCAGTTGGTTAAAAATAAAAGCAGAAAGGCAAACAAATATATTTTTTAAAAACCTAGTTTCTGAGGAAGTAAACTTTGCATGGGAGGAAAATTATGTTTTTTTATTTTTGCATTGGGGATCTTTGATTTTAAGCTGTTGAGCTTTTTTTTTTTTTTTTTTTTGACAGATGTTTGTTGAGTTCACACAATACAGTAAAAGACTAAATGAGCTGGAAACATGAGAGATCCCAATTATACAACTCATTGACTACCCATAAGCCTGAACAATGAAAAGCATTTTGTGTGCTTTACTCATTTAACTTCCTTTAAACCCTTCTTGGCATCTGAGTTGCATTAATGTGATACCTCTTGTGTTGCAATTAACAAACCATGGCGACTGTGAGCATTTCTGGAGTTTTGTCATATTGAATGGGAGCAGGGTCCAGGCATCTAATTCTCAGTTCATTCTCTAGGGTTGATCTGCCTTTATAGATGATTCATAATTTTTTTTCATTTTTCTTTGCCACAGGGATAAAAAGTTGAACAAGTGAGGTCTGGATGTATCTTTCCACCAAACATTTAGTTTTGGAAGTCAGTTCTCATGGGTGACTTTCAAGGACGTTCTTTTTTGCTCTCTTTGTTAGGAAACTCACTGAGTTCTCAAGAAGCTAATAAACACATTGTACCCACACTAATGCACATCCAACACTTCTACAAAGGTCACAAAAGCTGAGTGTTCTCCACTGCCCTGAACCTAGTAAGATAGAGCATATTGAAAGGCAAATGCTGAGTTGTGTTCTGTGTAATACAGTATTCTATGCTAATAATACTGGATATTGTGTCTGTTCCAGAGCCTCAGAGTTAATTGTTTGGCTGGAAGAAGGCTTCAGGAAGAGAAAAAAGCTTCTTTTCCGAAGTTAGAGGGCAGGGAGTATATTACCCAGAGGAGCAACAGATGGTTTTCTGGCACTGAAATGCAGCTTTGTTTTCCTAACAACCCAACTGGTGTTTGGAAGTCTGACTTAAAGCAACTAGCTTACCACCTTCAGGCATTGGAAAATGCCCATAGATTTTTTATTTCCTATCTTTAGGAAAGCAGAGATGGAAAGCAGGGCTTTTTTCCTTCATTCAAGTATACATGATAGTGCTCTGCACAGATTAAGGCTATCCTGTGACAGAGAACCAAGGGTAAGAACATTCTAATTTGCTGACTAAATGTGTAAAAGGCCCTTAGAATATGGATGCAAGAATGATTAATCCTTATAAAGTAAATGTTAACATTGCAAATGGGTTGGTTCTGGTGAATTCTCAAATCATGTGTCTTTTTATTATAGCACAATAAAAATCTCTATCCTGAGCCCTGTGATCTGTTTAATCATTCATGGCTGGGATTTTCCTGTTTACCCTCTTATCATTTTCATCATAATATATTAGAACCTTTTAGTGTATTGTTATTTTTTAACATTACTTTTGGAAGGATAAATTAGTAGCCTATATGTAGTATAATTAGAGGAATTCTGAGCAAAATGCATTTTCTAAAGCATACCTAGGGAAGCCACAAAAACATTCCTTAAGGAAACATAGAAAGAAAGAGAGAGAGAGAGAGAGAGAGAGAGAGAGAGAGAGAGGAAGGGGGGTGGGGAAGAAGGGGAGGAGGGAAGGAAGGAAAGAAGGAAGGAAGGAAGGAAGGGAAGGACAAAAAGAAGGAAGAAAGGGAACATGGAAAGAAAGAAAATGTATATTGCGTTACATACAACATGAAATAAGTTTTCAAAGCTTTGAAGAAATGTCTGGACCCTCAGATCCTATTGTTATGTTTAACATTGTCACTTCATTGATGCATCCCAGAGATGAAGTTCAGCTTTACAATTTAGTAAGTGACCAGCCCCATGTATCAGGCACCCCGGTAAGCTGTATATTAATTATGTCCAAGTATTACATCCTTACACTTCAGGTTCAGCCTGGTTAAGAAAAAAAAAAAAAAGATGGTTTGTAAAGTTTGTAGAAACACATGGGAAGTCAGTTGATTCCCCAGAAAGCTCTAAGGATTGTCCAGCTTTGAACCAACTTGTTCACAGAGCAGGACATCACTGTCCATTGGATCACTCCAATGGTTCTCATGGTAGATTTCAGCTCAGCAACTTCTGTTGTCATCCTTTGTGCATCAAGAGCCACTGTTGCTACATTAGTGAGAAAAAATAAAATTACTGCTCTTAATGTAAACACAGGTGAAAATAAACATATAGTACTTTGTCTTGGCATTCAAGAGTGTTCCAAAGGGAACTCACTGGTTGGTTGATAAATCAGAGCAATAGATAGGGGTTGATGGCTAAGCACACTGTGAACATTGGCCCTTGGGACCTGTCTAGGCTGTGGCTTATGTCTTAAGGGGCTCTTCCTGCATCGTGGGCTCCTGAATATTCTAGCAAGAAGAATGTATTCACTAGTGTAGATGGCTGGTTGTGGCACAGTTTATGAACTTGAACTTATGGATAGGCCTGATTTGTACCTTGATTGACTGTAAATATTGGGTCCTTGTAGCCAGTTTTCAATGCTTGTCTTGACCTAATACTTGTCACCTAGCTACCAGGAGAAGTTATTTTTTTTCTTTATCAGTAATTTTCATTTTATTTTTTTTCCTGTGAGTGAGGCCATTATAATGGAATTCCTTTATCATTAAGCTTAACAAAAAGAAAAGAACTTTCTTGCCAGGTGTTTTCATTAAACCAGACATTTTAGTTTCCTCTATTTCCTGGTGATTTTTTTGGGTGTGTGCTGGTGTCATCTCTATTACAAGTATGTATTCAAGTTACATTTAACCATTTAAGATTCAGAATTTCTCATATACGTTTATTCTGCCTTAGTGGTAAAAAAAAAATTCAGTTTTTAATCTTTCATTATCCATATCTTCAAAAGAACACAAACTAGGGTAACTGGCCTTTGTTTCCTTAGCAAAAAAAAGTGTCAACCTTGAGTTCTCAATTCTAATTGAGAAAAAGCTTTACATTAGCTTGAGTCCTTCTGTTGGCTCTGACCAAAGGGACGGGCAGCTGCTAAATTCCAAAATCATGCAGGTTCATTGTTATAGCCAAAGGCAAATTTTTTTAAAATAAAATTTTAATTTTAGAATAGTTCTATTTTATTATTATTATTTTTAAACAAGGATTTATTGCTACAAAACTACTTTTTTTATTTTTTATTTTTGCTGTGCCGCACGGCTTGTGGGATCTAAGTTCCCCCACCAGGGATTGAACCCCATCCCTTGGCAGTGAAACTGGAGTCCTAACCACTGGACTGCCAGGGAATTCCCTATTTTTTTTTTTTAATAATTCACTTGTATACTTTAATTGAAATTCTCTAAATATAATTGATTTAAGCATCTTGTCACATGTTTAAAGTTGTATGTATTTATCTTTGAATTGACTATTAATTTTTTTACCTATTATCTTTGATTTCTAGTCATTTCCATACTGATTTTTATGAGCAATTATATACTAAGAAAATAATCTTTTAAAAATTATTTTTAAAAATTATTATTTACTTAATTTTCTGGTCTGTGATTTGATTTTGACTTTCTTATGCTATACAGAACTTTTATTTGCCATGTAAATTTTTTTGTTATTTACCTAGTCAGGTTTATAAATATTTTATTTGGTTTTTGTATTATCCTTAAAATATTTTGCTCATTTCCCCTTAACCATAATATTTTCCATGTGTTTTTAGAAGTTAATATTTTTAGCACTTTTGTGGTTTTATATTTTATATGAAATTTTGATCCATCAAGTATTTATTTTGATATATAAGGAGTTAAATAGGGATTGTGTTAGATAGTTTTAGACACACAGCTTTTTTAATGCTTTTCTATGGTTCTAAGATTGAATATCTAATCTTTTTACAAAGTAGACATGATACTGGCAATATATTATATAAATTTAGTAGACGTTTTCCTTTTAATTACTTTTTATGATAAACGAGTATACACACAGTAGAAATCACTGGAGTACTGGGTTGCTATGGGTCTAGTTGGCTCCTAACAATTACCACACGAAAGGCACTGTTAACAGAACAATGCTGTTGGACCAGAGCCTAAAGGTGGCATTTCTATGAGTATGTCAGCAAGGACACTAACCTTCCCCTATTGAAAAGTTTTCATAGATTTCACCTAGAAAATTATGGCAATACCTATTTTGAAACAATGTGTTAGTAGGAAATATTTTATAAATTTTAGCCTTTATCATATCTTTATGAAATAGTTGCCACTTAAAAAATAAAATTCTCAAAACACTTCCCTTGATAAAAAACAATTTGTAGATTAACTTTGACAGTATAAAAACCAAACCTGCATGGCTCCTGATCCTCTTCATGAAGTTAACTGTAAACTCTGGAAGTAATGCAAGAGGCAACCAAAGAAGTCTGAAAAGTGGAAAGAAGGCAAACTGATCAGGGACTCTATGGTTAGGGGAATGACAGAGCACATAGGACATGTTATCACCCTCCACCCAACAGCACAAAGCCCAGGCCTTGCATCTCCCCATCCCCAGTCGAGCAACAGAAGGTGGTCCAGTTGTCTAACTTCCCCCTACCCCTGTCCCGGATTACAAGGGAGCCCCAGTGACAGCACAGGCAAGCTCAGGGTCTGTTGGGAGTCCCTCTGACAATAAGCAGCCAGAGGGAGTCCTTTCTTTCCCCACTGGGCCTTTCCCCACCTAGAGACACAGGGCAGCCTGGTGCCATACGTGTGGGGAACCTGCCAGCCAGCACCTGGCCTGGGCATCATTCTCAGTCCTTTCTGGTGGGGAGAATCCCTCCCCATGCCTGGAGACATGGGATAGCTAGCTGATGGGGATCCCACCACAATACCCAGCCTGGGATGTGCTCTGTACTCCTATTTACCACCTATAGGCACCAGGATTGCTGGCCTGAGGAAGCACCTCTGGCCTCTCAGGATGTAACAGAAGGAATCATCGAGAGCCCCAGAAGTACCCAGTCAGACCAAGAGAGCATCACAAAGGCTCAGAAAATGAAATTGTCATTGGATTCACAGCCCACAAAAATAGGCCAAAGCCTAAACAAAGTAACTGCCTGCTAAAATAAAAGATTTAAGTAGGACTCTGAGTCTCTCTGCCTAATAGCCAAAATATTCAGGGTATAATAGAAAATAGCCTGACATATAGTGATTTCAACATGAATGAGAAAAGACACTCAACTGATGGCAGTACCAAGATGAATTATATGTTGGAATTATCCAACAAGGATTTTAAAGCAGCATCACAAAAATGCTTCAACCAAGAATTCAAATGTTCTTAAAACAAATGATAGAAAAATACTAAAAACATAGAAAAATCACAGCAAGAAACAGAAGTTATAAAGAAAAACCAAATTGAAATTAAAGAATTGAAAAAGCTAATAACAGAGATTAAGATCTTAAAATATGGGCTCACTAGGAGAGTGGAGATGACAAAGGAGTAACTGAACTTGAGGACAAATCAACAAAATTTACTCAATCTGAACAACAGAGAGAAACAGACTAAAAAGCAATAAACAGAGCCTCAAGGACCTGTGGGATAATAAAAGTGGATCCAACCTGCAGAATGATGCCCCAGAAGGAGAGGAGAGAGAAAGTGGGGCTGAAAGAGTAGATGAAATAACAGCTGAAAACTTTCCAGACTTGACAAAAGACATCAGCCTACGGATTCAAAAAGTTGAGAGCAAATCCAATAAGATAAACCTGGAGAAATTCATGCCAAGACACATGATCACTAAACTTCTAAAAACTAAGGGAAAAAAGCCTTGAAAACAATGAGAGAGAAGCAGCATGTACCCTACGGGAAACACCAGTTCAAATGACAGCGAGTTTCTCTTGAGGCCGTAGAGAACAGAGGACACGACACAACATGTCCAAGTGCTGGAAGTGAGGAGCTGTCCACTGCAAATTCTGTATCTGGTGAAACTGTCCTTCAGTAAGGAAGGGGAGACAGAGGCACCAAAATGAAGGAAAAGTAAGAGCAGTCTCCACTAGCAGACCTACCCTTAGAGAATGACTCAAGGAAGTTTTTCAAAAAGAAAGGAAAAGGTAAAAGAAGAAATCTTGGAGCATTAGGAGGGAAGAAGGAATAATGAAAAGAGCAGAAATATGGGTAAAAACAATCATTTTTTCCTCATGAATTTTCTAAATCATATTTGATTATTGAAGCAAAAACGATGGTACCACCTGCTACTGAAGACAGTATGATATTTAAAAGTGGGGCAGGTAAGGGAATCTACATGGACGGTTTCCAGTAGTAAAATGTTGATACCAGTAGGTTGTGATTATGTATATATATCCCAGAGAAACCATTAAGAGACTACACCAAATAACACATTCAACAACACAATAAACAAATAAATAAGGGCTTAGAAAATGTCCAAGAAACCCATAGGAAGGCAAGTTGAGTGAAAAAAAAAAAATCCAATCCCAGAGGTTACATACTGTATGATTCCATTTATATGACATTCTTGAAATGATGAAAATATAGCAACAGAGAACAGCTGAGTAGTTCCAGGGCTTAGAGACTGGAATATGAGTGTGGAGAGAGGAGGGTGTGGTTATAAAAGGGCAGTGCAAGGGATCCTTATGGTGATAGAACAAGATCTATCTGTATTATTTGTTATAAGTGAACTTATGGTTATCTCAAAGTTAAAAGTTGAATTTAAAAAAAATGTGTAACACACCCAACCCTTGAGAAAATACCCAGAATCTAATTCGTAAAATAATGCTTAATAGTTTTCAAGAATTTTAAAATTATTAGTAAAAGGAAGTTTTAATGCACATTAAGATGCCACTTATGTCTAAAGAAATTAATGTCATATATTATGGATAGAGGTGTAAGTAGTAAAAGTATAGAGATGTATATATTTATATGATAACACACCAGTTTGGGTATAATGCCTACTTTTAAGGAAAGAATAGAAATAGAAGGATATAATGAAGCCTTAGTTGTATTTATATTTTTTTCTTGTACAAAAAGTAATGTTGAGACAAAATATAGCAAAATATCGTTTGTTCTCATGCATGTCCTATGTTATATTTTTTTCCTCAGAAACATTTAAAAATTAAAAATGCTTTCAAGGGACACAAATGAATAAATTTGATAACTTATAGTGTTATTGTTACTTTGGTTAGACAGTCTACATAATTGAACCATTCTGTTTTTTAAAAAGTGACTTTAGTTTAAAAACAAATTTCACTGCATTGAAAAAGCATGGCAACGAGAGCTATGCGAAGCCTCTTGGGGGTATGACATTTTTTTTCTATATTATAATGGGATTAGAATAGTTAGAAGAAAACTGATTCTAAAGAAATGTGAAGTTAAGGCACTTGAATCAAACTTGAATCAATCCCTCATTTAGCGTGCGCATTCAGCTTTCTAGCAGGATTTGAGGCAAACTATAAATGGAACAAAAAAGAACAATTCAGGATAAAAAGCAAATAAATGTGTAAGGGAAACAAAGAGATTAAGTACAAGAAGCACCACAAATCTGAAAAAAGTAGTTACTTTTATTGAATACTGTATTTGGATCTAAGTCTCTGGATGGAGATTGCACAGCTTTTATTTGTTGCCAAATGAGATTAGATTACTGCATTGTTGGTACAAGTTATGCTTGAAACTTAACTCATTTAGGGTTCAAACTGTACAAAGTTATAGTTCTAGCTCAGAATATTCCCTCTCTTTTTCCTTCCCTAAATCATACTTACTCTGCTCCACGGTGCCCCCTGCCAATCTGATAGGAAAGTCAGCCTCAGCCATTTGGGGGCTTCCCTCCCAAGCTCTTCAAGATTTTGTCTTCTGATTGTGGTCGCCAAGGGGGAGTGGGGAGAGGGAGGGATGGATTGGGAGTTGGGATTAACAGATGCAAACTATTACATTTAGAATGGATAAACAACAAGGTCCTACTGTATAGCACAGGGAACTGTATCCAATCTCCTGGGGTAAACCATAATGAAAAAGAATAAAAAAGAATGTATGTATGTATAAATTTGCTGTTATAGAGATTGGCATAACATTGCAAATCAGCTATACTTCAATTAAGAAAAAAAGATTCTGGTCTCCTGGGTGCTGGAAAAGTTGGGGAGGGACTAGGTCTTTAGTCAGATTTGTCCCAGAAGTCTTGTGCTTTGGAGTTTGACAGCTCCTGTCACCTGTCTCCTTAGTCCTGCAGCTCCAGGGACCCCAGAGACCCCTCTCACTCTCCAAGTCTGCAGTTTGGGGTCCAGTTCCACACCCTCCATCTCTGTCCTTAGTGCGAGGAGACACGTGGCCCACTCCCCCCACCACCCAAAGCCCTGATGCCCTATGGAGCTGCTCCTACCTCCCCCTCCCCCCTTTTCTGCCAGCACAATCTCACCCAGTGGGCCTTGTCGAGTCTCTCTCTTTTGGAGTCAAAGTGAAGAGAGGAAATTCCAGAAACTTTTTTTTCCTTAATACAATTACAAAAATAATTTTCCAAACCAAAGTTTAAGAGAGTGAAGGAACTATACTGCCACGGTAGCTGCCTGAAACCCTCCACAGCACTAGTAGAACTGGTTACAGTTATTTTTTTTTTCCTTTTCAATTAAAAAAATTTTTTTAATTGAGGTTATATAGTCTTCCACACATTTGTGTTGTATGAAAGATTCTTTTATTGTTTGTGCAAAAATGTTTATTTTTTATTTTTTTTAATTGTAGTATAGTTGATTTAGAATGTCGTGTTAGTTTCAAGTGTACAACAAAGTGATTCAGTATTATATATGTACATATATATATTCTTTTTCAGGTTCTTTTTCATTACAGGTTGTTATAAGATATTGAGTATAGTTCTCTGTGCTTTGCAGCAGGTCCTTGTTGATTATCTATTTTATATATAGTAGTGTGTATCTGTTAATCCAAAACTGCTAATTTAATCTCTCCCCCCAACTGGTTACAGTTCTATTAAAAAGAAAACAACCAGTTTTGCAGTGATCCATGGATGAACAAATCACAAACTTAAACATGAAGCCTGAAATGAAAGATTATTTGAGGGCATTTGACTGGATTGATTGTTAACCTTATGGTTTTAAAAAAGGTAAAAACAAATCTTTTTCTCTGAATGTGTAGGAGGAAAGACAGGCTAGAAGAAAGCCATCCTCATTAATAAAGGAGTGAGAGATTAAGTTAATTTTAATTCTGAAGTGGATAGATGAGAGCACTTTATAAGAAAAATGAGGATGTTTGGTATTGACACGTGGAAAGTGATAAAGAGGAAGCTGAAAGAACAGAGAGAAGAGGAAGATGTAGGCCTGAGATCACCACTCTGATTTTCAACTTGACCTGGGGTGAAATAAATCCATCGTCATAAGACTTTCTTGAATATTGATACTCCTGTTTGCAATGAGAGTACAGACATGACTGTCAAAGGCAAGCATGTTTATAAGAAGGATTCTTTAGAGTGGAATTGCAGGCCTTTAATAAAGTTGTACTTTTGCCTTGGTAGAAACTTACTCCATTTTCCAGAAGGCAGCTAAGACAAGCTGCAGCCAACAGAGGCATCGCTTCACAGTGATCAGTTTCATCAAAACTAATCTTTTGCAGGTGTATGTATGGTCAAGCAAAAACAAATATTTAAACAAAATCATTTGGTGATTGGACTTGTCTACAAAGACAAAAAAAAGAAAAAAGAAAATCAGTTCAGTGCATCTGCCATTGTCTATAGCAGAGGTTGGCAAACTTTTTCTGCAAATGGCCAGATAGTATATATTTTGGGCTTTGCAGACCGCAAGGTCTATGTCACAACTACTAACTCTGCTGTTGTAGCATAAAGGCAGCCATAGAAAACCCATAAAGGGATAGGTGTGGCTGCTTTCCAGTCTAAGTTTATTGACAAAAAAGAACAGCTGCCAGATTTGGCCCACAGATCATAGTTTGCTGACATCTGGCCTAGAATATCTTGGAGCCTGGGATGTTGGCCCAAGATTATTGTTCTAGAAACAATTTACCAGGGATGCTATGAAAAAGATTCAGAAGCTGGGGAAGTATAAGCTGTTAGTTGAATTAATGTGTATAAAAAAGAATATTAACTGATCTATCTACTAGCATGCTTCTACACAAATACAGTTCTGCAAATGCTTTATCCAGCCCTGTACTTTTGAAAACTAATGTATTGAATGGTATACAAATTTCTCACTATGCACAGATATGTATTTTTGAGAAACAGTGCATTAAAAATAACACCTCCCTTACTTACGTCTTGTCCTTTTCTGCTTTCAAATTCTAAAATGTATTTTATTAATTTTTCCTCTTCATAAAAAATAAACAGTGAAAATTGAATTGGGAAAGAAAGGAAATAAATTGTCTCAAAAGTAGAACTAATTAAGTGATTCAATGAAGAAGAGTTAGAATGTGGGAGTGTCAAAATTTTAAATGATAGAAAATTTACTCATGCACATGTACATTCATTTAAATGATTTATTAAAGCCTTACTGTGTGCTAGACTTCGAGATAAGCGCTGTAAAGGGCATACAAAGAATAAAAATACGTCAGGATTCTCTCCTTTGACAGGGAACACAGACAAAATTGCATCCCTTATAGATGAAACTGATAGATGTAACACAATATTTGGAAGAGTTAGTTTCTATTTATATAAATATTGGTCATTTGGCTGTTGGCCTAGGGGAGTTTAGCCTAAAATAATTTGACCAAGCTTCATTTTTCAGCAAGTAGCTCAGAGGTGAGCTACTTTTTTAATCCTAGTGAAACCTGGTGGTGAATATTGTACCAAGACCCTCAGTCTTCTTAATTATTTATTTTTCCATTTTTCCCCAATGGAACAACAGCAGTGGAAATCAAGACCAAAAGAAATTTGTTGATCTTCTATAGCATTTTATATGTCTTTGATGGGGGAAGGTGGAGTAGTCTATTGATACTATTCAACTTACGTAGAAAATTGGCAACCTTAACTATATGAGGACTCCAAATCTACCTATTTTTCACTTTAAAATAATTGTCAGGAGACAGAAAATGGTATCATGTGCAAACTGGTATATATAGGATGGATAAACAGCAAGGTCCTGTTGTATAGCACAGGGAACTATATTCAATATCCTGTGATGAACCAGAATGGGAAAGAATGTGAAAAATGATATATATATGTACAGCAACTGAGTCACTTTGCAGTACAGCAGGAATTAACACAACATTGTACATCAACTATAGTTTAATCAAATTAAAAATAAAATAAAATAGATAAGCAACAAAGACCTACTGTATAGCACAGAGAGCTATACTCAAAATTTTGTAATAACCTATAAGGGAAAAAAAATCTGAAAAAGAATAGGTGTATACCTTGCTGTACACCTGAAACTAATAGAACATTGTAAATCGGCTATACTTCAATTTTAAAAAATAAAGAAAAGAAAATGGTATCATGGAAGGATTATAGTCCTTTGTCTTGAAGCCATCACACAGGACTTTAAAAAAAATTTTTAAACTTCAGATATAAAATTTCAGCTTTTTTTTGTTATCACAGAGCATGCTGAATTGATGTCTTCACCCCACTTCTGGTGTGGAGACCATCAATGAGGCGGTAGTGGTGTGGGGGTGACAATGAGGCCTGGTATGTGTTATGGGTTGAGTTTTGTACCCTAAAAATGACACGTTGAAGTCCTAACTCCCAGGACCTCAGCATACAGCCTTATCTGGGAAAGGGCCTTTACTGAAGTAATCAAGTTAAAATGAGGGCATCAGGGTGGGCTCTAATCCAATATGACTGGTGGCCTTCCTTATAAAAAGGGGAAATATGGACCCAGAGACAGAAAGACAGACATACACACAGGGTGAAAACCATATGATGATGAAGGCAGAGGTCAGATCAGGATGATGAATCTACAGGCCAGGGAATGCCAAACATTGCCAGCAAAGCAACAGAAGCTAGGTGACCCCCTCACAGCCCTCAGAAAGAACACCAACATCTGACCCCATCTGGATTGTGAGCTTCTATCCTACAGACCTGGGTGACAATACATGTCTGCTTTTTAAGCCACTCCGTTTGTGGTTCTTTGTCACAGCAGCCATAGGAAACTAATACAGCCCAGGAGTGTGGGACGAGAGAGGTCAAAGATAATGTATAGGAGCCAAGGATGTATGTTGACATGCACAGTTCTCTACAATTTTAAAATATCATCATTTTACATTTTGACAAAACCACTGAGTTTCCGATTTTCAAGGGATGTCTTAGTATGTTGGAGACCTGGAGGAAGGAGTGAATCTTATTTTAGGTTAACATCTGTCCATTTTGGCCATGGCTGAAGTGAACATGATTTCCTCTGGTTCTTGGTCATCAATCCCTACAGACCACTGCATTATTGTTTCTTATTCTGTCAAGGTCTCTGCAAGTCCAGATCTCTGCCAGCAACTTTCTTCACTCTCTGGGTTGCCGGGACTAAATCATTTTTTTCAGTTCACTTCAGGTTATAGGCAACTGATTAGGGCTGTCCAAAGTCTTTTACCACCTCTTTAGAATATGAGGATATAGGGGCCTCATCTAACTGCCAAGGTCACAAAACTTGGACACTTGGGAACTCCAGGAGGCTGTTTCAGGCTATTGCCTACACTCATTACCAGCACATTTCTACTCTACCTCTTTGTCAGTGCATTTTGCCTTTGTGTTTAAGGTGGGACTTACTGCTTTCTTGGGCTATACTTGGTTGTAAACCAGTATGAGGTTTCTGGATTCTTTATACCACCTTCTTGTTCTTGGAATTTGGGTATTTGATTAAAGTCAGTGGGGAGATTTTCCACGTTCCAAGTGCAGAGTAATCATTCTTTTTAAGCACGCATGGGACTTTTATGAAAATTGACCATAAATTGATCCAAGCACAAGTCTCATCAGATAGCAAATGACTACAGTCATTCAGAGTATTTTCTCTGATGGCAATGACATTTTGCTAGAAATCAAGAAGTATAAAAATTACAGGGAAATCCACGTGTTTGAAAATTTTTAAAAGTCACCTCATATTTGTGTTATAACTTTCGTATCTTTTTCTTTTCCTTTTTTCCAGAATTTCTAATTGCCTTTGGTTTTTGTTGGTATTGACGAAAAAGAATGATGTGTCTTTTGCATACTCGCAAGTTAACCTGGAACTTCAATAATATTTTTATTGTTTTCCTTTTTTAGTTTAGATTAGTTTCTAGATTGTACATCCATTGTTTTCACATACTGGCCATTTGAACTATTCTAGCAACTTTTACTGTAAATTAAGAGAAAAGGAAAGGGTATAAAGCTTATACTTTTATATCTGCCTTTACCTTCTGGAGGACATGGAGGTTTCATCAAGTAACTTACTGTTTTTAAGATAAATCATGTAATCCTGCTAAGCAATCATAGCTAGCTGTTTAGGAAGTAACTTACTATTGGAATAATGTCAAATTAGTAAAGTTTCTTTTTCTAACCAGCTAGTTTTGTATGTGTGAGATTCCTACATCAGCCAACTTTGTTCTCTGTTATCTGTTATGAATAAAAACCTCTCATGGTGCAGTTATTGAATGCATTGACCTAATAAGGTTTCGGGATCATTGGTAGATTTCAGTGTTCCCTCTTTGTCTCTCAATACTAGCGCTGGGGTAATTAGGAGCCTTTGTACTCACTACCTTCACATCATAGGGGTGGGGTAAAGATGAATGAGACAGGAGTTCAGGATGTCAAAAGGATGTCCTTTGTTAATGCAGATGTGTCTTAAGAAGCATTCTAACTTTGTTTCCTGCTTCATTCAACTTGCTTATATAAATGGGAGTAGGGATCCTTTTCTCATGGCCATTCTTCAGGTCTGCTTGGAACTTAAAACAAGCCCACATTTTGTGGCAACTCAAAACTCCTGAATTCACTGACACTTGTACTTGTGAGAGTAGAGCTGTTGCAACTCAGGTGACAAGCTGTGAAGAATCCCTGGTTGACTTGGGCTGCAAAAATAAAAGAAAAAACGTTGACATTGTGACAGTAATAACCAAACTTAATCTAAAATTTATATAAATTGATCAGTTCTTATAAAAAAAAACCCATACATACATCAGGGGCCATTCCTTAGGGAATGAAATGAGAATGAATGAGAAGTGGGAACCCTGGCTTACCAGCTCCATCCTTATTATAATTTAGGGTTGAAGCTCTTGCAGTAATTGAAGTCCTACCCCATCCCACTGCACCTCTTGTGAGATGTACTCAGTGATGATTCTTTCAATCTTAATTTGCAGAACTATAACTCTCTTTTCACTTGGAAAGATTTCTGTGTGAGTCTGTTCACATACTGTATATGTGGGCAGATATAATTAACTTGAATGCTGAGAAAACTAGAGGCACAAAAAAGTTTTAATCATTTGGTCACCATGTAGATATTCCATAATTTAATCACACAAACTAATTAAATGTCAGGCCATTTGTAATACAGAAATCAAGCTATGACCATAGGTCATCAGTTGTAGTAATTAGATATGCATGTATAATCGCGTTAGAAGCATATTAAGAAAAAAGCAACATCAAGACAGGCCATTTCTTTGTCCCTAATTACTTTTTTATAGTTTTGAGCTGATTTATTGGCACCATTAGGAGCTGCACAAATGTGTGAGTGTATGTGTATGAATCTGTGTGTGTATGTGTGTTTTAATTGGGTTTATTATATGTCAAGTCACAGTTTTCAAATGGATCTTCTTGATGTTTGTGGGAGAGTTAGTTAAGAAATTAATGAGAAGGATAAACAAATAGCATATTTTAACCCTGTGCTGAGCATACTGCTTTTTTTTATATTGAAGTATAGTTGATTTACAATGTTGTATATTTTCTGGTGTAAATATATATATATGTGTGTGTGTGTGTGTGTGTGTGTGTGTGTGTGTGTATGCATACTGCTTTTTGATTCTGCTATAGCTCAAGAGAGCTAGGAAATTTTATTTTCGTATATGGCCCAGATTTGAACAAAAAATAAGAAGAAAGCGTCTCAGCAAATAATACAAAACTTCTCCTTTGTTTTATTAATTTTACTTTTTAAAGTAACCTTAAGTAAAAATACATTTGCATCAAATCCTGTTTTGGGTCAAGAATAGAGATAAAAATAATTAATATTAATAGCTAAGCAAAAATGTTTGTTTTGTAAGATCAGGCAAAAACATCATGATACCTTATTAATATTAATCATTTTTTTCCTAAGCAAATGTAAGATATAACTAGTGGCAATTTAGTTTTTATATCCCATAAAAAATAAATATATGCAGTCCTTTTTATTTGTAAAACATAACACTTCTTTTAGATTTATGTAAAGGTTTGCTTTTGTTGAATTCAGAGAATTTTGTGTTTGCTTGTTGTTTAATAACGTGTGTGAAGGAAAACAGCCAAAGGTAATGAAACTCTCAAGGAGACAGCTTACTTTACTCCAAAGCTGGTGGTGTTCTGTGACAGTAGGAGAACGTTATTAAACTGCCTTTGAGGGGCAAGGATGACACCTTCGTTTTAAGCTTTCTGCATTCCAGAAGGGAGAGCCTCTCTTCGTCATGGGAGATGGATTCAATGAGCAGGTACTTTATAACCAAACCTACATTATAGTAACATGTATCATAAAGCTTTTCTAAGCAATTTAGACAGATGACTTTTTTTTAAGCCTGAAAGAAAAGTCAGAGATAGGTAATAGGTTTTGAAAGCAAGTATATTTTTTAAATTAATGATTAAAAAACAGAAATATGTATCTGTAAATTTAGTTCTATGAAAATTAAGCATACATCACGTATCAGAACTTCAAATAAAATGGAAGCATAAAAGAATAGTCAAGAAAATTTATGAAAAAATTATGAAAAGTAGCATAGTGAGTGAAGAACCCTAACAAATGTTCAGACATATTTTAAAACTACAGTATTTAAAATAATTTATACCCAGGCATGGATAGATGATCCAATGTAAATGGATGGAATAAAACAGATTTTCTAGGAAAGATCCAAATATTTATGAAAATTTAGTATATATTAAGGTTGCATTTTAGTTCAATGGGAAACAAATTTTTAAATAAACTATTTTGGTAAAATCTACCGGATGTCTAGAGAAGGAATAAAGCTGAACACGGACTTAAAACTCTATGCTAAAATCATTTTGAGATCACCATGTTATGTATAAATTAAATTAAAATTTTAGAATCAAAAAGTTAGGTTACTGGACTTCCCTGGTGGCGCAGTGGTTAAAAATCCATCTGCCAATGCAGGGGACATGGATTCCAGCCCTGGTCCGGGAAGATCCCGCATGCTACAGAGCAACTAAGCCCATGCACCACAACTACTGAGCCTGTGCTCTAGAGACCACGAGACACAACTACTGAGTCTGCGTGCCGCAACTACTGAAGCCCACGCGCCTAGAGCCCGTCTGCCGTGACAAGAGAAGCCACCACAATGAGAAACCCGTGCACTGCAGGGAAGAGTAGCCCCAGTTTGCCGCAACTAGAGAAAGCCCAAGTGCAGCAATGAAGACCAAACGCAGCCAATAATAAAATATAAATTAATTAACTTAAAAAAAATGAAATTCAAGAAAAAAGTTAGGTTACCATAGTGTAGGTGAAGTCTTTCTAAGAAAGATACAAAGTCAAGAAGCCATAAAACGAAAGAATAAATTCACTAGAATTATTTAAATATACACATATATTTATATTTACATGTGAAATTTACATTAACAACTTATAAATGATCTGTTAGGTTCTTTGTCCCTATATCCCTGTCACCTTTGAAATAGGGACCATGAAATGCCATCTGTCTGCTTCAGTCCTGACATCAGCTCTGGGACTACTCCTGACTCATTTGAGGGCATTTAATAGAATTGTAGAGGTACAACTCTACACCTTATGTCCAAGCAAGATTTGCTGTTGGCTCATGACCAACGAGACTTGCTGGTTCCAGGAGGAGTTGGGCTCTGGATTTTGTTATCAACATCTGTTCTTTCATAAGTACTTTTTATTTTTTCTGAAACAGCTGTGCCTTGGGGTCACCCTTAATGTTCAGAGATGAAGGACAGCCCTATGTTTCTTCTACAAAAAAATTAGAGGGGTGTGTGTGTGTGTGTGTGTGTGTGTATGTGTGTTTATCAAAGTAGTTCTTTAAATATTGTAAAGACTAGATACTGGGTAGAGAATGAAGAGAACCACTAGCCATAGCCAGAGTAGGAAATGCAGAGTTGGAAAGAAACATCCACAAAAGTTGGAAAGATCCCAACTTTGTCTGGGAATAGACCTTGAGAAAATTCTTGCTCTGCATTTCTGAATCCCTATTCATAGGCAGGTTGTGGGGACTGGAGCTTATACCATTTGAGGGGCCCTTTTACAGAAAAAAATATTTTAAAATTACATATACAAAATTAGTTAAAGGAGTGAATATTTATTTAGAGGGTCCTGTACAAGTGAGGGGCCCTGAAGTCTAAGTTTTTTTTTTTAATGGTAAGTTAACCTCTGCTTCTGTGGTAATTATTATCTGACTCACTGTCTGCAATTCATCTGACACTTAATCATACACTGCCTACTTTTGTTATTTTACTCTCCATGCTTAGAATTTTAATTCCTGGAGAGTATTTTTTAAAATTCACTCTCTTCTACTATACCTTCCCCTTTTCTGTCTTCCACCCATCGGGGCTCATCCTGAACCAAATATCTGGTGTGCAGAGTGGGTACTTAATAGGTGTTTATGCAATAATGTTTTGAATAAGCAGTGTATGAGTAACTACTCAAATGGATATTTCTCCTTTCAAATAGGTAAATAAAAAATGACTAGGCTAAATGTTTCTTTAGAAGATGTTTTAAACCCAATCAATAAATTGGGAATGATTAAATTATTAGAACTGGTTGACATCAATACGAAAGTTTATTAATGTAAGGAACCATTATTGTTTTCAAAGTGGGTTACTTCTTAATACAATCACCTAATGCTAAAGATCTGTTTGAGGACAACTGAATTAATTCTACAGGGTAACCTTCCACAAAAAACCCTGTCTTACTCCCCAGTCCAAGTAAATGCCAAGTTTATATCATCATCTTTGTCTGCCTTTGGCTTGATAACCATAGTGGTTGTGTCATTACTGACACATTTTCACACCATCCTTACATCTCAGATGTAAATGAAGATGTGGATACACACTTTGGCTTTCTTCATCCATCCTGCCTCTTGCTTATTAAAAAATTACCCATGTGGAAAATTAAAAAGAAAGCAGAACTAACTATAGAATCGCAACTTGTGAGCACTCCAATGAATCGTAATTTTCATAACTATTAACAATGTGCTCCCTGTGGACTGTAGCATAGATGGGATAGAATGTTGGTTATGTAGGAGGTCCAACTTAATCCTTCCTTCCCACTCCGGAAGGCATAATAACAACATGTAAGGGAAAATGACATTGGGACAACCATGAATTAATCCTAATTTGTTATTTTTTTCAAGAAAATGGTTACTAAATGCTGGTCTTATTTTTTTCTTCTGGTAGTGAAACAAATTACTCCCAACACCAGGACATATTCTTTATCAGATCAGGAAAATAGAAACCTGGAATTGTTACTTCTTTGCTATAAACATGTTGGCAATTAGTGTCTTTTTATTATCATTGCCTAACTAAATTCCGTTAGCATCTAAGACACCACAAATGAAGGGAACCATAATGAGTATGAAGATACTGCAAAGAGAGGCAGTGACCTTATGTTGATATGCATTCAGTTGTACAGTTGGAACACAAGAAACATTATTAGAAACTTTCAAGGGATACAATTCAGGGCCCAACTACTGCTGCCAACTTAGAGATAGTGGCCAAGTTGATATTCTAGAACTTTTTCATCTAAATAAATCCAATCCCAGTCCTGAGACCTCACTTGCCATATTTCTAATTAGAGATAGAGTGACTAAATGTTAATTAATGACCAAGTGAGGAATAAAAATTAGCTGATATATTCCATATCACTTTATGTTTTGTGATTATAATGGTTATACATGGCTTGAGATCAAAAAAATAAGCGAAGGAAAATTAGTTATTAGAGGCAGATCTAAAATGGAACCATAATGAGGTTCAGACACGGATGAGACCATGGACTGTGGAGCCTGATGGCCTGAGTGTGAATCCTGGCTCCACCAATCACTTGTTTGGTTTCCTTTCTCTTTAAATTTTATGTATTGCGGGTTTTTTGATTTGTGGTTACAGTGTCAACCTAAACTCTATCTACTTGTTTTAAAGTGATAGTAGGTTAAGTTCAGACACATTCTGAACAATCTACATTTTTTACTCCCCCTACCAGATTTTGTGTTTTTGATGTCATATTTTACATCTTCATGTTCATGCCTATCTCTTAACTGTTTATTGTAGTTATAGTTGATTTTTACAATTTTTGTCTTTTAATCTTTGTACTACCTTATTTAACTGGTTGATCCATTGCCTTTACTATATATTTTCCTTAACTAATGAGATTTTCCCATCCTATATTTTCTTATTTCTTGTTATAGCCTTTTCTTTTTCACATTAAGAAGACCTTTTGGGAATTCCCTGGCAGTCCAGTGGTTAGGACTCTGTACTTCCACTGCAGGGGGCATGGGTTTGATCCCTGATTGGGGAACTAAGGTCCCACAAGCTGTGCAGTGTGGCCAAAAACCAAACAAACAAACTCTTTAACTTTTCTTGTAAGGTGCATTTAGTGGTGATGAACTCTTTTTGTTTTTGCTTGTCTGGGAAACGCTTTATCTTTCCTTCAATTCTGAATGATAGCCTTGCTGGATAGAATATCCTAGGTTGTAGGGGACTTTTTTTTTCCTTTCAGCACTTTAAATATTTCATGCCACTCTCGTCCGGCCTGCAAAATTTCTGCTGAAAAATCATCTGATAGCCTTATGGGGGTTCCTTTGTATGTGACTCTTTGTTTTTCTCTTGTTACCTTTAAAATTCTCTCTTTATCTAACTTTTGCCATTTAGTTATGATATGTCCTGGTGTGGGTCTGTTTGGGTTCATGTTGATTAGGATTCTCTGTGCTTCCTGTACCTGGATATCTTTCTTTCTTCAGCCTTGGGAAGTTTTCAGCCATATTTCATTAAGTTCAATTTTAAACCCCCTTTTCTCTCTCTCTTCTCCTTCTGGGACCCATGTAATGTGAAGGTTAGTATGCATGATGTCCTAGAGGTCCCTTAAACTAGTCTCATTTTTTTTTTCTTTTTGCTGTCTGATTGGCTGATTTCCACTGTTCTGTGTTCTAGTTTGCTTATGTCTTCTTCTGTATCACCTTATCTGCTGTTAATTCCTTCTAGTGTATTATTCATTTCAGTTATTATATTCCTCACTCTGGTTCGTTTTTAATATTTCCTAATTGTTTGTGAAGTTCTTGCTGAGTTCATCTATTCTTTCCCCTGAGTTCAGTTAACATTGTTGTTACTATTGCTTTGAAATCTTTATCAGGTGAATTATTTATCTTTGTTTCATTATGGTTTTCTTTTCTGGGGTTTTATCCTGTTCTTTTGTTTGAGACATATTCCTCTGTCTTTTCATTTTGTTCAACTTTCTTCATTTATGAAATTAGGTAAAACAGTTGCCTTATCCAGTCTTGAAGGGGTATCTTGGGTGGGAGTCTCCCTTTACGGTCTGCATGTGGTGGGAGAGCTGGATCTGAAGTGAGCATGAACCATGTCTTCCCCGAGTGTGGGCTGGCAGCCACTGCCTTGGTGAGAGGTAGGGCTGAAGTTAGAGGGGCTAGAGCCAGAGCAGGTGCAAGCCAGGGCTTCTCTTAAGTTCACAGGTGGTCAGCACCCCACTGGGACTGCACCAGGGCCCAAAAGTCTGGAGCAGGAACCCTGAGAGAGCTGGGCTTCTAGGAGTGATGAGAGTCTCTGTCTCGGTTGGGGGTGAGGCCAGAGCTCGAGGGCTTGGGGCTGCACTTCTGAACTGGCTCTGCTACTTACCTGGCAGTGGTCTCTGCCCTGGGTAGAGGCTGGACTGGGGCCCCAGGTGCTTCTATGCCGGGGCACATGTGTGCACCTTGTCAAAGGCAGTCTCTGCCTTAGTAGGGAGCAGTGCTGGAGCAGGAGGGTTGGAGCAGGAGATCAGTGTGGCCAGAGCCCCTGGCAGTTTTCAATGTGTTGCCTCCATACTTTGGGAACAAGCAAGTCTGTGTGCTCTTCAAGAGCAGAGGCCCAGTTTCTTACAGCCCTTTGGTAAGCCCCACTGGGTTTCAAACCAGCTAAGGGGCTTGTCTTCCTGTTGTCGGATCCCAGGGCTGAGTTGTCCAATGTGGCGCTGGAATCCCTCACTCCACAGGGAGGATCCCTGAGCCTGTGATGTCCCCTCCTCTCCTGTGTCCCTGCTAGGGGTTTGGGACCCAACTAGATTGCTTCTCTTCCCCTCCTACCTGACTCCTTGTGGTTCTTTCTTTACAGCCTTGGTTGTAGAAGAGCTGTTTTGCTTGTCCTTCGGTCATTCTCAGTGAGAGTTGCTCTATATGTTGTGACAGTTTGTTTTTTCTTTTCATTTCCAACACATGAAATAGGATTATTTCGCAAAACAAGAGCCTTATAAGCCATTGTGAGGCTACTGAGAAAGGGTAGTCTGCATCCCTTTGTCTCCCCTTTTAGGAGATCAAAGTCTAGACTGGACTAACTGGACCATGGAGTAAAGTTTCCTGTAGGAAGAGGGAGAGACATGCCCACCTCTCACATTGTGGGAAGGAGAAGAAAGGGAAAGTGCAAATTGCGAGATGTGTTCTGACTTTGCCTCTGTAGTGGCAGTTTTGATGCGTTCATTGGGGAGGTGAGCTCAGGGTCTTCCTACTCTGACCGATCCTGCCTCCGCCATTTTTTTTCTGCTTGTTCGCACTGTTTTTTCTTTCTCAGTTTTACTTTTCCTCTTTTCCTGTGTGTCTGAGTTTCTGACTTCTTCAGTCCTAATTCTGGGATATATAAGCAGAAAGTAAACTTAGAGAACTCACTGCTGTGTCATTCCTTAGGTCCCCAGGTCCCTGGTTGGTTTGCAATCTTATGATGTTTGGTTTTTATATGATGTTAAGGTTTTTGGTTATACCTAGTGGGAAGAATAGGGAAACATGTTGACTGTATCCTCCCAGAAAGGGAAAAATGTCTCTATTTTTATCAGCATTTAAAAGTTCTCTCATGAGGGAACTGAACAGATTTGTTTTCTACTAGGTTCACTGTCATTCCTTTTTTCCTCTTTCCACTGACACTAAAGATGGTTCTGATTTGTGTCAAATTTTTTATCATGTCGGATTCTGTTTGTTGTAATAAAACATTAAAAGAGGCTGTTCAATATGTTTCCAAGTGGATTGTCTCCTGTAATTTAAATTAAGAAACACTTTACAGTATTGACAAGTTTCAATTAGTATACTGAGCTATAAGTTGTTAATTAAATACAGAAAAGATATAGACAAGAAATACTGAGACCATTTAGAAAATAAATGTACAAACACAGCTTGAGTCCTAAATATTGGTGTAGGTTCATCTGGTTCTATCACCATGCTTAATGAACAAGCTTATGCTTTTGGTCTAAATCTATAATATTCATATCAATGCTTTGGAATGTTGCCTTGAAATTAAGTTCACATTAAACATTTTGAAAATGAGAGATCATTTTTTCATATTATAATTTTACCTCCTTTTAGCCAGCAATTGAAATATTATAACATAGGGTGATGCCACTCAAAGTGTGACCCATAAGCCACAGCATCAGCATCACCAGGGAACTTGTTAGACATGCAAATTCTTGGGCCCCTACCCTCAACTTAATGAATCAAAATTTCTGGAGGCGGGGCTCAGGAGTCTGTGTTTTAAACAATTCCTGGGATACACAGATGGTTATTATGTGCCTTTGGCAAAGGGGGTGAGAATTCTTTGTTCTCTAGAGCGTCATTGCCCATTCTAGCTCTACCACTTCCTAGCTGTGTCACTTTTATTCACTGGTTGCCTCAATTTCCTTACGTATAGAATAGGATAATAGGATAAATGTCTGAAGATCATTTTGAAAATTAAATAAGTGAATGGATAAAAGTACCTTTTATCTATTCATAAAAGGTGACTAACACCTACATAACAGTTGATAAATGTTAGCTATTTTTATTTAAAATGTGTACTATGAACATAATACCTAAAATAAGAGAACTTTTGTTTTTGTTTTTGTTTTTTGCGGTACGCGGGCCTCTCACTGTTGTGGCCTCTCCCGTTGCGGAGCACAGGCTCCGGACGCGCAGGCTCAATGGCCATGGCTCACGGGCCCAGCTGCTCCGCGGCATGTGGGATCTTCCCGGACCGGGGCACGAACCCGTGCCCCCTGCATCGGCAGGCGGACTCTCAACCACTGCGCCACTAGGGAAGCCCAATAAGAGAACTTTTACTGATTTTTTTTCCTCTTTGATATTTTCACTTTCATGCGAATTCATGTGGTATGGAAATATGACTTGTGTACGTGAAGTCAGTTGCCAGGTTAATATCTCTTTCCAGCCATGCAGATATAGGCTACTGTGTATTAACTCTATATTCTTTGGTGGAAGGGATTTTAGTGTACAGCACAAGCATTCGTGGGGACATGAGTGTGTGCACACACACATATATTCACACACACACATCAGTTGGCTTAGATCATATTTGCAGGGGACAAGGCATGGAACCCAAGCAAGTTGGAGCACTCGGGTTGTTTCATAATTATTCCCCTGGCCTGGGACCTGTCTATCCTCTGTACAGCCCTGCCCAGTTAAAGTTTCTAGCACACCACACTGAATCCTATTTTCTTCCTTCTTTCTGTCCTCCTGAGCCTCTGAACTTAAAATCTGCTGCCTTATAACTTCCTGAAACCCACTTTCTGCTGTTGCACTGTAATAATGTTTCCTTTCATCCATCCAGTCTACAAGCCTCAGAACTTGCCAAGTGTATTCCCACCTCACCCTCATCTTACCTTCTGCAACATGGATTTGTTAGAGGGACAGATTTGACCTGTGGTCTGTACTTGGGTCTTGATATTTACTTTACTATATCCGGTCTCATCATCAGTTTAAGCATTATTTTTAGGGCAGGGACAAGGCTATGTCTTTTATCTCTTTATATGTGCAGCCTTTGGTTATTTCACATCTCCCATAAAATCTAAAAAAAACCTAAAACTGTGATAATGCTTTTATTTTATGAATTATTTTATGAGCTCTCTACTACTACTAATACCATTGATTGAGCTTTTCCTCGACATGAGGTGCTGTGCTTTGTATAATCCGACTCATTTAATGTTTGTAACTCCATAAGGTTGGACTGTTATCATCCCTATTTTCCGGAGGATGAAATGAACACCAGTAATTTCTCAAGGTCACATTGATAGTACATGGTGGTAAAGGGCTTGTAACTCAGGCAATCTGAGTTCAAGAGCTCTCTTTCTCAGCCACCTTGTTCCATGACCTCTTATCTAATATTATCAAAGAGGGTACAACAATTCACAGAGGCTAAGTAAACTTGGCCTGGGGTAAATACATAAGTTCTCTGGCTTCAAATTCTGTGTCTTTTCTATCATACCACAGGACCACTGTGCAAGTAAGTGCTAATGAAAATAAGACTTGGGAGGACATCTGTGGATTATATTTTTTCTATCAATACCTCTAATTTCTAGAGTGATGCAAGTTGCTTGTTCAGTATATCAGAGGAAGAGACAGAAAGAAAGAGAGAAAGGAAGGGAGGGAGAAAGAGATAGATGTATGGAGGCAGGAAGAAGTCATGTTTCATTAAGAGATTGGCTGTTCGTGATTTCCTGTGTCATTGATATATTGTCTCTATTTTACTAATTGACATATAAATGTCCTTATGTTTGTCAACATTCAATCAGAAATGAACATCTACCTGAAAAAGCTTTATAACATTTTCCCCCCTCCCTGTTTATACAGAGAAATAAGAAGAAAACAAACACCAATAAAAACAAAAAGCCACACCTGTGGTCTTGTCAATTACCAACCACTAAATCTAGTTTCAAATTCTATTAAAGTAATGGGACCAAAATAGGGAGGAAAAAGCTGTACATATCCAATGGAGTAACAGAACATTAGCAATAATGAACTTGGTTTTATAAAGTACAAATTGGGCTAGACAAGCTTGGTCACGCTTTTCCAATTGAATCAGTGAGTTAGTAAGTGAAGAGAAAGAAGTAGATATAACATATATGGCCCATGAGCTGGAAACACACAGCTATGTCTTTCTGTACTTAGAGTTCAACCCAAGGAGAACAAGTAGTGAAAAATCAGTGAAATCAACTATGGAAATTATTGATTCATTACTTGAACAGTGAGTGAAACCAGAAAGCAAGGAATCAAAACTGTGTGTCACTGGAATGTTGCAAGGCAAGGAATTGTTACTCTGTAGGTGAATCTTATAATCTACTACCACCTTTGACACACCATGCAGTCTTATGGTCTAGCTGTCCTCACCAAAGCCAGGTGCCTGTGAAGCTGCACCTGGACTGCTGGATCCTGGTGGCTATCATCATGGTCACTTTCATTTGTGTCCCTCTAGATTCCAGGGCCACTTTCTCACATGCAGGGTCCTTGTTTGCCAGGCACTAGATTTTGAACCCTGGATTACCTCACCTTTCTTCTAATTTCAGAGGAGCTAAGAATTGTTCCATTGCCTTTTGTTATTCCATAGAAGTACTGTCTCTCAGAGTGTTGAACTGTGGGGCTGTATGGGAGCGTACTGGCAGTTTCATGGTTTTGTTTTATTCCTTTTCAGTCTTTCTGGGTAGAGGAGACTTGGCAACACACTGGTTCCCCTGATATGCCGGGTGTCCTCTCACTCTCCTTCCAAGGAGCTGACTTTCCATTCATTCCATTTCTAGTTAGCCACCTTCCTGCAAGTCAGACCACTATATATCAACATTTTCTTTCTATCAAAAACTTTTGCTGTATGTTAAAACAGAGAATTGTGAACAGAACAATGGTGATCTCCCACCATGTTTTAGAGCAGCCTGTTTCAAAATAAAATCCATCTTGGAAGCTATAAATTCTTTTGTCTGATCAATGATATGCTTTTCCAAAATGAGTTTAGCATTATAAACTTTTCTTTTTAATTTTTTTCTTTTCAAAATGAACCACTGATCTGTTATCCATGTCGGCAAACAGATCTTCTCCCTGGTTATAGTTAAGAAGATTGTGATAGGGAAAAAACTAATTATTGCCTGTTCTTCATTGCTGTAACCTGTCATTCTGAATCCAATCCTACCTTCCCAACACTAAGATACGTTTTTTCTAGTTTTATTGAGATATAATTGATACATAACATTGTATAATTTTAACATATACAACATGTTGATTTGATACATTTATAAACTGCAAAGTGATTTCCACCATAGTGTTACCTACCACTTCTATCTGTTACTGACCAGGGTTTTTGGCCTCTGTAATCAATAGAAATTGATAAGAGAAATTCAGACAAGACAAGAAATTCAGGCAAGACTTTATTGTGGCCCCTGCTGCAGTGGGGGATGGGGGGGAGTGAAAATAAGCAACAGGTTCCCTTGCTCACTCCCTGAGGCCGGGGGTGGGGGGGGGCGGGGGTGGTGAGATAGTTCCTTATATGGGGTGAGGGTAGGGGCAGGTCCAGGGGTCGCTTAGGTGTTTTGCCTACCCCCCCGCTTTGGTGGTATCGAGTGCAGGGGGCATGCGCAGTACCTGCTTTTGCTCCCAGCTCTTCAGAAACGCAGTTGGACTTTTAGGCTTTTTGTATCTTATTGTCTATAATTTGCCCCAACTGCTCATGCACACAGTTATTTTTATTCCCTTATAGTTTCTTTGTATTTTGTTCCTCCAGGAGATGTTTGTCCAGGTGCAAGCACTGCAGCAAAGGGTCCCAGGTCCCAGGACCCAGCCTGTCTAACATCCTGTCCCATAGCTACCATTTTTATTGTGTGGTGAGAGCACTTAAGATCTACTCTCTTAGCAACATTCAAGAATATGACTATATTATTAGCTATAATCACTATGCTGTACATTAGATCCCCAAATTTGTTAATTCTATAACTGGAAGTTGGTACTGTTTGACCAATACCTGAGATACAATTCCTTATTTTCACATCTGTCTTTGGACATTGTGTTTGGTAGTTTGGCCATTTCTCTTTATAGTCAAGTTAATTTAAGAAATGAGGCCAACTACATTTTACAACTGTAACTTATATAATATTGCACATCATCTATACTCCAATACAAAAATGAAAGAAAGAAAAAAAAGAAATGAGGCCAAGCCCACACCATGTTTCTTCCTCTCTTGTAGTAACTGAGGTCTCCTTGTTCATAGACATGGATGTGAAAAATAATTTCGTTTGATGTTAATAAACAAAGAAAATTAGATTTTTATTCTTTCTATTCTCAGATGGTTTCTCATGTGAGCTAACTGAATAAGGGAGGAAAGTCACAGAGGGACCTGTATTTGTCATTTATCAACTATGTACCAAGAATTGCTCTAGGTACTTTACCAGACATTTTTCCTCTTTCATTTTCTCTTTCTAAATAAAGCTACAAGATATTTCCAAGTTATAGGATGAGATAATCAGGTATTAGAGGGTCCAGGAACACAGATAATGAGAAATAGGGAAAAGTTGAGCACACAAGGCTACCCATTTTCTGGTGGGAAGTGTGCCCTTGGCCAAATTTCCAGAACTGGTGCAGACAGCACTTCTGCTTGCCTATTCAGGCCCCTTCTTTTATAGGAATCTCCCTGCTACTGTCTCTCATTTTTACTGTCCACTCTCCTCCATCTGCTTATGACATTTATTGATAGCTTTTTTGCAAAAATTTTTTATTTAGTGAAGGATAACTTAAATACAGGAAAGTGCACGAATGACAATTGTATAGCTGGTACATTTTCACAAAATAGACATACCCATATCAGGTCACACCCAAGATCAAGAACTAGGACATCATTAGCACCTGAAGCCTTCCTCAGGCCCATTTCCAGTAAGTAACCCCAAAGGAAATCCCTGTCTTGACTTCTAACAACATAGTTTTGCTAATGTTTGCTTTTTAGATAAGTAGAATCATAAGGGATGTACTCCTTTGTGCCTGGCTTTTGTTCTACGTTTTGTTCATGAAAGTCACACAGGTTTTTCCCTTAAGCATCAATCCAGTCATTTTCATTACTGTATAATATTTCATTGTATACTATATATATATTTTACTTTTGATGGACACTTGTTCTTTTTCCAGTTTTTGGCTATTACAAATAATGCTGCTCTTTGCATTTTTGAACAAGTTTCTTGATACACATACGAATGCAGTTCAGTTGGTTATAAATCTAGGAGTGGATTGTTGGGTTTATTGGGATGCATACATTCAGCTATGATGAGTGTTGCCAAGCACTGTTTACAATTGGTTTTCAGTAGCAGTGTATGAGAGTTCCATTTCTTCAAGATCCTTGACAGCACTTGGTATTGTCTGTCTTTTTAATTTTAGCAACTTAGTTGATGTGTTTAGGTATATTATTGTGATTTGAATTTGCCTTTTCCCGATGACTCAGGAGATTAATCCCTTTTTCAAATGTTCATGAAATTGACTGTCTTTTGATTTCACGTCTCACATCTCTAGGAGCTCTGGATGGTCCTGCAGAATACTAGCTTTGCTATTAGCCTTGTGGCTCAAAGCAGCTCAGATGTGTGAAGGAAGTGCCTGCATTCAGGGCTTCCTCTTGACTGTTGGTCCTGTGCGGCCCCCACCCCAGCAGAGGCAATGTCCTGGGCACTGTGGCAATTACTTTCTGACCACCTGCCTGTTCCCCGTTCCCGTATCCCATAATGTCATTCCTTCTGCTCTGGTTACTCTCTATTTTGTAAATAAAGCTGTTGAATCTACAGTTTTCCTTGAGTTGAAATAAGTCAAGCTTACCCTGCTCTGGCCCCAAGCAAAGGCCCCAGTGCCTTTCTCCTGCTCTCGTACTTGCTTTGATTTCTGGCTCTTGTGACTATGATCCTCTTGTTTGCCCCAGGTTGTTCTGCCTTTGGGCTACCTCTGAATACACAATGCATTCCAGACCTATCCACATTGAAGTGAAGGAGAATTAGCATCAGGGTCTGCTTCTAGAATCAATGTGTTTTGAGAGTGGTCTACAGTAGTTTTTAAAATGATCCCTATTCAATAGAAACTTCACTATAATCTCCGCTTCTTTGCAGCTATGAACTTTTAACCCCTCCCATCTTGGCCAAAGAAAAAAGCAAAAAGGAAGCTTTCCTGCCCAAATATATTAATTCAGGGGAAAAAAAAGTCTTGGTTTATGCTCAGTAATTTAACGTCAAACAAAATCATTACTTTCATAATCTAAATTATAGCCTTGCTACCTTGGAAAACTGATTTAAAAAATTCAACCCTTCTGCATAAAAATACTTCTATAGTATATGATAACAGATCCAACGTGGAGGTCATTGTGTTTTACTCTGATGAATAAAAAAATATAGTGTGGTATTAAGGATGTCAAACAAAATCAGAGTTTCCGTCTAATTCTTTGAATCTTTGCTACTAACCAGTGAGAAACACTTTTCCCCCCATGCTGTTCACTGAGCTGTCTTGCCTTAAAATGTTTTTAGATTTCACTACAAAAACTAAACCAACCAGTTAACTAAGCGAACATACATAGAAGACCCTCAGAAATGTATGTACAGTAACTAGGAGCCTGTGGCTTTGCTCTGTCTGGCAAAGCACATGGCGGTTCTCTTCACTCTGATGCAATGAGACTCTGCCAGTGTCTGGAAACTGACAGACAAGAAGCTTACACTAGGTTGTGTTAACAGAATGTAATTTTGAACATTAAAATTCTTAATTATTTTTTAAATGATTGGTTACTTACCTTTAAAAATAAACACAACTTCAAAAATTTCTTTAAACTGAAACCCATGCATTTAGTTGACATATCCTTATTGTTACCAAAAATGCCAAGAAAAATTAAATTAATAATAAATGCTATTTTAGTCCCAAATAATGATATTTATTTGATTAACCAATTCATTACTAACCGCTCTGTGTTATCAACAAATATAGACCTAAATCCAGGAGCTCAGGGAAGGGCCAATTCTAGAAAACACGCATGCCAAAGTGATGACTTCGGGGATGTAACACTCTTGATCTTTGTACCTTTAATTTCCTATTCATGTAAACATAGGTTTCCCGATAACTTTCTTATCTGAGCTCCCATCCTTTGATGACAGGTCCTCACTGGTGGCAAACACTGAGTGTTGACCATGTAATCACAGCTCCAAGAAGCTACATTGCAAAGAGGGGACATGTGCCTTTGTCTCAGAATTCGTAACACCTGATGCTCCGTTGACTGTTTTCAATTACGTATTTCACTTTGGGACCAGAAAACTAGTGGGATATGTATTTTCTGGAATGCCCGTTTTTTTTTTTTTTTTTTTATGTGATTCCCTGATTTCACTCACCATTTCCACTGTAAGAAATATCCTGTATAGCAGAATGATTAAAAGAACTTTAAAATCCCTGGTCCACCATTTACTTTCTTTGTAAATTTGAGCTCCTCTTACACATAGAGAAGTAGAGAAAATAAACAAATAATAAACCCTGGAGGCATTCATGTCCTTGATTTTGATGGTTCTCAAAGTCATTTATATGGGGTTTGGTTATTGTGCCCCCCTTGGAGTCCATGAGCCGATAATTCTCCTGTCCTTTCTGTAGTACAGGTTGGGTTTTGCTGCTTACAATGACTCATATGAGTTATGCTTATGGATGAAAGTATACATTCATATTTGACCATGTCCCCAATTTCCCTTTTGCCTTTTAATTATTATTTTTCTTTGTATTTCAGGACTGTGTATGGTTTGTCACATAAGAGGAAAGATTGACAAGCTGAATTTCTAAGTTCCTTTAGCATTTTTACATAACACGGTTTACAAAAATCTTTAAACATGAGATCATTCTCATGCAGCCTCATTACTCTCCATCCAAAAATAGTGCTAAAATATTATAATAATCCTAGAGTTTATAAGGGTAAGTACAGGAAACTGATCATAAGGGTGCAAGAGCTACACCACTCTTATCTGGGGAGATACTTTAAAAGGATACATTTTCTCATTATACATGAAATAAAGGTTATGAAAATACTTTGTACTACAAATGTGACTCATCATATCATCATTGTCATCACGAATAAGGGTCCTATCTTAGACCTGTAATCATCCCTCAGTTTCTATGAGGATTAAATTTTTTAGTTTGATTATTCTCAGATTGTTATTAGAAAGAAGCTCATAGATCTTTGCTTCATGTTTTTTTTTCCTTTTTGAAAGAAGTTCACATCACATAAAAGTTATCCAAAAAGAATTAGAAATGGGTAGCAGAAAATAGAGGAATTAATAAATGGGAATTGCTAATCCACCCAGAGCATAAGTCACTGGACTGCAACATATCCACATTAGGACTTTCATGGCCCCTTCCTCTATAAAAACATATTTAAAATTATATTTTAGGAATCTGTTGGTGAAAAGACAAATATACTAATATTATATAATAAAACATTTTTGTGACTTCAAAGTTCATACTTTTTTTCTTCTAATTAAAAAAAAAAGCATTTTCACAGATCTCTGAAAGCACTGCGGGCCCTGGGCACTGTATCTACTGTGCCTGGTGAGGATATGGGCCCCAGCAGCAAGTCACCCATCACTAAATGCATCAATTAGGATGCATTTAGATCAGGTTGTCACACAAGGAGACACCCAACTAATGGAGGAATGGAACGCAGGACAGGCAAGTTTTCATAGACAAAGAAAGATGGTAGGATACTGCCTGGTGAGAGAAGACTTCCATCTGGTTTCAAGAGATGGGATGGAAATGGCAGAAGGAGGGAGGTCCCAAGAATCTGGAGAAATGTTTGAAAATGGTGCAGATGGGGGGGTGAGTAGAATGAATAAACACAAAACCAGAATCCTGATCTCAGTCACCTCCAAGGTTATCAACAGAATCATACGTGTTGGAAATGACTCCAGACTTAATAGCGCTTAGGGGAGAAATTGCTTTTATTTATATAAACAAAATAATTTGTGGTAAAGTATCTACCTGTTTGCCTTCTCTCAATGGAGGAAAGTTATCCTCTATGCAATTGCAACTCTGAAAGAAAATCACTATTTTTACCTTTTTTATTTTCCCCAGCATACCTTTCTACTGTACAGCAAAGTGAATCAGCTATACATATACATATATCTCCTCTTTTTTGGATTTCCTTCCCATTTAGGTCACCACAGAGCACTGAGTAGAGTTCCCTGTGCTGTATTTGCAAATACTTTCAAATCTTTTAATTGAAGGAATGTGGAAGCCTGATGTGTCAGTGGAAACTGGAAAGCACACTGCTCCTCTCATTGTGAAAAGTTAAAAGTCATAGCTCTTGAAACTTCCCTGGTGGTCCAGTGGCTAAGATTCCACGGTTCCAGTGCAGGGAACCTGGGTTCGATCCCTGGTCAGGGAACTAGATCCCACATGCCACAACTAAAGATCCCACAAGGCAATGAAGATCCTGCGTGCTGCAACTAAGACCCGGCACAGCTAAGTAAATAAATAAATATTTTAAAAAAGTCATAGCTCTCAACGAACATTCTTACCTTCATTTCTGCTGAAAATAATACCAAAGCGTTGCAGGAGTGTGTATAGGGGGTGGGAGAGGGTGGGGGAGGTTTTGATTCAACTTTTAAACAAGTTTACCAAGATGTGTTTGAAATTTCTTTGTAAAAATTACACTAAGATTGATGTACCGTAAATATGTTATAATTGAATACAATCAGAATTGCATCACAGAATGAGGACTCACCTTTTTATTCTCTAATAAAAAACCAACTCTCCCTTATTGCAAAGCATGCCCTTTGCCTTAAAATAAAAATGGTTTTAAGTGATTTTCTTTCAGTCATTTGGGTCGCCATTAATGTGATGGTGAAATTTCATGTTAATTACTGTCAGTTTCCATGGTCAGGGGAATTGCAGGTATCTCTTTCTGTGGGTTACAGAAGGAGACAGTTTGGCTAAATTACCTCTGTCTAGTCAGACTTCTGACTTTTGCTGTGTTGCTCACTGGGCAAGGAGAGCAGGGAATCGAGTGGAGATGAGGGATTCTGATGTTGCTGACCTGTGGACCACAAGCTGATTTAAATAGTATCAGCCTGATGGCAGCGTGGTGCCCATCCAACTCTAATAATTGTATAGTTCCTTTGCAATTTCAGCAGGTCTTGTTTATCTAGTGACAAAAGGACCATGTAAAATCGGAGTGAGACTGTGCAGTGTTCCCCAAACTTGGAAAACAAAGCTTCAACTTAAACCTTAGGTGAAGTGCCTTTGGGTCAGCTTATTGGGGCCACACAGAAGCCCACATAGGAATATGTCCAAGAGAATATGTCCTTAGGGGATAGAGGAAAAGACTTCACAGTTGTTGTTATCTGACTGAGTTAGTTGGTCATGCATAGAAGTCACCAGTCTTTGGAGAGTCCACACCACTTTCATAAGAAGCAGAAAGGAAAGTTTCATCTTGCGGAATTTTTCTTTATATGATTTTTAAAATTTATCTATTTTTATTTATTATTTTTATTTTTGGTTGCATTGGGCCTTTGTTGCTGTGTGCGGGCTTTCTCTAGTTGTGGCGAGCAGGGGCTATTCTTCGTTGTGGTTTGCTGGCTTCTTATTGCGATGGCTTCTCTTGTTGTGGAGCACAGGCTCTAGGTGCGTGGGCTTCAGTAGTTGTGGCATGTAGGCTGAGTAATTGTGGCTCACGGGCTTAGTTGCTCTGCGGCATGTGGGATCTTCCCGGACCGGGCTCGAACCCATGTCCCCTGAATTGGCAGGCAGATTCTTAACCACTGAACCACCAGAGAAGCCGTCTCATTTATTTTTCTTCTTGTTTGACGGCTTGTTCGCACTGTCCTCACCCCAATAATCTGAATTACAGAGATGCTTTCCTGCATATTGTTTATATGCATATCCCAATGCTGGGAATAAAAACATATAGAAACTCTGATTTCGTTGTGTGCATGCTGCATAAAGAGATTTACTTTCCAAAAAAACACTAAGTGATTTACGCATCCACAGTATACAAGTTTCTAATGCTGTTTTAGAGTATTCTGAAGGATTTATGACTTTCCTGCATGTACTACTCACCAACTCAGATGTCCTTCAGGATTTTCTCATCACTTTTGACAAGATACTTTGAAATCGAAGGTTGTAGTGCAAAGTGCTCCAGACACCAAATACTGGATAAAATCTGAGGCCGTGCAGAATGCTAATGATAATCCCCATTCAGCTGTTCTTCCAAAATTAAAAACTAAATCTGCAAAGCCTTATGTTCTTTTTACTTTTTTTGTGTGCAAATAAACTAAAATGTTGGACTTTTTCATAATATTTAATTTGACCAAATCATTTGTTTTCACCAAACGAAGAATACAGTCTTCATTTACTGTATCATTTCACTTTTCTTTCTTATGACTGTTTTTCCCAAGCAAACAGATTTTGCCATCAGATGCCCACTAGCTGGGTGTTCACGAGCTGTGATGGATTACTTTTAATAGGTGCTGTTTTCCTACTTCATTAACTGATCTTTAGCTGGTGGTGTTTCTTTGGGCAAGTTAGAAACAATGGTTTAACCATTTACCCAAATACACGATGACTCCTAAGTGTGTTCTTTTTAAGTTGATTATGTACACACAAGGTTGTATTTTGAGAGCATGAGTGTGTGTGAGTGTGTGTGCTTCTTTCAACCTAAAACTCTCTCTCTCTGCGCCTGGCTGACCGCCATCTTCTTGCCTGTCTCCATGGCAACTTTCTTAAGGATAAAGTAACAGAATTGTGAGGGGGTCGCCTGCCCACAAACAAAGCTGCCAGGGTCCTGCCAAAGGCCTGACTAGACAGAAACCTCCGCATCCCTTGAGGGCAATGCAGGTTACTCCAGCTGGCTCCTCTAGTCCTGGGAGAAAAGTGCACGAATGTCTTCTGACCGGTCTTCCCATATACTGGAATGAGATGCAGAACACACATCTTGACATTACTTTTTCATTCCCATCCACTTGAAATAATTGAAGTATTTTATGTCTAACATTTACTCTGAGATGATATTTGGACCTTTGGCTTTACAGAGACCAGTGCCTGATACAGTGTGTTGAAAATGCAATCAGGACACTATTTAAGTACCTTTAAATCACTTGCATAAAAAGTTGACCAAGTGATGCTTTTAATATTTTGTCCCATACTGCTTTTTTGAAAAGCAATACATTTGTTTGCTTTTTAATGAGTTTCAAAGGATTCATGTGAGTTTTCCCAAGAAATTAAGAAAAATATTTGTTGAAAGATATTGCTATGAACTGAATGTTTGTGCCCAACCCCCATCCCCAATTTGTGTATTCAGATCCTAACCCCCAAAGGTGATGGTGTTAGGAGGTGGTCCTTTGGGAGGTGATTAGCTCATGAGGGTGGAGTCCTGAGTGGGATTAGTGCCCTTATAAAGGATGCTGCAGAGCAATTCCCTCTGCCCCGCCCCCACGTGAGGACACAGTGAGAAGGTCCTAGCCATGAACCAGGGCCCTCACGGAAAATGTGACCTTGCTGGCACCTTGATCTTGGATTTCTGGCCTCCAGAACTATGACAAATAAATTTCTGTTGTTTATAAGCTATTCCATCTGTGATATTTTGTTATAGCAGCCTGAATGGCCTAGGATAGATATATATTGTACACAGTACATATCACTAGTTCTCAACCAGGGACAATTTTCCCCCATGAGGCACTTGGCAATATCTGAAGATATTTTTGATTGTCATGACTGGGGCCGTGTTCCTAGCATCCAGTGGGGTAGAGTCCAGAAATGCTTCTAGACATCCTATAGTGCACAGAACAGCTCCCACAACAAGGATTACTGGCCCAAATCATTAGGTAATGAAATACCAAGGTTGAGAAACCATGTTGTATATACAGAGATGTAATATGTGTGTGCTGTATATGTGTATACATACACACCAATTTTTAACAAAAATCCTAATGCATAGCATTCTCAGATAGGAATAAACTATGTGAAGGCACCTTTTCATCTAAGTTGGTTTTGCTCCATCTGCTCAGACTGGGAACTAGAATTCTCATAATAGTTGTCAATCTTGGGTCAGACTTATCTATACAAGTTGTTTAAGCACTCCTATAAACAACAAACTGCGATTGGTTTTTTTTTTTAACTACAAAAGATTACCTGAGAACACCAGACCTACCCTAAGGAGTAGAAACTATGTATAGTTTACTCTGTCTCTAAGAATGATTTCCGTGCGATGAGCTATAAATAATATACAAAATGTTTTGATATTAACAATTCTTTTCTGTTAGGAATTGGTAAAATGCTTAGTAAGTATGGCTACAGGAATATTTCTGATCTGCAGAATCCAGATTGCTCATTTCATCAACAGAGTTCCGCTAATGCTCTCCACACTGTCCATCTTGTTTCTATCCAGTACTCTTCAGCCCAATTTCCTTATGTTGAGTTTTTTAACCAATTATGGAAAATTATGAGTTTCTGGTTGTGCAAATGCAAAGCTCACTTTAAAGACAAATCAAGGAAACTTTGTTATGTTAAGCAGTGCTACGCATAGTGTGGTTACCTGAACTGCTGAAGGACCACAGACATTTGATTACTGGTCTGGGGGCTTCCCTGGTGGCACAGTGGTTGAGAGTCTGCCTGCCAATCCAGGGGACACGGGTTCGTGCCCCGGTCCGGGAAGATCCCACATGCCTCAAAGTGGCTGAGCCTGCGCATCTGGAGCCTGTGCTCCGCAACGGGAGAGGCCACAACAGTGAGAGGCCCGCGTACAGCAAAAAAAAAAAAAAAAAGTCTTCCTTTTGATTACTGGTCTGCAATGACTTAGAGAAATTGAAAGTAAGCTTTTAGAAACTTTTAGAGCAATTTAATAATGCACATCTCAACAAACAATTTGAGAATTCACTTGGCAAGTCAAAGGGGGTTACTAGCTATAAAATAGTGGATCACATGAACTCACATGGTGAGATCATATGTTGGTCTGTGACAAATTAGAGATTTAAAAAAATAATAACTGAAACTTCATCATTCATAATATGAGAAACAACATCATGTTTACTTTTTTATTATTACCTGGAAATGCCTTCTTATTTCATTCATATGTAGGTCAGTTCTGCTCATATCTGCCGTATCTGGTTGAGCCGCCTTGTGTTTTGTTGTGATGTTAAGGTTAGTTGGTTACTCTTCCCAGGTGGATTAGTGTATGGATTTGGTGCAACCCACAAAGCATCTTCTCTTGGGGAGGGAAGAACCTCATGTGTATCAGTGAGGATGTGCTAGATTATACTGCTGTAACCAACAAACCCCACATGTCAGAGGCTTCGATCAGCAAAGACTGACTCCTGGCTCCCAGGGCCTGCCTGTCACGGGCAACGGGGCTCTCTCACTGCTCTTCTGGAGTCCTTGGGACCCCAGGCTGATGGGGCGCCCAGACGTTCAACATTACTGACCGTGGTCCAGAGACAAAGGAAGTCTTTGTCGTTCTTTGCTTTTAACATCCCAGGTTTACTTTTCAGCCTGTCACTTTCACTTTTACATAGGAAGGCATAGGAGGCAGAAAGGGAAGCAAAGAGATTACTTCCTTTGATTTCAGATAGAATCCCAACCCTATAACTTGGTTGTGGTATAACCATACGTAAATTCTTTAATCACTTTGGAATGGGACAGTAGTGCCCACCTCATGGGTTTTAATGAAGATTAAATTAGATAACTTCTATGAAAATGCTTTACATATACGACATGCTTGTCCAATGCAGGCAAATGAAAATGTTTATTATTAGGCTAAAATAGCTTAGATTCAGCTTCCAAAAAAACCTTTTTTTTCCAACTAGACAATTCTAAAAAATATTGGAATCAATTTAGGTAGAACTCAGCTATCAAACTATGATAGACCTAAGCATCTTTACAATATTGTCTATTTCTGTTGATCTAGCCAACACATCTTGAATTATTCTTTATAAATCATGGTAGGAGTGGGTGGATATGAATTATCAAATTTTTCCTTTGGGTAAAAATATTTCTAGCCTTTCATACATTTCCCTGTTAAGCATTTTGTAGTACCACTTGGGTGTTTATTGTTCTAGGTTACTGGGCAATATTGTTTCTAGGGAATTAAAAGTGTGATGTGATGGGCCTTATTTAAAATCTGTGTCCAATTTCAGCTGACTTTCAGGCTAATTGCATATTTTTTTCTGTTTAAGAGTTGATTATGTAGGTTATTTTTTTAAAAGAAAGATTCTTTAATAGATTCAAAGTAAACCTAAGAATGATAATCAATATGTTAGAAAGATGTTTTCTGCAAATCTCAGGTCTATTGATGATCAGGACAATTCTGTATTTGTGACATCACAGGAAAAGCCATCCCAGCAGTAAACAATGTATAATTGGTTCATTCCCACTGGAGCGGGGATAGCCAAACTTTGTAGTCTCTTTTCTGGCTCTGCTATCAAAGAATATACCATTGAATCAATCTTTGGTTCTTGGATCTCTTTCTTGGTTTCTCAATCTTTGGTTCTTGGATCTCTTTCTGCCTCCTTCCCTCCCTGTCCAGGCTCTGGGCCATGCTGTTAGTTGAATGATTTCAAAAACAGATATTTTGCAGGTACATCTAGGTTCCTGGGCCTAAACTTCCATTTGGAGAGTCATTATCAGTGTTTCTATCATAAACATAGCGGTGCACTGATGCACAAATATTGCCATTTTTTCACCCACCCCTGTAACCTGTATCAGTGGGGCTTTGCAGCGCCTCCATTTAAGAGGTAGAGTCAGTCTGTTTCTTCACCCTTTACTCTGGGCTGGCTGTGAGGCTTGCTTTGGGCAGCAGAAAGTGTTGGTATGTTGGTTCAGAGCCGTGGCCTCAAGAGGCCTTGCATGCTTCTGTGTTCTCTTCTGGAGCCCTGCCGCCGCTGTGAGAACAAGCCAGGCCAGCCTGCTGGAGGGGGAGACATGGTGGGGAGATGAGCCACGTCATCCCAGCTGAGGCAATGCGAGACCAGCCAGAACCCAGCAGACTTCCTAAGCTGACTGCAGACCAGGAGTGAGCCCGCCAGTGATCCTTAGACTCATGACAGATAACACATTGCGGTGTGTAGGTCACCAAGTTTTGGGGTGGTTAGTTGATGCTGCAGTCGTTATGGGCCCCACAGAAGCGAGGGAAAGGGGGCAACAGTGAGCGTCAGTGTCAAGGAGAGTCACCAGCTGAGTTCCACGTCTCAGAAGCTCTCCCCGCAAATGAACATGTTCTTTATTTACCCGGGGCTTCTCAGTTTGGCTACCGTATTAGTTTCTTTTTGCTGATGTAACAAAATGCTGCAGACTTAGTGGCTTAACACAATGTATATTTATTATCTTACAGTTCTAGAGTTGAGAATCTTAAAATCACAGGTTTTAAAAAATCTGGATTGGCTGAGGATTTCTAAGATAATCAGGTGCTGGGTTTTTGTTTTGTTCTGTTTAAGACTTCTTTCCTCAAATTTTCTCTTTCCTATTACATTTTATTACAGACAGCAAAAGGAAACCAGGATGTACTTTCAACACTTTGCTTGGAAATCTCCACAGCTCACTACCCTAAGTTATGGCCCAGAAGGGCCGCTTTCCACAAATTTGTGGGACACGTGTCAGCCAAGCTTTATGCCATTATATACAAAACAAGAGACCCCTTTCCTCCAGTTTCCACATATTCCTCGTGTCCTGAGCCCTTGCTAACAATGCCTTTAAAGTCCACTTTTCCACCAGCAGTCTTCTTAAATAAGAAAATGTAAGTTTTCTCCACTGTGCTCCTCATTTTTATCTAAGTCCTCCCTACCAGAGTCATCAATATCCACATTTTTACCTACAGTCTTTTTAAGGCAATGTAGGCTCTTCCTGTCCTGGGCATCAGCAGTTTTCCAGCTTCTGCCCATGCCCAATTCCAAAGCCACTTCCACATTTTTCAGTTGTTTTTAATAGCAGCAGCCCACTTCCATTGCCCAAGTCTGTGTGTGTTTCCTATTGCCACTGTAACAACTTACTTACCACAAATTTAGGGGTTTAAAACAACAAATTATCTTACATTTCTGGAGGACAGAAAATCAACAATGTTGGCAGTATTCCTCCTGGAGCCCCTAGGGGAGAATTCATTCCCTTGCCTTTGCCTAGAGAGGCTATGTACCTTCCCGGACACGTGGCCCCTCCCTCTATCTTCAAGGCCAGGAACTCAGCATCGCCAAATCTCATCCTCTCTCTCCCTCTTGCCTCTGCTTCTGTCACATTGCCTTCTCTGACTCTGACACTCCTGCCTCCCTCTTATAAGGACCCCTGTGGTTACACAGGCTCACCTAGATCGTCTAGGATAATCTTCCCATCTCAATGCCCTTAATCCTATCTGCAAAGTCCCCTTTGCTATTTGAGATAATAATATACTCACAAATTTTGAGAATTAGGACATGGGCACCTTTTGGGGGGATGGGGCATGATTCTATCCACCTTTCTAGATGTTTTCTTGTAATATTAAAACCCAAATATGCAGCAAATAGTACTCTTTCATGGGTACTAAAAATAGGATGTGTATATCAAAATTATGTTTCTAAAAGAGGAAAGATAAATTTTATCTGATCATATACACTGAAAAGTAGATAAATGATAGACAGATAGATAGATAGATAGATAGACAGTGAAAAGCCCCATATATTTCCTTAAAGAAGTTCCTTTGAGTTCTAAGTTACTCCTGAACAATTCATGTTTTAAATGGTGTTAGCTAGTATTAAATTTTTACTAGTAAGAAAGACCACTGTTTGTAGAAGTCTGTCAACAATAAGCAAAGAACATCCTTGGATCAGTAGGAAGGTGGGAATGTCCCTGCTCTGTCATTTCTCAGATGCTGAAGGTGATGCTCTCTGCCTCCAAAGCTGTTCCTAAAGGCAGGGAAAGCAGAGCTTGGCCTCTGATGCCCACAGCCCAGTCAGGTTTTGGGTTCAAGGTTGGTGCAAGGCTAATCCAAACCTTTTAGTACTTCTAAGGTTATTTGTTCATATCTGGGCCTGGGGTTTGATCACACCTCTTTCAGCTACCCCATTGTCATTATTACTGTGGATCTTAAAATTTCCAGCTTCTTTTAACTCCACCCACGGCATTTGACACTCTGAGCTTCAGCGACCTTGAATGCCACAGCTAGTTATGTCCTGTGCAGAAGAAAGATCTCCTTTCATATATTTTGTTTACTTGCCATCACCTCCCTGTGACCCTAGTTTTTGCTTTGTAAAACTGCATAAGGAAGCAGAAGACAATCGCACAGAAAACAGACCTTCCTCTCCCCAACTCATCGTAGTATTAAAACAGTACTTCTCAGGGGCTTCCATCAGCAAAAATGAAAATATTAATTATATTTGTTACTTCATAAAATCTAAATGTGTGGCTGCATCTCTCATTGCACTGCTTTGAAGGCCCTTGGGTTCTGGTCCAAATATTGCTCTTTATATTTGAATGAGTTGATCTCTTTGCTTTCTGGGGCAGTCTTACCTCCGGTTCTAAGGCCCAGGCAGTGTGTCAGGGACTCTCCCTTTAACATTCTGCCAAGCATCGTGTTTGCTTTCTGAAAATTTGTTTTTCACGGTGAAGAACATCATCAGAGTAACTCCAAAATAACTCCAAACTCTCTTCACTGTAGAATCTTTGGTCACTTTAGAGCCCAGCTGTTGACCGATGCAAGTTACACGGGAAAAGTTATCCTGTGATACTTACTCTTTTGCATTTACAAGCTATGCTCCTGTGACAGGGAAATCTGTGAGCTGACTTTTTATACTAAGGTTAAAAGAAATCCAGGATGTGGCACTGAAAGTTGATCTGATGTGTGTTATTTCTCCCTTTCTGGAGTTAATTTTCACCTGCCATCAATCTGCCTCCTCACCCCAAATATTGGAGTCCACCTGGCATTCCTTTACGTCATCTGTGTATGGGTTTCCCCCTCCCATCATACTAAGGCAAGTTAGCATCATGAGAAACCTTCCCAGGTTCTGCCACCTGACTTCAGATTTTGTGATGCCTGCAGAATTCACAAGTCCTGAAACTAGTCATGGTTGCCTTTTATGCTGGAATTGGTAGTATTATCATTATGTATTGATTTATTTTCTAGCATTTTATTTGCCTACATGTGCCTGTGTGTGTGTGGGTGTGTACTTTAATGCACACTATAGTTGACCTTAAACAGGATATTAATTGCAAACTGGGAAATACTATGGAATGCAGCATGACTTAGTGGTTAAATGTAGGATTTGGGTGTCATAACACATTCATGTAAATTATGACTTTCCCATTTACTAATTTTGTCTCCTTAGGCAAGTTACTTTTCTCTCCAAGGCCCAATTTCTCCTTCTTTAAAATAGTGATCGTGATAGAACCTCTTCTATAGGGTTTTTGAGAGGATTTAATGAGATTCCACAAATAAATTCCTTAGCATAGTGCTTGGCAGGTATTAAATGCTCAGTAGATTTCACCTTTTATTCTTTATTTTGATAAAGATGTTAAGCAAGTGTTCAGGGAAGTTTCACCTTAAATAGAAATATGGTTATATTGTTTAAAACAGAATTGACACTTACTTGGTATACATTTATTAAACGTGTCTGGTACTTTGGATATAAATGAAATGTCCCTGCCTTTAAGGAACCCAGAATATAGAGAAACAGTAAAACAAAGGATGATAACACAACTGTGATGGGTATTGTGATAGTGGTATGGCCACGATGCTATGAGAAAAAAGTGATACCTGTCCAGAGTGATGGGAAGAGGATGGCAAGGGAAAGCCTTCCTGGAAGAAGTAAGGTCTAGGCTGAGTCCTGAATGGTGGACAAGTAGAAGTTCACCAAGTGAAAGAACAGTTATTCTAGGCACAGAGGTAAGAAGAAGAATGATACCATCTTAAAAAAATAATTAAACCACAACATTAGATTATGACAAAGGAACTGGACTTAATTTCTGCATGAATTTGTATGAATCAAAATCTGGTTAAAGACATAGATGCTCGTTGGGCAGGTCTCAGGCAGCTCTCGGGCAGCTCTATAAAGACCCACTTAACTTCTGCCCTTGCACAACAGTTCATAAAATGAGAGTGGCTTACTATTTACTTAATACCTACTCTAGGCCAAATGCTGAAGTTGGTTGCTTTATAACCAATGTCCTCTCAAAACATATGATATTTTATTGGTTTTAAATCTCATTACAGTGAGCCATGCCACCACTGCAGAAACCATCCTGCAGAAAATGTAAGGAATGACAGAGTTCAAACACCAAATGCCCTTTACTCTGTCCAGGTGATCTTTATTATGAGGATTGGAGTTGTACCTGAAGAATTCCCTCCCTGCTCTTATCAAATACTTAGTTTTTTGATTTGGTAATAGTCAATAGTTTTAGGATTCAAAATAAAATTATTACGTGTCTGTGATTTTCCTGAATGTTAATAACCAAATTTGCAACTTGTTAAGAGCTGATGATTTTAAAGTATGGTGTTATCAAGCTACAAAATTTGAAATTTTATGTACCTTCCCCCTCAGCTGTCATTCATTCCCTCGCAGGGAACAGAGTAGGGTTAGGAAACAGCATAGGGTTAGGGTTAGTGTAAACAGCTAAACTTCTTTAAGAGTTTCTGGACGTGGGTGGCCTCCAGAGGAAGCCATAAAAGGTTGGCACCCTTCTACATGGTGGACCCTATGGAGCATTAGAGGAAAGAGACAAGGCAACTAAGGGGCCCTTTCCTTCCTTTCTGTGGGACACAATCATCCAGATAGTGAAAGGCTGCCACCTTGAAATCGTGCTTTTTAATGAGAGTGTAGGTTCCTTAGGAAATGTAAATAGTCCTGCTAACCATGCCTGACCCCTCGTCAGACTTGCTCCTTTTGGATGTTAAAAGGCCTGTCAGGCTCAGAGATTGTTCCTGTATTCATCATTTGTGGAAAAAGGAAGTGTAGCTTGTTCCCAAGTATTCACCCTCTAACGTGTACTTGCATCCCGTGCTCACAATGAATTTGCCAGTGCTAAGTACTTGTGCCCTGTCCAAAAGGTTTACTTGTGATGAATTGAGCTAATAAACATGTAACTGAATGATGCAGCTGCAGATTGACTGTCTCAGCAGGATGTACCTGCTTTTCCATATCCCTCTACTTTCTACCCTTGTACACTCAACATACCCACAGACCCAACACCTGTCGGTTTGGTAGCTGCTGGTTTGTCTTCTGAGGTCTGTATTGCCATGCCTCTTAAAGCAAAGAACGCTTAGAGAGAGATCTAAAATGAAGAGCAAATATGTAGCTCCCTGCCCCTTCCCAGAGAGGCCATCTGGGAAGTTGATTATAATACCCTTTTTGGCTGAACTTAGATTTGGCCTCAGAATCCTTCTCAACTCCTTGCTCCAGACAGACACTAGCAGTGGACGAGAGTTGGCAGGCAAGATGAAACCTGTTGGTCTTTTGTGCCAACCACATATTTTGCATTCTTACAATAGGGGAATCAAGTGAAATTGGGCAAGAAGAAGGCTTACATTCTTCCAAGGTTCTAAGAAGAAAAAAGTCTCTTTTATGTTTGTATGTGTATATATATTTGTTCATGTGTGTATTTATCTATTAATATGCATTTGAGGGAGAGAGAAATATTCGTTGGTTATAGACAGGCAAACAAAAATAACTGGGTATAGAATTTTCATAACCTATAATACATTCAATGAGTAAATTGTAGGAAATAATGACTGTGGATTATTTTCTCCATTATCCACATTTATCATTTGTAGCTATGAAGTGCTCTTTAAAATGGTCTTTCTTGCAAAGGTAAAGGAACATTTTCTGTCTCCATGAAAAAAAATGACCCTGCCAGTTCCTGCCCAGGTTTATGGTCAGGAGCTATATAACCTTTTTTTATGGGATTTAAACACAGGGAATGTTTCACAGTGATTTCACTGTCACACGAAACCTAGGCAACATTTTGCTCTTTTCATCACTCTATGAGAAATTCAAAGATGGGTTAAGAGGAAAGTCCTTATATTCCCAGAGTCTGAAACTGCATGGAAGTAGATGGTTCTTCCTCCTTTGCTTTTGTGTTTCCTCCAAAGAGTAGGAGCAGAAAGCTGTCCCTCTCTTCAGGTCGTTTCAGTTTGCTGAGCATTTACAGAATGTATTTCTGTGAAGTCCTAGGTGAACTGAGCATCTTATTTCAGGCACAGCATCTCTGTATTCTTCATTAGATTTATTTACCAACTACTCAGTTTTCAGGCAGGAGCTTTTAAACTCTCAGTCTGAAGTTTTGAGTTAATTCAACCAAGGTCTATCAGGTAAAATAAAAATACTATTTTCTCTTTCCTCGTTGGAGGATCATTTTCTTGCCTTGAGAACAGCCATATTACATTATTTTAATATTTTTCTAAAAAAAAAAATGCAGTAGTTCCAGCCATTTCCACTTGCCCCCTAAAATACTTTGTAAAATGAATTGAGAATGGTGAAGTAGGTCATCCCTGTGATAGAGATTTTTTGAGACTTTTGCTTTATCTCTTATTGTTGAAACTATATCATGTTTACAAATAATATTAAACAAAAGATGGTTTTTCCATAATGTTTAGTAAGCAGCTGTCTGAATTTCAATAGCTTTTTGGTATACTATTCTGGAAGAACAGATTGTTTTGAAAAAATAATATTTGCCAATATCTTGTATTGGGAAGTGATTTTTCATCTGATCCCATTGTCACACCCTATTGATGAAAATTACAGCCATTTTGAAAAACATTTTCTGTTGTTTGGCTTCTTAGGTATTTTTGGTTGAGTTTATTATGATTCCATACAAATTCCTACACATCAAAAGTATTAGCTTGGAAGTTTAAGGCTGAGAGGCAACCATTAGTATCTCTTGTCAAATTATGAAAGGACGTTCTTTAGAAAGTCAATCTGAAAGCTGCCACACATTCAAACATGTCTTTTCAGCCAATTTAAATAGTCTCAGAACAAATTTAATGTCCCTCCTTGCCCTACAATGTCTGGAAAGCTGACAGTGACATTGATTTCAGAGAGAAAAAGAAGGAACGAGCATTTGGGAAACCTTTTATTCTTGCTCCTTGGCTACATCAGAGAATTCAGAAGATGCAAAGCTAGCGACTGGGAGGAAGATGAACTGGATGGAAGACGTGAAACTGTAAGAATCTTGCTCTGTCTCTGATTGTGGAAACTTATAGAGCCAATCACAGACGTGCTTCAGGGACTAAAAATTAGCATTTGTGTCAGACAAATACTGGATGATACTTTTTTATATGATGAAAGATTTGCATGTAGTCCTTCCCTGCATGTTCAGTGTTTTAGTCTAACTCTGAGAAGAAACTTAGCAGCAACATACTTTCTCTATGTTCATCTTTACATCTCCATTTCTACTTCTCCCCCCAAATAAAATATTTTGGTTTGCACAGTGAAATTAGTGGAAGCAGTAGCACTAACACTATCTGGGCTGCTAGCCCCTCCCTTCAGAGCATATCAGGTGGAATATTTAGGAAAAATAAAGTTTTTATTCTGAAGTCAAATGGAGTTTTAGTACACTTGGTGGTAACTACCTTTCAGAGCTCATTTTCATATTGGAATTACATCCTAATCCTAAAGCTAGTGAATAAGCCAAAAAAAAATCGCATATCAACAAATTTACTTTTTGAAAAACCCTCTAAATTCCAAGACTTTGCTGTTCTGATTGGCACTTGCACCCTCACATGAGCTGAGCCACCTCCAGACAAGTAGGTAAGATCACTTCATATCACCTAGCCCCAGTCGATCTGCCAGCTGAGGACAGCCACATGAACCAAGGCAAGACCAGCAGAACGACCACCAGCTGCGCCCAGCCCAAACTGCTGGTCCTGCATCAATAGATGGTACCTCTCTGAAACCACTAGTTTGGGGGATGATTTGTTGCACAAAAATAGATTACTGATATAGTGAATTCTCATGGATTTTTAAGAAGCTAACTCCCCCCATCCCTTCCTTCTTCCTTCCTTCCTTTCTTTTTTTCTTTCCTGTTTTACATCTTGTATGACAGTATATTTGGGGGCAGACAGTCAAGGGCTGGACTGATGATGTCATCAAGCATATTTGTATCTTTAGCATCTTGGCTTCTTTCCATGGCAAGAGGGCCGCCCTACCCTCAGGCCTCACATCTGTGCCCAGGGCAGGAAAAAGAGGAAATGGCTTCACCAATTGCTCCAGTTCTACTCCTTAGGAAAGCAGAACTTCTCCAACATCCCTACCAGACTTCTGCTACAGGAATGGGACATGTGGCTACTGAGAGCTGCCAGGGAAGCTGGGAAGTGAGTACTTGGCTCTTCAGCTCCTTCGGTGGATGCAGAGAAATGGGCTTGGGAATGGCTGCTGTATTAGCTAGCAAACAGTGTCAGATATATTTCCTTTCTCCTCACACTGTTTTAACTTCTCAGTATTACGTGAAACCCTAGAAAAGGAACCAGATAAAGCTGGATTCATATCTATTCACCAGTTAGGTAATACTAACCAAGCCTCAGTTTCCTTATCTGTAAAATGTGAAACATTACTTCATACCTCAAAAATGTATTTTGAATATTGAATTATAATGTCTGAGATTTAGGTAAATTTTCTACTTGCCAATATTTTGATACATAAGGAAATATGGCTTTGGATGATCAAACAGGTACAGACTGGCTTTCATTTCGTGTCTTTCTAGTTAGAGTCAAAATATCCCTGATAAACAAATTTGACGTTAGATCCTGAACTTATTTTAACTTTCTGCAAAAATAGTTTAGAGATGGAAATAGTGAAAAATGGTTGTTTTACCCCATTTGGTATGTAAATTTAGCAGTCTGACATGCAGCATGAAGAGACAAGAGTTATGTTATGGACAATTTGGAATGCTAAATTTTGAGATAAAGTTACGGGACATGATAGAATCAGAAACCCCTCAGATAAGCAGCCATTTCTCCTGACAAACTTTCTTTCAACCCTGCCCAGACGTTGGCGAGTTGATATTACTGGACTTCTTTGACATTAGAGATGACAGATCACTAGTGTTGACTGAAAAAAATATGCACAATGTGAGAGTTGGGAGTTAAGTTTTATTGGGAGCAAAATGAGGAATATAGGCCGGGAGACAGCATTTCACATAGCTCTCAGAAACTGCTCCAAAGAGGCAGGGAGGAAGGTCAGTATATATGTGATTTTGGTGAAGGGGGAGCACATGCAGTGAAGCACGCATTTGTGCACAAGGTTACTGCTAGTCTCATGAAGGTTACTGCTAGTCACAAGGAGTAGTTGTCACCATGAACGTTTTTAGTGCTTTCCTAAATATGAGGAGATGCAAGAATTGCGCTCATAAAATCTCCTCCTGAAAATATATAACTATCTGAATTCCTGTTCTGCCAGTTTCTTTCCAGAGCACAGAGTGCCTCATTCCTGATCTCCACACTGAACTCCTTTCAGGGGGTGTTGAAGGTCAGTGGTTACAGCAGCTTGTGATTTAATTCCTGTAGAGCCAGATGGCAAGTGCCAACCTTCAGTTGGCACCAGTGATCCTAGAGGATTCATGAACCAAAGAGCCTCTGTCTTAATTTACAATGACTCAGAATCTTAGGAATCATGATTAAGAAGGGGGAAGGTGTATCATTCAGGCTTTTCTGTGGTAACAAACATAAATCTCAGCAACTTAACATAATGCATGTTTTTTCTTGCTCATACAAATTTCTATGCAGTTCCATTGATTTCCCCAAGGATGCTCTCTTCCAGTCAGTGACTCAGGGCTCCAGGCAGCTTCCATCTTGTGGCAGAACTATCTGAGCACGTGGCCCTCATGGGCACAGGTAAATAAGTGATCAGAGATGGAAGAGGCACACCAGCTTTAATTGTTTTGGTCTGGAAGGGACACTTGTTACTTCTTATCTCCATCTATTATTTAAAATTTTCACACAGCCCAACACACCTCCAAGGGGGGCTGGAAAATGCAGGAAAATGTGGATATTTGTTGAGCAGCACATTTTCTTTGCCACAGAGGAAACTGGTTTCTTGGTAATTGTAACTTTGAGGTTTAAATTAAGGGAGGTAATATTTGTAAAATACCTAGTAGAATATCTGGCTCCATGAAGGCTGAGACCATATCTATTCTGTTCACTTCTAGATGCCAAACACTGGGCACAGTGTTTGGCAAATAATAGGGACTATGGAATGAATGAATGAACAAATAAACAGACAAGTACTGACTTGCTTTCTTTCAACCATATTTTGTCATCTTTGAGTGTAGATAAGAAAACTTGTCTTCTTAGATTAGTACAATGTCCAGCACATTGTATATACTCAATATATATTTGTTGATGATGAGGTTGATGACAGACAGACAAGGCTCACAGTTCATGATCTAACTATGATGGCACTGAGTGATTTTTCTTTTCCTTTCAACAAGGGTTAACATTTTCAATAGGATGGATTGTATCTCCCTCTGGCAGTACATTTTAGAAGTATAATCTTGAAAAAAAACCTCTGTTCAACTTCAAAATACCAGGACAAATGTTCCTCATGTAATGCATGGAGCTGAAGGCATTTAACGTAACTGTACCGTCCAGAGCACATTGCTTTTCTTTCTTAAACAACATAAATTTGCTGAGCTAGTCCTTCGAGAACTATGCTTTATTGACATGAATTCAACATGATCCCAACCTGCATTGTAAGAATGTTTTGATTCCTTTGCCAACTTTTATTCCTCTGCCAAGTTTTGTGGAACATGCTTTTGGTCTTGGCACTCTCCTGTGTATTAGCTATTCTATTTCTTATTTCTAGAGAGAGACATTAATTATTTTCCTCTGCACTTCTGGGAGTCATACACATGATATTATTACTGGACAACATCAGTAGATTGTCTCCCTGAGACATGTTAAGTTGGGTTAGTACCAAGTGCTTCTGCAAGCTGGAGACTGGGTCTAAGTGGACCACTGTCAGCTGGAGTTTTTTAAAAGTTTGTCATTTCACCCAATAGCAGCAAACAAGTAGAGTGAAGTGCTTATTTGTCCATGAAGACGTAAGAATGTCTTTCCATTTTTATTCACAAGAAGTGCTTTCTTGATGAAAATTCTAGGTGGATGAGAAACTTGCATCTTTCCCCAGAGGGAGAAACAGACTTGAAATACCGAGAAACATGAATTGGAGAACATCTTAGTGTATAAGCATTTGGTACTAATGCTATGATCTGCTATGCTGTGCTGTTCATTTGGCAAATGAAGAAATGATGTGGGTTTTATAAACAGAGAACTCTCAATCTGGCCACAAAATTGTGTTGTAAAGTTTGAGACTTGTTTGTTGGCTTTTTAAAAAGTGTATTCATTTATTCAGTAGTTATTTATTGAGTCCATACTACATGCCAGGCATTGTTCTAGGGGCTGTGGATACAGCAGTGACCAAAACATTAAAACAAAACAAAATAAAGCAAACAAAAACCATCCGACCCTTGGGGAGAGTTTAGGAAAATTGCCTGAAGTCACACAGCTCTTAAGTAAGAGAATTGGGACTCAAACTACCAGTCTGACTTGTAGCCCATGCTTTTCACTACCAAGCTGTGGTCCTTCCTAGTTTTTTCTTAATTAATAAACCTATTTTTAGAGCAGTTTTAAGTTTCAGGAAAAATTGAGCAGAAAGTACAGAGAGCTACAATATAATATACAACTGTCCCACACGTTTGTTGATCTTTGTTGCAGAAAATAGAAAATGGATCAAATATGAGTATACCTAATGCATGCCCCCTCTTTCTCTGCAGTCATGTTACAATAGCGTTAACTGAAAATTGTCCTAGTCCTAGGTTATTCATTCATTTATCCAACAATTAATTATAGAGCCTCTTTCATGTGTTAGGATGCTCAAATGGCAATGAATAGACAGACATGGTCCCTGCCCTTACAGAGGTTATGGTAGAATGTAAGCCCTGATGCAAATAATATCAAAAATGAGTTTAAAATTACAAAAGACAGAGACTTTAAAAGACAATGTAGCATATAGCACATGGAACACTACTCAATAATCTGTAATAACATACATGGGAAAAGAATTTGAAAAAGAATAGATATATATATTGATGCTTGTATAACTGAATCACTTTGCCGTACACCTGAAACTAATACAACATTGTAAAACAACTATACTCTAATAAAAAATAAATTAAAAAAGACAATGTGGCACACAATTTTAGATTGGGGATTTATAGAAGTCCTATCTGAGATAATAATATTTAAATGGCACCTGAAGGATGAGTAAGAGTTTGCCTTGCGAAGAGGAGAGGAGAGGAGAGGGTATTTCAGGGAAGGGGATCAACAAAACAAAGTTACTGACAAGGCTAAGAATGTGGATCTTTCTAATATAAAGGAGCTGAATTGGTAATGGAAAGGGAAGATGACTGGCCTGAGAGATAGGAGGAAAGCCAGGAGACTTTGTTGTCCTAAAGTCAAAAGAAAGCATGATCACATAAGGTCAAGTAAGTTTAAGATTTAAAAAAGTCCACTGATTGGAGGCTGTTGGTGACCTTTCATTTTTTGATATCAGCATTAGCACAAGGGTTGTTTTAAATGTTTTTTTTTTTTAATTTCAAGTGCATGTTTTCTTATCAAGAGCAATGTCCTCAGGTTTAGGGTAAAGAAGTGTCTAATTTATGAAGGTGAGAAAGTGGTCAGAGTGCAAAGATAACACTCATGAGCAGCTTGCAAAGAGAGGACAGTAGCCAGAGAGGAGATGGCATGGAGGGAACTCTTTTTTTTTTTTTTTTAAGTTGACACCAATTGGAGCAAGTTAAAATGCTGATTTTAGAGAACTGAGAATGAGAGAGAGCACAGGAGGGCAAGAGGGCTAAAAATGCAAGTTGGGGGATAACCGAGGCAGCAGGAAGGTAAGACTCTGGGCACCCATAGAGGGACCGGCTTTTGCTAGTGAAAGCCCCCCTTCCTCCAAGGTTACTGGAGGAAAAAGGGAAAAGTAAAGATTTAACTTAGTTAATAGATTTTATAGCAATATTAATTATATTCTTTAAGAATTATGAAGCAAGAAATTGGTGTGGAGCTGAGAGAAATAGGGTGGGAAGTGGGGAGGAGAAAGTCCAAGTATCTGAAGGTAGTGAGGGTGGTGGACAGAGATCTCATTAGAGAAATACTGTGAAGAATGCCAAGCAGTGCCGAGTGGCTGTTTGAACAGGTAACCAAGAAATTATAGTGATGTCAGCAAATTTGAATCAGATTTCAGTGGACCTAGACACAAAATGTTAGTAGCCTACATAAAGTTTATCTCTCAGATTACTTGTTATTATGTCCAGTCTGGTACAGAGGGGCCTGGACCCCTCTGTTTGGTGCTCTGTTTTTCTCCATCATGTGACTTCCATTTCATGGTCCAAAAGTGTGTTCCATTCCAAGCAGGAAGGGAAAAGGAACAGAAAGAGTATCCATTCCCCATTTAAGTTTGTTGTCAGAGAGTGGATGATTGAACAGATGCCTTTAGAGACAGCAGTTTCCAGTGCTGAAAACCTAGAATCTGACTCTGGAAGCAGGGTAGCTGAAGTGACATGCGGAAAAGTCACTGGAGACAAGGGAACCAAGGATCAAGGAAACCACATGAGATGGGTCATTCACATGGACTATGAGGTTTCCATCAATGGCAGATTTCGAGGAATAAAGAAAGAAAGAGAACTCAGAACCCAGATCTTTGACGAATGAAGGGGAGAAACCATGCAGATGGTAGAAAGGCAGAGGGGGACCAGGAGTATTTACAAGACAGTGAATATAAAAATGATGAATGTACTCTAAGCTTAGTAAGGAGGTAAAACACAGTGGCGAGTGGCCTGATAGTTAAGAAGAAGGAAGTGGTACCAGTGGATCAAGGATATTGATGAGGTAGAGTTGCTAGAGCAGATGGTCTAGAAAATAGGAAGCTACCATCTTTTCTAAAAGAATCTTAGCTCTTATTGTGAAGGAAATGGACATAGTTGTTATCCAAATAAACACTCCAGTGCATGTTAGTACAGCTTGAGCCTGGAGGATAAAACATTATTTTGAAATTTGTTATCATATACATTAATAAGTATTTGTCTATGGCCCAAACATAAGAAAAATAAAATTTTTTTGATTTGTAATACACATTCTAATCATATTATTTTGGATAATTCTTAAAATTTGAAGCATCTAAGTCTTGTTCTGGTTATCCTCATAAATTTGGCCTTTATCTTACTTCAATGCTTTATTTAAATTATAAAATAAAGTATGCATATAGTATAAAAAAGTGCCAACAAAACAGAAGTTTATAAAAATAAAAGCCAAAAAGTCTTCCTGTCTTGACTTTTCCACTTTTAATGCACTCCTTAGAGACAATTGTCTTTAAATCTTTCCAGGGACTCCTTGGTGGTTAAGTCAATCATTTAAAATAATGTACTAATTTGTAATTTTTAAAAAACTTATCTTTCTGTAGTGTTATGGACTGAATGTTTGTTTCCTCCCAAAATTTATATGTTGAGGCTCTAATCTGTAATGTGATGGTATTTGGAGGTGGGGCCTTTGGAATGTTATCAGGTTTAGATGATGTCATGAGGATGGAGTCCCCATGATGGGATTAGTGCCCTTATAAGAAGAGAAAGAGACACAGCTTCTTCCCTCTCTCTGTCAAGTGAGGGTACATTGAGAAGGTGGCCATCTGAAAGTCAGAAATAAGGCACTCACCAAGAACTGAGTCTGCTGCTACCTTGATATTTAACTCAGCCTCTATAACTGTGAGAAAGAATTATGTGGTATTTAAACCACCCAGTGTATGATATTTTGTTATAGTGACTTGAGCTAAACTATAAAGTTTCTGCTGATTTCCTGATATGAAATATTTGAAACTTTACAGTTACAATTCTGATATATTCTCTCTGCTTCTTGAGGTTGATTTTGTTAATGATATTATTGTTTTAACAATTTAAATTAACATACTTAGCTCTCTATTTCTTGATCCTAAACGTTGGACAGTCCTGCTAGGTAATATAAGGATGTTGTTTTATAAACTTATAGCCCTGTATTATGCCTCCCTGACATTGTTTCTCTCCTCTTCTTCCTTCTCCTACCTCCAGGCTTAACATTTCACGACTTGTGTATTTTACCTTTTGTTCTATGATTATAATTAAATTCTTCAATGCTTTGCCCATAAGTTGATATTATACTTTGAAAATTTTATCAATATAGTTTATAACATTTTGATTAATATTATTTACTTCAGAATCAAAGTGGAAAATAGAATGTCTGATTCTAAGAGAATGTGTCAAATATGTATTCTTTATTCTTACATTCCATCAGTTACTCAAAGTAAAACTTAATCTTTGTTTAAAATTTGACTTGTCTTTCAAGCTTTTTGTCTAGTTTCTAATAGTCGTGGAATTGTAGTTGATAGAGAACATATGCCTTCATCTTATTACCACGTACATGGAATGGAGTCTGTGTTCTTCTCGAAGGCATTCTTTGCACATACTGACTGCTATTCTTTGATTATTTACTGTTGTTTTTTATTTCACTCCCAAAGTCATCTATTGTTTCTGAGCTACCATGATTTTTTTTTCTTGGATTCCTCTCTCAGTTTGCTGGAATAGATTTTCAAGCTTTTTAGTTTTGTTTTTTGCTTTGTTTTGTTTAAAGAAGAGGTGGAAAGTAATTTCCAGAATTCTTCCATGTCATCCTTAATCGATACTTTTTAATCCTCTACTTGAAATGTTAATGATGAGAAAGGATTTTGATGCCATTTTGATCCTTATTCCTTTGTAGACGACATGCTTTTCTTTTGGGGAAGATTTAGGGTATACTCCCAGTGGAATGTGGAAATCTCATCAAAATGTGTATACTTGAAACTTTTTTCATTGGTTCCAAAGACTGGAGATAAATTTTCTTCAATTTTTAAAAAAAATTCTCCCTCCATTGTCTTTATTCTCTTATCTTTGTACAATTTTTAGATTCGGTTTGGACATTGTTGAATCTATCTTCCATATCACTTAATGTTCTTTTAATATTTCCCATCTCTATCTTTTTGGACTATGTTCTTGGGGTTTTCTTTGAATTTATTTTATATATTATTAACATGTCCTGTATGTGTGTCCATTCTGTTATTTAGTCTCTCTAGTCAACATTCTATTTTGTAATCATTTTATTGATTTCCAAGATCCCTTTCTTGCTATTTAATTGATCCTTTTTTTTTTTTTATAGTTGCTTGTCTTGTTATGGATGACTTTTTCCTCAAATTTCTCAGAGGACAATAAACAATGTTTTTTTAAAAATTAGAAGGTACATTGTTTCTGTGTCCTCTGGGTCAGTGTTTTTATTCTCTATTTTGATCTTTCTCTTTGAAGTTGTGAATTTTCTTCAAACACCAAGTGAACTTTGATTAGCTATTCATCTTTACCAATGAAGAACTGCATTGATTTGTGTAGATAGGTGGCCTGCATTTCTTTTACAGTTGTGGAGCTGTTGTCCCAAAAGTCTTATGCTTTGAAAGGGAAGGCTGATTCTATACAAGGATAAAGGCCCTGTCCTTGTACACATTTCCCTTTAGGATATGTGGACAGGACGTATATAGGCAGGCCTAGGGCTACCACTGTTACTAAGCTAAAGAACATTTTATTTTGAGATTTTATTGGTTAGAATTCTTAGGTACAGAACAAAGAATCTACTCCAGTTAGTTTAATCAAGGAGGGATTTATTGAAACATTAAATAATTCATTCAGTTGTTGAGAGAGTTGGAGAATCAGTTTCTAGAAGAAACTGCTGTTGGAAAAAAAATAAATGAACAAAAAAACGTTTTCCAGAAACTCATTGAAGAACTGGCCTAATTAGGGAGCTACTGGGCCATAGAGCACTGTCCCTGTGCTGCCACTTCATCAGCTGGACAGATGCCCTGTCTGCTGGCTACTTCATGTAGCCAAATCAAACTCTTGTATAGATACAGCTGACTGGGGGAGCTAGTCATATGTCTACATTCTGGTTGCAACAGAGGGTAGGAAATAAGGGCTTTAAAAAGTATACCTCAGGAAACAGTATTCACAATGTGGTGGATCATCAAAAGCAGAGTGAGTACTCAGAAAGCAGTCTTAAATGTCCTAGATCCTCCATGTGGGGAAACACACTTGAGTTTATTTCTATCTCCTGGTCCAATAGCCTTTCCTTTTTCACCCCACTGATCCCATGGCATTGTACTTGTTTAATATCTTTCTCTTGTCCTAAAATACACACTAACAGACTCTTTACAAATAAATCTTTCTTATTAGAGATCCCTACCTGAGGCTCAAGATGGGATTCATTGCTGTAGCCAACTGAACAGAATATGAAATTGAAGGGGCTGCCCAGCCCCACCTGTGCACAGCATGCCCTTTAACTAATTATCCTAATTCCCACCCCCAGTTTACTTGTACTCCTGTACCTGCTGGGCCTTTGGGGGGCTCCACAGGAAGCACTACACCCACCTCCATTGCAACCTCTTCTATTTCCTCTGATCTGACCTATGCATCAGTAAGACCCATCTAACTATTATCTTACAGAGATTTGTCAAAATTTCTTGTTTGCTGATTTCATTCTTCCGTTTTTATGTTATTGTGGATACATTTTACATATCTTTATTATTTTATTGGAACTTTGGAAGGAATTGGAGTTAAATGGAAGTATTGAGTTATCTATTTTGTTACAAAGTTTAGTCCATGTTTTAGAAAAAGGAAAAACAAACAAAACCTCATAACTAGTTACCCTCTCTGCCCTCTACCCCATGTTTCCCTCTACATTGCCTATCAGGGATTGGTAAACACTCTCTATAAAGGGTCAAAAGCAAGTGTTTCAGGCTCTGTTGGCACTATGGGCTCTGTTGCAACTGCTCAAATCTGCTGTTATAGGGCAAAAGCCACCACAGCAATACATGAAGAAATAGGCATGGCTATATTCCAATGAAACTTGACTTACAAGGATAAATGACAGGCTGGGTTTGGCCAGCAGACCATAGTTTGTTCACCCTGGTTCACATGGAGGATCCTGAGGGTTGCATTTGTCTTTCATAATCATTCATGTGATTAACTCAATGCTTGAACTTTCAGTTTCTCATCATCCATAGATGGTAAAGATACGTTAATTGGGAAAATGTAGGTTTGACAACACATCATGCTATCCATTAACAACTTTGTTTTACTATTTCCTTGCACCAATGAATGAATTTCCAGCAGGCCTTTTTGTGACTTTGCTCTTCATAACATGAAAGCAGAATTTAAAGAGGGATTTTCTGGTTTATATCGCCCTGATAACAGAAATAATTTTCAGAATTAGCAAGTTTACATGTAAAGGAGAAGAAAGGTAAAATCTCCAAACTTAACTTAGAGAACCAGAGTAGTGATGTTGCATCCATACCTGGTAAGTCAGTCGATGAGGAGAGCACAACATTTTCATCTGAGTTTTCACTTAAATGGAAACCTTGTTAAAATTTGGAGGCAGGAAAAAGGCATAAATGTGGAGAGCAGGTATAATCTAAAGTATTTTGAAGTTTAAATGGATCAGAAAATTGCTGAAAACATATTTCCCCACACATTTACTAAGGTGGATTTGTGATGGAAGCAGATTCTATTTCCCTCTTTCATTTAATCCATGCAATGCTTCAACACCAATCAAAATCCCTTTAACTCAGATGTCCAGCTTGACATTTGTCTATGCAAACTAGGGAGAGAAAATTGAGCTCTGAAGTTGTCTTGGAGAGAGCAGTGTACCAGACGGGGAGAGTGTTAATCCTCCAAGTGCAGGAAATGTCCACCTTCTGTGGGTCTGATTCTGCACGCTTCCCCTGTCGCTTCTACTGCAATTGACATCTGCTCTCTTTGGTGCTGCCTTTGAATGAGGGGGTCTGTTCTCATCCCTTCCACTGGGGCACCACCCCAGCTTTGCAGCCAGCACTCCTCTTTCAAACATCCCTAATAACTTCCCAACTGGTAGCTCCAATGGTCTGGATTCATCTTTTTTTGATGGCCATGTGGCGTGTGACATTTTCCTTTACAAACTCAAATCTTTGATTCCTAAGTGCTTCTGTTTCTTGTTTTCTTCCTAAATCTTTCTTTCCTCACTTTGTAATTCAGAAGACTTTCTCTACTGTTCCCATTCTTTTAATAAAAGAGTTTTTGCCACAGTGCAATGCCATTGAGAGACTATTGTCTCTCAGTAGGGTTAGGGTTAGGGTTGCCTAGTGATTCCAAGCATAGGTACTTGAGCTGGATGGCATGGATTCAAATCCCAGCTCAGCCACTTACTAGCTGTATGACCTTGGGCAGGTCCCTTAACCCCTATATGCCTCAGTTTCTTCACCTTTCAAATGGGGCTAATAATAGTATTGACCTCATTGGATATATGAAGATTTACTGAGTACAAGTGTGTAAAACAGATTTGCTCAAACTATAACCTGCATACAGCTCAAAGAAGAATCTTGATAAAAGGAAGATTCTGATTCAGTAGTTCAGGGGTGGGGCCTGAGAGTCTGTATTTCTGACACGTTTCCAGGTGACATGGGTGCACCTGGTCTTACTACATATATGAGGAATAAGGAGGAAAAGGGCTTAAAACCAAGTCGGGCACATGGAAGTGCTGGCACCCTTGCCATCAAAATCACATTCCTCTTTTACTTGACACGTTCTCTTCTTGATCTCATGCATTTCATTAGCAACCTCCTGGAAGAATGAAAGCTTGACAAGTGCAGAGATCTTATTTGTCTTATTCTATCTAGGTGTTCAATAAATATTTGTTGGAAAAAAAGGAAGAGAAGGAGGGAGGAAGGGAAGGAAGTAGGGTAGAGTAATATCCTACATGAATAACTCTCAGTTTTTGTCACCAGATCTGACTTCTCTTCACAGTTCTCCTGACTCTGCTGAATGTCTCTATCTGGAAGTCCTCTGGGCAACCCATATTCAACCCCTACAAAACAGACCCCACGTCTGCTCCAGTCTTCCCTTTCCTTCCCTCTTTCCTCCATATCTGTGACTCTCTTCTATTTTGTTTCTCTCCCCTCCCACATTTTTTCTGTTTTTGTTTTGTGATTGCCATTTTCTCTAAAAGGAAAGGCCTAAACCCATCTCCACCTGTCATGATGGCATATACCCTTCATCTCACATGCCACCACCCCTATGGAGCCATGTAGTAGGCGCCAACAACACTGCAGATGGCTCCTCTCTTATAGCCCGAGTCTAACTGATTGTTTTGTAGGCTATTCGTGCTTCCCCATTTCAGTCCTGCAGGTTCTGCATTTATGAGTCTTGACATATCCCGGTACCATCTCTATGATTATCACTTTTGTCAAAAATATATATGCACGTAAGTTTAAAGAGAAAAAAGGGCTAAAAGTCTGTAGATAATCCCTAAAATTGAAAACGAGAAGTGGCAGTAGGAACAGAAGAATCCTTTCTTGAACAGACATGCATACTTCCTATTCCTTGGAGGCAACAACTCTCAACTCCTTCAGTGGGTTCTTTGTTTTTACCTCAACTTCACTCAGTGACACACTTATATTGCTGTTCCTTTTTTTAATTTTTAGCATTCTGTATAAACTCTTCAGTTTGGAAAGTGAAGATTAATTCCCTTACCCATCCTACCTCTGTCAGACAGGGCCACTTCCCATCTCTCCAGTGTAGACAGCTCATGATTTGGATTAGATGTCAACTTAGTATTTGTATTGTTTTGACAGCTGAGCCTATACTTCCTTCCTTTTGTGTACAATCATTTACTTTTCCCAGAGTTAATAATTGTGGTTTTTTCCTCCTACTTGCTTAATAACTTATGTACCACTAACTCAGCTCCCCAAAGCCACCCAGTTAGGAGCTATCTTCTCAGTGTATTGGGCTCTATATTAATTTCATCTTGATTAAGACATCTCTCCCAGAGTCTTTCTACTGCTTCATTCTATATGGCTTGCTCTTTACTGAAAGCTATTATCATGGGCTCCCCATTACCATCATTTTGAGAATTTCCTTTATGTTTCTCTAGTGATGAATCTCCTGTTTCTAGGATCCTGGGTCTTTCCCATTTTTAATTTACTTCCTTGTTTTTAAGAAATACAACTTTCATCATCTTTGAGGCAAAGAGCACATGTGAGGTAAATTTTTTGCAGTAATGCATATCTGAAATTATTTTTTTTCTATATCATACTTGATTGATAATTTGGTTGAATATAAAATTCTAGGTTGCAAATAATGTATCTTGGAATTTTGAAGGCATTACTCCATTGTATTCTGGCTTCTGTGCTTCAATTTAAAAATCTGATGCTGTTTTGATTCTTGATCACTTACATGCTAACTTTTTTTCTTGATTTTAGGATTTTGATTTTTTTCACATTGTCACAGGTGTGCTCTGAAAAATTGGTGCCCCTTTAAATCTGGAATTCTAAGTTACTCATTTCTGAAAATATTTTTGTATTTTTTGGTTGATATTTTCTTCCCATTCTGCTTAAATTCAGTTTTTCTTTTTGGAACTAATGTTATTCAGATGTTCAATCTTCTGGATTCATTCTCTAAACGTTTTATATTTTTCTTTCATATTTTCCTTTTTCCATCTTCTATATTCTGGGAGATATCCTTATCTTTTTCTTCCACCTTTTCTTTGAGGTTTTAATTTCTGTTAGCAAATCTTTTAGTTTTTAAAAGTTCATTTTTGTACTTTGTTCTTTTTATATCATTCAGTTCTTGATTCATGAAAAACTATTCACTATTCACTATCTAAAAAAATGTTAACAATATTTGTGAAATTTTCTTCTCATGCATCATTTCTGCTTCCCCCAAATTCCTTGTTTTCCTGTGTATTTTAGTTTCTGTTTTGCACATTAGTGTTGTTTTTTGTCCCCCCTCCCCCCCCAAATATCTGGCTATCCTTCCTTATCTGCTCAAACTAAGGAGTACGGTACCAGGGATGGTTGGAAATTCTTATGTGCAAATTATAATTTTCAAACGTGGGTAGGCTGGGCTATTTTATTAGGGCATCCCCAAGATCATTACCAGTTTGGTTAGAATCACTAAAGAAGAATCTTGCAGTCTTTTGTAATCTCAGCATTCATATGTAAACTTCTATTTGTTTCCAGAGTATCTCTGCTGTTAGCTCTGCCTCACTGCTCATAGACATATTTATTTACTCTTTTGGGACCCAGATACTCCAGTCTTTTGCAGGGTGGGGCAGTTGCCTGGCTATGCAAAGTGTAAGAAAGAATCTGGGCATCAAAGTTCTTCTTGAGCAAAATTACAGAACGTTCTTCAGTTTTTTTTCCTACTGTCACTCCCTCTTATAGAAGTTTCCATACAGCCCACTCCTAACTTGTGGGAGTTCTGTAGTGAAAAGGGGTGTGTTTTCTAGCTTCCTTCAGCTTTCCCAGGACCAGGTAAGCAAGCTTCCCCTACCTAGTTCTTCTGATTTCAAACTATCAAATTACATTGCTGTTGTCCCCTCTTCACTTTCTTTTGTCCTTGTTGGTTTGTTCTTTTAAAACATTTGCCATCATTTTATTGGAGTTTTGGGAAAAAGTGTATCTAAATGAACTTGTCTAATCCTTCCCCAAGGCATTTTTTAAAAAACTTACATATCCGCTTTCATTTTATCTTAAGCAATATTTGTGAAATAATGTTTTTTCTGTGTATCTATGTTTTCCTTACGCACAGAAAATAAGCACACAACATATTTTTAATTGTGCATATAAAGCCCAAGATTATTTTGTGAATTTCTAATTTTAAGCATAACATATTTTGAGAAGTACTATGCAGTATTGCACAGCATGGAGTTGACATTCCTTAGACATTTGTTTATTTGAAGAATTAATGGTCCCTGAGCATACTTTAGAATAACTGTTTTTAATAGCATATTTTACGCAATATGTTCTAATGTGACTTGTATGTGTGTGTGTGTGTTTAGCAGCTGATCATTCAGCCACTTAATGGAAGCAGCCCTACAGACTGTGTACCCCCAGGAACAATTCTCCACTGCTGAGTTACCATATCACTCAGCAGGGTCGAGTCCCTGGCAGTGGCATAAGTATCATCATTATTTTCCAGAATATTACCATCTGCTCATTTGATCCATTAACCTCCTATTGTACCTCATAAAAGAAACGTCCGGTTATAGAGACAGAAACACTGTGGAGCTAAGCAGAGGAAAATATGTTCGATACACACTTTGATTTGGGAACAGGGGTTAATGCTTCTCTTATTTTCTTTCTCTTTCCTAAATAGTCCGTTAACTTTCCTGAAGGGAGATTGTAGCTTATCCAGATAAATGAAATGGTCCTGGTCCTGTTTATGTATTTATTGCTGGTAACAGGTTAAGATAAATCAATTATCATTCAAATTAGTTACTTCTTTGTGTCCACCAAGAGTAGAAAAAATAAACAAGCTCATAGCTGGTTAAATTCATGTAATTTCTCTTCCCACACAGGTAAGTTGGCTCTTTAGCCCATTGTTGTAACACCTTGAAATGATGTAATTTTTTAAATTGGTCATATTGACATTTACATGAGGTTATAGAGTCTGAAAAATTATGTGACTTGGTGGTTTACCTGAATTATTTATGCAGGTACTCATCACTTTATGATAATAGTAATACTCAGAGTATATGCTATTTTGCAGACTTTGTCTTGAGAACTATGTGTGTCAACTCATTTAATCTTCACAATGACCTTTTGAAATTGATATTATTCCACTTAACTAATACTAGATGAAGCACTCAGAGAATTAAATAACTTTCCTAGAGTTGCACAACTAGTAAGTGGTAGGTTGAGGTCTGAAACCACACCCCCTGGCTTTAGAGTCAGCATCACAGTGCAGACCTCCTTAATTTCAAGATAACATAGGTCTCTCTTGACTGTAGTAGGTGAACATCCTTGATTGAAGAGTGAACAAAAATCTTTTCTTTTCCTGACTTGAGGTTATGCTTATGATACAGGTTGGACAGGGGTCAAGGGTCCACAAAAGATAGTTGATATAAGCCCATTGCTTTCCCTAGATTAAATAATGACTTCTCTTAGATTATTTGATTTTAATCTTGTTTAAGGCTGCCCTAAAATTAAAATAATGTGAATTCAGTAGACTTCTAAACTAAGGAAATCGTATTAAATTAACAAATAAAAATTCAAATGATGTGAATTCTGGTCTCTTAAATTTTTGAAATCTTTTAGATACCAAACAAAATAAAAACAAAACCTGTTACATGTAAAGTAGTCATTATTTTAGTTTTAAGAAGGTTAAAAATGGAGCTCTGAAATTGATAAAGAGTAGTTAACAAAAAACCTACTGCTGACATCATACTTAATGGTGAGAAACTAGAAGCTTTCCCACTAAGATCAGTTACAAGGCAAGGATGTTTCCTGTCACCACTCCTTTTCAATATTGTCCTGGAAGTCCTGGCTAATTAAATAAGACAAGTAAAGGAAATAAAAGGTGTATACATTGGAAAGGGAAAAAAAAAAAATAAATAAATAAAATAATAAAACTGCCTTTGTTCATAGATGACATTATCATCTATGTAGAAAGTCTGGAAGAATGAACAATAACAATAAAAACTCCTGGAACCAATAAGCAGTGATAGCAAGGTTGCAGGGTACAAGGTTAATGTAAAAAAGTCAGTCACTTTCCTGTATACCACCAATGAACAAACGCAACTTGAAATTAAAAACACATTACCATTTACATTAGCACCCCTCAAATGAGTATAAATCTAACAAAATATGTACAAGACCTACATAAAGAAAATTACAAAAGTCTAATGAAAGAAATCGAAGAACTAAATAAATGGAGAGATATTCCAACTTCATGGATGGAAATACTCACTATTGGGGCTTCCCTGGTGGCGTAGTGGTTAAGAATCTGCCTGCCAATGCATGGGACATGGGTTCAGGCCCTGGTCTGGGAGGATCCCACCTGCTGCAGAGCAACTAAGCCTGTGCACCACAACTACTGAGCCTGTGCTCTGGAGCCCGTGAGCCATAACTACTGAGCCTATGTGCAACAACTAGTGAAGCTCGAGCACCTAGAGCCCATGCTCCGCAACAGGAGAAGCCACCACAATGAGAAGCCTGCGCACCACAACGAAGAGTAGCCCCCACTCGCCACAACTAGAGAAAGCCCGTGTGCATCAGCAAACACCCAATGCAGCCAAAAATAAATAAATAAAAAAATAAAATAAATTTATTAAAAAAAAAATACTATTGTCAAGATGTCAGTTCTTTCGAACTTGTCTGTAGAGTCAATGCAATCCCAATAAAAATTACAGCAAGTTCATTTGTGGATATCAACAAACTGATTATAAAGTTTATATGGAGGCAAAAGGCCCAGAGCAGCCAACCCAATATTGAATGTGAACAAAGTTGGAGGGCTGATGCTATCCGACTTCAAGACTTACTATAAGGCTACAGTAACCCAGACAGTGTGGTTTTGGTGAAAGAATAGACAAGTAGATCAGTGGAAAAAAATAGAGAGCCCAGAAATAAGCCTGCATAAATGTCAACTGATCTTTAGCAAAGGTAATATAGTGGAAGAAAGGTAGACTTTTCAACAAATGGTCCTGGAAAAACTGGACATCCTGATTCAAAACAATGGATTTAGACACGGACCTTATACCCTTCACAAAAACTAACTCAAAAGTGGATCATTGACCTAAATATAAAATGCGAAACCATAAAACTCCTAGAAGATAATAGAGGAGAAAACCTGGATGACCTTGCTTATGGCAATGACTTTTGAGATACAACACCAAAGGCAAAAATCTATGAAAGAAAGAATTGATAAGGCAAAAATCTATGAAAGGCAAAAAGGCAAAAATCTATGAAAGAAAGGCAAAAATCTATGAAAGAAAGAATTGATAAGCTGGATTTTATTAAAATTAAAAACTTCTGCTCTGTGAAAGACACTGTCAAGAGAATGAGAAGACAGGCCAGGGGCTGGGAGAAAATATTTGCAAAAGACATATCTGATAAAGGACTATTATCGAAAATATACACAGAACTCTTAAAACTCAACAATAAGGAAACAACCAAAGCAATTAGACCAAAGGCCTTAATAGACGCCTCACCAAAGAATATACACAACTGACAATACGCATATGAAAAGATGTTCCACATCATATGTCATCAGGCAAATGAAAATTAAAATAACAATGAGATATCGCTGTGTACCACTAGATGGGCAAAATCCAGAACACTGGATCGAAATGCTGGTGTGAACTCTCATTCTTTGTTGGTGGAATGCAAAATAGTACAGGCACTTGAAAGACAGTTTGGAAGTTCCTTACAAAACAAAACATATTCTTACCGTAAGATCTAGCAATTGTAGTCCGTGGTGTTTACCCAAATGAGTTGAAAAATTATATACACATGAAAACCTGCTCATCGACATTTATAGCAGCTTTGTTCAAATTGTCAAAACTTGGAAGCAACCATGATGCCCTTCAGTAAGTGAATGGATAAATAAACTTTGGTACATACAAACAATGGAATATTGTTCAGTGATAAAAAGCAATGAGCTATCAAGGCGTGAAAAGACAAGGAAGAACCTTAAATGCATATTACTATGTGAAAGAAGTCAATCTGAAAAGGCAGCTTACTATATGATTATAACTACTCGACATTCTGGAAAAGGCAAAACTATGAAGATGGTAAAAAGTTTGATGGTTGCTGGAGGTTGGGGGTGGGAGTGGGATGAATAAGTAGAGCACAGAAGATTTTTAGGACAGTGAAAATACTCTTTCTGATACCATAATGATGGATACATGTCATTATACATTTGTCCAAACCCATAGAATGTATACAACACCAAGAGTGAGCCATAGGGTAAAATATGGATTTGGAGTTATTATGATTTGTTGATGTGGGTTCATCAATTGTAACAAATATACCACTCTGGTGGGGGTGTGGATAATGGGGGAGGCTATATATGTGTGGAGGTGGGGGGCGTAGGGGAAATCTCTCTACCTTCCCCTCAGTTTTGATATGAATCTAATACTGGTCTAAAAAAAATCGTCTTATAAAAAAATGAAGCTTTATGTTCAGTTCTCATAATTTAATTTCACATTGTTAAATTTATTGTCTAAGTGGTTTAAATCCATAGCTGTTTCCAAATGTATCAGCCTAGTTGAAAATATTACTGCATCAATAAAAATTGAGAAAGTCATTGACCCTCCCTGATTCCCCTTTGAGAGGTAAAGTCTTCAGCAGAAAATAAAAAGCAATTAAAAAATAAAATTGATGCATTCCTTTCCATCCACCTCCACTTCTGTGAGAATTTTTTAAAAAACATTTTATTTTCTACACTTTTGTAAGTTCATAACCACCTTGTTCCGAAAACTGTCCCTGTTGTCTGGGTTAAATTAGTTCTATTATTTGATAGTTAGTTGATGAGGTAGTCTTCTTTTTATTCTTGACAAAGGACTTTTTCCACATCTTTATTTGGCCTCAGAGATGAAACGATTCTCATAGAAAATTAAAAATTTGGGGTTTGAGTAGGAAGCTCAAATGGCTTGATGTGAATATTTGGATGACTCAACATAGAAATGCTGAAATCATCTAGTCTTCCAATTTTCTAGAAAAATGCATGAGTTTTAGGTTCATTCAATAAAGAATGAAAGAAGGAAAAATCATATGAGCTTTTCCCTTAGAGTTAAATATTACCTTTATAAGGAGAGTTCATCCAAAAATTTATAAGAAAATAACAAAATATTTAAAGAATATGGTAAATATTTACACACAGACTAATAACGTGGATAAATGTATGCATATGAAATATAGACATACAGATATGTGTATACATATATTTAAAGGTATAAATAATATTTAGGTCCACATTATAGTAGACTTGACTTTACTAAATATAGACTATATCTAATGAATCTGTTTCTCGAAAATAGTAAGTCACTGCTCTTCAAGTTTTTCTCTTCATCTAAACCTATCTGTTTGATACAGGAAGACCAGATTAATGTTGAACATGAGGGAAATTATGCTTAACACTAAGATAACTTACTCTTACACTATTTCAGACCAAAGTGACCATGAAAGATGCTTACTAAAGTACACTAGAGGTTTTCAAAGGTATAAGGAAGCTCTATCAGTGAGCATCCACAGGACCTCTGCAGGTGTTTTCAAACAAAAGAAAATTAATACAGGTAATGGTTACAAAAGAGGGAGAAGGGCAAAAGAGCAAAGACCTGAAGGAGTTCATTACTATATCAACTGCGAATCACCCTTATTTGTGGAAGAGAAAAAGGAAAATGTTGTCCCCCAGAATCCATGTACTGCTGAGGCTGCTGTTGCTAACACAAAAGCCATTGCTCCTAACATTTTGCAAGAAGGCTGCACTCCCACTGCATTGCCAGTGTTTGCATATACTGATTCAAATTTTGTTTCCTAATTGTTTATTGCTGGTGTAGAGAAATGCAAGAAGAGTTGCTGATTTTTCAGTCTGTTCAGTTTTTTACTTGTTAGAATGGAGAGGTGACTTCTAAGTTCCTTACGTGTGGAACTGGAAACTGGACATCTAAGATGCTCATTTTCCTTTAAATTTTTATTGTGGATTTTTATTTCAAGATGAAAATGTGTTTTTCCAGAAAGGAATTTTGTTTGTTTCTGTCATTTGCCTGGGAGCACTGAAAGTGTCTGGCCAATTAATTTTTATGAATAAGGGTATGCCCATTAGGTTCCTAAGTTTACTATCTCCAATTAGACCTCTCGCCAGAGAAAGCCCTAGATTTTGTCTTCTGAAGATGCTCAAATTTTTTCTTAAGATACAAGCAGGCTGTCTTAGCTCAGGCTGCTATAACAAAAATACCATAAACCAGGTGACTTAAAAAAAGAGAAATTTGGGCTTCCCTGGTGGTGCAGTGGTTGAGAGTCCGCCTGCCGATGCAGGGGACATGGGTTCGTGCCCCGGTCCAGGAAGATCCCACATGCCGTGGAGCGGCTGGGCCATGAGCCATGGCCGCTGAGCCTGCGCATCTGGAGCCTGTGTGCTCCGCAACGAGAGAGGCCACAACAGTGAGAGGCCCGCATACCGCAAAAAGAAAAAAAAAAAAAAAAAAGCGCTAAAAAAAAAAAGAGAAATTTATTCCTTACAGTTCTGGAGGCTGGGAAGACAAGATCAAGGTCCTGACTGATTAAGTTCCCAATCAGAGCCCTCTGCGTGGTCTGCAGATGGACACCTTCTCACCACCTCCTCACAGGACAGAGGTATCATCTCTCTCCTGTCACTGCTTACAAGGGCACTAATCCCATTCATGAGGGCTCCACTCTTATGACCTAATTACCTCCCAGAGGCTGACCTCCATTAAGGATTAGGGGTTAGGGTTTCAGTATATGAATTCAGGGGGTGGGTGGCACAAATATTCAGTCCATGGTGCCAGGTTAAGCTCTGCTTCTGGCCTCAGTAATATTACTTACTTTATTAGCAGAAGATTGATGCCTTCAAGGGCATTAACAACATGAGATCAAATATCTTTAATTGCTTTCACTGGAATATTCTTTGTACCCTAATGTTGGGAGATGGAGTGCAATAGCAATAAAGTAAAATAATTGTTCATAACAATTAAAGTTAGGAAGTAAGCTACATTTCAATCAGGAGACAAACGGGGACATCCACACTAATGGGGCACAGGACACTCAACACCTTTCAAACAGATCTATCTGTGTGTACTGAAGTGTAAATTCCTTTATGTTTTTTGAGACAAAAGCAGTTTACAGAGTAACATGAGAGAGAGAATACATACAGATATATACACAATGTAAGTACTTTAAATACTTCTGCAAGGCTACGTTCAAACTGTCACCAGCAGTTATTCGGGCAGAAGACAGTGTGGTCAGTAGAGGTACAGGGAGGTGAAAAGGAAATTTTACTCTTTAACCTGCAGCTTTTTGAAATGTTTACATTTTTAGGGAGCATATTACATTTTTTTAATGAAATTTTCAAGAATCTTGAGAGAAGACAACCTAATCACTAGTATATTCTTTGTATGTACAAACTTAGTCCTCTAAATATAATAGAGTTTATTTTGTGATACTTATTGATATCTTTATTACTTAATAAAATATTTTGCCGAAGCAAAAAGATATCATAAAAATAAATTTTATAATTTAAAATCTAAACAAAAGGAAACTATTAAATCAAAATAATACTTCTTTGATATAATTTTCTTTTGAGATCTAGTCTGCTCTTCACCTTGATTTGGCATTGTTTGAATCATCAGTACATTTTGTAATTTCCATCTTTTTAGCTGCTGGAGTTTATGTTCTATTAGAGCTAATTGTAGTAAATATTATATCCTAGATTTGTTCTTTAAAATAAGTTGAAATTAATTTTAATTTAGAGCCGGAACTTTCTTCCGTAGACACATGGGTAAGATTTGTTAAAAATAAATAACACATTTCAGAAAAAAAGATTATTCTTGTCCTACTAGTTTATGATAACTACTTTACAAATCTCAAAGACAGTTTTTTCAGTTGAATGTTTTAGTGATTTTACTTAAAGCAGTAATTGCTTCCATGATGATAGTGAGGAGAGTAAAATTTTTCTTTAATACCTTTTTTATTTTTCATTATATATTTTTCACCATTTGAATTACTGGCCTGGAAAGTAAATATGAGGAGCTGTTTACAGGTTTTTGCTTAATCTATTGTCGTGAAGATCCCAAACTAAATTAAAATATGTATATCAGAATGATAAAACTGTAGCCCCAGTATTTGGAAAATACATAGACAAAATTTTATTCGTAATTGGTTTTGTTTTCAGATGCAGTCACCTCTTTAATGTCTGCACCAAATACCAGTGAAAACTTTTGCTTGCATTATAGCCCTCTCATCACAATGGCTCCAATTTAAAGCATTGCCTACTGGAACTTTCTTTCACCAGTCAGTGATATTTGAAGCACGGTAAGGGGCTTGGCAGCTGTCAAGAAGGCACTCCAAGTAGAGAAAGGAGCATAAGTAAAGGCTTCAAGTTCTGAAACAGCAGCACATTTGTGGAAGGCAAGTAGCTCCAAATGCTACAAGTGAGGCTACTGTGTGTCTGGAGCCTAGGGTACAAGAAGCCGTAGAGTCATCACCTGAAGTGGACAGGAGTGTGGTCACATCACGTAGAAGCTTTAACACCACTGTGTGATTTACCAGGTGGGTTGACAGAGACAGGCAGATGAGTAGATGGATATGGGGATACACAGTAACCCTTGAACAACATGGGGTTCGATTCGCAGGTCCACTTATATGTAGATTTTTTTCAATAAATATACATCGGAACTGCGGATACAGAGGGCTGACTATGGAGTTTAGCATCCATGGGTTTTGGTATCCTTGGCAGGTCCTGGAACCAATCCCCTGCAGATACTGAGGGACGACTGTAGATTGAAAGACGTGACTATATGTTCTATATTACACAAATAAGATTATATATAATACTACACATATCAGCTTAAGAAAATATACTTCAATATATGATGTCTGCATTTCTACATTTAGCCACATTTATCAACTCCCTTTGCTTGTTAACTGTCTTACATCTCCACATTTGAAAATCTGAAATACTACAGCATTGTTTGCTGGAACAAAATGAAAGTCCCACAAAATGCCTATCAGTTCAGAAAACACTTGAATGAATTACTAATGAGGGTTTGGGTTATTCATTAGACACGTTCACTAACATTTATTAAGGAGAGCTGATAACACAGCTCCCAATTTAAATTCATCTTTCTGACCTCATCCTTCATTTACGCTTGCACATCCCCATTATGGTCCTGCAAAATTAATATGATGGACTGTATCATTAAGTGTTCATTATGTGTCACATATTATCAGTGATGTCAGAATTTAAAAGTGGTAGAGCTATTGCCCTTGAGATAGTTTAGAGGTTTTATACATATGAAAACCTCTGTGTTCTATGATCTACTTAGTACATATGTCAGAAGAGTATTGCTAATGGGCAAAGAAATGTATTAGAATCCTCTTTGGCCACATACTCTACTATGTGCTTTGGAATCTAAACACAGGATGGATTCCTAATGTAAGTTCATGATGAACAACTCACCAAAATGTGTCTTTTAAATTGCCCTGTTGTTCCAAATGGATGTTTTTCCTTCCATAAATTCTGTAAGATGTTGCTCAGGGATGGGTGTTTCTTTGTAGAAAGTTAAAAAGGAAGGAAATATCTCTTTCATAGCAACTTGGCAAAAAATGCAGCAAAACCTCCCCACCCTAAAACCCTTGCTTAATTCATTTTCATTGACTTTCCAATTCCAGGTTTTTCAACATTTTATAGGTCGAGGATGGGGGGAGAGAGTCTTTTCTTCCTTTCTTGCTTCTATTTTATGTGCCTTTCATAATGTATACTTATATTTTATTCAAGTCAATTATTCTTTATATTATTAATAATTACTGTTTTGATCACTTAGAAAAGCCACACTTGTTAAGACATCTAATTAAACTTAGAAGCTTTTGCACAGCAAAGGAAACCATAAACAAAACGAAAAGACAACCTACAGAATGGGAGAAATATTTGCAAATGATGCAACCGACAAGGGATTAATCTCTAAAATATAGCCCATACAGCTCAATATCAAAACAAACAAACAAACCAACAATCCAATGAAAAAATGGGCAGAAGATCTAAATAGACATTTCTCCAAAGAAGACATACAGATGGCCAACCAGCACATTAGAAGATGCTCAACATCGCTAATTATTAGAGAATGCAAATCAAGACTACAGTGAAGTATCACCTCACACAGGTCAGAATGGCCATCATCAAAATGTATGCAAACAATAAATGTTGGAGAGGGTGTGGAGAGAAGGGAACACTCCTACACTGTTGATGGGAATGTAAGTTGGTACAGCCACTATGGAGAACAGTATGGAGGTTCCTTAAAAATCCTGCAGTCCCACTCCTGGGCATATATCCAGAGAAAACCATACTTTGAAAGGGTACATGTACCCCAATGGTCATAGCAGCACTGTTTACAATAGCCAAGACATGGAAGCATCGACAGAGGAATGGATAAAGAAGGTGTGTGTGTAGATAGATAGATAGATAGACAGATAGATATCTAGATATATAGATACAATGGAATAGTACTCAGCCATAATAAAGAATGAAATAATGCCATTTGCAAGAATATAGATAGACCTAGAAATTATCATACTAAGTGAAGTAAGTCAGAGAAAGACAAATATATATGATATCACATATGTAGAATCTAAAAAAATGATACAAATGAACTTATTTACAAAACAGAAACAGACCCACAGACATAGACAACAAACTTATGGTTACTAAAGGGGAAAGGGGGGGAGGGATAAATTAGGAGTATGGGATTAACAGATACAATCCTATATATAAAATAGATAAACAATGAGGTCCTACTGTATAGCACAGGGAACTCTACTCAATATTCCGTAATAACCTATAAGGGAAAAGAATCCGAAAAAAAAATATATGTATAACTGAATCACTGCACACCTCAAACTAAATAATGTAAATCAACTATATTTCAGTTAAAAAAAGAAGACACCATTGTTGCTCTTTTTGTGTAGAGTAACAAAGCCTAGAAATCAAGGATTTGCTAACATTATATAAAGTATCTGGCAATACATTATTGTGTTATGATCTTTAATTTCATACATATATATTAGTGTATAGTGTATATTATACTACATATTAATATATAAGTAATGAGAATGTCAGAGAAGTGTGCTATCCTGAGTCATTTAATGTGGGGATTGCTGTGTTTTGTAGATTTTAGGGTGCATATTTTTATATCCTAACGTCTCTGAACCTGCACTGTGCCTCACAGCCCATGACATCCCTACAGCCTCTCTGGTCAGGCAGCCGTCTGGGCACCATGGTCACAGCCTGCTCCTGAGAAGATTTCGTTTGGTCCGTGGTGGCACATCTGGACACCTTCAGCTCTCAAATTTCATGCTACACACCCTTCATGGATTTCTAGAGGAGACTGTTGAGGACATGAAGACTGCTCGTTCCCTAAAACCTTCTAATAACACTGCCTGTTGAGATTTAGAGAGAGTCCACATCAAGAGTGGCAGAACTGGGGTCTGAAGCTTGGAAGAAAATCTCAGAGACCTAGAAGGACATCCTGTTAAGAAAAGCTGCATCACTAACTCTCTTGTTGGCCTGGAGAATATTTGTACAGGAAACATGGGTTGTGACATCTCTGAGTCAAAAAGTGATACAGAAAATTCAGACTCGGAATGTGATAGAATATTATGAGTCCTTTTATTTCACTTATATTTGGTTTTTTTTTTTTATTGGGGGTTTTGTGGGATCTTCCCTTAAAATGTCAATTCTGGCTGTGCATACTTCCTGTTCAGGTATAAAGATTAGAGAACATGGGACTGAAGGTAAAGTAACATGAAGTCCAGAATTGTTTCTTTTTACCTCCCTCAGACCGACATTTAATTTTTGGGCCCTGACATTTAATTGCAGGAGAAAACTCAACCAATGCAAAACCCATCATTTATGTGACTTTTATTTTAATCAGAATTTCATTATTTTATTTTTGCTCAATACTTATGTTTCATAAACTAAGAGACTTACCATAGACCATATTTGACTTAATAATCTTGTGAGCCTCTTTAACAATTTACACGAAATCCGTGGTCCTGTGAATGACCCTTTAATGTAGATCAATAGGTGATATCCAATATCTAAGTCTTATTACCTTACCATTTTATTTCCATAAACCTAATTTGTTATTTAAACCAGCACAAACACGTGTAATGGGAAATAACCCTTTTTGATGACAGCCTTGGTCTGATCACTTATTATATGCATTTTAAAATGCATTCCATCAGAACAGGGAAGAGAAAATGTAGATATCATGCCCTAATATAATGGTGTCTAATGCTTTCTTTGTTTAAAATGATTGATTCTGGTTTACTAGATTATCTGTTTCACTAGCTCATAAATGCAACAGCTGTCTGGGACCTAACAAATGCAATTTTTCTTTAAGATATTAAAAATCTGGGAGAGATCATTGCACTGTTTCCATTATCTAGATGATGATGAAGCACTTTGTACAAGCAGCTCTTAGCATTTATCTCACCATGGAGTTATTGACATACAAGTCTGTTGACTGAACCTAACCATGCACCTTTTGGCAGCAGGAATCTCTTGTTCTATCTTTAAATCCATAGTACCTAGTGTCCTGTCTAGCTCATGACCAATGATAAGTGCTCAATAAAGCATAGTGAGTGGGATGTCAGCTACGTGAGATTAAGGACCCAATTTGCCCTGCTCTTTCTTGCCCCATAGAAATGTAGTAAATATCTATTATTGAACTTTCTCCAAATTATGGGGACTTCTGAAGCAAACGACAACATACAAGAGGCAAAATTTTAGCTACATTAGTGCACCTGACTTTTGAGGAGCTGCCAAGTCACCCTTCCCACGGCAGACCTCCCTTCTGAGCCCCCTGTCTTTCTCAGCTGCAGACAGAGCTGGCAAACAGGAAGGAGACGTGTCACCTGGACCCTGCTCCCATCGACTCCAGGCCAGCTGCAGTCCTGGGACAATCAGGTTTCCAACTGCTCTGCCAAGGAGGTTCGTGTGACTTAAATGAATATTTATACACATGTCATTAAAAAGTCTCTCATTCAGTCTTTAATAATATTTTCTCTCTGACTGACTCCACTGTGAAGTTAGGATTCCAGAATATCTTCTATAAATGAAAAGCACTTTTTTGTTGGTTATTCACATCCTTGAGGCTGACTGCATATTTTCATGTCCTACAATTGCTGTTTAGAACCGTGTTTCTGGCTCCAGATTAATATGTCTGAAATTCTACCTAGAATGATGAGTCCAAGAGCTGAATATAAATTGTGTGTCCATGATATCAGAGACTCAGAGTTGAACACAGAGACATGACTCTCTCCACTTGGAACAGGATATTATTTTATAGAGGGTAAAGTTTATTTTTAAAACTTCAGCCCTTGACTCTGCACTCTTGTTCTTCTATAATTTGGCCTTGTTTATATCGGGTTCCTTGACCTACCCGCCACCTTTTGCACATGTTTTCTTCTCTCTTCAAGCCCTAAGATCTTTCTTTCATCCCTACAGCTCAACACTGTTAATTTTAAAATGATTTATAGTCCAAAGGTTTGGAGAGCTGATTATTTTAAGGAAGAAGGAGCTTGGAAAATTTAGTCATTTCTATGGAGCGCAGCTATGTAAGATTTAAAAAGTTTAGATTTTTTAAGAAAATGCCTTTTTTTTGGTAATCTCTGAGTGGCAATCTCCTGTCAATAGCATGACTAGAGTCAGTTATCCTAACACGTTTTTGGAGGTTATTGTTGGTGAAAAAGCATCCCCTCTTCTCAATGGATACCTCAGAGAATAACATACATTCTAAGAGCAGAATAAACAGGATTTATCTTAAGCAATAATAAAAGAGACAAGATTGAAACAAAAGGAAAAAATGAGAAAAATTCATTGACAGCTAAATTGCTCATTCTTTATTTCACTTTCCCTCCCTTTTCCTCTTTAAAGACTCAGAGAACTGTAGAAAAACACTCAAAGGTGAAATTTAGAAAGTCAAATCTAAAGAAACAGGAGGAGGTTTCCTGAGGCAAGATAAAAGGCAAATGAAGAAAAAAGATGGTGGCTGAAGAATGATGGAGCCATTAAAATTAAACACTCAGGCCAAGGAAGCAAGGAAAAGTCATTTAAGTTTTAAATACCTGTTGTACTAGTCAATGAAGTTGATATTTTACCTAGGTTTACTTCTCATGACGCCTTTATGACTGGACATTATTATGTCTATTTTCAAAGATGAGGAAACTTGTGCTCGGATAGTTAAGTTGCTCATCCAAGTTCTTACACCTTGTAAGTAGCATTAATGAGCTGAGAACTCAAGTGTGTTACTCCAAACACAAGAAGTTAAAGAGAGTTGGAGAATTCATAAAGAATTTGAGAGGTTGAACTACAAACAAGAAACATGAAGATAATGATGGCAATGATGATAGCAACTTCCACAATTAAGAGCTTGGAACAGAGAACAGAGGATGAAGGGACATGAGCTAGGGATTTGATTCCAAAAAAGACAAGCCAAATAAATGTGTCCTTTTATATACTTTACATTTCAGTATTTCCTACCATTGTTCTATAGTGGGAAAATTACACATTAAATTGAAGATGTGTCTACTTTCCAATATACTGACTTTGCAATCCCATCTGAGTGACGTATTGATTGGAAGGAGGAATTCTAGGACCCATGAGAGGGAGTAGTGAGGTGGGAAGCTCCATTCATAGGTGTTTGGGTGTTTGGGTGTTTGGGTGTCTGGATACAGAGCTTAACTCTGTATCACTTCAGCTCTTGGGGACTAAGATTCCTCATCTATAGTAGAGGCAGTGGGACAAAAATGACTTTAAAATTTTCTTTCTCCATTACTACTGTGTTTCTGTGATCTTTTATCAGTGGTATACCATCAAAAGCCTGGGATGATTATATCTGTCAGTGTGACTTGTTACTCTTTCCATTGTTCTTCCCTAATTTACCAAGATGTGAGACTTTTGTTGGTTTTCACTTCCTTACAGACTCTTCTTTCGGTCTTTAAACAATAGCTTGCATACAAGCTGTAGATTATTAATATGTGGCCTTAAATACTATTTAATCTCCATGTGCCTTTGTTTATTCATCTTCAAATGGGATAATACAGTGATATTATTTACCTCTTAGATTTAATAGATAATTGAGATAATTTAATAAGGTTCTCAATATACTACTTGGCACATGGTAAATTCTCAGTAAATGATAGGTCCTCTTTACTTTTCCAAACTAAATATTGATTACTTGCTTTTTAGAGCCTGGAGGCTGTCTCCCCAGAAATTAAATGTAGCATCACCTATTTCATTTTCGGGAAAAGTCATACTCCTTTCCATGGCTCCAAAAATTGGTGGCTCCAGAAATTGTGTTTCAAAATACCTCATTCCCTTTATACTAACTTGACCAAAAATTTTAATTTTATTTGTGTTCTGATTCAGCCATTGATCTAGGCAAATCTAGTGCTAGTTTAAACAAAGATTAATGATTCATTACTGACCAACCATAGGTAGTATTTTGTAATCATTTAGCCAAAAGTATACTACTGTAATAAAGTTAAATTGACAAAAGCACTAAAGTCACCCTATTAATATCCCTAACTGCTTCACTTTTGCTGATAACCATGAATCTGCTCCTTTAGTATTTTGTAAACTAAAAAAAAAATTATATATTTCCTGTACAAATCGTGTCTAACGACAAAAGAATATACTGAAAGTAATGTTCATAAGACTCACTCGTGGAGCTTGGTAACAGTTTTGATTTCTTGGTCCTACCCCATAAATTCTGATCCATGGGTGTGTAGTGTAGTTAATGAGCACCCTGGGGCACCAAGTCATACATTGGTTGCTATAACTTAGAGACCAATTTAGAACATTAATTTGGATTTCACACATAGCATCTACTCAGTAAATTCTCGAATGAATGAACAAAACAATCCGTGAACAGTGAATGTCTTTATCATCTTATGTGTGTACATAGTCTGTTGTCAGATTGTGACTTACAAATGTCCCTTTATACTGCTTGCAGATATGGAAAAAGAGATCTATTTGTTTGTAAGGGACCATGATGGATTCATGGCCCCTGTAGCTCACACTAACTGTTATAGACCTGGATTCCTGATGTATAGCACTTTCTCTTTCTGGTGCAACATTAAATCCATGACACTTAACTATTATCTCTACATTCAACAAAGCAGATATGAAATAATTCTTTTATCATAATATCAATTTCCCCTCCTCCCATTGTTTCCTCTTTCCAGTATTTTTGCGAGCAATTTTTGAGAATACTTGCTGCACCCTGGTCACCATTCCACACAATTTAATTATCACACTGCATTTTACTAGAGGGAATTTGTAACAAGAAAGGGATGAGTGAAACTTACATTTATTTGCATTATGTATCCCAAGCTCATAGAATTGGCTTTGAATGATATAATTATATTGTATTAATTTTCCTGTATCTTGGTGTCAATAGCTAATAATGAGTGGATATGTGTCAGTAATGAATTATTAGGACTATATATTAAAATGTGGGCTTCCCTGGTGGCGCAGCGGTTGAGAGTCCACCTGCCGATGCAGGGGACACAGGTTCGTGCCCCGGTCCAGGAAGATCCCACATGCCGCGGAGTGGCTGGGCCCGTGAGCCATGGCCTCTGAGCCTGTGCGTCCGGAGCCTGTGCTCCGCAACGGCAGAGGCCGCAACAGAGAGACCCGCGTACCGAAAAAAAAAAAAAAAATGTAACATGTTGAAAGGACAACCTCAAATTATGAAAGGTAGAAACTGGTTGAAAATAAAAAGAAGACCCAATCATTCCTATTACATATAAGCAAAAGCTCTCCTTTGAGTTCTCTTTTAGAAATGAATTCTTTTTCTTCTGATTCTAAGTAATAAATTTTTGTTGGAAAATTTGGGGGAAATTTTTAAATGCATAACAAAGTAACAGTACAATATCCACAATCTCATTGCTTAACTATAATAACAATGAATTTTTTGGTGTATAATATCTGTTATTCTCAGAAACTTAAATGTATTTGAAGCAAACACTTCGTATCTCTTTTTTCACTTACTATTCTATCTTTAACAATTTTTTCATTAAGGATAATTAGCGGCCTGATGGCTTTGAAAATAAACCCCAGGCTGGGTGTAATCACACCTCCTCACCACACAAGATTAGCTGATATGGGTGAAGCACTTGGAGTGCTTCTGAAGAAAGCAAAATACTGTCACTGTTAGTATGATTCTGTTAGAACCTCCCTCTTGAGATTCTCAACAGACTTGCTCTGTGCCCTTTTGCCTGCTTCTTGCATCGCTGCTTCCAGAACCAGGAACAAATTTCTCCGGATCAGATGGTCTTCCCTGCTGCTTCTTTGGAAGACATGTTAAAGTGAAGGTCCTGGAGCCCCAGGAGCAGGAAGAGACCAAGAGGAGGACGAGTCAATAAAAGGGGAGAAAGAGAAAAGAAAGAACGGTAACAGCATCTCAATTCACTCTTCCGATTAAGGCCTTTGCCAAAGCATAGCATTTGTTTAGAAGAGCAAATGAGGTGTAATTTGTTACCGAAAGCGGAGCTTGAAGTTCTCACTATAAATAGCATATAATAAGCAAAATGCTTGCTAGCTCAGAGAAAAAAAGGGACCCTAAAAAGAAAAAGAACACTGATGCGCAGAGCAGACAGTTATTATATAAATGGGAGGGGAAGAGACCTTCAGGATGGCGGAGGAGAAAGATGTGGAGATCACCTTCCTCTCCACAAAGGCATCAGAAATACATCTACATGTGGAACAACTCTTACAGAACACCTACTGAACGCTGGCAGAAGACCTCAGACCTCCCAAAAGGAAAGAAACTCCCCACGTACCTGGTAGGGCAAAAGAAAAAAGAAAAAACAGAGACAAAAGAATAGGGATGGGACCAGCACCTCTGGGAGAGAACCATGAAGGAGGAAGAGTTTCCACACACTAGGAAGCCCCTTCGTGGGTGGAGACTCCGGGTGGCAGAGAGGTGAAGCTTCGGAGCCACGGAGGAGAGCACAGCAACAGGGGTGCAGAGGGCAAAGCGGAGAGATTCCCGCACAGAGGCTCAGTGCTGACCAGCACTCACCAGCCCGAGAGGCTTGTCTGCTAGCCTGCTGGAACGGGTTGGGGCTGGGAGCTGAGGCTCCGGCTTTGGAGGTCAGAACCCAGGGAGAGGACTGGGGTTGGCTGCGTGAACACAGCCTGAAGGGGGCTAGTGCACGACAGCTAGAGCAGGGAGTCAAGGAAAAACTCTGGAACTGCCTAAGAGGCAAGAGACCATTGTTTCGGGCCGCAAGGAGAGGGGATTCAGAGACGGGCTAAACGAGCTAAACGAGCTCCAGAGACGGGTGCGAGCCGCAGCCATCAGCGTGGACACGAGAGATGGGCATGAAACGCTAAGGCTGCTGCTGCAGCCACCAAGAAGCCTGTGTGCAAGCACAGGTCACTCTCCATACCTCCCCTCCTGGGAGACTGTGCAAACCTCCACTGTCAGGGTCCCGTGATCCAGGGACAACTTCCCCCAGGAGAGCACACAGTGCGCCTCAGGCTGTTGTAACGTCACGCTGGCCTCTGCCAGCACAGGCTTGCCCCACACTCCGTGCCCCTCCCTCCCCCCGGCCTGAGTGAAGCAGAGCCCCCTAATCAGCTGCTACTTTAACCCCGTCCTGTCTGAGTGAAGAACAGAGGCCAGAGGGTGACCTACATGCAGAGGTGGGACCAAATCCAAAGCTGAACCCCAGCAGCTGTGCGAACAAAGAAGAGAAAAGGAAACATCTCCCAGCAGCCTCAGGAGCAGCAGATTAAATCTCCACAATCAGCTTGATGTACCCTGCATCTGTGGAATGCTTGAATAGACAACAAATCATCCCAAAATTGAGGCGGTGGACTTTGGTAGCAATGATATATATTTTTACTTTTTCGCTTTTTGTCAGTGTGTATGTGTATACTTCTTTGTGTGATCTTCTCTGTATAGCTTTGCTTTTACCATTTGTCCTAGGGTTCTGTCTGTCCGTTTTCTTTTCTTCTTTTTTTATTTCTTTTTTCTTTTTAATTTTTATTTTATTTTATTCTTTTGTATATTTATTTCTTTTTTTCTCCCTTTTCTTCTGAGCTGTGTGGCTGACAGGGTCTTGGTGCTCCAGCTGGGTATCAGGCCTGTGCCTCTGAGGTGGGAGAGCCGAGTTCAGGACATTGGTCCACCAGAGACTTCCCGGCTCCACGTAATATCAAATGGCAAAAGCTCTCCCAGAGATCTGCAACTCAACGTTAAGACCCAGCTCCACTCAATGACCAGCAAGCTACAGTGCTGGACACCCCATGCCAAACAACTAGCAAGACAGGAACACAACCCCACCCATTAACAGAGAGGCTGCCTAAAAGCATAATAAGGTCACAGACACCCCAAAACACACCACCAGATGCAGTCCTGCCCACCAGAAAGACAAGACCCAGCCTTATCCACCAGAACACAGGCACCAGTCCCCTCCACCAGGAAGCCTACACAACCCACTGAACCAACCTGAGCCAATGGGGGCAGACACCAAAAACAATGGGAACTACAAACGTGCAGCCTGTGAAAAAGAGACCCCAAAGAGAGTAAGTTAAGCAAAATGAGAACACAGAGAAACACATAGCAGATGAAGGAGGAAGCTAAAAACCCACCAGACCAAACAAAGAAGAGGAAATAGTGAGTCTACCTGAAAAAGAATTCAGATCAAAGATAGTAAAGATGATCCAAAATCTTGGAAGTAGAATGGAGAAAATACACGAAATATTTAACTAGGACATAGAAGAACTCAAGAGCAAATAAACACAGATGAACATAACAATAAATGAAATTTTAAAATTCTTTGGAAGGAATCAATAGCAAAATAACTGATGCAGAAGAACGGATAAGTGACCTGGAAGATAAATATTGGAAATAACTACTGAAGAGCAGAATAAAAAAAAAAGAAGGAGAAGAATTGAGGACAATCTCAGAGAGCTATGGGACTACATTAAATGCACCAACATTCAAATTAAAGGGGTCCCAGAAGAAGAAGAGACAAAGAAAGGGACTGAGAAAATATTTGAAGATGTTATAGTTGAAAACTTCCCTAATATGGGAAAGGAAATAGTCAAGTCCAGGAAACACAGAGAGTCCCATACAGGATAAATCCAAGGAGAAACATGACAAGACACCTATTAATCAAACTATCAAAAATTAAATACAAAAAAAATATTGAAAGCAACAAGAGAAAAACAACAAATAACATACTAGGGAATCCCCATAAGGTTAACAGCTGATCTTTCAGCAGAAACTCTGCAAGCCAGAAGGCAGTGGCAGGATATATTTAAAGTGATGAAATGGAAAATCCTACAACCAAGATTACTCTACCCAGCAAGGATCTCACTCAGATTTTACAGAGATATTAAAACCTTTACAGACAAGCAAAAGCTAAGAGAATTCAGCATAACCAAACCAGCATTACAACAAAGGCTAAAGGAACTTCTCTAGGCAGGAAACACAAGACAAGGAAAGAGCTACAATAACAAACCCAAAACAATTAAGAAAATGGTAATAGGAACATACATATCAATAATTCCTGTGAATGTAAATGGATTAAATTCTCCAACCAAAAGACATAGACTAGTTGAATGGATACAAAAACAAGACCGGTATATATGCTGTCTACAAGAGACCCACTTCAGACCTAGGGACACATACAGACTGAAAGTGAGGGGATGGAAAAAGATATTCCATGCAAATGGAAATCAAAAGAAAGCTGGAGTAGCAATTCTCATATCAGACAAAATAGACTTTAAAATAAAGACTATTACAACAGACAAAGAAGGACACTACATAATGATCAAGAGATCAATTCAAGAAGAGGATATAACAATTGTAAATGTTTATGCACCAAATATAGGAGCACCACAATACATAAGACAAATGCGAAGAGCCATTAAAGGGGAAATCGACAATAACACATTCATATTAGGGGACTTTAACACCCCACTTTCACCAACTGGCATCATCCAAACTGAAAATAAATAAGGAAACACATGCTTTAAATCATACATTAAACAAGATGGACTTAATTGATATTTATAGGACACGCCATCCAAAAACAACACAATACAATTTCTTCTCAAGTGCTCATGGAACTTTCTCCAGGATAGATCAGATCTTGGGTCACAAATCAAGCCTTGGTAAATTTAAGAAAATTGAAATCATATCAAGTATCTTTTCTGACCACAACACTATGAGACTAGATGTCAATTACAAGAAAAAATCTGTAAAAGATACAGACACGTGGAGGTTAAACACTACACTACTTAATAACTAAGAGATCACTGAAGAAATCAGAGAGGAAATCAAAATATACCTAGAAACAAATGAAAATGAAAACAGGATGACCCAAAACCTATGGATGCAGCAAAAGCACTTCTAAGAGGGAAGTTTATAGCAATAGAATCCTACCTCAGGAAACAAGAAACATATCAAACAACCTAGCCTTACACCTAAAACAGTTAGAGAAACAAGAACAAAAAACCCCCAAAGTTAGCAGAGGAAAGAAATCATAAAGATCAGATCAGAAATAAATGGAAAAGAAATGAAGGAAACAATAGCAAAGATCAATAAAACTAAAAGCTGGTTCATTGAGAAGATAAACAAAATTGATAAACCATTAGCCAGACTCATCAAGAAATAAAGGGAGAGGACGCAAATCAATAGAATTAGAAATGATAAAGGAGAAGTAACAACTGACTCTGCATAAATACAAAGGATCATGAGAGATTACTACAAGCAACTATATGCAAATAAAATGGACAACCTGGAAGAAATGGACAAATTCTTAGAAAAGAACAACCTTCTGAGACTGAACCAGGAAGAAACAGAAGATATAAACAGACCAATCACCAGAACTGAAATTGAGACTGTGATTAAAAATCTTCCAACAAACAAAAGCCCAGGACCAGATGGCTTCACAGGCAAATCCTATCAAGCAGTTAGAGAAGAGTTAGAACCTATCCTTCTGAAACTCTTCCAAAACATAGCAGAGGGAGGAACACTCCCAAACTCATTCTACAAGGCAACCATCACCCTGATACCAAAACCAGACATAGATGTCACAGAGAAAGGAAACTACAGGCCAATATCACTGATGTACATAGATGCAAATATCCTCAACAAAATACTACCAAACAGAAACCAACAGCACATTAAAAGGATCATACACCATGATCGAGTGGGGTTTATCCCAGGAACGCAAGGATTCTTCAATATATGCAAATCAATCAAGGTGATATACCATATTAACAAATTGAAGGATAAAGACCATATGATCATCTCAATAGATGCAGAAAAAGCTTTTGATAAAAGTCACCGCCCATTTATGATGAAAACCCTCCAGAAAGTAGGCATCGAGGAAACTTACCTCAACATAATGAAGGCCATATATGACAAACCCACAGCCAACATCATTCTCAATGGTGAAAAACTGAAACCATTTCAAATAGGATCAGGAACAAGACAAGGTTGCCCACTCTCACCACTATTATTCAACATAGTTTTGGAAGTTTTAGCCACAGCAGTCACAGAAGAAAAAGAAATAAAAGGAATCCAAATCAGAAAAGAAGTAAAGCTGTCACTGTTTGCAGATGACATGATACTATACACAGAGAATCCTAAACATGCTACCAGAAAACCACTAGATCTAATGAATGAATTTGGTAAAGTAGCAGGATACAAAATTAATGCACAGAAATCTCTGGCATTCTTATACACTAATGATGAAAAATATGAAAGAGAAATTAAGGAAACTCCCATTTACCATTGCAACAAAAAGAATAAAATACCTAGGAATAAACCTACCTAAGGAGACAAAACACCTGTATACAGAAAACTATAAGACACTGATGAAAGAAATTAAAGATGATACAAATAGATGGAGAGATATACCATGTTCTTGGATTGGAAGAATCAACGTTGTGAAAATGACTCTACAGCCTAAAGCAATCTACAGATTTAATGCCATCCCTGTCAAACTACCAATGGCATTTTTCACAGAACTAGGACAAAAAATTTCACACTTTGTATGGAAACACAAAAGGCCCGGAATAACCAAAGCAATCTTGAGAAGGAAAAAAAAACGGAGCTGGAGTAATAAGGCCCCCTGACTTCAGACTATACTACAAAGCTACAGTAATCAAGACAGTATGGTACTGGCACAAAAACAAATATAGATCCATGGAACAGGATAGAAAGCCCAGAGATAAACCCACACACATATGGTAACCTTATTTTTGATAAAGGAGGGAAGAATATACAATGGAGAAAAGACAGCCTCTTCAAAAAGTGGTGCTGGGAAAACTGGACAGCTACATATAAATGCATGAAATTAGAACACTCCCTAACTCCATACACAAAAATAAACTCAACATGGATTAATGACCTAAATGTAAGGCCAGACACTATAAAACTCTTAGAGGAAAATATAGGCAGAACACTGTATGACATGAATAATAGCAAGATCCTTTTTGACCCACCTCCTAGAAAAATGGAAATAAAAACAAAAATAATTAAATGGGACCTAATGAAACTTAAAATCATTTGCACAGCAAAGGCAAAAATAAACAAGACGAAAAGACAAGCATCTGAATGGGAGAAAGTATTTGCAAATGAAGCAACTGACAAAGGATTAATCTCCAAAATTTGCAAGCAGCTCATGCAGCTCAATGTCAAAAAAAAAAACAACCCAATCCAAAAATGGGCAGAAGACCTAAATAGACATTTCTCCAAAGAAGGCATACAGATTGCCAACAAACACATGAAAGAATGCTCAACATCACTAATCATTAGAGAAATGAAAATCAAAACTACAATGAGGTATCACCTCACACCAGGCAGAATGGCCATCATCAAAATATCTACAAACAATAAATGCTGGAGAGGGTGTGGAGAAAAGGGAACCCTCTTGCACTGTTGGTGGGAATGTAAATTGATACAGCCACTATGGAGAACAGTATGGATCTTCCTTAAGAAACTAAAAATAGAACTACCATACGACCCAGCAATCCCTACTGAGCATATACCCTGAGAAAACCATAATTCAAAGAGAGTCACGTACCAAAATGTTCATTGCAGCTCTATTTGCAATAGCCAGGACATGGAAGCAACCTAAGTGCCCATCAACAGATGAATGGATAAAAGCGATGTGACACATATATACAATGGAATGTTACTTAGCCATAAAAAGACACGAAATTGAGTTATTTGTAGTGAGGTGGATGGACCTGGAGTCTGTCATACAAAGTGAAGTAAGTCAGAAAGAGAAAAATAAATACTGTATGCTAACACATATATATGGAATTTTAAAAAAAAATGGTTAAGAACTTAGGGGCTGGATGGGAATAAAGACGCAGACGTACAGAATGGACTTGAGGACACAGGGAGTGGGAAGCATAAGCTGGGATGAAGTGAGAGAGTGGTATGGACATATATACACTACCAAATGTAAAATAGATAGCTAGTGGGAAGCAGCCACATAGCACAGTGAGATCAGCTTGGTGCTTTGTGACCACCTAGTGCAGTGGGATAGGGAGGGTGGGAGGGAGACCCAAGAGGGAGGCGATATGGCGATATATGTATATGTATAGCTGATTCACTTTGTTATAAAGCAGAAGCTAACACACCATTGTAAAGCAATTATACTCCAGTAATGATGTTAAAAAAAGAATTACTTGAAAACTTTCCAGTTACTGTCATACAAATGTACCAAATTTTAATTGGTTGTCCTTCATTATTACATATTTAGGCTATTTTTACCTTTTTTTTTTCCCAATACAAAGACAGATATTCTCATACATAAACCATTGAGTGCATCTCTGAGTGTTTAATTAAAACAAGTTCTAAGAAGTGGAATTCCTGGGTCATATTGTCTAACTGTTCTTTAGAAAACTTTTACCAATTTGTACCCTTGCCAGTATTGTTTGAAAGCACTCATTTTCTCATAACAACATCGACTTAGACATTTTCTCATAACACCAAAATACAAAATAGTATTTTGTTGATTTGTTTTCTTTCTTTTTGATTAGTATGAAGGTTGGAATAAATGCATGCTTTTTAAAAAATTTTAATTTTATTTATTTTTTTAAACAGCAGGTTCTTATTATTCATCCATTTTCTACACATCAGTGTATACATGTCAATCCCAATCTCCCACTTCATCTTCATCACACCCCCGCCCCCACCCCCCTGCTGCTTTCCCCTCTTGGTTTCCATACGTTTGTTCTCTACATCTGTGTCTCAATTCCTGCCCTGCAAACCATTTCATCTGTACCATTTTCTAGGTTCCACATATATGTGTTAATATACGATATTTCTTTTTCTCTTTCTGACTTACTGCACTCTGTATGACAGTCTCTACATCCATCCACGTCTCTACAAATGACCCAATTTCATTCCTTTTTATGGCTGAGTAATATTCCATTGTATATATGTACCACATCTTCTTTATCCATTTGTCTGTCGATGGGCATTTAGGTTGCTTCCATGACCTGGTTATTGTAAATAGTGCTGCAGTGAACATTGGGGTGCATGTGTTTTTTTGAATTATGCTTTTCTCAGGGTATATGCTCAGTAGTTGGATTGCTGTGTCATATGGTAATTCTATTTTTAGTTTTTAAAGGAACCTCCATACTGTTCTTCATAGTGGCTGTATCAATTTACATTTCCACCAATAGTGCAAGAGAGTTCCCTTTTCTCCACACCTTCTCCAGCACTTGTTGTTTGTATATTTTCTGATGATGCCCATTCTAATTGGTGTGAGGTGATACCTCAATGTAGTTTTGATTTGCATTTCTCTGTAATTAGTGATGTTGAACAGCTTTTCATGTGCTTCTTGGCCATCTGTATGCCTTCTTTGGAGAAATGTCTATTTAGGTCTTCTTCCCATTTTTGGATTGGGTTGTTTGATTTTTTAATATTGAGCTCAGGAACTGTTTATATATTTTGGAGGTTACTCCTTTGTCCGATGATTCGTTTGCAAATATTTTCTCCCATTCTGAGGGTTGTCTTTGTGTCTTGTTTATGGTTTCCTTTGCTGTGCAAAAGCTTTGAAGTTTCATTAGGTCCCATTTGTTTATTTTTGTTTTTATTTCCATTATCCTAGGAGGTGGATCAAAAAAGATCTTGCTGTGATTTATGTCGAAGAGTGTTCTTCCTATGTTTTCCTCTAATAGTTTTATAGTATCCAGTCTTACATTTAGATCTCTAATCCATTTTGAGTTTATTTTTTTGTGTAGTGTTAGGGAGTGTTCTAATTTCATTCGTTTGCATGTAGCTGTCTAGTTTTCTCAGCACCACTTATTGAAGAGACTGTCTTTTCTCCACTCTATATCCTTGCCTCTTTTGTCATAGGTTAGTTGACCATAGGTGCATGTGTTTACCTCTGGGTTTTCTATCATGTTCCATTGATCTATATTTCTGTTTTTTGTGCCAGTACCATACTGTCTTGATTACTGTAGCTTTGTAGTATAGTCTGAAGTCAAGGAGGCTGATTCCTCCAGCTCCGTTTTTTTCCTCAAGTCTGTTTTGGCTATTCAGGGTCTTTTGTGTCTCCATACAAATTTTAAGATTTTTTGTTTTAGTTCTGTGAAAAAGTGCCATTGGAAATTTGATAGGGATTGCATTGAATCTGTAGATTGCTTTGGGTAGTAGAGTCAGTTTCACAATATTGATTCTTCCAATCCAAGAACATGGTATATCTCTCCATCTGTTGGTATCATCTTTAATTTCTTTCATCAGTATCTTATAGTTTTCTGCATACAGGTGTTTTGTCTCTCTAGGTATTTTCTTCCTTTTGTTGCAATGGGAAATGGGAGAGTTTCATTAATTTCTCTTTCAGATTTTTCATCATTCATGTATAGGAATGCAAAAGATTTCTGTGCATTAATTTTGTAACCTGCAACTGTACCAAATTCTATGATTAGCTCTAGTCATTTTCTGGTGGCATCTTTAGGATTCTCTGTGTATAGTGACATGTCGTCTGCAAACAGTGACAGTTTTACTTCTTCTTTTTGAATTTGTGTTCCTTTTATTTCTTTTTCTTCTCTGATTGCTGTGCCGAGGACTTTCAGAACTATGTTAAATAATAGTGCTGAGAGTGGACATCCTTGTCTTCTTCCTGATCTTAGAGGAAATGCTTTCAGTTTTTCACCGTTGAGAATCATGTTTGCTGTGGGTTTGTCTTATATGGCCTTTATTATGTTGAAGTAGGTTCCCTATATGCCCACTTTCTGGAGAGTTTTTATCATAAATAGGTGTTGAATTTTATCAGAAGCTTTTTCTGCATCTATTGAGATAATCATATGGTCTTTATTCTTCAATTTGTTATTATGGTGTATCACATTCATTGATTTGCACGTATTGAAGAATCCTTGCGTCTCTGGGATAAATCCCACTTGATCATGATGTATGATCCTTTTAATGTGTTGTTGGATTCTGTTTGCTAGTATTTTGTTGAGGATTTTTGCATCTATATTAACCAGTGATATTGGGCTTTAATTTTCTTTTTTGTAGTATCTTTGTCTGGTTTTGGTATCAGGGTGATGGTGGCCTCATAGAATGAGTTTGGGAGTTTTCCTTCCTCTGCAAATTTTTGGAAGAGTTTGAAAAGGATGGGTGTTAGCACTTCTCTAAAAGTTTGATAGAATTCACCTGTGAAGCCATCTGTTCCTGGACTTCTGTTTGTTGGAAGATTTTTAATCCCAGTTTCAATTTCATTACTTGTGATTGGTCTGTTCATATTTTCTATTTCTTCCTGGTTCAGTCTTCTAAGAATTTGTTCATTTCTTCCAGGTTGTCCATTTTACGGGCATCGGGTTGCTTATAGTTTTCTCTTAGGATGCTTTGTATTTCTGCTGTGTCTGTTGTAACTTCTCCTGTTTCATTTGTAATTTTATGGATTGAGTCCTCTCCCTCTTTTTCTTGATGAGTCTGGCTAATGGTTTATCAATTTTGTTTATCTCCTCAAAGAACCAGCTTTTAGTTTTATTGATCTTTACTGTTGTTTTCTTTGAGTCTATTTCATTTATTTGTGCTCTGATCTTTATGATTTCTTTTCTTCTAGTAACTTTGGGTTTTGTTTGTTCTTCTCTCTCTAGTTCCTTTAGGTGTAATGTTAGATTGTTTATTTGAGATTGTTCTTGTTTCTTGAGGTAGGATTGTATAGCTATAAACTTCCCTCTTAGAACTGCTTTTGCTGTATCCCATAGGTTTTCAATCATCATGTTTTCATTTTCATTTGTCTCTAGGTATATTTTGATTTCCTCTTTAATTTCTTCAGTGATCTCTTGGTTATTTAGTAACGTACAGTTTATCCTCCATGTGTTTGTGTTTCTTATATTTTTTCCCCTGTAATTGATTTGTTATCTCATAGTGTTGTGGTCAGAAAAGATGCTTGATATGATTTCAATTTCCTTAAATTTACTGTGGCTTGATTTGTGACCCAAGATATGATCTATCCTGGAGAATGTTCCATGTGCATTTGAGAAGAAAGTGTAATCTGCTGTTTTGGGATGGAATGTCCTATAAATATCAAGTAAATCTATCTGGTCTATTGTGTCATTTAAAGCTTGTGTCTCCTTATTAATTTTCTGTTTGGATGATCTGTCCATTGGTGTAAGTGAGGCATTAAAATCCCCCACTATTATTGTGTTACTGTCGATTTCCTCTTTTAGAGCTGTTAGCAGTTGCCTTATGTATTGAGGTGCTCCTATGTTGGGTGCATATATATTTATAATTGTTATATCTTCTTCTTGGATTGATCCCTTGATCATTATGTAGTGTCCTTCCTTGTCTCTTGTAACATTCTTTATTTTAAAGTCTATTTGTTTCTGATACAAATATTGCTACTCCTGCTTTCTTTTGATTTCCATTTGCATGGAATATCTTTTTCCATCCCCTCACTTTCAGTCTGTATGTGTCCCTAGGTCTGAAGTGGGTCTCCTGTAGACAGCATATATATGGGTCTTTTTTTGTGTCCATTCTGTGAGGCTGCGTCTTTTGGATGCAGCATTTATTCCATTCACGTTTAAGGTAATTATCGTTATGTATGTTCCTATTACCATTTTCTTAATTGTTTGTTATTGTAGGTCCTTTTCTTCTCCTGTGTTTCTGACTTAGAGAAGTTCCTTTAGCATTTGTTGTAGAGCTGGTTTGGTGGTGCTAAATTCTCTTAGCTTTTGCCTGTCTGTAAAGCTTTTGATTTCTCCAGCAAATCTGGATGAGATTCTTGCTGGGTAGAGTAATCTTCATTGTAGGTTCTTCCGTTTCATCACTTTAAGTATGTCATGCCACTCCCTTCTGGCTTGTCGAGTTTCTGCTGAGAAATCTGCTGTTAACCTTATGTGAGTTCCCTTGTATGTTGTCATTTTTCCCTTGCTTCTTTCAATAATTTTTCTTTGTCTTTAATTTTTGCCGATTTGATTACTATGTGTCTTGGCGTGTTTCTCCTTAGGTTTATCCTGTATGGGACTCTCTGCGCTTCCTGTACTTGGGTGGCTATTTCCTTTCCCATGTTAGCAAAGTTTTTGTCTATAATCTCTTCAAATATTTTCTCAGGTCCTTTCTCTCTCTCTTCTCCTTCTGGGACCCCTATAATGTAAATGCACACTTTCATTTCCCCTTTAATATATTTTTTATGAGTTGGAAGCGCTGGGGGGAAAAAAACTTTAATGGAAAAATCTAACCTAAGTAAGCTTTCCTTGGAGCATAAAAGTGACTAGATAAACAACGGGGTTAAGGAAAAACTTTAATTTTTCAAATACGATGAATCACCTGATCCTCAGGATATTGAACAGAGAAGGTGAGAAAAACAAACAAGAAATTTTGGTACAAGAATAGGTCTATCCAGTGAATATGTTTTTTTAAATCATAATTTTTTTGAAGTATAGTTGATTTTCAATTTTGTGTTAGTTTCTGCAGCGCAGCAAAGTGAATCTGTTATACATATACATATATCCACTCTTTTTTAGATTCTTTTCCCATACAGGCAGTGAATATCTTAAAAGTTCCATCTGTTTGAGATCACTAGAATACAGACCATAATGGTTAAGACCATGGATGTTAGAATCCCACAGCTTTGAGTTAAAATCCCAGTTCTGCCATTTATTTAGTTGGGTAGTTTTAACCACATTATATTTTGTCACTATAAATTGAGAATAACAAGGTGATTCCATAGAATTGTTGTAAACATGAAATAACAATTTTAAAATTCATATCCTAACTCTGAAGAGAAAAGGCACTTAATAAATGACAGTGTGAGTAGTAACAGTAAACATTGTTACTGATGTGTTATGAGTGCTCTTATTCTTTTTTGTTTTTAACATCTTAATTGGAGTATAATTGCTTTACAGTGGTGTGTTATTTTCTGTTTTATAACGAAGTGAATCAGCTATACATATACATATATCCCCATATCTCCTCCCTCCTCCCTCTTTGCGTCTTCCTCCCACCCTCCCTATCCCTTCCCTCTAGGTGGTCACAAAGCACTGAGCTGATCTCCCTGTGCTATGTGGCTGCTTCCCACTAGCTATCTATTTTACATTTGGTAGTGCTCTTATTCTTATGCAGGACTGGCTGACACAGAGGCAAGGTCAGCAGTGACCTTCCTGAGTCTGTGTCCTAGGGCTGGGAAAGCTCCATGAAGGTTTCCCCTAAAAACACCCCCATCTTACCCCCAACAACACACTACCTACCACTATTGTTGAAATCCTATGTCAAGAGATTTTTCCACTTAAACATTTTATATTTTAGAATAGAAACATCTAGAAAGACTGTATCCATTCTTTTTTTAACTAACCATTTACCTTTCAAGGTGAATTAGTTAATCAGATTCTGAGAGCAGATTTTAATAACAAGAGACGTGAAGAGTTTTGCATCTTGCGGGGGGGCAGTGAAGAATTATATAGCTCGGTGTATTCCTGATGCTGGTAGCAATGTATAAGAATAGTTAGGGAAACCCTTATTGTACTAGAATAGAGTATCCATTAGTTAAGAGCTGAGTACAGTGAGTGTATTTAGTAAAATGATTTATCGAGAAAAATGTATGCATTGTGCTGTGTATTCAGTTGGTAGGAATAAACAGGTTCTTTAAATTACTGAATTTGAGAGAACAAGTATTTTGTGAAAACAGATGAGATGACTGGGCTGAGGCAGGAGCACCACTGCACCTCCAGACAGTAAATCAGAAGCACTGGTTGCATCTGGACATGCTCAGTTCTTGCCATTCGTCCTGGGGCTTCTTCCTCTTGATAATGTTATTTTAATAATAAAAGCCACGCGGAAGCACGCATTAGGCAGCTGAACAACAGGTGGTCTGGGAAGCATCGAAAGGCAATTGTATTACAGACAAAGGGTGAGACCAGGAGTGTATGAATTCAGATTGTAATAAAATAAAATTGTATGAGACAGTAAGATCCAGAACTTCCTAGGGATGTTGTAGACAAGTCATCCCTCCTTTTCCATTATGGAAGTCAGTGGAAATAAATTACAGGCTTACCGTGTCTTCACTTTGTTTCACCTGCTCTACTAAAGGTATTGCTCAGAACCCCTGAATCGGGAGACACAGAGCTCCTTCTCCTAGAGGCTTATGTGGATTGGCTTATGATCCCAGGGTTATGCTATCTTGTGTCAATCTGTTGAAAGTAGCTACACATCCAATAGGGATGTGTAGATACCCATGGCAAGGGCATCTCCAGAAGGTGGTGGAAACTTTCATTTTAGCCAGCCTCCCCTGCAGGCTCTGAGGGTAGCATTTTACTGTCTCAGGGTACATCGTTCATTGCTAAAGCTGAACTTAGAAAATTGCATTTGGTGACTATTCAAACACCTTATTAGATTCACTGCTTCTATTTATATTAGGAGGTTGGGAAAAATAGAAATAGCAAGTAAAAAATGATGCTTTGGGAATCAGGTCACAATCTGATCTTCTGCAAGGCTGATTCCAGTCTAGCTGCTTTCTTTTCCACAGTGAATAATGATGACTCCCATTAATCCAAATACCGTTATTCAAATTTCTTCCTCTGGTGATAAATTTTAGAAGTCTGAAACTAAAATCTCAAGGTTTATCATTAGTGAGAAAGCTCAGTCCTAAAACTTAGTCACCTCTCCATAATCCACGAACTCATTATTGCTCTTTCATAGCAGCTTTTTCCAACCCTGTTTCTCTCCCGTCCTTCTGCCAGCTTGCTGTGAGGTATTTCATTCCTGATTCGCACTTTCACTAGAACATGGATGTGTTGAGAAATTGAATTCAAATAATTCATTTTTATTGCTTATAGAGGAGAGTTGATAGGAAGGAAGTTGAAATGACATAAATGAGATTTTAAATCTCTTCTATAGATTTCATTTATTCCATCCATGTTTACTGATTGTCTACTGTGTAATAGGTACAGTAGGGGATAGAGAGAGCATAAAGCATGGTCCCTGCCCTCCAAGAGATTTTAATCTCCAAAAAGGAAAGTGCTGTGTACAAATTGTGCTATCTTAAATAGCCCACTGAGTAAGGTTGTTGTAAATAAAATACATACACTCACTTCAACATCAGGAAGTTGTAAGTGTCACATAGATGGCACAGAAAATAAATGGTGGAAAAATTCAGTTTAGAGAGTGGTAAGTTTAGAGGGTGTATGATCAGGGAAGGACTTACTGAAGAGCTAACATTGGTCATAAGTTAGATTTGTAAAAACATAATACCTGTGGTTATTTCATATTCTGAAAGTATTATATATTGATTGTATAAAATTGAAAAGTACAGAAAAGCAATAAGGAGAAAAAAATCAGAATTGCTCGTAATCCCACCACCTAGTGAGATATGTGTTGTTGGGTTTTCAGGTGTATTGTTGTAAGGTTTTTTCCGCCATTTATGATTGAGTGTGTTTGTGTTTGTATTTGTATTGTGTTAGTCGAGGCTTTAGTAGAAAACAGATAGCAGAGTTAAATTCTATGAGTGGGTAAAACATAAGGGAAGCATGGGGGTGGTGCAGGAAATCAAGACTAGTAATAGTAAAGGAGCTGTTACCAAACTTAGGCTGTTAGTGAAGGAATCAGGGGAGGGTGTGGTTACTAAAACTTGGAAGGAGAGCCAGTAGAGGAAATGACCTTGAGAGAAGCAGTGTCCTTCATTCAATAGACTCAGCCAGCCCAAGCAACTTCGCAGGGAGAGGGTGGAGAGAACACACCCTGTTCTCCTCTCCTTGTGTCTCAGATCTTGTGCTGGGGCTTCCAATTGGCTGAACCTGGCTGGAAAACAAAGATCAAGAGCTTCCAATGGGTAGAGCTTACAATCAGAGAGTAAGATAGAGGAGGATCATGAGTAAACCCAGAACGGCCAATCAGTGTATCTTCCATAATTGGGTCAATCTGTACATACAGTTTTGGAACCTGTATATTGTGACTGTTATATGGGTTATTAGCTATTCTCCTATGATGCTATTTTGGTACGCGGGCCTCTCACTGTTGTGGCCTCTCCTGTTGCAGAGCACAGGCTCTGGACGCGCAGGCTCAGCGGCCATGGCTCACGGGCCCAGCCGCTCTGTGGCATGTGGGATCTTCCCAAACCAGGGCATGAACTCACGTCCCCTGCATCGGCAGGCAGACTCTCAACCACTGCGCCACCAGGGAAGCCCTATGATGCTATTTTTAATCATTGTATATTACACTATAAAATGGATAACTATAAATTATTGTGAATGCCCCACCATATAATAATTAGGATGTTTCCATCTTTTGCTCTTAAAATTAACATGACAGTATATGTGTGTGTTTGTTTGTTTAGCTCCATGCAGCCGTCTTTATTTTCTCAAGGTTAATTCTGAGAAGTGGGATTGTTGGGTCAAAGGGTATGCTCATGTTTAAGACTTTTGATGTATGTTGCAAAGTTATCTTCCAGAAGACTATACCAATTAGTTAAAGTAGACCTTTATTTTAATGGGTAAGATTTTGATACATGGAAACAGATGGACTAGTGATAGATGGCATTTGGAGGGACTTCCGAGTGAGCACTGTAAAGAAGGGAATGGAAATGAAAAGGCACATGTTATACTAGGCGATAGAAAATTCATCTAACTTGAATTGACGGAGCTAGTGATGGGTCTAGTAGTCTATTCATACTCACAGTGTTGGAAAACCCCAGTGCGAAAGTGACAGAACTGTTACACAAGGCAGCGCAGCACAGCTTCAGGAAAAATGCACTATACACCTGCAAGTAGGTTCAAGATTGAAACTGGGAAAGTGGGAACATGTTTAAACTCCAAGCACAAAAGAAGATGTACCTAGAAAAAGCCTAGAGGGCCATTTGACAAATTTTGGTCCAAATCATGGCTCCACCATTTACCAACTGTGTGACTTCGCACAAGTGACATAAAGTCTCTTGGTTTGAGGGTTAAAGACTTTGTGTTGAGAGTACGTAGCACAGCATCTGGTGCATGGTAGGGACTCGACAACTGGTCCCCACCGAAGAATGAGTCCAGGACAGTAATGGTGACTGCATCTCACATTCTGTGTCATTGGACTTTGCCCTCTGGCGGGAGAGGGGCAGCACCTGGACAGCCAGCCCTGCAGGCCCTGAGCACCCTCCTTCTTGGTGTCTAGCAAAGCGGATAGAGGGTGTAAGCCAGGAACACAAAGAAATAACATTTCTCTAACAAAAATCGACAGAAAAATAGAATTTTATCAATTTCAAACTTTATCTCCTAGTTTTTGTTTTAATGCTTTTGAGTCTGTTACCACCTATTTGCCTTCGAGTACAACTAGAAGATTTATACTCCCATGTTAGCAGCAAATCCCTGAAATATTCTACCATGCATTAGTGTGTGTCTTTTGTTGTACCTGCCCAGATTCCATATACCCTTCTTTGGGTAAAATCAGCACAGTTTCTCTCTGGAAAAACTCAAGTTTTCAGTTCATGAGGTTTGTGTGGTAACTCAAAGAAGGTAACTTGTAATTCATGCCTGCCTGTTCAGAGCCTGGTTCGTCCCTAACCTCAGTGATTAGTTCAGGGGTGATGTGACCCAGGTCAATTTAATCAGAGCAAAACCTGGGATTTTACAGGGCTTTTGCTAGGAGCTCACTCTGTTTTCCCTGCATTGGACTTAGGCTTGTAAGGGTGGAAGACGGAAGCTACTACTGTTTGCCATCATGAGGTTGCTTGATAGAGTAGCCAATATGATGGGCTGCAGTGAGCTTAGTTAAAAGATGGAGAGATAAACCAGCTCTTGTCACTCCCTTAATGCCCTGGATCAGACTATACCTGAAGCTAGTCTCCTCTTGGACTTTATATTTACAAGAGGCAATGATTCCTCTCTTGCAGTTTCAGTTAGTTGGATTTGGAATTTTCTGTCATTTTTAGCTAAAATAGAGCTGGCTCACACATACACTTGGTTCAGTAGTTTATTTTTCATGGGATGTGAGGTCATGATGAGGATCGTAATTCTTACCAATTCCCATGATGGGAGTAAAAATTAAATTTCATGCTACTCAACAGTGTTTAAGAACTAATAAGCTAGAACATGGGGAAGGTCAACCTAATACTTCTCTGGACTTGAGAAATAATTTTATGTCTTTCATGCAGTAGACACTTCAGCCAAAAGTCCCCTCATCACTGAAATACCGCACTTTTAAAATAAATATATAGAGAGAGCAAACATGTGAGGAATCTGGTGGAATATCTCCATTTCATCAAAATAGAATCTTCTGAGAGAAACATGCACTTATTGGGCTTTTTCTTCCCCCGAAGTCAGGATTGTATGGCTCAGCGTACAATAAGTCCTTTGTATCTTTCTCTGTCATCTTCTCATTCAGGATGAAAGCGACACAGAACTGCCAGCCCCAGTCCCCTCCCTACAGACTGATTTCCTCAGGGCTTTCATCTCCGCAGTTGCTAATGTCACCAACAGGCGGGCTTTGAAGTCAGAGGGAGGGGACCCCTTAACTGGGCAGCAGCCAGGACCCTTCTTGGGAGCCACAATTTCAGCATCCAATCCAGGTCATCAGCTCTGGCTTGAGGCGTAGGGGTAACTAATCCCTGACAGGTGACATGGGAGACTATTATCTTCCTCTTCTTCTTAGTCCCAGGTGTGAGGAGAACCTTGTCCCTGTGTATTCTTGGACTGAAGCTGCTCCCTTTGAAGAGAGCCAGGCATTGTCAGCACCTTCCTCTGGTGTGGCTCTGGGGTATGAGGAATGCGAAAGACAAACAGCACTTGGGACAGAGAAGAAAGCAGGAAGGCTCGGTTCTTGCTTTCTCCCCTGATGTACCTGCTTTTCCATCCATGTCCTGCCTTAGACGTTGGGGCATAGACACATGAATGATTTGTAGGTTGCTTTTGAACTCTGGGTGAAAGTGCGTACCCGTGTCTCTTGCATTTTTGCCTATTTCCCGGGCCCTGGGGAGCTGGGAGTAAACCCTAAACCCGGTGGAGTGGGGGGTGGGAGAGGGAAACAGAGACCTTCACCCCTCCTCTCTCCCTCCCATCCTTCCTCCATGCTTTGGAAGACTTTCTGTGTCGAAGAAGGAGGAGGTCTTCTTCCTTCCTGAGGACTCCGTGGCATGAAATCTCATTCCATAGTTCATAATTTTCCTCCTTTGCTTTCCTGTCTCTTAGCTGTCTGTTTACATTTTCCATCTCCCTCTCTTGCTTCTCTCTGTTTCTCTTATTCTCTTTCTTGTATTCAAATGGTCCATTCAAGTTTGCCTCCAAACAGCTTTCTGCAATCACTTTGCCTTCCTTCTCTCTCTTACCGTATATTTACTTCTATTTTCCCTCTTTAGAAACCTTCCTTTTCCAAATTTCTTCTGAGTCCTGAAGCTCTGGGCCAGGCCTGCCCAGGATGCCTATAAAGCTTCTTAGGGGAAAGGCCTTGGAAACTTTAATGGGACAGTAACATTCCAAGCTCGGCATGAATGGCTGACAATCCACAATTCTCCCTGGCAAGAGGTTTTTCCAGAGGCCCGTCCATAATGCTTTCATGCCAGAACTTGGGATTTCCAGATGTGGTATTAGGGCTATGGGCAGTCAGTTTTTCTACAAAAGCAACTCTGAACCTAGTTTCTCATAATTACTGGAAAAACAAATAGCCACTTCCATGGCTTTCTCCTCCTTTTTTTTTTTTTCACTTGTATTCTTATGCATGGCTTAGAGTTGCTTACATTTAGACCAAAAAGTTCAAGGCACTGATGGTATAACTCACAATAGTTAAGATGCTGGTTTCCACAGACTGTTATCCAGCATCCATTCTGTCTCAGACAGAGGATCACATTTCCTCTTAATGCCTGTTTTAAATATGTAGATGCCATTTAAAGTTTATTTGCATATTCATGAGAAAAGCTATTTCCCTTCCTATCTTTTAATTCCCATCATGGTTAGGTGTGATTTAACAATTTCTCACAGTCCTGGTGAAGGGTCTGGTCAATTTTTTAAAGGTAAGAAGTATTCAGGGAAAGCAGTTCTTAGGAACAGAAACCCTGATATAGAGGATATTGCCAGGGGGCTTCTGGAATGAGACGCTGTGTATCATGGCCTGAAGCTGGTGGTAGTGGGATATGGATTCGAGGTAGGGGAGCGTGGGACTCCTGTTCCAGCCCTGCCAGCTCCCAGCCCTGTGATCCTTAGGTAGGATCTGAACCTCAATTTCTCATCTGTGAAATGTCATCTGGGACTAACACTACACTGCAGACTTGCTGATAGGATTTGATAAAACAATGTTTGTTAAGTACCCAGTGCAATTATATGTAAACTTAAATGAAACTTACTACCTGCTAGACAGGTTCTAAGTGCTCTGAAAATACTCCTCCACCCCTTCATGACAGCCCTATGAGGTGGCCCCATTTTTATTATCATCCCCATTTTCCAGAGGAGAAAAATGAGCTACAGAGAGGTTGACTAACTTGGTTATGGTCACACAGCTAGTGACGGAACTGCAATTCCAACCCCGGCCTCTGGTCATCAAAGCCGTGCAGGAGCCCAGGGTGCCCTCCATGTAATAGTCACTCCATGGATGTGCACACTCATCCCTGCTTGCTGCCTCTTCTGTTTTCATGATGCCCTGTTCTATCTTCTAGCTTTGTGACACGGCATTGCTATTTTACCTGTAATGTGACTACCTTCACCTAATCTGCTGTTAACTCTTCCCTTGCCCACTGCTCCCTCCACTTGTCGGCATTTACATTCCCCAATCCTCCAACAACTGTTCACCTCACCGGGCCAACACACATTTTATAATGCTGTATGGTTCATCTTTCAAGCTCCTTTTCCTGAATTTAGGGATCTTAAGTCAAACTCAATAAAATTGCTGAGCACAAATTAGAGGCCGCATCAAATATAGGCAGATGTGTTTTAAATTTCATGTTTTCTGTAGCTACACTTTCAGCTGATAAATAAATGACCCAATTTACTGTAAAATTTCCCTTGGCTTGACCTTCCAACAGGTAACTCCTGTCCAGCAGACCTCTTGCTGAACACTGGTCTTCCTAACTCCTTCACTTACCCCAGGCCCATTTTGCAACACAACGAGGTCGGTCAATTCAGCGGCCGGGATGTGATGGCAGATATCTCTTTCTCTAGGGCTGACCAGCCCCCTCCAACCCCGCTCCCTTGTGTCTTATTCTCTGCCACCAGGTTCCCATCTTAGGTTACCAGACTGATCCTACAGTCATCTGAGTTTGTGATGAGTGCTTGAGCATTGGATTTCTGGATATCCAGAGGTAATCAAGTTTCGATCATGTATGGGGCCCCTTCCCTTGTTTCTAATTTAGCGTTTTCCTTGCCTTCTGCCTTGTTTTGACTTTAGCATTAATCCCAGTCTCAGGCCCACACTGGCCCTGGTTTTCCCCACTTCTCATGTGATCCCTGTCTGTCTTGGTTGTTCTCTTACTCAGTGGCTGTCAGACTGTCACATGGGCCCTGTGTTTCTTGTATCCACTGGTTGCTTCAGGGCTAGACCTACATACAGGCACATGGCTGCTGCTTCTTTAGGCCACCCGCTGACTGAGGGCCTTCAAAGCGCTCAACTTCTATACTCCTGTTACCCGAGGGACTGTGTCTCCTTTACAACTCTTCAGCTTTTTGTGACACTTGAGTCATTCTTCAGAAACTACTCAAGCAAAACCATCGCAAGTTCCCTGCTAAATGTCACTCTCTATTTGTACTTTGGAATAAGTTATATGCTCACTCCCTTTTACCAAGTATTAATTGAATTTCTCTTATTTCTGGAACACTATTTAGGGTGTTGTAGTAGAAGCATCATTATTTCCTCCTTTTGGCTCAGCTGTAACACATGCAACTGATACAAAAGAAGCTGTTAGTCTAGGACCAGACTCACATCCCAAAATTTCCCAGGGAATAGTTGTAAAATCCAAAGAGAAACTGGAGTTTGTACACTAATGCTATACTTTTGACTATTAATCCTGACAAAGAGTGGCCTCTAAGTCTCGTTAACTCTCTGGTATCTACCCTGACATGTGCTGCACAATTTCAAAACTTCAATCCCTGATAAATACAGGATGTTCTCAGTTGACTGTGCCCTGTGGTTAGCAAGATGTTTTACACCAGTGCCCAGATGACAGGTCTTTTGTGTCTGCCTCTTCTGTTTCACGCTGCCGACAGCAGGGGTAGATAGAAGTACACATCTGAGAGGCAGCAAAGATTCTCCTCCCACACCAGAGGCTTCACTCCTGCAACAGGGCTAGATCGGGCTGTCTGGATTCTTTGTGAGCATGCTGCAAACTAACATTATCAAGGAAGAAACCTTGCCTGATGTTAGATCACTGATATTTGCCTGGTGGTGTTTCCTTGCAGAAAACTGCAAGAAAGTGATTGAAATGAGTTTGTTGAGACAACTACAGAAAAATCCACCTTTTTCAAGGGCAAAGTTCAGAAAATATCCTTGCAGACTGGGGAAACTGGCTATTTGCTTGTCACTGTATTTTCGTAAAACGAATGATGCATCCGAAAGATAAACAGTGACCATGTCAGGAACCAATGGTATTTTGTTGAAGGTTGGAGCATGCTTACAGTTTCAAATTTTTTTAAGTTATGAGGATAGCGATTTATTTATAAATGTTTGGCCCAAAGCTCATAAAATGTCTGAGTTCTGTTGGTACAACACACAAATCTTTTGCGGTGGTTTTGAGAAAACCCCAGACTTTTCAAGTCTGGGAACAGATGGAGCTCTAAACTAACTGCATTTCACAACAGGGACATGTTACTATCTGCCAGCCTGTTTTCACTGTATGTGAGATGTTCTCCATGCTAGTCAGCAGATTTATTAAACTTCTATGAGTATGCAAGCTTTTGAAGCATCTGTGCCATATACAGTTATAAAAATTAGGGAAACTCAGACCTAGCTCTGCCCTTTAAGAGTTCTTGGTAATTCTTAATTACCTTCAGAAAGCGTAACCATTTAAATATATTTTATAAGCTGGGCTCTTAAGTATTTTGGTCACAAAGTATTCACATGGATAAGTCTACAAGAACTTGAAGTCAGATGCTTTGAAAACATCAAGATAAAACAATTCATTTAAATCCTAACATTTTCCCTTCACATGTAGCTGGCTGAAATCCACAGAATGAGAACAAGTTGGTTGTACCTGTATGGCACTGCAGACACTGTGCATGTTTCAGAACCTTAGCTGGGATTCGCCAGCTTCTCAGCCTTTGATTATGTAGTTACATATGCTGACCCTTCACAGAGCAATCTCAAAGTGTGGAGCTTAAAATCACCTCCCTTTAAAAGAGAAAAAATACATTCTCTCTCTCTCCCCCCACCCTTCTCCTCATCCCCTTTCTTTCTTCTCCTTTCTCCCTTTTTCTTTCTTTTTTTTACTCCAGTTATACAAACAATAAGGGGCCAAATTTCATGAAAGTAAGTGTTGCCTTTACCAAAGAGCATAAAATTGTCATGTCACAGTTTCTCACATGCCAAGTTTACTACATCAAACCTAAAACTTACCAATGCTAACTAAAGAGTTAAATTATTTAACTTGAAATTATGTAACTTGATCAAATGATTCATTATATGTTTACTTTGATTAGCTAATACCCTTACTAAATGTAAAATGATTCAACTTACGCGTGTACAATTAACTCAAAATATCTTAGAATGTGTGTTTTTTATAAGGGTATGCTTCTTAGCCGGTCATTGAATATTGACTGGATAAAGGAATCAGTCTTAGAGATGGTCCTTTGTACAGGTTTAAAAACAACATTGTAAATCATTATTAGCATAAGATAAACTTAAGGATATTTGTCATTGGATATATATGAACCCTGAGGAAAATAGCATGTGAAAGTCACATGTTGGCATATATGCTTTTGTTCAAGGTCTTAATGAGTTTCTTGCATTTCACTTTCCTGAGATAGTCCCTGAATCAAGCTTCCCAATTGTTTATATCATTACATCTCTGCTTTCCTTTGCATTGCCTGTGGAAGGCTCTAAATGCCAGCTGCAATCTGAAAAAGCTTTTTTAGTTTATCTTATTCTACTTTTATTAAATTTGTGGCACTAGGGGTTGGGGGACCTAGGTAGAATCTTAGCTTTTAGCCCTCAGCCAAATAAATATTCTTTTTTTGTTGTTATTGGCAGGTTTTTGGTTTTTGGTTTTTTTGGAGTATAGTTGATTAACAAGGTTGTGTTAGTTTCAGGTGTACAGCAAAGTGAATCACTTATACATATACATATATCCACTCTTTTTAAAATTTTTTCTCATATAGGCCATTACAGAGTATGAGTAGAGTTCCCTGTGCTATACAATAGGTCCTTGTTAGTTATCTCTTTTATATATAGTCGTGTGTATATGTCAATCCCAATCTCCCAATTTATCCCTGCCCCCCTCCCCAAATAAATATTCTTTTTCCTGTAATTTTGTTTCTCAGGACCTGGACAAATTGGCTGCTTTGTATGTTTTTTGAATAGAATGAGCCATGACCAAACATGATTGTACAGTCAGTAACTAATTAGATGTAAGTCTTATAGAAGGTGCCAGTTGAGCATATGTAAAAGTGTTTGTGTTTGGGTGGAAGGCTAGGAGTTAGGGAGAGAGCTGGATCTTTGGTGTCTTCCTTCTAAGTGGTGTTAAATGAAGCACAGATGGCTTTAGACCCATGCTTCCCATACTGTGGTCCTCAGACCAAAAGCAGAAACATCATGTGGGAACTTGGTAGAAATGCAGATCTTAACAGTAGGGGGTCAGGAGCTTGAAGGAGATGTCTTCATGCAGGGGCCTTTCAGTAACCAACGCGTTGTAGAGACAGGCAGCCACCTGTTTCAGCTTTGTTGTCTGGGACTTGTTCCACAGCTTGTCCAGGACTGGCAGAAATCCGTCAAGCTGTAGCTCTGTCTCTTGCCTGGTATGGAAGGACTATGCTCCCATACAGCCTTCCTAGTTGAAAATAATCCTATTTTACTTTATTTTATTTAAAATTTATTTTTATTGAAGTATAGTTGATTTACAATGTTGTGTTAATTTCTTCTGTACAGCAAAGTGATTCAGTTATACATATATATATATATACATTATTTTTAAAATATTCTTTTCCATTATGGTTTATCACAGGATATTAAATATAATTCCCTGTGCTATACAGTAGGACCTTGTTGTTTATCCATTCTGTATATAATAGCATGCATCTGCTAACTCCGAACTCCCAGTCCTTCCTTCCCCCACCCCCCTACCCCTTGGCAACCACAAGTCTGTTCTCTATGTCTGTGGTTTTGTTTCTGTTTTGCAGATAGGTTCATTTGTGTCATAGAAAATAATCCTACTTTTGAAAAGTCTACAGCTTTTAAAATAATTTATTCAAAAGTTAGTCCTCTTCATCTGTAAATGTATCCTGTGGCTTATTTAAGACAAAACATTCTCTTATCCTGTTTTTAGAACATAAAAAATGGAAAATAACAGCTTAATATCCTCTCCCTTTCCTTTGGACATTTGAAAAAAATGTTTAAAGAGGCTATTTGCCTTTTAAACTTCATGTTTCTTCATGTAATCCTTTTTATTTCTAAGTTTATCTTTTCAGGACCTATTTCCCAGCACATGTAACTCTATAGTAATTAACCTAGTTCTCCAACTGGAAACGTGTTGAAGCAAAGTCCCTCTTTTGCATGAGGATAGAAAATGACAGTCCTTTGGGTACAAAATTAGTTCCTCTTAATCCTCCCCCAAGGTGTACCATTTTGTGCTCTAACTTGTATGGCCTGTAAACCTTTAGGAATTTTATTGTCTTTGAACATTATCCAGCAAATCTCCTCTAATTAATTTAATCCCTAAAGACATATGCTTGTTGATCAGTATAAATCAAGGCCAAAAATATCAGTACTGCTTGGAAAGCTCTGCTTTTGGCAAGAAGAATCTTGACCTGAGTTGTTTTGAGTTCACACAACAAAGATATGTAGGGAGGTTTTTACTCTACCCACCCCCATTTTATAGGGACAACTGGCAGACACAATAATCTTCATGTATGTGCTTATCCCTCTGACAGCCTTCTCCCAACTGCTGTGGGACATTATTAACATTTTTAGATTTGCAGAAGTAGCCTTAGAATAATCAGAAGGCCAAGCATCCTGAGAGGTCACTCAATGCCGCCCATGTATGTAAATCAATTTTTCTCTAAAGGATAGCATGAATGAATGTCTCTTTTGTTTTTTTCAGGACTTCGAGGCTGGAAGAACCAATTGTCTTTCTAGATAACACAGTTTCATGATTAACAACACACTTTATCAGAAGCCTCCCTCATGAGAAAGCTCAGTGCCTTCAACTATAGCTCAAGATCATTGCCTCTGCCTTGCCTTCTTCATGCCTGAAAGTCCAGTAGTAAATCACCCCTTGGCTTTCTCCTCTCCCCACTAAATTATTCTGATTTCTTTCATCTTTTTGCATCTATTTTAGTTTCTAGCTTTCTGTCTTTCCCTTATTTCTCTCTTAATTCTTTCTAAACTCTTCATTTAAACCAGACAGTATTTTAGTAGGATCAAGGGAGTGCTGACTTGAGTGGGTAGATGGATCATCTAATAATTCTTGTGTATATTTTCATTCTTATATCCCAGAGTCACTACAAAATCATAGACTACTGTGATTCCTTTATCCCTTCTTCACATACTTGCATGTGGATTTAGATATAACATCTTTTTTTTCAGCCTATTTTATAGGTTAATAGATAAATAGGAAACTCTTTTATTGATTGTTTTTAACATAACAGAATTTGAAGTTACAGTGTCAACACGTAATGCTTTTCTCAGACCAACGATATCTGAAGTTCATAAACCTTTTCTTTAAAGGGCCAGAGAGTAGATATGTTAGGCTTTATGGGCTATAAGGGCTCCATTACAACGACTCAGTTCAGCTGTTATAACACCAGAGTAGCCATAGACGTTATATCAATGAATGGGTGTGGCCATGTTCCAATGAAACTTTATTTGTGAACACTGTGAAATTTGAATCCATATAATTTTCATATCACAAAACATTATTGTTTTGATTTTTTCCCCAACCATATGAAAAATGTAAAAAGAACATTCTTAGTTTGTGGGCAGTACAAAAACAGACAGTCAGCTGAATTTGGTCCTTGAGCTACAGTTTGCTGACCCCTGACTTATACGAAAAGGGAAGTTTTAATGAAGTACTGAAAACATTTATTAAGCTGAAGCATATCTTTTGTCCAAGAGTGGTTTTTTAGGCTCCTCTCTTTTATATTTACTGCTGCAATCTCTTATGAATCAGACCTACTTCCACTGTTTTCTAGTGTCTTTTCTGGCACTAATTTAATGCCACTATACTACACTGCTTCTAGTAGAATGCCTGGCAAGGGTTCAAACAATGTTGAGTGAGTGAATGAATGAATGAGTGAAAAGGGGGTTGGGGAGAAAGAAAGAAAGAAAGAGACAGACTACTTAAAATGAAGACAGTTTTATAATTAATAAAGAGGACAAATAAATACAGTTGGCTCTTTGAAAGAATCATTTATTTGCCCCCATCTCAGTACTTTTATATTTTGAACAAAGAAAAAAGAGTTGAATATAATTCTGTTGCGCCTCTACTTTTCCTTTGGCATTGCCTCAGATTTGTGGACAAATTTTAATTTTTAAATGTGTACCCATATTAGGGTACTAACACCTATACTTTTTTTAAAAAGATGCCATCCAGTATAATGAAGTTATATCCATATATGTGACTGATTCACTCAGTCAATAAGGATCTTGTGCTAAATAAAATGAGGTTCAAATTTACCATGGACTGAGACTGCTTTGACAGTAATAGATCTAACATTGAAACGTGAACAGCAGCCCAGCAAATACTTATTCTTTTTTTAAATTTAATTTTATTTATTTATTTATCTTTGGCTGCGTTGGGTCTTTGTTGCTGCGCACAGGCCCCCTCTAGCTGCGGTGAGCGGGGGCTACTCTTCGTTGCGGTGCACGGGCTTCTCATTGCAGTGGCTTCTCTTGTTGTGGAGCACGGTCTCTAAGCGCACGGGCTTCAGTACTTGTGGCTCACAGGCTCTAGAGCACAGGCTCAATAGTTGTGGTGCACGGGCTTAGTTGCTCTGTGGCATGTGGGATCTTACCAGTCCAGGGCTCAAACCCATGTCCCCAGCATTGGCAGGTGGATTCTTAACCACTGTGCCACCAGGGAAGCCCCAAATGCTTATTCTTGATAAGAAGATGCAGCAAAGAGAATATTGACAAATCAAAATTAATCCTTCGCTGTAACTGAAAATGTACCTTATAGCGTATATCCTTTGGACATGGATAAATGGTATTGTAGAGTAAGTAAAGGACAACACACTTAGAAAAAATGTTCATGATTTATTCACTCTGATACGGTATGCAAAACTCATCCTAGTCAATGAAAACCCCTTTTTGAACACTGCAAATCTACATCATTATTGCACCTATATTTATGCTTTTCTATGTATGTAGGTATGTACATAGACTACCCTGGTTGAAAGACTTAGAGAAACAATGCTATTTTGAAAGCCATGATAACATGTATCCCTGTTTTTCTGTGGCTTCATTGCTTTAAATATATATTGAGCAATACATTGGCATTGTTTCTTTAAATAAGGAAGAAAACAGAAAATCCACCAGTTCAGAGATGCCTAGGGTGCTTTGTATTCTGTAGAATGTGACCAGTTGCTCTGGAAGGGTTTAGGCTCTTAAAGAGAGGGCAATCCAGTCCATATCCATTAGAACAGCCTAATGAACTGCATTTCCAAGGCTTGACTTGGTCCAATTAAATGAGAGACAAGCTAGCTAATAGAACCATCAGATAAGCTGGCTAAGACCACTGATTTTATTCCACATGCAGAGAAATTCACTGGCATGGAGCCAAGTTTACCATTCCAGCGCTTTCCAAATAAGCTCTGTGGAACGCCAGTTCCATAAAATGCAACCAAATAAAGGGTTCTATTTAAAAGGTAGTAAGAGTGGTTTAGGAGACCCTGTGAGATACCGTTCTAGCAGATTCACAGGGCAACTCACATACCCGGGCTCCCGACAGTCCTGCAGGGGTTCTGGCATTAGAATACATTCTTGGTCCTTTGCTCTCTTCTCTGCTTTATGAGGCTAAAATTAAGTAGCACTTTGTAAACCTAATAAATTGTTTCAACCCCAGAATTTCTGATGTGGAAAATTCCCCAAGAAGATAAGATCAAAATTTAAAGAATCTTTTACCTTTACAAAATGGTCTTTCCCTACTTAGAGATGAAAAACTCTATTTTTTCTGATTTTAAGTGATTAGGAGCTTGTATATTCTTTTTTTTTTTTTTTAAGGCTTTTGAGGAATTGGCAATGGAATGAGAAATAAAATACCATCCCTCCCCATTCTTTGAGAGGTGCCAAAATGCCCTGAATTTAACTGGGTCAGCTCTGAGCTAGGATCATGAGTCCAGTCTCAGTTATGCAACACCAGTTGGGGCCTCTGGTCATGTTAAGGGGTGTGGCAGAAACAGTAACAAGAAAATTAATTTTGTTTATTTTCATTTATAGGATTAATATTTTTCACACAGGAAGAAGCGTCTTTTGAAATGATAGGGTGTGGCAGGTCCTAAAAGACTGTGGACCACAGGGGAGCCACAGGGGTGCTCAGCCTGGGCTCTGTTCACCTGTTAGGGCAGACAAGTTCTGGGTCATGGGGCTGCCCTGTGTACAGCAGGACGCCCAGCAGCATCCCTGTCCTCTGTCTCTGACTGCCAGCAGCAGCCCTTTCCAGCAGTGCCAATCACAAATGCCTCAGACACTGCCAGATGTCCCCTGGGAGGCAAGGACCCCTGGGCTGGCTGCCCGCTGTGGGGCCTCTTTGTTAGTTGCTACCTGGTGCCTTTTGCATTCCTAGACTTTATGTGCCCAACTCATTTATCTGGAAATGAACTCCAAAATATGACTTTTCAGTTATCATCAACCTGCTCGTATTACTACATTCTTTTAAAATAAATTAATATTTCCTAGAGAACTATTTCATTGTTATAAAATCCAAATTGTGTATAAGGCTTCAGTTTCTACTGTTCCTTAGGCAGAGCTTGAAATCAGAACAATTTAAGTGCTATAAATTCTAATACAGTAATTGAATTATAGGATACTATCTTTTAGAATTTTCGATATATAAGACCAATGGGATGAAATATGAAAAATGTTTTTGAGAGGTGTCTGAATAATTGGTTTAAACATGTGATTTTTATGAGTGAATATTTATTTGGGTGAGAAAAATATAATTCACTTTTTTCAAAAAGCTAATTCTTGGTCAGGTTAAAGAAAGTCAGTCTCTAAGAACACTAAGATCAGTGACAAATAAGATATTTTCGACACTGAACTTTTCACCCCGGAATCTTGATTCTACATCTTCATTTCTACTGAAAGCGATTCAGATGATTAAAAAAATTTTTTAAATGTTCACTTGCAACAACAAGTTATAAAATTAATTCCGTGAATCCATGAACTTGGAGAAATCATGTATGTGACCTGAACTGCTTGCAAGGCTTTCCTTTAGTATATTTTTAAAGGTTTATCAAATTCCTGTTATATTAGTAACAAACCTACATAATGTTTAAATTAGTTTTGTTTATATTTATACATTTCATTCTTTTACTCTCCTTGTTCCTTCTACCTTTCCATTTTATCTCTTATTATTCAGATAACAACACTAAGAGAATGGTACTATTCAATGTAACTTCATGGGGTGAGCATTGATTTTTTTTTTTAAACAAACGTGCATGTGCATGCACAACAAGATAAAGAAAAGAGAGAACAGAAGGGAAGGGAGAGAAAAAAGCTGCTAAAAATATTAACAGGTGGAAGTGTGCCTTATAGTACAATCCTTTGTACCTCTTTTATTAAAGCAAAACAATAAAAGAAAAAAGAACTCTGAGCTTTTTTTTTGGTTACATTTTTTTTCATTGAAGTATAATTAACTTACAAGATTATGTTAGCTTCAGATGTACAACATAGTGATCCAATATTTGTATACATTACAAAATGGTCACCACAATAAATCTAGTTACCATCTGTCACCACACAAACTTATTACGGATGACTGGATAAAGAAGATGTGGTATATATATGCAATGGAATATTACTCAGCCATAAAAAAGAATGAAATCTTGCCATTTGTGACAGCATGGGTTGGCCTAGAGGGTATTATGCTCAGTGAAATAAGTCAGAGAGAGAAAGACAAATACTGTATGATTTCACTTATGTGTGGAATCTAAACAAAGCAAATGAATGAAGATAACAAAACAGAAATGGAGTCAGAGATTCAGAGAACAAATGGGTAATTGCCAGAGGGGAGGGAATTAGGGGAGGAGAGAAACAGTTGAGGAAAATTGAGAGGTATAAACTTCTAGTTATAAAATAAGTTATTTGTGGGTATGAAATGTACAGTGTGAGGAATATAGTCAATAATTATGTAATACCTTTGCATGGTGACAGATAGTAACTAGACTTATCCTGGTGATCATTTTCAAATGTATAGAAATATCAAATCACTGTTGTGTTCTAGGAACTAACACAGTGTTGTAGGTCAATTGTACTTCAATAATAAAAAAAACTCATAGGAAAAGGGATCAGATCTGTGGTTACTAAGGCAGGAAGTAGGGGAGGAGACTTAGATGAAGGCTTTCAAAAATTACAAACTTCCAGTTATAAGATAAATAAGTCCTAGGCATGTAATATATAACATGATAAATATAATTAACCTTGCTGTATATTACATATGAAAGTTTTGGTAGTAAATCCTAAGAGTTCTCATCACAAGAAAATTTTCTTTTCTAACTCCTTAGTGTTGTATCTATTTGAGATGACAGATGTTCATAAACTTATGTGGTCATCATTTCATGATGCATGTAAGTCCAATCATGCCATACACCTTAAACTTATACAGTGCTATATGTGAATCATATCTCAATAAAACTGGTAAAAAAGGGAGGGAGGGAGGGAGGGAGGAAGGGAAGGGAAGGGAAGGGAGAAAAAAAGAGAGAGGGAGGGAGGGAGGGAGGAAGGAAGGAAAGAAAGAAAGAAAGAAAAAGAAAGAAGGAAAGAAAGAAAGAAAGAAAGAGAAAAAGAAGAAAGAAAGGAATAAGGAAGTAAGTAAATAAAAAGACCAAAGGTAAATTTTTAAAAAACCTGTTTCAGTGGACAGTACCAGGTACTGGAATGATCTGTGGTGAGAAGCTTTTGGTTCTCTGCAGACTTGGTGATGGCAACGCACAGACCATTTCTTTATTTTATAGGAGAAGCTGAGTGAAACCAAGCGTAGCTGCTCTAGGGGTAGAAGCTGTCAGATGTGTGGGCACTTGGCACCCAGGCTGTGCAGTTTGAGTTCTGTTCTGAATCATCAAGATTGACCCTGAGTGTGATATAGCTTAAAGTCACAGTCTTGAAAAGCAGATCACATTTTTTCATTTGTTCACTCCGGGACCATGGGCATCTCCTTGTGTTCATCTGACAGTGTGCAAGATGCTGTGGGAAGTACTAGGATTCCCAGCGCAGAGTCCCTGTCCTTTAGGAGCTTTGAATCCACCAAGCCGTCTAGGATACAAAGTCAAGAGGCAACCGTCTTTTCTTGAAAGCTGCATTCAGGAAGCACTAGTGAATATTTACTCCTCTTTGCATTTAGAGCTTTTGGTCTTGCCAATGTTCAGGCTGAGAACAAAGAATGAGTAAAAGCATTATTTTAATGCATATCTTGAATTCATTTATTTTGTGTATCTGCCTCCTAGTTAGGGAGCAACATCATTAAAGACAGGATTGTAATTTTTTTTTTTTTTTTCAGTACGCGGGCCTCTCACTGCCGCAGCCTCTCCCGCTGCGGAGCACAGGCTCTGGACGCGCAGGCCCAGCAGCCATGGCCCACGGGCCCAGCCGCTCCGCAGCATGCGGGATCCTCCCGGACCAGGGCATGAACCCGTGTCCCCTGCATTGGCAGGCAGACTCCCAACCACTGCGCCACCAGGGAAGCCCAGGATTGTAATTTTTAAACCTGTTCTTAGGTCTTAAATTATTTTGAAATGATCTGAGAAATGTATGTTCAGTATATCGAATGATCTGTTGAACATATATGCAATATATTGGAATATCTCTCTCTTCCACTAAACTACTAACATATCAAGGGTAGGATATATGTCTTATTCATCTTTGGAATCATAGTATCCTATTGTATAGTAAGAACTCAATAAATGCCAGACTGAGCCAGATTTAGAAATGTGATATGTGATCTTAAGATCAATGGAAAGCATGATATCCATTTGTGATTAAAGAAAAGTAGGCTCAGGTTAAATAAGTTAACTGTTTATAAAAAGTCACATTTCCACTGCCCAACAGATGATCGAGGTGGCTCTTATCAGATATTGTAAGAAGGTAGCTCTCCAGAGATACAAAAGAACAAACATCATTTTGTTTCCCTGAACACTTTTTCCTTGCCTGGAGAGAGTGCTGTTGGCTTGCCCATTTGTTCTTTCATCTGCCATGGAAGAGAAGACCCATATATACACTGAACCTCAGTGTTCCTATGTATTTATTTCCACCTCATCTTTTTTCCCCAAGGATTTGAGTTGAAAAATACCCAGTATTATGTACGTAGTCACCACACTGGCCTGAGTCTTCTGGTCTCCTTGCCTGGTGTTTTCCTAAGAATCTGGGCTCTGAACTAGTTTCCAACTCTAGTTGCCAACAACATGTCGGGTAAATAATAAATAAGCAACATATGTATTTCTTATGTGCCATAGAAGACTTACTTTGAATAAATAATAAAACATCCAGAGGACAGCAAGGGATTATGAAGGATTGCTTCCATCAAGCTTTCCAGCTCATCTGGTATATAACAAACGCATTTCACCCAAGCAAGTTCTTTTGTCTCCATGAATTGTTCTTCCCCACCCACTTTGGGTGTGAGGACCCATGAGAGAATAATGTGGTTTCTACCAGTAATGCTGGTAGAAAATGCCGACCAATGGCAGGACATTGATGGTTGCGTTGTAATGCTCAAACACTTTCTGCTGTTTGTGCCTTTTCATATAACAGACTGTAAGAAAGTTAACTTCCCTGAATTCTGAATTCTCTTAAATCTTGAATTTCAATTTCACCTTCCTAATACTAGTGTGTGTGTGTGTGTGTGTGTGTGTGTATGCATGCGTGTTTAATTAATACAGTTAAGTACAGTAAAGCCCCATGTGGCTTAGTTCAAGTACAATTTGAACTTTGTTGATAACACTGATATCTTTCTAAAGCAGGAGTTGACAATTTTTTTCTGTAAAAAATCAAATAGTAAATGTTTTTGTCTGGGTGGGCCGTACCATCTCTGCTGTAACTACACACGAATACACTCAACAATGCGAAAACAAATAGACGTGGTTGTGTACTAATAAACCTTTTCTTACAAAAACAGGTGACAGGGTGAATGTGGCCCACAGGCCTGTAGTTTACTAATTCCTTGTCTAACAAAATGCAAAATGTATAAATATGGGAAAGAAGCCACCTGTCTACACCATAGCCACCCCTCTCTGTGTAAACACATTTACAAGCAAGTCCAACTTAAAGAAATATTTAAATTCCTTGAGTACTAGATCTTTTTCCCCCAGGCCACAGATGAATCAGTTGCCATTACCAAATAAGAAAATGTCTTCGTCACCGTGAAACATTGCCCTCCATCTTCATGTTATCCCCCTTAGCACACCCCTCTCTTTTACTGCTCGGTGATAAACCTCACTGGGGAGAAGGGCCAGAGTGGTGCCACCAGGATGACTTAGCATCCTCAAGCCCCAGCCTGCAGCTCTTGAAAAAGCTCCAGGCTCAGCTGGCCTCCTGGGCTGGCACTCTGTTACTGTGGGTTAGCGTGGGTATCACATTTCTAATGGATTAGCTGACTACTGGGAATGCAGAAGGGTTTTTAAAGTCTCTTAGCTTCTAAATGCAGCACATAAATGGAGTTCTATGAATATTTAATTTGAGTGCAAGACCCGAAGTTCTTTGCAATTAGTTTAACTGTTGCTTTCAGGAGAGAGAGAGAAAGAAAGAGAGAGAGAGAATTTTCTTTGTGTGTTTTCAGATTCACCATGGACTCTGTTTTTCTCATTTTGGAACTTTCCATGAGCTGGGTCATGACCACGTTTAGAAAATGGTCAGAATCCATTTCTTTTGGGGTACATCTAGCATATGTCTTCTCTCAATCATTAGGAAAGAGATGGACTTTTCAGGTACATTATCTCTTATGTCTTTTGTTAGCAACCTTCCTGGTGCATCTCGGCAGAGCCCAGGGCCTCAGGTTTGCCTAAAGGACTGGCAGCCTCTGGTGCAAAATCCACCTGCGTACCATTCCAATCAAATGAGCAACTTATTAGAAGCACAATCTGGTTTGAAATCCCACATGATTATTTTTTTGTCTTTTGATATAAGAATATGAGAATAATGCCCTGGTACATAGTAGGCTCTCGAAAAATGCTGACTGAATAAATTCCAAGGTTCGAATCCTCATTCTTTCTCTAACAATGTAATCTTCAGTAGGACTCAATATTTCTGAGTAGAGTTTCTTCATTTATAGGAAGAGAGATTTTATAAGGTGATTTTAGGTCCCTTATGTCTCTTAACTTTGATGCTTCTCTGGGCTCAACAGTTTGCTAGGTACTGAAATGCAAATTATTAGAACTCCCCAAAGTCTAGGAAGCCTACCATTAATTAGGAAGGCAACAAGCACACATAAATAGCTAGGAAAACAAAAATTCATCATATAATCAAGGACACCTAGTACTGTTTTCAGTAGAGACAGGTTATTGTGAATGTGGGAAGAGCTGATAGAAAAGGAGAATTTGAAGTGGGTACTAATATAGAAAGTAGGCTACTCAAAAGAAGAAAGGGGACATTTCCCAGACAGTCATTAAGGAAAAGAGCTATTAAAACAACATATGGAAACCAGTAAAGAAAATGGTATGTACTGAGAAAAACTGGGGATTTGTCATTTGCAACACTTAACCCTTTATTGACGTAGAACGCCTGTGCTGCGTACAGGCTCTTTTCCCCTTTTTAGACTCTTTACTTCCTCCTTCTCTCTCTTCTTTTCTCTTTTCTTTACTTCAATATGTACAGGGTGGAAACATCCTTCAGATTATTTTTTTAAATGGGAACTTTATTTTTTTAAATATCTGTTTATTTATATTCTTTATTTTGGCTGTGCCAGGTCTTAGTTGCAGCACGCGGGATCTTCATTGTGGCATGCGGGATCTTTAGTTGCAGGATTCAGGCTCTTATTTGTGGCATGTGGACTCCTTAGTTGTGGCATGCCGACTTCTTAGTTGCAGCATGTGAACTCTTAGTTGCGGCACGCAACTAGGATCTAGTTCCCGGACCGGGGATCAAACCTGGGCCCCCTGTATTGGGAGCATGGAGTCTTACCCACTGGACCACCAGGGAAGTCCCCAGATTATTTTTATTCAGCCCATATTTTTGAGCACCTAATGGATGCATGAACACAAACCCTAATCTTTTCTTGCCTTGATTGTTGAAACAGCTTCTTAACTGGTCCCCCCATCCATCTGCAGTTTGCCCCTCCAGTCCCTCTATCCCAGCCATGCCAGAGTAAGGTGCATGTCTAAAATTTCCAAAATACAAGTCTTGCCACATCATTGCAGTTGCATCCCAACATCTGAGGACAAGGGGCTGGCACTTTTCATTAGCATGGGTAGCCCTGCAAGCTTGGCTCAGCCGCTTACAGCCTCTGGCCCCATCATGGCCCCTCCCATGTGTGCATCAGTAAAGCCTGACTTCACTCAGTTCCCAAAACTTGTCTGATTGCTCGCCACGCTACCCGACCAAGTCCTACGTCATCACTGATTCCTCATTTCCTCCTTTCCCCAACAGAGCTAATTATTCCCTATCCTGGCCACTTTCTCTACATTGCTTGATTAGTAATATTCTATATATCACACTCCAACGTTATTTGGTTGCAACAACTAGATGGTAATTCCATAAGAGGAAAGTGTGAGCCTTTCATGTTTTAATTTCAAGCATCCAGCACAATCTTTACACAAAACAGGCATACAATGAATGTTGAATAAATATCCGGTCCTCCATACTGATGTGCAGAGTTGGAGAAAGGGCTCACATTCTTTCCCCTATGAACTGAAGTTTCCTATGTTTTAACAGTGATTGCCTGGTCTTGCTGATTTATCATTCTAGTTGGCTTTCTATCTCATTTGAATCTTATTTTGAACATATCTTTTTCTCTTGTCTGTTGGCTAATGTCTAACTCCATTATTAATCTTGAAAATAAATGTTCTGATGTATTCAACATATGACGTCTTAACAGTCTTCTGTAATTGGTGCCATCACCATCTACTATCTTGTGGTGGTGGATTCCGGAAAATATTGTGGGTTGCCGTTTATGGGAGAGTCTTTACAGATTAAAGTGACTCCCTACTTCTGTTTCAGAATGCACTTGCCACAACAACAGGACAGCATAAGGCCTTCCATGGCAACATCTGTTGAGAAATGCATCCTTTTGTGTGTGGAGCCTTGTGTTTCCCATATCTCTCTAAAAGGTTAGAACATGTCTTTCCCAGTATCTTTGTTTGTTTAGCAAAATAAATCTATTTTCCGTAGGATAGTTGAAGATATATGAATAGATCATTTATATACAACACCCTCCACAGGCTTTAAGTGTGAACAGAGAATAAAAACACCTTGCATCCATGATTCATTCTAGGTTTATGACCATTTGATACACTTCAGTAGGACTTTGACATCAATAAAATGTATATGTCACCTCTTTATTACTTTTTATTTTAAATTATTTTATTTCACTGAACTTTTTATTCATTTACTTTTAGTTGTACAAGAAATCACAATTACAGTGGATAGATCCCCACTTGTACCTTCATCCCCAACTTGGCACACATCCCCAGACACCATTGTAATTAGTCATCACTTTGGTGTGTAAGCTTTCAGACCTTTCCCTAAGCATTTATATAGATATATAGGTATCAATACATACACACACAGAAGTGTTTTCATTATATATATATATTTATGTGTGTACGTATGTAAACATATTTGTGTATATATGTGTATATATAGTATGTGTACATGTGTATATATTTTTGTGTATATATATTTTTTATGGCTTGCTTTTAACAATTAACAACATATCTGTAAATACAGATTTATATGATTTCCTTTAAAACTACCACATAATATTCCACAGTATGTATAATGGAGACATGTGGCTGAGAGTAACCAAAACTCCCCTAACTTGGGTTCAACAATATAGACACATGCTATTTCACTTACAAGAAAACTGAAGGTTGGTACTTTCAGGGCTGGCTTAAGGGCTCAGCAGCATCACCCAGGGACCCAGGTTCTCTTCATCTTTTTACTCATCCTCACACGTCGGCTTTTTCCCTCATGCTTTTTGACTACTTTGGTCTTGGCATCTGCTCACCCTGAATTTAAAAGCAAGAGCCAAGGGCCAGGACAAAGTAGCTCTTCTTCTATAAGGAAGCCAGGACCCTTCAGCATACTTCCCATTACATCTTATTCACCAGAACAGGGTCAGTTCTACACCAGCTGCAAAGGACAGTGGGAACGGGAATGTCCAGCAAAGGGGAACCATATGGTTATCACTGGTTTAGACCTACAGTGATCTATCACTGAGTCTTCACATTATCACTGCAAATACAGCTATTCTGGTTGTAAGAAAGAAGAAAGGGATGGCTGATGGGTGGGCAACTCAGTCTGTCATAGAATGTGGTTATCTAATTTTCCATGTTCGTTAACAGTTAGATGATATCTAATCTTTGCTATTAAAAATAGTTCTAGAGTGAAAATGATTGTACCTGCTTCCTTGTTCATTTATGGGTTTGTTTCTCTTATGGAAATACAATGAAGACGAATGGATGCCATAGGATATAAAATATTTTAATTTAATTTAAACTGCCACACTGCTCTCTGAAATGGTTGTAAGAGTTCATATTCCTTCCAGCAGTATATAGCAATATCTGTTTCACATACTGAGGAATCGTCCAAGCCTCCTCCTTTGCTCACAGTGGCTCCCAGTTGTGGAGGGTGTGCCAAGACCCAGTTCAATGTGGGTATTTTCTCATTCATCTGATGTGTAGGGCTTGCTCCCTAATTTCTGAATTTCTTTCAGAGGTGATTACTCTGTGTGTAATTGTAGATTTGATGTGTCCATAGGAGGAGGTGAATTCAAGCCTCCTATGTCACCTTTGACCAGAGCTCAACAAGGATTTTCAGAGTCGTGGAGGCTGAGCGCTATCATGTCATACTTGGAGTTTCTTCCCACCTTGGAAGGAAAGAGGCCACTTCTTCAATTGTTTGTTGTAGCTGTTGTTTGGCTGGTTGTTTGTGTGTGTGTGTTTACACACAAAATTTAGTTCTTCAATTCACCAGGGGTTTTTTTTAGTGGTGAAATATAGCGACGCTACTTTTTTCACAAAAAAGTAGGCAATTGTTTCTTTACTAGTTATTCAATACTAAATTATTTTCATTAGAGTTTGAAATGACATCTTTATCATAATCTCAACGTTTATATACACATGGGCTTCTTCAAACTCACCTCTGATCCTATAGCCTAGTTGTCTACATTTGTGCCTATCTCATAGTTTTTAAAATTAGTCACCCTTTAAACTTTCATGTTATATTTGGTAGAAATGATTTCCACTTGTTGTTACCTCTTTTAAATATTGCTTAAATATTCTTGTATATTTTCCTTCTATCTGACTATTACAGTTTGTCAAGATCTATTAAAAGTAAAGCATTTTAGTTTTCTTTTATAAAAGTATTACATATTTCCTGATGGATTTATTCCCTGGGATTTTTTATTGTTATTATAGAAAGATTCTTTTTCTTATTAAGTTTTCTTATTGAATATGGTGAGTATATATGAAAACTATTAATTTATGTAACTTGATTCTGAATCCATCCACCTTGCTGAAATCTCTTCATTTTTCTATAATTTTAAAGCTAATCCTATGTAGATGGATATGTTATCCTGACATAGAGTTTGACCTTTTTTACTTTTATAACTTTTTTTATTCTTATCTTATTGGATTGCCTAGTATATCCAATTCAGTGATGAACAAGTAGCAGAATTCTTATCTAGTTCTGGAATAAAATGGGATCATTTGTATTATTTAGCCATGATGTATAACATTTCTTAATTTTCTAATAGATGTCATTAAGTAAAGTATGCTTCCTACTTACCAATTTGCTGAGAATGTCTCACCAGTAAAGATATTACATATTCTTCTTGTTCAACTATTGATGTATTGCCATAATACACAACAGCCATAAACAGAGACTAACATGTATTGAGTTCTTTATGCCAGGAACTGTTCTAGGTACTTTACATGTAATCTGTCATTTATTTCTCAGTCATTTCACCCATGGAGAAACTGGGGCACAAAATTGTCACATGACTTGCCCACAGTTACATAGTTGGTTAATAACAATAGATAGATTATGTTAGGTGGATTTCAGTCATTCTGAAACCCCTAATTTATCTTGAAGTGTTCTTTTTGGAATACAGTTGATTAAATTTTTAATATTTAATTCAGTAGTTTTGAATTTATGTTCATAAATCAGTTGGATTTCAGTTGCCTACCCAACCAACCTATCTAATGTACAAGGTAGTTTTCTTTCTTCTTCTCTCTTTTATAGGATTATGGATATAATGATATGTATGTGAAATAGATATTATGTTCATTAAAGGTTTGATGAAACCCATACCTAAATCTATTTGGTTCTCAGGACTTTTAAAGGTAGAGCTTTACTTCCTTTTATTTTCCTTTGTGAGCCAATCATAGTATATATAGTATATAATACATATTTCTTAGATAATATTGTTGTTTAATATATTGGCTTCAAATTAAACATAATTTTTCTTTTCTGCCTTTCTTTACTTTTAAAAAGTTTTTATTCAAATAATCCTCTGTAAGTTGTTTGCCTCTCTTTTTTCCCCTTTAAAGTTGGCTTCTTTGTGTCTTTTTTCTTTTTTCCTCAAGTTGATGTCTTTCATCCTTATTTCTTCTTCAGGAAACCATAATTTCAAAAGTTTTTTCTCTTCTTTTTTAGTGAACTTTAAGAAAACTGACTTTCAACTTTAATAAATTCTACTTTTTATTGGGTGTGTGTTTCATAATTTTTCTTTCATTAATTCTTTCCTTCTATTTTATTTAGTTTATTTCCTTGACTTTAAGGGGACAGGGGAGAGGTCTTTATGCATTAATTTCCATTTTCTTTCCAGAGTGGCTTTTGAGAATAACTTCTAGGGCCTCTTCTTTTTAGTGATCTAAAACAAAGTCCATTTTAGTCAATGAATTATATGTCTTATGAAAAAATGTATATTCTATTGGTATTTTTGGAGCACAAAGTATTATAGATGTGTGTATATATGTGTTTGTTAGTCTAGCCTCTTAATTATTGTATTTAGTCTACAGCACTGCCTTTTTTTTGGTTTACTTGGTCTGTCAATTTCTTAGACAGGCAAGTTAAAATTTTCTGTTCTAGCTGTGCATTTTCCCACCTTCCCTTTCATCCTACTTCTTTTTGCTCTTAAAATATATTTCAGTTATATGCTTAAAGTTTTTAAAGTTCCATCTTTTAGGTAGATTATTTCCCTATCTGTAGCAAATATCTAATTTTCCCCATTTTATTGATTTTAGCCTTGAATTCCCTACCACCAGCATTAGTTCCCTGGGTATGTGTTCTTTTTTTTTTTTTTTTTTTGAATTTCAAGATTATCATTGTAACTGCTGGCTTTAAATATATATATATATATATATACATACATATATATATATATATATATATATAGTGATTTGTAGGGGTCATTTTTTTTCAAATTTTTTATTGTTGTAAAGCACATATAACATAAAACTTACCACCTTAATCATCTTTAAATGGTATTAAGTGCATTCATATTTTTGTGATTAGTTTATTTCTTTTAGTATAATGTCTTCAAGGTCCATGCATGTTGTAGCATATGTCAGAATTTCCATCTTTTTAAAGCTGAATAATATTCTATTATATGTTTAAATGGCATTTTACTCATTGATTCATCTGTCTATAGACACTTGGGCTGTTTCCATGTTTTACTATTGTGAATAATGCTGCTATAAACATGAGTGTGCAAATATTTCTTTGACACACTGCTTTCAACTATTTTGAGTATGTACCCAAAAGTGAAATTGCTGGATCATATGGAAATTCCATTTTTAATATTTTGAGGAACCCCCCCCCGCACACACACTCTTTTCCATAGCAGCTGTACCATTTTAGACTTCTACCAACAGTACACAACAATTCCAATTTCTTCACCTCCTCACCAACACTTACTATTTTCTGTTTTGTTGTGTTTTGTTTTGTTTTTGATAGTAACCATCCTAGTGGGTGTGAAGTAGTATCTTCTTACAGTTTTGATTTACGTTTCAGTTGGGGGTTCATTTTTGTTCTTGAAATTTCCTGTGAGTCCTTCAGTGAATGCTACACTTGCTTCCTGGTACCTGCTCTAGAGACTTATAAGAGAGTCTCATTGCTGAGAAGGGTGTGCTTCAGCTTATTTCCAGGGGAAAGGAGAGGGAGAAGCTGAAAGGTGTAGTTGGACAATCGCCAGTCTCCTTGGAAGGGACCCTTCCTCTTTTTCTTTGTGCCATCAGGTACTAGATTCTGCCTTGCCTTTTTTGAAGCATTCACACTCTTCAACTGCAAAATTTCCCTCATTCATTCAATAAATATTCAATAAAAGCCCATTATGTTGGACACTGTTTAGGAGGTGGGGATACCATAGTGAACAAAGCTGATAAAGTCCGTGTCTTGATGGAGCTCACATTCTAGTGAGGGGAGACAGATAACAAAGAAAAAAGTAAATAGATAATATGCCAGGTGGAGATAAGTGCTTTGGAGAAAACTGGAAAAAGTTGTATTTGTTCACTGTTGCTGTATAAAAATTGATCACTAACCTAGCACCTTGAAATAAGAAAAATTTATTATCTTTCCTTTGGTCAGGAGTCTATCATGGCACATCTGGTCTCTGCTCAGGATCTCACATGGCTGAAATCAAGGTGTCTTCCAGGGTTGCTATCGAACCTGAGGGATGGGGTCCTCTTCCAAGCTCATTCAAGTTGTTGGCTGAATTCAGTTCATTTCATTTATAGGACTAAGACCTGTGTTTCTTTGCTGTATGTCTTCCAAGGGACTGTCCTCAGCTCCTAGAAGCCACTCATCATTTCTTGCCATGTGGCCCTGTTCACAACATGGCAGTTGCTTCTTTAAGATCAGCAGGAGAAACTCTCTGCTTCTGTAAACCTCTCCCTTTGTCTGTCTTTGACCTGTAAATCCAGATTTAAAGGACTCATGTGGTGAGGTCAGGTCCACCCAGATAATATTCCTTTGGTAAAATCAAATGTGTATAGAAGATAACCTAATCAAGGAAGTAAAATCCATCATTTTCACAGTCCTGGGATTATGGAAGGTGCATACACCAAGAGGTGGGGGATCTTGAAGACCATCTTAGAATCGTGCCTACCACACAGAGGAAGGGATGTATCATGCAGGAGTGGATGAGCATTGTGCCATTTTATACAGGCTGGCAAGTGACATTTACACACAGCTGTGAGATTTCTGGAGGAAGAGTTTTTTTCCAGGATGAAGGAAAAGCAAGTGCCAAGTCTCTGAAGCAAGAGCATGCTGAGGGTACTTTAGAGACAGCAGGGAGGCCAGTATGGCTGGAGCCAAGTGATTCAGGGGGAGAGTAGGGGAGGGTGGAGGAGGTCAGCCTGGGAGGTCAAGATCAAGGAGGGCCTTGAAAGTCATCAAAAGAACTGTGGCTGTTACTCCAAACTGTTGTTTGTTTCCTTATATAATACCACAACTTAAAATTATGATTTTGAAAAAAATTTTTTATAAAGTTGAGATGAGTTTAGAAAACATTTGTGAACCCCAAGCCTGAGTACTGGTGGATAGCTTGGAAGGACAGAGGTTCACAGTCGGTGGTGGAAGCAGTTACAGGATGGGGTGCAGAGCGAGGAAGTTTACAAACTCAGTGTTTTACAAAAATTAACAGAAATTGTACATTTTCCTGTAGTGAAGCTTCTAGAGGGAAAAATAATGTCAGGACATTATATTATACATATAATAGTCACAGTACTTGATGTTTTCAATTAGACTAAATATATGCCATTTTTAAATTAGAAGACTTTTAATTTCAACTTACGCAAACAAAATTGCATCATTGCTTAATTTTAACCATGATTTACTGAACATATTTTGATTTTTTTTTAAATTATGGATTTGATCCTACGAAGTTGGGACTTACAGTATGACAGGAAATATGAGATTAGCTTCTTTAATATAGCCACATGTTTCCTTTTATAATGGCAAAACCCAATCTTCTGTATCTGCTTAGCCATCCCAAAGAAGAATAAGAAATTAAAATCTTCAAAATCAAATTAGCAAATCAAGGCTTCTGCCTGAAAGGGTTACTGATGTGTAACCTGCAAACCATTTTGCAATACTGGCAGTTCTCTGACTATGGAGATACAGATAATTCCCATTTATCTTTCCTACTCACACAGCAACTTCAAGAGTGATGTGCTGAATTTCCAGACATTTCTCAAACACTTACCTGGATGTTTCAGTGCTGCTCCAAGATCCAACAATTTCTCTTTCTCTTAGAGTTTCTTTTCTGCCAAATCCCCTTCTTGCTGACAGTGTCACCATCTGCTACAGGTGCAGCAACTGAGGCGTCACTGGAACTCCTCTGTCAGTTTTATTCCAACATCCCAACCATTGCTAGTTTACTTTTGAAGCAGTTTCCCACTCTAAAGCTCCCCCTGTAAGCTCCAGCCTTCCCTTATGTTAATATCTGCCAGCAATGACCTACTGTATAGCACAGGGAGCTATGCTCAATATCTTGTAATAACCTATAAAGAAAGAGAAAGTAAAAAAAAATAAAATTATATATATATATATATATATATATATATATATAGTTAAGTCCACTACATACAAATGAGCTCTGTTCTGAGAGTGTGTTCATAAGTCCAATTTGTTCGTTAGTCCAACAAAGTTAGCCTAGGTACCCAACTAACACAATCAGCTACATAGTACTGTGCTGTAATAAGTTTATAATACTTTACACAGAAATAATACATAGAAAACAAACACAACAAATGAAGAAAACATTTTTAATCTTACAGTCCAGTACCTTGAAAAGTACAGTAATACAGTACAACAGCTGGCACACAGGGGCTGGCATCGAGTGAACAGGCAAGAAGAGTTACTGACTGGAGGAGGGAGAGGAGGTGGGAGATGGTAGAGTTGAAGGATCGTCAGCAATAGGAGACGGAGGGCAAGCTGCAATTTCACTCACGCCTGACGTTGATGGCACAGGTTCTGGTTCCTTGCTGGATTCAATTCTGTCTGCCCTCTTGAAAAAATGATCCAGTGATGTCTGGGTAGTACTGTAGTACCAGCTACATCACCGCTGCTTTTATGCCTGCTTCTGGACGTCCTGGGCTTGAAATAAAGACACTGTACTACTGTACTCTATACAGTTCTGTACAGTAAAGTACACAAAAGTGCAACCACTTGTAGAGGATGCACGCACGTGACAATGTACGCCAGACACGTGAACTAACTTACGTGATTGAACATGTGAACGCACGTTTGAATCTTTGAAAGTTCTCAACTTGAAAATTTGTATGTAGGGGTCTTACACATATATATATATACATATATATATATAACTGAATATATATATGTATATATATATATAATTGAATTACTTTGCTATACACCCAAAACTAACACAACATTGTAAATCAACTGTGTTTCAATAAAAATTTAAAACAAATATATCTGCAACCTCAAGGCAGACGTTCTGGAAGCAGACTTTCGCTACTTGCCTTCCATCGGCCATTAATGTGCCTGCATAGGGTGAATGACCATCTTGTAGGATGCCTTCCCCATTTTGTCAGTATAAACTGTGGAGACTGGGGGAGAGGATGGATTGGTGAAAGTTCAGAGAGTTAGAAAACTACGGCTCCTCAACCAGTGAGCACAGAGCATCCCCAAGAAGCCACTACCACAGGATCGGTAGGATTGATAGGTGCTATCCAATCACAGGCAGCAGCTCATTCCCATACAGAAAATCCTCAGATGGAAACTTGGCTCATGAGGGCCCTCTCCCATCAATTTTTCTTTTCTCTCTCTCTCACTTTCTCTCATTTGTTCAGCATTTTTTAAAATATAAATTTATTTATTTATTTTATTTCTGGCTGCGTTGGGTCTTCATTTGTGTGCGTGGGCTTTCTCTAGTTGTGGCGAGCGGGGGCTTCTCTTTGCTGCGGTGCGCAGGCTTCTCATTGCGGTGGCTTCTCTTTGTTGTGGAGCACGGGCTCTAGGCATGCAGGCTTCAGTAGTTGTGGCTCGCCGGCTCTAGAGTGCAGGCTCAGTAGTTGTGGTGCATGGGCTTAGTTGCTCCCAGGCATGTAGGATCTTCCCGGACCAGGGCTCGAACCCACGTTCCCTGCACTGGCAGGCAGATTCTTAACCACTGCACCACCAGGAAAGCCCTATTCAACATTTTTTGGACCCTTCTAGTTACTTCTCTTACTTCTGGTTTTGAGATTTATCCGCTAAGTCAAGGGCAACATAGCAAAGAGGATGAAGAGCGTGTGTTCTGGGGTTGGAGATATACACACACTACTATATATAAAATAGATAACCAACAAGGGCCTACTGTATAGCACAGGAAACTCTACTTAATATTGTGTAATAACTATATGGGTAAAGAATCTGAAAAAGAATGATTTTATATATATATATGTTTAACTGAATCACTTTGCTGCACACCTGAAACTAACATAATATTATAAATCAACTATAATCTAATAAAATTTTTTTTGATTCGGAAAAAAATAAACACCTAGTCTCACTACTTGGTAGCGCCAGCCTCAGAGTCCTCAGCAATGACCTCAAACACGGTTGTTGTGGAGAAGAATTAAATAATGTACACAAAGTGCTAGGCAATGACAAGCATGTTCACTCTCTCCATCTCTCTCTCTTCATTCTGTGTGTATGTTTGTAAGTGTGTCTAGGTATGTAATATGCATATATGTATAAACACACCTATAAAGTGAATGGTGCTTCTTTGCAAGTTTATTTGATTCTTTTCCTTGTATTCTTCTCTTCTAAGAGCCTACTCACTTCCTCTTATTCCCTGGAAACTACATGGACTCCTAAGTAAACTCTCACTATATTATACCTAAAGAAAGAGAAGAGATGAAGAAAAATGTTCTTATGCACAGGTCGGGGTGAATCAGACCTAATTTACAGTGACAAAAAATATAATTGCCTATTTACCCATATATAGTATAATACATATTTACACATGCATATGAATTTATGTGCACACACCTAAACCTTTAAACCCCATTTCTCATATTTGCAAACACTGTCTCAGAAAGTCCTTTTTGTTTAGGATTGTAGAATGAGATATGGTTGTGAAACACTTATAAAAATGATAATTATACTTAAATAATGAGATTCCCTTAAAGGTGAATTTACTAGTTAGTATTATCGAACCAACTTTCTCCTTCATTCCTGTATTAGTCTGCTCAGGCTACCATAACAAAATATCTTGTACTGGGTGGGTTAAACAACAGGAATTTATTTCTCACACTCCTGGAGCCTGAGAAGTCCAAGATCAAGGTGCAAGCAAATTCCATTCCCCAGTGAGAGCCCTCTTCCTGGCTTGCAGATAGCTGCCTTTTTGCTGTGTCTCACATGGTAGAGATAAAAAGAGAGAGGAAGTAAGCTCTCTGGCAACTCTTCTTATAAGGACACTAATCTCATCATGGGGACCCCACCCTCATGACCTCATCTAAACCTAATTATCTCCAAAAGGCCCATCTCTAAATACTATTGCAGTGGGAATGGGGCTTCAACATATGAATTTTGGGTGGAAACAATTCAATCCATAGCAGTCCCATACTTGAAAACTGACTTTTCCCTATAAATAACCCCAGATTCTCAGCCTTCTGATTCTTTTTATTTTTATTATATTTATTTATTTGTTGACTTGGTTCCTCAGGAATGTGATCTTGTAAAATGATTTCAAATTTTTTGCTTTTGGTGCATTGTCACAAATATGCTCCTCTAACCTACAGTTCTCTAACTTTATGCTTAGACCTATTCATCTTTGCTTCAGTAGGATATTTCCAATTGGTTGTTCTATAGATGTATGGAGCAAAATACTGATAGATATATTAATTTTTCTACCAAAACACTGTTTTCTTTGCCCTGTCAAGCTCATTAATATCACTCTTTTACAGACCTACCATCTTGGTGATCTTATCCTTCTGAATTTCAAAATCAATTGCTTTGTGTAATTGCTTGAAGAAATATATTAACTGATTCAAAGTCTTTTCTTTCAGTGACATCTATTTTAATACTGTTATGCTAGTTGTTAGGGAAAGTACAGAGATTAATTAAAAAGTTGACTGTCTAAAACAGAATTCAGCAAACTATAGCAAGCCAAATCCAGCCCACTGTCTGTTTTTGCAAATAAAGTTTTATTGGCACTTAGTCACACCCATTCTCTTCCAGATTGCCTATGGTTACTTTTACCGTACAATGACAGAGTTGAATAATTGCTACCAAGACTGTGTGGCCCAGAGACTATATATTTACTATCTGGCCCTTAACAGAAAAAATTTTGCCCACTCCTGATCTAAAAGATGGAGAGTGTGTGTGTGTGTGTGTGTGTGTGTGTGTGTGTGTGTCTGTAATAGGGTAAGATATAAATGTGTGCATAAACACATCTTCTAATATTTTGAACTTAAAAAAAAAGATATAAGTTCCAAAATGATGTGATGATAAAGATGAAAGCGCAATTAATATTTGCTGCAGGGCTACAAATTGATTAAGACTTCACAGAACAGCTTGCATTTTGATAGAACCTTTTAAAATTAGTATAATTTTAATAACAAGAGGTTAGCAGAGGCAGGTTTTTTTCAATAAATATTTACTAAGTATCTACTGATATATTCAAATAGATGGGAAGTTTACCTAGTGTGAGAATCTGTTACTTCCTTGTGCCTTCTGCAGGACCTAGCACAGTGCCTTGCACGTAGTAAATTAACAGTAAATACCTGTTATTTAATTAGCTGCTGAAATAGTGTGTAACAAATGCATGATAACATTCTACAGCATAAACTAGTAAAATATTGAGGAGGCATAACTTCTGACAGGATTTCTTGGAGGGGATGCATTGGAGGGTCATTGCCATTGAATCATCTTGGGTAATGATTACCATTTTTTACTAAGATTTATTTGTTACTGCAGCCTTAATTATCTGACACCCAAGTCCAGCTTTTCAATCTGTGATGACTTTCATGGCTGGTAGAGAGTACAGTTTTCTTTAGAATGAAAACTAGCCATCATCTGTGTCCTTTGAAGTAGGAACTCAATGAGTAATATTAATATTAGAACAAGCTTGATGCCAAGGGCAAACAACTCTTGGTACTTTGCCATACTTTGCAGCATGGAAACAATAATTTTATAGAATGTTCCACTAATAAGCTACTCCTCATGTCTTTGGCTGATGGGAATTCTTTCTTTTTTTTTTTTTTGGATACTAGGCCTAATTGAATTAGCTCATCACCTTAAGCTTATCGTAATAACTTTAGTGATAGCTTTAAGCTTTATGCTTTTTCAAAGCAGTCCATTTGCATGGTGTTAGTTACTCATGACTTCTGAGTCTCCAGCCCAGAATTTTCTACTGAATGCCAAACCCACAGTTCTCCATATGGTAGACACATAGACATCTCAGCTTCAATTTGCTCCAAGTTATATTTTTTTCATTTTTTCATTGAAGTATAGTTGATTTAAAATGTTATATTAGGTGCAGGTGTACAGCATAGTGATTCAGTATTTTTACAGAGTATACTCTATTAAAAGTTATTGTAAGAAAATGGCTATATTTCCCTGTGCTGTACAGTATATACGTGTTATATATTTTATACATGTTCATTTGTGTCTCTTAATCCCATACCCCAAATTTGCTCCTCCCCCCTTTCCTTTCCCCTTTGGTAACCACAAGTTTTTTTATATCTGTGAGTCTTTTTCTGTATTGCATGTACATTTATTTGTATTATTTTTAAGATTCCACAAATAAATGATATCATATAGTATATGTATTTCTCTGACTTATTTCACTAAGCATAATCTCTCGTTCCATCTATGTTGCTGCAAATGCCAGAATTTTATTCTTTTTATGGCTGAGTAACATTCCACTGTATATATGTACCACATCTTCTTTATCCATTCATCTGTTGATGGACACTTAGGTTGCTTCCATATATTGGCAATTATAAATAATGCTGCTATGAACATTGGGGTGCATGTATCTTTTTGGATTAGTGTTTTTGTTTTTTTCAGGTACACACCCAGGAGTAGAATTGCTGGATCATATGGTATTTCTTTTTTTAGTTTTTTGAGGAAACTCCATACTGTTTCCCCACAGTGGCTACATCAGTTTACATTCCCACCAACAGTGTACAAGGGTTCCCTTTTCTCCACATCTTCACCAACATTTGTTGTTTGTGTTCTTTTTAATGATAGCTCTTCTGACAGGTGTAAGGTGATATCTCATTGTGGTTTTAATTTGCATTTCTCTGATGATTAACAATGTTGAGCATCTTTTCATGTGCCCATTGGATATCTGCATTTCCTCTTTGGAAAAATGTCTATTCAGGTCGTTTGTGCATTTTTTAATCTGTTTTTTTTTAATATTGAGTTGTATGAGCTGTTTATACATTTTGGATATATTAACCTCTTATCTGTCATATCATTTGTAAATATTTTCTTCCATTCAGTTGGCTGTCTTTTCATTTTGTCAATCGTTTCCTTTGCTGTGCAAAAGCTTTTTAAGTTTAATTAGGTCCCATTTGTTTATTTTTGCTTTTATTTCCTTTGCTTTAGGAGACAGATCAAAATATATATATTGCTACAATTTATGTCAAAGAGTGTTCTGCCTATGTTCTATACTAGGAGGTTTATGGTTTCTGGTCTTACATTTAGGTCTTTAACACATTTTACTTTATTTCTGTATATGGTGTCACACTGAACTTCACACATGAACTGCCCTCTTGCACATAATCAGGGCCATTCTTTCAGTGGCTCCATCCTCTCATCTCGGGCACTCCTCTCTGTCTTCGAGATTCTATTATAACATCAATTCTTCCAGTTTAAACCCAGCACCTTCCTCTGCTGCCACCATGTCACAGTAGGGCCCCTGTTGTCTATTCTCATTTTACTATGTCTTTCCGCATTAAAACAATCAGTATTTATGTGTTTATTCAAATGCCTGTCTCCCTTGCTAATTATTAATCTCTATTAGTTTCTCTCTCGTTGTAGTCCCAGCCTCTACATAATGCCTGGCTCATTATAGGCCCTCATTAAATAAGTGTTTAATGAATGGATGGATGGATGATTCATATGGGGCATTTACTCTGAGCCAGATGTGGTTCCAGTTGCAGAGATAAGAAGAGGATTAAGTCCTGCCCCAGCATCACTCAGGGTCTGGCATGGAAATTCCTCTTCAAACTAGCTTACCTCTTGACATTAAGCTATTAGAAGAGTTGTAAGTATCATTTCCATTTATCTTGTTGTCACTTTTACAGGCTAATTTCATTTTGGGAAATCAGCCCATTCCAGGCTCAGTCATTCTGGGGCTGTGGACTGTCCTCCAGGGATGTTCTATGTGACTCCACCTTCCAACCTACTCATGCAGGAGTAGTAGCGGCCGTGGGTTCATTGGATATGTGCTGAGCCAGGAATGAGCTGGAAAGTGACTTTTAGTGTAGAAAAGAAAGATAACTATGAGACTCAATTACTCAGATATAAAGAAATTAGCCTCTGCTAGTTTGATTTTTTTTTTTTTTCATTTAGGAGAAAAGAGAGGAAAGATGAAAGGAAGGAGGGGTGGAGGGAGGGAGGGAAGGAGGGGAAAAGGGAAGGAAAAAGGGAAAAAGGGAAGGAAAGAGGGAACGAAAGAAGACTTTCATAAATTTCAGTTCCCAAAGTTACATGTTTGTATTGTTTTAAAATTTTTTAAAAAGTAGGATTTTAATTCAATAACAATTGCTAATAACATCTAATGAGTATGACACTCTATTAGATGTTTTATTAACTTATTTAATCCCGATGACAGTCTTATGAGGTGGGTTCTATTATGAGTTCAACTTGACCTCAGAGGAAACTGAGGCACAGGGAGGGTGAATAGGAAAACACACTTCCCCTGTGGGTCTTCCCTTGACTACTCACACAGAACACTTTACCTTGGGCACTTCTGGTCACCAAACGTGTGGCGGTTTTTCCCACACCAAGCAATTCTGTGACACCAGCTGGGTGTCCTGTATTTAACTCCATTCTACTGTGTACCTGGAAATAGTGTCAGATCCCACAGCTTAAAGGCTCAGTCATACACACCAGTCCCCCACCCCCTGCCACATACTTCAGATGCCAATCACAAGTCCAGATTGTCACCTGTGCTTCTCACCAACTGCTCTAGATCAGAGGTTCTCGTGATCCCTTCCTCAAGTTCAATTAATTTGCTAGAGATGTTCACAGAACTCAGGAAAACATTTTACTTACTAGATCGCCAGTTCATTATAAAAGGATAAGATAAAAAAAAATACAGATGAACATCCAAATGGAAACTATGTGCAGAGCAAGGTCTGTGGGAAGAGGTGTAAAGCTTCCATGCCCTCTCCTGGCACCTGCATGTGTTCACCCACCTAGAAGCTTCCCTAACTGGCCTTTTGGGATTTTTATGGAGGCTTCATCACGCAGGGTGATTGATCACTAAGTGAATTTCTAGCCCCTCTCCCCTCCCCAGAGGACAAGAGGTGGGGCTGAAAGTTCCAAGCCTCTCATCATGCCTTGGTCTTTTTGGTGACCCAGCCCCATCCAGGAGCCCACCCAGAGTCACGTCATTAGAACAAAAGACACTGCTGTCACCCAGGAAATTCCAAGGTATTTGGAGCTCTGTGTCAGGAACTGGGGGCAGAAACCAATATATATATATATATTTTTTCTATTATTTCACAACTCACCCCCTGGTCTCTGGCCATGGACCCCTCACAGCAAAATGTTATACAACTCACAAGGTCCTGGAATGTTGTAGATCCCATTCAGTCATTAATAATTAGTGCAATCCATCATCGTATTGCATGAAAACTGTCTCCCTGGGCGAGGCCACTTGAATTGGCAGGCTTCCGTTTAATCTTGTCAGGTTCCAAAAACACGAGTGGTCTCAGCAAACTTCATACTTGCAGACATCTGGTGTCATTGAACTAAGAGAGTGTCATCTCTTGCTCTGAGCCTCTCTTGCGGGACTAATGTAATATTGGATTTCCCTCATTACATACCCACATATTCATTCTTTTACCCTCAGCTACTGTTCCTTCTACTCTTTATTTATACCAAAGCTTTTCCACTTTTGGAAGGGACATTGGGTTTAGCCACTGTGCTGGCAACCAATCCAGAACAGTCCACTCCTGTTCAGGCAGGGTGAGTTTACAGAGGTGCAGAGCTGGTGGGCGATTTTCACCACTAGACCATACTGCTGCAGTCACTGTTAACCCCAAATGTGCCAGATGAAGGGAGGGCACATCCCACCCCATCAGACCCTTAAGGATTCTGACATAAAGGTTAAAAGACATAGTTACAGTTTCTTGCTTAGAAATCATCCCTGTTTCCAGCAGTTGTAGTTGCAGCCCTGGTCCTGTGACCACTCCATCAGGTAGGAGGAATCCAAAAGCTGAGGTGATGTGGGTAAGAAGGAAAAGAAAGTATAGTCTTTGTACCAGCAGTCTCTCCTCTTGGCAAGAACTGCACTGTCATAGGAGCATCCTAAGGGTATGGGACATTCCCAAGGTAAAAAAGCTGTGAGAGAACAGAGCCCAGCTCTGACTTACCTGATCCTTTCCCAGAGAAGTATGTGAAAGCAACTGAGAGAATGTGAAATTTCCTCTCCATTCACACACATGCCAAAAACCCTCTTTCCAATCTTCAAGGTACTGAGTCATTGTAATTAGTACTTTGTCATGGATAGGGCGTCTTCTTACTCTACCTTAACAGAGGCTCTCTCATCATGAAGTGGCAGTTCCCAGTGTCTAGGAGAGAGCATCTGATCAGGGTGGGTCCAGGGATACGAGTGAGCTGGGAGTCACTGGTACACCCTTGGTGGTCTTGCCACCAAATGCAAGTTTGTGTGCCTGATGCACAGTGAGGCCAAACAAATCAAAACGTCAGAGTCTGGAGCAGAGGAAGAAAGGTTTATTGCAGGGCCAAGCAAGAACGGGTAGCTCATGCTCAAAAATCCTGAACTCCCCGAACGGCTTCAGCGAAGGTTTTTTGGGGTTTTTTTGCGGTACGCGGGCCTCTCACTGCTGTGGCCTCTCCCGTCACGGAGCACAGGCTCCGGACGCGCAGGCTCAGCGGCCATGGCTCACGGCCCCAGCCGCTCCGCGGCATGTGGGATCTATCCCAGACCGGGGCACGAACCCGTGTCCCCTGCATCGGCAGGCAGACTCTCAACCACTGCGCCACTAGGGAAGCCCCAGTGAAGCATTTTTAAAAGCTAGGTGAGGGGAACGTCACAGGGTATGTGATCATCTAGTGCACAATTCTCTGATTGGTTGATATTGAGGTAACAAGCAGTGTCACAGGGGTTAACATTATCAACCCTTAGGCTCCAGTAGGCCTGGGGCTACATGCTCATGGTCATCAAGTAGTTAATTTCTTCCATTTGGTGGTGTTTTTTAGCACTGAAAAACTCAGGAAATATGCATGAGATGCTATTATCTAGGTACTTCAGAGAGGAGCTACAGCAGAGGATATGGGGGGAAGGGTCTGTCCCAGGAAGGGCCCCTAGGGTCCTGCTGGGTTATAGTCTAGGAACAGCCCCCAGTTGGAGCTGGGAAAGCACCAGAGTGGCTGGCAAGGTCCCTAAAGGGTGCCTGCAGAGCACAGAGAATGTTCTGTCAGATGCCACCCTTTGAAGGTTTGAAGCTCGACATTAGCAGTAGAATAAAGTGCCAGAAAGCACCATATTTTATGATTATTTTATTAAAAGGGCCTCTGATAAATAAAGCTCACTCAGATACTTGATACTGACAAGTCATGAAAAGAGCAGTTTTGGAAAAATAAAGACAGTCCCCACATCAAGGGAGCAGCAGTAATAATAACACAACCAAAAAAGCCCGATTTTCCTCAGAGAAGCATATTGGTGGAGTCTGAACAAGAGACTCATCTTTGAGGAATGTTACAAAAGCCAAATAAATTCATTTGTATCATCTTTTTAGATTCCACATACAAAACACAAACAGACTCACAGACTTTGAAAACAAATTTATGGTAACCAAAGGGGAAAGGTGGGGGGAGGGATAAATTAGGAGTTTGGGATTGACATGTACACACTAATATATATAGAATAGATAAACAACAGGGACTTACTGGATAGCACAGGGAACTCTACTCAATATTCTGTAATTCTATACGGGAAAAGAATCTGAAAAAGAACGGATATATGTATATGTATAACGGAACCACTTTGCTGTACACCTGAAACTAACACAACATTGTAAATCAACTATACTATAATATAAAATAAAAATTAAATTAAAAAAATAAATACTTGTACATCTCCATGTTAAAAAACAAACAAACAAAAAAAAAACACCGGCACAACACCAACAACAATAAAGCCAAGACATCAGAGAAGAGAAGACCTTTTCTGTTCTCCTGGGGCATTGGAGTGTGGGAAGGACTTGAAAGTTTCTCCCCATTTCCTCATGCGGCCTTCTTCCTTTTGAGTGTCATAATTTAGATCGGCTTAAAAGGATTGATTTGAAAGAAGCTTCTTATACCACAAGGCAGTTTGTCTCTCTCTCTCAGCCTTTGTAAATGAACAAAGTCACCACTTGTCCCACACAGGGAGCAGAGAGGGGCTTGGGGTGGGTTTACTGTCCATTCAGGCCCTGTTTTCAGCAGCTTGTAAGTGGGATCTTTAGAACCACACAGCGGGAATCCTTTGCTTGGGGCACGGGTTGGGGAGAGGACTTTAAAAAACCTATTGAAACTCTGAGAGCTGTTGGGTAGAAACTGTTCCTTTTAGACTTCCTCACAGGCTGTACGGGAAATAAACATGCACAGGAAGTCATTTAGCCTCTCTGTGAACTCAATGTTGACATATGCTCACCAAAAAGTTCATTGTGGTACTTAAGAAATGTATGTATGTGGGTGCATATACATGTGTGTGTATGTATGCACAGATATGTCTATGTGTATAAACATTTTCTAATCCTCCCAGACCACAATGTTTATGATGTGATGCTAAAAAAATTAACAATGGGAAAAAAAAAAGAATAACACAAAAAATAGAGGTGTGGATACCTTTGACAGCACTGTGTTTTGGGAGTAGAAACTAAATATAGGTGACATATTTCTAAACGACTCTTTAACAGTCTTCTGGGTGGTCTTTCTCACATGTACTTTGTAGGGTTTTACACTAACTGCTTGACCCAGGATGTCATTATTATGTGTAATGTTCAGTTCATGCTTTTCATTTTTATTTACATGATTCTTGCTTTAGAGCTGGAACAACTTTAAAATCTTCAGTGAAGGGTCACTGAATCCCTAACGTCAACTGAAAATACTGGCTTAAAAAGCCAAAGTAGAAGAACAATAAATGCATTTTACAGGAGAAGATTAAGGTACATGGGTGAAGGGAAAGAATACCCACATCCCCTATGTGGTCGTTAGGAAGAGAAATCCGTCCAGATGAGTGAAGGCAAAGGGGGTGTCACTGGAACGGTTCACGGGATTCCTATGAAACATGTTACAGGCCTTCTGGAACCAGAGAGCCCTTGGTCTCTCTCCATCTGGGCCATGTGGTCACTCAACTCTGCTTCTTTCCGCACATCTGCTCCTTTCACTTCGTGCAGTCAGTGGCCATTTAATTGCAATTTCTTCTCCAGATCACCTAAGCAGGAAAGAAGGATTTAATATCTGGACCCAGGAATACAGGATCAGGAGTGCAGCCAGGTGTTCTGAGAGAAAGGAGCCAAAAACTATAAAAGTCACCCAAGAGGGAGGGGATATGAGGATGTACTTGTGCATATAGCTGATTCATTGTTATACAGCAGAATCTAACACAACACTGTGGAGCAATACTCCAAAAAAGATGTTAAAAAAAAAAAAGGTCACCCAGAACTGAAACGTTCCTTCCACCTCTCTGTAGCTAGAGTGTTGCTTGTCTCGTCTCCGTCACTGTTTAAATTTTCTTTCCCCCCAGCCCTCCCCTTACTTTCACTGTTGCATCCCCCACGCTTCCCAGATGGGCTTTGTTTTTATATTTATACAACCAAACTCCTGTTCTTCCTTTGCATCATTTCTTAGTCCAAGTGCCCAGTAGAGATTTACGAGTCATTATTGGATGGCAATTTCACATTTCAAGGAGAAGTCATCTGATTGGCCCAGATTGGGTCAGGTGACTACCTGGTTCCATCAGACTCGGGTTGGGAGTTCACCTGTAATAACCATGTCTACACAGGTATGCTCTGTGTTCGGCAGGACTTGTGGGAAGACCAGATGGGCTGCTTAGCTGGTGAAAGATATCTACTACAATCATTATTATAGGCCTCTCTGATCCATTTAGTCCAAGCAGTGTATTTATTCCGAGTAATATTTTAATAGTATTCGTTATAAAGGACATACATTCTCCTTAAGACTAACTTGAGCTGTATTTTTAATTATTTATTTATTATTATTTTTTAACATCTTTATTGGATTATAATTGCTTTACAATGGCATGTTAGTTTCTGCTTTATAACAAAGTGAATCAGTTATACATATACATATGTTCCAATATCTCTTCCCACTTGCATATCCCTCCCTCCCACCCTCCCTACCCCACCCCTCTAGGTGGTCACAAACCACCTAGCTGAACTCCCTATGCTATTCGGCTGCTTCCAACTAGCTATCTATTTTACATTTGGTAGTGTATATATGTCCATGCCACTCTCTCACTTTGTCACAGCTTACCCTTCCCCCTCCCTATATCCTCAAGTCCATGCTCTAGTAGCTCTGTGACTTTATTCCCATCTTACGCCTAGATTCTTCATGACCTTTTCTTTCTTTTTTTTCTTATATTCTAAATATATGTGTTAGCATAAGTCTCTTTCTGACTTACTTCAGTCTGTATGACAAACACTAGGTCCATCCACCTCACTACAAATAACTCAATTTCGTTTCTTTTTATGGCTGAGTAATATTCCATTGTATATATGTGCCACATCTTCTTTATCCATTCATCTGTTGTGGACACCTAGGTTGCTTCCATGTCCTGGCTACTGTAAATACTGCTGCAATGAACATTGTGATACATGACTCTTTTTGAATTATGGTTTTCTCAGGGTATATGCCCAGTAGTGGGATTGCTGGGTTGTATGGTAATTCTACTTGTAGTTTTTAAGGAACCTCCATACTGTTCTCCATAGTGGGTGTATCAATTTACATTCCCACCAGCAGTGCAAGAGGGTTCCCTTTTCTCCACACCCTCTCCAGCATTTATTGTTTCTAGATTTTTTGATGATGGCCATTCTGACTGGTGTGAGATGATATCTCATTGTAGTTCTGATTTGCATTTCTCTAATGATTAGTGATGTTGATCATTCTTTCATGTGTTTGTTGGCAGTCTGTATATTTTCTTTGGAGAAATATCTGTTTAGGTCTTCTGCCCATTTTTGGATTGGCTTTTTTGTTGTTCTTGTTATTGACCTGCATGAGCTGCTTGTAAATTTTGGAGATTAATCCTTTGTCAGTTGCTTCACTTGCAAATATTTTCTCCCATTCTGAGGGTTGTCTTTTGGTCTTGTTTATGGTTTCCTTTGCTGTGCAAAAGCTTTTAGGTTTCATTAGGTCCCATTTGTTTACTTTTGTTTTTATTTCCATTTCTCTAGGAGGTGGGTCAAAAAGGATCTTGCTGTGATTTATGTCATAGAGTGTTCTGCCTATGTTTTCCTCTAAGAGTTTGATAGTGTCTGGCCTTACATTTAGGTCTTTAATCCATTTTGAGTTTATTTTTGTGTATGGTGTTAGGGAGTGTTCTAATTTCATACTTTTACATGTAGCTGTCCAGTTTTCCCAGCACCACTTATTGAAGAGGCTGTCTTTTCTCCACTGTATATTCTTGCCTCCTTTATTAAAGACAAGGTGACCATATGTGCGTGGGTTTACCTCTGGGCTTTCTATCCTGTTCCATTGATCTATATTTGTGTTTTTGTGGCAGTACCATACTGTCTTGATTACTGTAGCTTTGTAGTATAGTCCGAAGTCAGGGAGCCTGATTCCTCCATCTCCATTTTTCATTCTCAAAATTGCTTTGGCTATTCAGCGTCTTTTGTGTTTCCATACAAATTGTGAAATTTTTTGTTCTAGTTCTGTGAAAATTGCCAGTTGTAGTTTGATTGGGATTGCATTAAATCTGTAGATTGCTTTGGGTAGTAGAGTCATTTTCACAATGTTGATTCTTCCAATCCAAGAACATGGTATATCTCTCCATCTATTTGTATCATCTTTAATTTCTTTCATCAGTGTCTTATAATTTTCTGCATACAGGTCTTTTGTCTCCTTAGGTAGATTTATTCCTAGATATTTTATTATTTTTGTTGCAGTGGTAAACGGGAGTGTCTTCTTAATTTCACTTTCAGATTTTTCATCATTAGTGTATAAGAATGCCAGAGATTTCTATGCATTAATTTTGTATCCTGCTACATTACCGAATTCATTGATTAGCTCTGTAGTTTTCTGGTAGCATCTTTAGGATTCTCTATGTACAGTATCATGTCATCTACAAACAGTGACAGCTTTACGTCTTTTCCGATTTGGATTCCTTTTATTTCTATTCCTTCTCTGATTGCTGTGGCTAAAACTTCCAAAACCGTGTTGAATAAGAGTGGTGAGAGTGGGCAACCTTGTCTTGTTCCTGATCTTAGTGGAAATGCTTTCAGTTTTTCACCATTGGGGCCGATGTTGGCTGTGGGTTTGTCATTTATGCCCTTTATTATGTTGAGGAAAGTTCCCTCTATGCCTACTTTCTGCAGGGTTTTTATCATAAATGGGTGTTGAATTTTGTTGAAAGGTTTCTCTGCATCAATTGAGATGACCATATGGTTTTTCTCCTTCAATGTGATAATATGGTGTATCACGTTGATTGATTTGTGTATATTGAAGAATCCTTGCATTCCTGGAATAAACCCCACTTGATCATGGTGTATGATCCTTTTAATGTGCTGTTGGATTCTGTTTGCTAGTATTTTGTTGAGGATTTTTGCATCTATGTTCATCAGTGATATTGGCCTGTAGTTTTCTTTCTTTGTGACATCTTTGTCTGATTTTGGTATCAGGTTGATGGTGGCCTCGTAGAATGAGTTTGGGAGTGTTCCTCCCTCTGCTATATTTTGGAAGAGTTTCAGAAGGATAGGTGTTAACTCTTCTCTAAATGTTTGATAGAATTCGCCTATGAAGCCATCTGGTCCTGGGCTTTTGTTTCTTGGAAGATTTTTAATCACAGTTTCAATTTCAGTGCTTGTGATTGGCCTGTTCATATTTTCTATTTCTTCCTGGTTCAGTCTCGGCAGGTTATGCATTTCTAAGAATTTGTCCATTTCTTCCAGGTTGTCCATTATATTGGCATAGAGTTGCTTGTAGTAATCTCTTATGATCCTTTGTACTTTTGCAGTGTCAGTTGTTACTTATCCTTTTTCATTTCTAATTCTGTTGATTTGAGTCTTCTCCCTGTTTTTCCTGATGAGTCTGGCTAATGGTTTCTCAAGCTTCTCAAAGAACCAGCTTTTAGTTTTATTGATCTTTGCTATCATTTCCTTCATTTATTTCTGATCTGATCTTTATGATTTCTTTCCTTCTGCTAACGTTGGGGGTTTTTTGTTCTTCTTTCTCTAATTGCTTTAGGTGCAAGGTTAGGTTGTTTATTCGAGATGTTTCCTGTTTCTTAAGGTAGGATTGTATTGCTATAAACTTCCCTCTTAGAACTGCTTTTGCTGCATCGCATAGGTTTTGGGCCGTCGTGTCTCCATTGTCATTTGTTTCTAAGTATTTTTTGATTTCCTCTTTGATTTCTTCAGTGATCCCTGTGTTATTAAGTAGTGTATTGTTTAGCCTCCATGCTTTTAGTATTTTTTACAGATCTTTTCCTGTAATTGATATCTAGTTTCATAGCGTTGTGGTCGGAAAAGATACTTGATATGATTTCAATTTTCTTAAATTTACCAGGACTTGTTTTGTGACCCAAGATATGATCTATCCTGGAGAATGTTCCATGAACACTTGAGAAAAATGTGTATTCTGTTGTTTTTGGATGGAATGTCCTATAAATATCAGTTAAGTCCATCTTGTTTAATGTATCATTTAAACCTTGTGTTTCCTTATTTATTTTCATTTTGGATGATCTGTCCATTGGTGAAAATGGGGTGTTAAAGTTCCCTACTACAAATGTGTTACTGTCGATTTCCACTTTTATGGCTGTTAGTATTTGCCTTATGTATTGAGGTGCTCCTATGTTGGGTACATAAATATTTACAATTGTTATATCTTCTTCTTGGATTGATCCCTTGATCATTATGTAGTGTCCTTCTTTGTCTCTTGTAATACTCTTTATGTTAAAGTCGATTTTGTCTGATATGAGAATTGCTACACCAGCTTTCTTTTGATTTCTATTTGCATGGAATATCTTTTTCCATCCCCTCACTTTCAGTCTGTATGTGTCCCTAGGGTGAAGTCGGTCTCTTGTAGACAGCATATATATGTGTCTTGTTTTTGTATCAATTCAGCCAATCTGTGACTTTTGGTGGGAGCATTTAATCCATTTACTCTAAGGTAATTATTGATATGTATGTTCCTATTCCCAATTTTGTAATTGTTTGGGGTTTGTTATTGTAGGCCTTTTCCTTCTCTTGTGTTTCTCGCCTAGAGAAGTTCCTTTAGCATTTGTTGTAAAGCTGGTTTGGTGGTGCTGAACTCTCTCAGCTTTTGCTTGTCTGTAAAGGTTTTAATTTCTCCATCAAATCTGAATGAGATCCTTGCTGGGTAGTGTAATCTTGGTTGTAGGTTCTTCTCCTTCATCACTTTAAATAGGTCCTGCCACTCCCTTCTGGCTTGCAGAGTTTCTGCTGAAAGATCAGCTGTTAACCTTATGGGGATTCCCTTGTGTGTTATTTGTTGTTTTTCCCTTGCTGCTTTTAATATGTTTTCTTTGTATTTAATTTTTGATAGTTTGATTAATATGTGTCTTGGCATGTTTCTCCTTGGATTTATCCTGTATGGGACTCTCTGTGCTTCCTGGACTTGATTAACTATTTCCTTTCCCATATTAGGGAAGTTTTCAGCTATAATCTCTTCAAATATTTTCTCAGTCCCTTTCTTTTTCTCTTCTTCTTCTGGGACCCTTATAATTTGAATGTTGGTGCATTTCATGGTGTCCCAGAGGTCTCTGATACTGTCCTCAGTTCTTTTCATTCTTTTTTTTTTATTCTGCTCTGCAGTAGTTATTTCCACTAGTTTATCTTCCAGTCACTTATCTGTTCTTCTGCCTCCATTATTCTGCTATTGATCCCTTTTAGAGCATTTTTAATTTCATTTATTGTGTTGTTCATCGTTGCTTGTTTCCTCTTTAGTTCTTCTAGGTCCTTGTTAAATGTTTCTTGTATTTTCTCTATTCTATTTCCAAGATTTTGGATCATCATTATTATCATTATTATCATTTTTTATTCTGAATTCTTTTTCAGGTTGACTGCCTATTTCATCTTCATTTGTTAAGTCTGGTGGGTTTTTACCTTGCTCCTTCATCTGCTGTGTGTTTTTCTGTTTTCTCATTTTGCTTATCTTACTGTGTTAGGGGTCTCCTTTTTGCGGGCTGCAGGTTCGTAGTTTCCGTTGTTTTTGGTGTCTGTCCCCAGTGGCTAAGGTTGGTTCAGTGGGTTGTGTAGTTCAGTGGGTTGTGGGACTAGTGCCTGTGTTCTGGTGGATGAAGCTGGATCTTGTCTTTCTGGTGGGCAGGTCCACATCTGGTGGTGTGTTTTGGGGTGTCTGTGGCCTTATTATGATTTTAGGCAGCCTCTCTGCTAATGGGTGGGGTTGTGTTCCTGTCTTGCTAGTTGTTTGGCATAGGGTGTCCAGCACTGTAGCTTGCTGGTCGTTGAGAGAAGCTGGGTCTTGGTGTTGAGATGAATGGAGATCTCTGGGAGATTTTCGCCGTTTGATATTATGTGGAGCTGGGAGGTCTCTTGTGGACCAGTGTCCTATAGTTGGCTCTCCCACCTCAGAGGCACAGCACTGACTCCTGGCTGGAGCACCAAGAGCCTTTCAGCCGCACGGCTATTGTGTTTAATGAAGTCATATCCCTGACGGCACCCCATCATCACCAAAACTGGCACAAGGTGGCCGTCCCTGGTTTCACATCAACATGATCTCAGGCACAGACCTCCTTATTTTTCCATTTTGTCTTTAAGTTACTTGTTGAAACAACTGGCCCACGGTCCCCAGGACTGTCTTGGCTTTGGCGGCTGGGGCCCCTCCAGAGCCGGCAGCCTCAGTGAGGCCACCCTCCCCTCAGACTCCGGGGCAGTTCCGTGACGGCAGAGGGAAGAGTCCCTGAGCTGGGAGTTCCAGCTCTGCTGATGTATTTTTAGATTACATTGGAATATACTGAAAATAATTTCAGGGTTCATTTATTGATTATATTTCTAGAATTATCTTGCAATCTCTTCCTGCTGAGAAGCACATTCACTGATGGAGACTGAGCAACTTTCAAATGTGGACAGTTTGAGTTGGCTATTGTATCATCATGGTAATTGAACTTGAGTTAACGGTGGTACATTATCATGTGATAATGATGTCACCAACAGGGAAAGATGGTGTTATTCCATACAGTGAGTGGTGCTCATGCCTGCATCTGACAACAATTTTGTGCTTTTTTGGATTGTTGATTGTCTATATATATTTATATTAATACATACCTATAATGGTTTCTCTCAATCTCTCTTTCAGATGGAGTATGTGGTTCATTCCTAAGCCTTATTCTTTGGAGATGACAAGTTGCTAATCACATAACCAACCCTAATTCTGCATTCTTTGAACTTTTCATCTGTAGCTCTGTATCCTTTCTAGCAATGTGTCCTTAGGGACATTGTCTAACCACCCTACATCCCAGTTTCTTCCTCAGTAAAATGGGGATAATGACACCTCTGTCATTGGTTTGTTCTGAGGATTCAGAGAGACAGTGCGTGAAAGACACAGCAGCAGGTGTCAATAAATGTTGCTATTGTGATCATTCCCCTTCTACTTACTAGTCTCAGAGATGGGTTTATAGTAGCTTCCTCTGGTAACCAGTCAAATCCCCACAAGCCCATCCCTGGTTCATCTCTGATTTCAGCTGCAACTGTGAAGGACAGTTTTACTCACTGAGCACTGACAGCATCTTAACTGAGTCTACCTGTGTGTCTCTCCACCTTCGCCCCAGGCCCTTCTCTGATGCCAAGAGAGCTCAGTCTCCCATGCCCAAATGCAGCTTGAAGGTGCTGGGGGTGATCATTCCCTTGAGGGCAACTCTGAACCAGTGGGGGGACAGAGGCCAGTCCACAAACGCTCCAGCATCTTTCCGTGGATAATTCTCGGGGACATTTTGAACCCTTTTCAGTGGTTTCAGGAGAATCCAGTGCTTTTTACTTTATAGCATACATCTCAATAATGCACATTCATGTAGATTTTTTATTCTCATTTTCTGACGAAGACTCACATTTTCTTCCCTCTTGATTTTTGTAACCCTCCAAACAGACAAACAACCCTTACCTTAGAATCTGTTTTAGAGAAAATCCAAACTAAGACAGTGTAATGGTAGAGTAGTTGAGAGCGTGGGTTATGGAGTCATTTGTCTGGATTTGAATCTCAACTCAACAGCTTACTAGTTATATTACCTTATGTTTTTAAGTTACCTTATTTCTTTCTGCCTCAGTTTCCTCGCCTATAAAATACAGATCATTATAGGAACTACTTCCTAACATGAGTAATACATGAGTTATGGCAGTGTAAATATGAAACACTTAGAATGTGTCTGATGGATGGGATGTTGCATGTAAGCATTAAGTCTTACTGTCTCCTCGTAAAACTAATTCAGTTTTGTCTATAAATCTTAGTATTACTTATTCCGTTCTTTCTCATTAACTTAGTGCAGCCTCCTTCTGCCCCTTTCTTTCTCTGCCTTTTGTTTGCTAGTGCTGACTGAGTAGGTAGAACAGCAGAAGTACAGCTTTGTACTTTCTGGAAGCACGTCAGAGGACCCTTCCTCTGTGCCATGCCCTGCCCCCTGATCTGCTGGCAGACACCAGATGATGCTGCCAGCTCTCGGTTATTCAGAGTCTCTTTATCCAGACTCTTTGCTCTTCTCTCTGGCTGCCTGCCTTTTGGCTGTCACATGTTCCCTGGCATTGCTCTCAGAGGGAGTGCCAAGGAGGGAAAAGATAGCAGAACTCAGATTAGCCAAGTATGGGGTCTAGAAAATTAGGATTTGGGGGTCAGTGGGCTTCAGTTTTCTGGGCCATCTCTACCATCCATTATGATGGAAAATTCAGAAGCAGCCTTCTGCAATGGCAGTGTATTTTTTGTTGATTGAGATCTAATTGAGACATAATAAAATGCACAGATCTCAAATGTTCCATTTGATAAGTTTTGGCAAATGTATGCATTCATGTAATGACCCTCCAGAATAAGATGGAAAGCCTTTCTATCACCCTAGAAAAGTACCTTATTCCCCTTTTTAGTCAATTCCCCTCCATTCCCCAAGGAGCCACTTTCTTATTTCTTCTTTTATTGAAGTATTGTTGATTTACAATGTTGTGTTAATTTCTGCTGTACAGCAAAGTGACTCAGTTATACACATATATACATTCTTTTTTTTAATATTCTTTTCCATTATGGTTTATCACCAGATATTGAATATAGTTCCCTGTGCTATACAGTAGGACCTTGTTTATCCATTCTGTATATATACTAGTTTGTATCTGCTAGTCCCAAACTCCCAATCCATCCCTCCCCCACCCCCGTCCCCCTTGACCACCACAAGTCTGTTCTCTATGTCTGTGAGTCTGTTTCTGTTTCATAGATAAGTTCATTTACTCCATATTTTAGATTCCACATATAAGTGATATTATATGGTATTTGTTTTTCTCTTTCTGACTTACTTCACTTAGTTTGATAATCTCTAGTTGCATCCATGTTGCTGCAAATGGCATTATTTTGTTCTTTTTTATGGCTGAGTAGTATTCCATTATACATATGTACCATTGATCCGTTGATGGACATTTAGGTTGTTTCCGTGTCTTGGCTATTGTGCATAGTGCTGCTATAAATATAGGGGTGCAGATACCTTTTTGAAGTATATTAATAGCTTTGTCTGGATATATGCCCAGGCGTGGGATTGCTGGATCATATGGCAATTCTGTTAGTTTTCTGTGGAACCTCCACGCTGTTTTCCATAGTGGCTGCACCAACTTACATTCCCACCAACAGTGTAGGAGGGTTCCCTTTTCTCCACACCTTCTTAAGCATTTGTTATTTGTAGACTTTGTTGATGGCTACTCTGACTGGTGTGAGGTGGTATTGAGCCAATTTCTTATTTCTATTACTACATATATTTTCCTTATCTTGGACTTCACATACATAAAATCACAAATAACTTTTGTTCCATTCTTAGTCTTCTTTTATTTGGCACAATCTTGAGATCATCCATGTAGTTGTGTGTATTGGATGTTTATTTCTTTTTTATCACTGGGTAGTATTCTTCTACACGAATATAACATTTTTTTTTTAAATCCATTTACCTGTTAATAGACATTTGAGTAAATTCTGTTTGGGGGCTATTTTGAATACAGCTGCCATGGTCACTCTTTTTTTTTTTTGGCCATGCTACGCGGCATGCAGGATCTTAGTTCCCTGACCAGGGATTGAATCTGTGCCCCCTGCAGTGGAAGCGTGGAGTCTTAACCGCTGGACCCCCAGGGCAGTCCCCATGGTCACTCTTATAAAAGCATTTTTGTGTAAAAATATTTTATTTGGAGTAAATAACTGGGTGTGGAATTGCTGGGCCCTAAAGTAGAAGTGTGTTTGATTTTATAAGAAACTACTGGTCAGTAGCTATACCATTTTACCCTTCCACTGACAACATGTGAAAGTTCTAGGTCATCAATAACTTCACCAACATTTAGAGTTGTCAGTCTTATTAGTTTCAGCCATTCTAGTGGGTATGAACTGGTATCTTATTGCAGGTTTATTTTCATATTTTCCTGATGATTAATGATTTTGAGCACCTTTCACCATGCTTACCTGCTATCCCAACATATGTTTGCGCATTGTCCTTTCAAGTCCTTAATGGAAGTTTAGTCAAGCCAATTTGACCAGTATTTTTGAGGTCCTGCTCTTAGCTGTTCGAAAGGAAAATGTGAGTATCTTGGGTTCTCTGGAAGATACAGAGAAGTTCAGGGAGTCCTCCACTCAGCAGCAGGTGCTGTCGATGGTCTGCCCCTGCTTTCTTAGCACTTACTTTCCCTGAGCATGTATACAATGTCCTGGAACTCCATACATGAGAACTGTCTTTTGGCCTATGTGTAGGGCAGGCCTGAAATGCCAGGGGATTAATGTTTCAGGAACAACCCTCAGTCAATGATGAATGGGAATTGGAGGTTAAATACACCATCTTCCTTGCACTTTGGGTAAAATAACTCTGAAGTGTGGTTTACACTGTCTCCCAGGGTCCCTCAATGGAATTGAACCTTAGTTCTCTACAGTAATCACTTATTCAACGATGTAAACTTATCAGCTCATCCTCTCTCTGTCACATTTCCCATTCTCTGACTGATTTTCTCTAGGATCGCTTCCAAAGTGAACTACTTGTACTCAAGTTCTTGCATTGAGATCCTCTTCTGGAGAAATACAGATGAGACACATTTCCAGAAAGATGCATGTTGGGACATAAGAATTGTATGTAAGACTAAGAGATTTGATGATATGCTCATGAAGTTATGACATTGATTTCCTGGGTACCCACGCAAATGAAAGGACCAGATGAATATGATCGAAAATTAGTAATATCGGTGCCTGGTAGAAGCAAACGTCCCTATGGGCTGGTGACTGAGCGTTGGAATAGGTTTTCCAGAAAAGGTAGAGTCCTGTAGGATCATTGAAATGTGAGCTGAGAGGAGGGGAAAACATTACAGGAAGGAAGATGGGTTGTAACAATGGCATGGTTGTACAAATCACATTTGGATTTACAATCTACGTGGAGCTTGAGAGTATATGAAAAGGGACAAAAAAATAAGACTTGCAGTGCTGTTTAGGATCAAATTAGAATCTCAAATGAAAGACTAGCAAGTTTGGACTTTGTCTAATAGATAGTGGAGAGTCATTGAACATTTTTTCAGCAGGAAGTAATACAATAAAGTAGGTTTCTAGAAAAAACTAATCTAGTGTCATTGTAGACAGTTAATCAAGGCTCAAGGTAGAAGGTTCTTGATGTAGTTTTAGTGACTCAGATATAAACTGTTAAAACCCTAAAAATGCATAGCGCTAATGAGAATGGAAAGGGCAACATCAATTCAAGAACTACTGAAAAGATTCAATAGAATTTGGTGACACTGATGATGGAACTTGGAGGACAGATAAATGAGTCAAAGATTTTCTAAGGTTTCAAGGCTGTTGGTTTCAAACTATTGCCAGAATATTAACAGAATCTTAAAAATTATAAAAGATAAAATTTTAGAGTAAAACAATGAATTCATTTAATTTTATACACTGTAATTTCAACTTGGGAGTCCCTTTGTGGTGATTTTTAAGGGTTATACCTCTATATCCAACAAATATTTTAAGATCTGGAACTGGAATTTAGGAGAGAGTTGGTACTGTTAAATGATATCTGAGAATCATCTTTTTAAAGCTTTGATAATGTATGAGATCACAAAGGAAGGAAGTTAAAAGAGTGAAGAACACAGACTAAGGATTAAGCCCTGGCAAAAGACCACATTTAGGGCAAACAAAGAGAATGAGAAGCAAGGGGGTGAGAGAAGAAGGTATAGCCAGAAGGGTTGTGGAGTCCAAGAGAAAGATGATTGCAATGGTGAGGGGATAAACATGGTTAGAGACTTCACAGGTCAAATGGTTAGAGGCTCCGAGAAGGATAAACACTCCTTGGAGCTGTAGAAAAGGCAACACATGAACTTGACCTCATTAGGCTCTCAGCCTGGTTGGTGAGCTGAAATTTACATAGTAAGGAAACAATACAAAACAACATAATCACATGCTACAGTGTTTGAGCAGCACTGTGAGAGCTTTGTGAGAGCAGGAAGGCAAGGGGCCACTAAAGCCACAGGCATCATGGGGGAATGGGACCAAATACAGGTATTACTTGAGCATGAGCTTTGCAAAAGGAGAGAAAGGAATGTGCAGGAGGAAGACCCCATGAATAAAATCACTGAGTAGAGACTGATGTTATTTGGGAACATAATTAAACTAAGAGATGAGGATATTTCCCAAATTACTTATGCATATACTGCCTGCTTCTCCATGAATTTAAAAATCCCTGAGCCAATCTAAATGTGAAAAGAGATAAAGTACCTAAACATGTCTAGTCTGAAGAAGCTACCTATAGAATCAACTGACCTAGTGAGAGTGATTAGGTTTAGTGTCCATAGATGCAGAAACGAAGACATTTTCAGTGCCAAAGGCAGTTTTTTGGGTGGGCTCATTTAGTCTTTGAAGTGACTGTATATGTGTTAAAAAAAATAATATGGGCTTTTTATGTGAATATGGAGCTTCTGTACCTAGAACCAAGCACAAATATCCTAATTTTATAGAAGTCCACTATTGCTGCTCCAGCACAGGTTTGTTCTAAGGAGGTGTGCAATAGTCTGTGCTTTTGTGCTGCTGCACCTGCCCATCTCATTGAGCTATTTGTTACCAAATGCAAGTTTGTGTGTCCAATGCACAGTGAGGCCAAACAAACTGAAACACCAGAGTTTGGAGCAGAGAAAGTTTTATTGCAGGGCCATGCAAGGAGAACAGGTGGCTCATGCCCAAAAACCCCCTTACTCCTCAAAGGGTTTCAGCAAAGCACTTTTAAAAGCAAGGTGAAAGAGGGGCGTGTTTAGTCATTGCAAACTTCTTGGTGTAGGAATCCTTTGTTCTTGCAGCTGTCCACATAGGTCAGGTCATGATGTTCCTGTAAACCTCCAACAAGACAAATGTTATTCTCTGTTCTATAACTTTTTATCTCTGTATGAATTGACTCAAAGATCAGAGCCCTGAGAATAGGCTATCCTATATATTTCAGGTAATAGGCAACATTCTTTTACAAAAGGTGCAGAGCCAGCATGACTAAGCACAGGCAACAGAACAGATCTAATATGGAGTCAGATTTGTTCTTCTCTATTACATATTGAACACTTGGATAGCGCACATGGTTAGGGTGATGATGGGGATGAGACTGGATACAGACAGTCAAGTAAATCTGTCTACCTTAACAAGGCTAATTGGTTCTCCAATTTTTGCTTTAAATATTTTAAATTGTCTGTAAGTAAATCACTGATTTAAATTTACTTTTCCCTTGCCAACTAGTTTGAAGCTATTGTGAGAGAAATAGATCTGACTACTACGTTTGAATTGCTGAGGTCCTTAATTTTTTTTTTTTTTGGTTATTTTAAGATGCCCAAATCTGTCTTCAGAAAAGTTGTTCCTCTATCTAATGGCATAAGAATCTAGCCCAGGGCTTCCCTGGTGGCGCAGTGGTTAAGAATCTGCCTGCCAATGCAGGGGACACAGGTTCAAGCCCTGGTCCAGGAAGATCCCACATGCCACAGAGCAACTAAGCCTGTGCGTTACAACTACTGAGCCTGTGCTCTAGAGCCCACGAGCCACAACTACTGAGCCCGTGTGCCACAACTACTGAAGCCCATGCACCTAAAGCCCATGCTCCACAACAAGAGAAGCCACCACAATGAGAAGCCTGCGCACCGCAATGAAGAGTATCCCCCGCTCGCCACTAGAGAAAGCCCATGTGCAGCAACAAAGACCCAATGCAGCCAAAAATGAATTAATTAATTAATTAAAAAAAAAGATTCTAGCCCAATGGGAAACACAATCTCAGATAAAAGTTTCTTCCCCATTAGGTTTTCTGAATATAATGGCAATGAGATTAGCACATTTCCCAGTGATTGAGTTGGCATGTGCCCATAGATTTATAAATAGAATTTATTGTGAAAGTTACTGTGCTACTTGGGTAAGTAGCTATTGCAATTTGATGATAGAAAGTGTTCTCTGAAAAGAAACTATTATATGCTTTATATGCCATGGCCATCTGAGGACAAAGAAGGACAGAAGACACAAGTGAATTTTGTTTTCAGTCCATTCTACCCCATATACAATTATGAACAACTAGATATATTTAACATTTGACAAATTGATTTTTTCCGGTTCCTCTATTTTTAATTACATTGGGCCAGCTGGGGGTAAATGATGATTTCAAATCCTTCATCATTTTTCTGTCATTAGGTAGTGGAATGGTGACATGTTGAAATGTGTACAGATTTCTGCTGATGTGCCCCACAGGAGAGTCATAGCCTCATGGAATTTGAAGACCATTTGGAGTCAGGAACCAACCTGTGCCTCGATCCAGCCCTTGTAAATGAAGATATTTGTTTACTGAATTCAGATAAAACTAAAGGTGAATTTCTAAGGTGAACCTTGTAATGAAAGGATATTTATGTAATTGAAAATATCACCATTGCTGTCACCAGTAAAGTGTATCTCATTCCGGGAGGATGGAGTTACATGTTACAACTAAGAAAAACTATTTTCAATAAGATTAATTTCAATGAGCCTTTGTGCTTTGTGATCGTCAAAATTCTAATAGTGAGAAAACACTTTTATACTAGCCAGAACAGCATTTTATGCCTCCTCTTAGGAAATCACACATTTCCTTTAACCAGCCAAGTCCTGTGCCTTGATCATACATGGGAATGCACACTGCTATACACAGCTGACTTGGGTTCTATACAGAGCTGTCTTTACATTGCATTTCTTTTTTCTTGATAGTCTAGCTCCACAGTGAGAAGCTACCAAACCAGTAAGTCTCGAGTGACCATGAGTCCTGGCTTCAGCTCCCAGTGGAACAGCAGCCAACCAGCCTGGAATACATACTCCTTTCCAAGAGCAAGCTTGCACTATCAATCGCATGCCAGCTATACCTACTGTACTGGACATCCTGCTGTAAGTACTCCATTTTTCTGTATTTAGTAAATTGGATGCTTTATGCAGGTACATTTTGAATCCAGAGTTGGTATCTCTCTATTAAGTGAGCAGTATTTCCAATGTTATAACTCTTCTAAAGCAAGAGTATGCTACTCTTGAGTAAAAAAGATGAGCAATGGAGAATATCTTAGGCATTTAAATGGCATGCTTGGATGATTTTTTGCTGAAAATTGATGTCTTATTTAAAGTCATTTCTAGGTGAAATAGGTTGGCAGAATTTTCAGAATGGTGTTAGTGTGAAGGCTGAATGTATGTAGGCCTCTGGTTTTATTTTCTCCTGGCTGTTGCTTATGAATTTAGTTGGTTGTTTTTACACTGGGAGAGGGTATCTTTCAAAGTGGCACAGAACAGTCAGTGGAGGCTGTAGGCTCCCACTTTCATCAGTGGCCTTGTTGATATAGTTAAACAGATATTAACATACAGATATAAATTACTTAGTAGGGTATTTTCCGGTTACTACTACACAGAACTCTGAGGTTCTTGGCACAGATGACTCAAAGGGCAAGAGAAAGAAACATTTAGTGGAGAGAAACTCATGGAATTTGAGAATCTTTTTGAACAGGATACCTGTTTTTGCCATTGTTTTCTGAGTCTCAATCCAATTCTCATACACTAAGATTTTTGTTGTTGTAAACTACACTTACACACTTGGAAAAATTATGATGAATGTTGATTAGGAAGACACCTGTTTTCTGCTAAAAATATAAACATAAGACTCCTGGGTAATGAGAGGCTTTTAAAAGCAAGCCATATCCACTTAAAACAAGCATATATAGTTATAGGTTGATATATATGAACTTTATGGTAACCACAAATCAAAAACCTACAATAGATACACACACAAAAATAAATAAAGACAAAGGAACCCAAACATAACACTAAAGAAAATCATCACATCACAAGGTACGAGACTAAAAGAACAGAGAACTACAAAAACAACCAGAAAACAAGTACAAAATGGCAACAAATACATACCTATCAATAAGCACTTTAAATGTCAATGGACTAAATGACCCAAAAAAGACATAGGGTGGCTGATTGGATAAAAACAAACAAACAAAAAACAAACAAACAAAAAAATAAGCCCCATCAATATGCTGCCTACCAAAAAAAAAACCTCCAGAGCTAAAGACACATACAGACTGAAAGTGAAGGTATGGAAAAAGATATTCCATTAAAATGGAAAAGAAAATAGAGCTAGGATAGCAACACTCATATCAGACCAAGTATACTTTAAAGCAAAGTTTGTAATAAAAGACAAAAATGGGCATTATATAATGAAAAGGGTGTCAATCCAAGAAGAGGCTATAGCGATCACAAACATGTATGCACCTAATACAGGAGTAACTAAATATATAAAGCAAATATTACCAGACATAAAGGGAGAAATTAACTGTAATACAATAATAGTAGGGAACTTTAATACCCCACTTACATCAATGGATAGATCATCCAAACAGAAGATCAATAAGGAAACAGTGGCCTTAAGTAACACATCAGACCAGGTGGACTTAGTAAATATCTACTGTATATTCCACCCCAAAACAGCAGAATACACATTCTTTTCAAGTGTATGTGGAATGTTCTCCAGGATAGATTACATACTAAGCCATAAAAAAAGTCACAATAAATTTAAGATTGAAATTATATCAAGCATTGTTTCCAACCATAAGGGTGGGAAATTAGAAATCAAATACAGGAAGAAAAGTGGGGAAAAATCACAAACATGGGGAGGCTAAACAACTTGCTAATAAAAAACCAATGGGTCAATGAAGAAGTCAAAGAGGAAATCAAAACATACCTTGAGATGAATGAAAATAACCACATAACTTCCTAAAATCTATGGGATGCAAAAAAGCAGTTTTAAGACAGAAGTTTATAAAACAGGTCTATTTCTATTCCCAAGAAACAAAAAAAATTGCAAGTAAACAACTTAACTTTCCATCTAAAGGAATTAGCAAAAGAAGAAAAATCAAAGCCCAAATTCAGAAGAAATAAGAAAATAATAAAGATCAGAGAGGAGATAAAATAGCAACAAAAATAATTTAAAAATCAATGAAACTAATAGCTTTTTTGAAAATATAAACAAAATTGATGAGCCAGGCTCATTAAGAAAAAAGACTCAGGGCTCAGATAAATAAAATTAGAAATGAAAAAGGAGAAGTTAAACCAAACAATCCTAAGAGAATACTATAAACAATTATATGCCAACAAATTGGACAACCTAGAAGAAATGGATAAATTCCTAGAAAAATACAATTTTTTAAGATTGAGTCAGGAAGAAATAGAAAAACTGAACAGACTGATGACTAGTTTTGATGTTGAATCAGTAATCAAAAAACTTCCAACAAACAAAAGTCTAGGACTAAACAGCTTCACAGGGGAATTTTACCAGACAATTGAAAAGAGTTAATACCTATGCTTCTCAAACTATTCCAAAAAATTGAAGAAAATGGAACATTTCCAAACTCATTGTACAAGGCCAGCACTACCCTGATACAAAAACTAGACAAAGACACTAAAAAAAAAGAAAAGAAAATTAAAAGCCAATATCCCTGATGCACATAGATGTAAAAATACTCAGCAAAATATTAGCAAACCAAATTCAACAATCCATAAAAAGGATCGTACATCATGATCAAGTGGGATGTATTCCAGAGATGTAAGGATAGTTCAATACCTGCAAATCAATCAGTGTGATATGCCACATTAACAAAGTGAAGGATAAAAATCGCATGACATTCTCTATAGATACAGAAAAAGAGTTTGATAAAATTCAACATCCATTCATGATAAAAATTCTCAACGAAGTTAGGTAGAGGGAACATACCTCACCAGAAGGCCATTTATGACAAACTCACAGTTAACATCATACTCAATGGTGAAAAGTTGAAAGCTTTTCCTCTAAGATCAGGAATAAGACAAAGATGCCCACTCTCACCATTTCTATTTAACATAGTATTGGAAATCCTAACCATGTCAGTCAGACAAGAAAAAGAAATAAAAGTCATCCAAATTGGAAAGGAAGAAGGAAAACTTTCACTGTTTGCAGATGACAAATATGTAAAAAACCCTAAAGACTCCACCAAAATCTATTAGAACTATTAATGAATTCAGTAAAGTTGCAGGATACACAATTAGTATACAGAAATCTCTTGCATTTGTATACACTAATAATGAGCTATCAGAAAGAGAATTCAAGAAAACAATCCCATTTACAAATGCATCAGAATAATGAAATACCTAGGAATGAATTTAACCAAGGAGGTAAAAGACCTGTACTGTGAAAACTATAAAACACTGATGAAGAAAGTTGAAACAATGCAAATAAATGGAAAGGTATCCTGTGTTCATGGACTGGAAGAATTAATACTGTTATGTCCATACTACCCAAAGCAATCTACAGATTTAATGTAATCCCTAACAAAATACCCATGACATTTTTCACAGAACTAGAACTAATAATCTTAAAATTTCTATGGAATCATAAAAGACCCTGAATAGCCAAAGTAATCTTGAGAAAAAAGAACAAAGCTAGAGCTATCACATTCTGTAACAGACTATACTACAAAGCTACAGTCATCAAAGTAGTATGGTATTGGCACAAAAAGAGACACATGGATCAATGGAACAGAATAGAGAACCCAGATATAAACCCACACACATATGGTCAGTTACTCCATGACAAAGGAAGCAAGAACATACAGTGGGGAAAAGACAGTCTCTTCAACAAGTGGTGCTGGGAAAACTGGACAGCTACATGCAAAAGAATCAAATTGCACTTCTTTCTCACACCATATACAAAAATAAATTCAAAGTGGATGAAAGACATAAATGTAAGACCTGAAACCATAAAAATCCTAGAAGAAAAACACAGGTAGTACACTCTTTGACATGGATCTTAGCAATATTTTTTGTATATGTCTACTTAGTCAAAGGAAACAGAAGTAAAACTAAATAAATGAGACTACATGAAGCTAAAATGGTTTTGCACAGTGAAGAAACTATCAACAAAATGAAAAGAAAAACCTACTGAATGGGAGAAGATGTTTGCAAACTATATGTCTGATATGGGTTAATAGCCAAAATATGTAAAGAACTCATACAACTCAATATTTCAAAAAAATAACCTGATTTAAAAATGGGCAGAAGATCTGAATAGGCATTTTTCTAAAGAACACATACAGATGGAATTCCCTGGTGGTCCAGTGCTTAGGGTTCTGTGCTTCCATTGCAGGGGGCACAGGTTCAATCCCTGGTTGGGGAACTAAGATCCCACAAGTCACATGCCATGGCCAAAAAAAAAGAACACATACAGATGGACAATAGGCACATGAAAAGGTACTCAACATCACTAATAATCAGAGAAATGCAACTCAAAACCACAATGAGATATCACCTCACACCTATCAGAGTGGTTATCATCAAAGATAACAAATAACAAGTGTTGACAAAGATGTGGAGAAAAGTAAACCCTCATGCACTGTTGGTGAGAATGTAAATTCGTGCAACCACTATGGAAAACAGTATGGAGGTTCCTCAAAAAAGTAAAAATAAAACTGCCATATGATTCAGCAATACCATACCTGGGTATTTATCTGAAGAAAAGGAAAATGCTAATTTGAAAAGATGTATGCACCCTAATGTTCATATCAGCCTTATTTAGCCAAGATATGGAAACAACCCAAGTGTCCACCAACAGATGTGAGATATATATATATACACGCACACACACACACGCACGCACACACACACACACACACACATACACACAAACAATGGATTATTACTCATCCATAAAAAATGAAATTTTGTCTTTGTGACAACATAGCTGGACCTGGAGGGTATCATGCTTAGTGAAATAAATCAGACAGAGAAAGACAAATACTATATGTTTTCACTTATATGTTAAATCTAAAAAATAAAACAAAACAGAAACAGACTCACAGATACAGAGAACAAACTAGTGGCTACCAGAGGGGAGAGGGATTAGTGCAGGGGCAAGATAGTTTAAGGGGATTAAGAGGTACAAACTGCTAGGTATACAAGAAATAAGTTACAAGGATGTAATATACAGCACAGAGGATATAGACAAAATTTTATATTAACTTTATTTGGAGTATAATCTATTGAATCAGTATGTTGTACACCTGAAACATATAATATTGTAAGTTAATTATACTTCAATTAAAAAAAAATTTTTAAGAGTAGATGTGCATGCTTCTCACATTAATTCCTCTAATCATCAGTAAATGTGTATTCTTCAGTGTTCAGAAGAGCCATTGTGACTTCTGCACTTTGGCTCTCCTTTTTGCATTGCAAGGTTATGAGATCATAGTGTCCCAAGCTTTATCCCAAATTGAGATAATTTGTCTCCAATATTGTGACATAAAGTCACTTAAGAGAAGACTCAAGGTATCCACTCATCATATAAATTGGTATAACTTTGTTCAAAGGCGATTTGGAAAAACTATGAAAATTTAAATTGCACATAGCTTTGACTCAATAATTAAACTTTTGGCAATTAACTGACATGTACAAGATGTATGCCTAAGTATGATGCTAGCAACATTTTTACAAGTACTTGGAAAAAGAACCTAAACAAACCTCATTCATTTTCCTTCATCCATTCTTTCAAAAATATCTGAAGCATGATTAGGCATTTATTGAATTCCAGAGTTCTTCCAGGTGAAAGAAGCACAGGAATGAAAAAGATCAAGTCTTGCTCTCAGGGAGCTTCTGTTCTAGGGAACAGGGAAGCTGGCAACTACACAAATAAACATATGAATAAATAAAAAGAAGCAAACAAACCAGAAAAATATACAGCAGTGTTCAATGTTATGCAGAGACTCAAAATAGCTTGAGATGTTGGAGAAGGACCAGGTGGCTATGTGGATTGTATTGTCAGCAAGTCCTCAGCTGGAACCAGGTTTCCTCTGAGATCTGAATAAAACGAGAGATAGAACTATGCAGAGATCATGAGGAAGAGCACACCAAGCAGAGGAAACAGAGTGAAGGGCTTGAGGCCAGACTGAGCCTGAATGTTCTCCATCCAGGGGAGCCAGTGTGCCCCAAGCTTGGTCTGGGAAGGATGGAAGATGGTAAGGTCAAAAGGAGAGGCAGCGGCCAGAGCGCACAGCTCTTTGTAATGCAGAGGGGGTTCGGATTTTGTTTAATTCTGATGGGAAACCATTGGAGTGTTTGAAGCAAGGAAATTAAATGACATGATATAGTATATTTTAGGGCTCACTCTGGCTGCTGGGTAAAGAATTTCTGGTAGCGGAAAAAGAAGGAAATCAGGGAGTCAAACTGGGATAATATTACATATACACACACAAATGCATTTGTGCATGTCTGTGTAGGTGTGTGGGGTTACTTCTGTAGAATGGAATTGAAGTTCTGCAGTAAGAGGAGGACTTTTTCTTATATATCCTTTGATCTTTTTGGTGTTCAAAATATATGCAACTTGTTTTCATAGTAATAAAAAACAAGTTGTATATATATTACATAAAAATTTTTTTAGTAACCAGTTGCATATCTAAAATGTCTCCTTAGCTTTTTCCCTTCAGTCATTATTTGTTAAACAAGATTATGACAAATTATAATTTAATGTGCTATTTCAATTCATATTCTTATTGGTCTCAAGGCCATCTATAAGTAGCTGACATTTATTGAGCATTTAATATTTTTCAAGCTCTGTACTGAGCACATTTATGTGTATTATATATGTATATGTATTCAAAATAGCCCTAGGAGGTAGGTACTATTATTATCATCGTTTTAAAGATTAGTGAAATAAAGCTTAGAAAAATTAACATCTCACCCAGAGTTATACAGCTAGTAGTGGGGCTTGAGATTCAAACGTGGCAGTCTAGTCTGTAACCTGCATTCTTAAACATTGGATTATATGTATTATACTTCTTACCATTAGTCTTTATCTACATATTGAGAACAATCCCATAGTTGTACCTCAGATAAAACTCTTTTTAATCATTTAATTTAAATGTGCATATACCTCTCTACTCCTCAGAGAGGTACTTGTATTTATAAGATATTCAATTTTAGGTCTGGGGCTTGGAATAAAGAATAGGTGTTATTCTGTCTTGGAAACTACTGGGATAATTACAGGATGTCTAGCCAATTTTTTATGCTTCAAAATCCAGAAACTGATACCTTCTTTTGTTACACCACTGAGAGTAAAGTGAGTCGAGTATGGAAAGTAGAAGCAAAAGATTAGAAAATATTTTAAAAAATAGTCATGGGTGTTGTACTTCTGATTTCAAGGATACTCTAAGGATCAATTTTAAAGCCTACTGGACATTCTTCCATTATTTCAGCATTTAAACTTTTCTTTTGTGTCTTCCTCCCCTGCCTAATCAGATGGCATTAACCTCTTGACTCCAAGATCAGTGCCCATTTTGCTCTGCTACCACCTTATAAAAGGAATGATATCATCTGATAATAAACCAGATGCCCAGTATAGGAAAACTTGGAGAGCTGACTTATGATAACATACAAAAATGTTGACCACCTCATAACTTTTACTTGGGTCCCTGTTGCAAGTCAAAATACTGGAGAAATAATTTAGCTTCCAAAATGTGACAGTAGATCCCACAGTTGCCATGTAGTGTAAGATCCACAGAGGTTTTGTGGTTAAAACCACAGAAATGGAATTCTGATCTGAAGAGATTGCCAGTGACTTTCTTGAGTCATATAACTTAGTAGCCTTTAATGAAGATGTAAATGTTCTGTCTCCCTTGTGAGATTCTGGCCCTTTTTCTTAAGTTACTGGCTTAATTGAAGACTTCCAGCTCTTTAGTTTCCTGGGGTTACTATGGTTACAAGGGTGTCAGCCAGTGAGATGTTTTTGCAGTCAGTAGATGTTTTGTTCTCCTGCTACAGAGGAATTCTGACACCCCATGAATGCCTGGTTAGTTAACTTCGTATCAGTAGCCTATAGAAATCTCAGAATATAGTTAGGCCTCTCCCTGACCAAGAAAGTCCTGTTGTACATCACTGCATTTGTTTCCTATGGCTGCTGTAACAAATTACCATAAACCTGGGAGCTTTAAACAATGCACATTTATTCTTTCACAGTTCTGGAGGTTAAGTGTCTGAAATGGGTTTCCCTGAGCTGAAATCAGCTGTTGGCAAGGCTGCACTCCCTCAGGATCTTCTAGGGGAGACTCTATTCCTTGCCTTTTCCAGCTTCTAGAACTACATTCCTTGTACACCTTGGCTCGTGGGCCATTCTTTCATCACGAAGGCCAGCATCACAGCATCTTCAAACCTATTTCTACTTCATCTTCACTCTGCCTTCTCTGTAGTCCGATCTCTCTCTGCTTCTCTCTTATAAGGATGCTTATGATTACACTTAAGAGCCCACCCACATAATCCAGTAATCTCCCCACCCAAAGATCCTTAACTTAATGACATCTGCAAAGTTCTTTTGCCATATAAAGTAACACTCACAAGAGGGCAGAGAGCAGAAGCAAGAAGAACTACAATCCTGAAGCCTGTAGAACAAAAATCACATTCACAGCAAGATAGACAAGATGAAAAGGCAGAGGGCTATGTACCACATAAAGGAACAAGATAAAACCCCAGAAAACAACTAAATGAAGTGGAGATAGGCAACCATCCAGAAAAAGAATTCAGAATAATGATAGTGAAGATGACCCAGGACCTCAGAAAAAGAATGGAGGCAAAGATCGAGAAGATGCAAGAAATGTTTAACAAAGACCTAGAAGAATTAAAGAACAAACAAACAGAGATGAACAATACAATAACTGAAATGAAAACTACACTAGAAGAAATCAGTAGCAGAATAACTGAGGCAGAAGAATGGATAAGTGACCTGGAAGACAGAATGGTGGAATTCACTGCTGCACAACAGAATAAAGAAAAAAGAATGAAAAGAAATGAAGACAGCCTACGAGACCTCTGGGACAACATTAAACGCAACAACATTCGCATTATAGGGGTCGCAGAAGGAGAAGAGAGAGAGAAAGGACCCTAGACAATATTTGAAGAGATTATAGTCAAAAACTTCCCTAACATCGGAAAGGAAATAGCCACCCAGGTCCAGGAAGTGCAGCGAGTCCCATACAGTCTATCCCATACAGGATAGACCCAAGGAGAAACACATGGAGACACATAGTAATCAAATTGGCAAAAATTAAAAGCAAAGAAAAATTATTGAAAGCAGCAAGGGATAAATGACAAATAATATACAAGGGAACCCCCATAAGGTTAACAGACGATTTCTCAGCAGAACTCTGCAAGCCAGAAGGGAGTGACATGATATACTTAAAGTGATGAAAAGGAAGAACCTACAACCAAGATTACTCTACCCGGCAAGGATCTCACTCAGATTAGATGGAGAAATCAAAAGCTTTACAGACAAGCAAAAGCTGAGAGAATTCAGCACCACCAAACCAGCTCTACAACAAATGCTAAAGGAACTTCTTTACGTAGGAAACACAAGAGAAGAAAACGACCTACAAAAACAAACCCAAAACAATTAAGAAAATGGTCATAGGAATATACATATCAATAATTACCTTAAACATGAATGGATTAAATACTCCAACCAAAAGACACAGGCTTGCTGAATGGATACAAAAACAAGACCCATACGTATGCTGTCTACAAGAGACCCACTTCAGACCTAGAGACACATACAGACTGAAAGTGAGGGGATGGAAAAATATATTCCATGGGCTTTCCTGGTGGCGCAGTGGTTGAGAGTCCGCCTGCTGATGCAGGGACACGGGTTCACGCCCCGGTCCGGGAAGATCCCACATGCCGCAGAGCGGCTGGGCCCGTGAGCCATGGCCACTGGGCCTGCATATCTGGAGCTTGTGCTCCACAATGGAAGAGGCCACAACAGTGAGAGGCCTGCGTACCGCCAAAAAAAAAAAAAAAGATATTCCATGCAAATGGAAATCAAAAGAAAGCTGCAGTAGCAATACTCATATCAGATAAAATAGACTTTAAAATAAAGAATGTTACAAGAGACAAGGAAGGACACTACATAATGATCAAGGGATCAATCCAAGAAGAAGATATAACAATTATAAGTATATATGCTCCGAACATAGGAGCACCCCAATACATAAGGCAACTGCTATAAAAGAGGAAATTGACAGTAACACAGCAATAGTGGGGGACTTTCACACCTCACTTATATAATGGACAGATCATCCAAAATGAAAATAAATAAGGAAACAGAAGTTTTAAATGACACAATAGACCAGATAGATTTAACTGATATTTACAGGACATTCCATCCGAAACCAGCAGATTACACTTTCTTCTCAAGTGCGCATGGAACATTCTCCAGGATAGATCACATCTTGGGTCACAAATCAAGCCTCAGTAAATCTAAGAAAATTGAAATCATATCAAGCATCTTTTCTGACCACAACACTATGAGATTAGAAATGAATTACAGGGTAAAAAACACAAACACATGGAGGTTAAACAATACATTACTAAATAACCAAGAGATTACTGAAGAAATCAAAGAGGTAATCAAATATTACCTAGAGACAAATGACAATGAAAACACAGCAATCCAAAACCTATGGGAAGCTGCAAAAGCATTTCTAAGAAGGAAGTTTATAGCTATACAAGCCTACCTGTAGAAACAAGAAAAATCTCAAATAAACAATCTAACATTACACCTAAAGGAACTAGAGAAAGAAGAACAAACAAAACCCAAAGTTAGCAGAAGGAAAGAAATCATAAAGATCAGAGCAGAAATAAATGAAATAGAAACAAAGAAAACAATAGCAAAGATCAATAAAACTAAAAGCTGGTTCTTTGAGAAAATAAACAAAATTGATAAACTATTGGCCAACTAATCATGAAAAAGAGGGAGAGGAATCAAATCAATAAAATTACAAATGAAAAAGGAGAAGTTACAATAGACACCACAGAAATACAAAGCATCCTAAGAGACTGCTACAAGCAACTTTATGCCAATAAAATGGACAACGTGGAAGAAATGGACAAATTCTTAGAAAGGTATAACCTTCCAAGACTGAACCAGGAAGAAATAGAAAATATGAACAGACCAATCACAAGTAATGAAATTGAAACTGGGATTAAAAATCTTCCAACAAACAGAAGTCCAGGACCAGATGGCTTCACAGGTGAATTCTATCAAACATTTAGAGAAGAGGTAACACCCATCCTTCCCGAACTCTTACAAAAAATTGCAGAGGAAGGAAAACTCCCAAACTCATTCTATGGGGCCACCATCACCCTGATACCCAAACCAGACAAAGATACTATAAAAAAAGAAAATTACAGACCAATATCACTGATGAATATAGATGCAAAAATCCTCAACAAAATACTAGCAAACAGAATCCAAAAACACATTAAAAGGATCATACACCATGATCAAGTGGGATTTACCCCAGTGATGCAAGGATTCTTCAATATACGCAAATCAATCAATGTGATACACCATATTAAAAATTGAAGAATAAAAACCATATGACCATCTCAATACATGCAGTAAAAGCTTTTGACAAAATTCAACGTCCATTTATGATAAAAATTCTCCAGAAAGTGGGCATAGAGGGAACCTACCTCAACATAATAAAGGCCATATACAACAAACCCACTGCAAACATCATTCTCAATGGTGAAAAACTGAAAACATTTCCTCTAAGATCAGGAACAAGACAAGGATGTCAACTCTCGCCACTATTATTCAACTTAGTTTTGGAGGTCCTAGCCATGGCAATCAGAGAAGAAAAAGAAATAAAAGGAATACAAAGTGGAAAAGAAGAAGTCAAACTGTCACTTTGCAGATGACATGATACTATACATATGGAATCCTAAAGATGCCACCAGAAAACTACTAGAGCTAATCAATAAATTTGGTAAGGTTGCAGGATACAAAATTAATGCACAGAAATCTCTTCTATTCCTATACACTAATGATGAAAAATCTGAAAGAGAAATGTAGGAAACACTCCAATTTACCATTGCAACAAAAAGAATAAAATACCTAGGAATTAACCTACCTAGGGAGACAAAAGACCTGTATGCAGAAAATTATAAGACACTGATGAAAGAAATTAAAGATGATAGAAATAAATGGAGAGATATACCATGTTCTTGGATTAGAAGAATCAATATTGTGAAAACGACTATACTTCCCAAAGCAATCTACAGATTCAATGCAATACCTATCAAATTACCAAAGGCATTTTTTACGGAACTAGTACCAAAATATTAAAATTTGTATGGAGACACAAAAGACCCCGAATAGCCAAAGCAGTCTTGAGGGAAAGAAACAGAGCTAGAGGAATCTGTCTCCCTGACTTCAGACTATACTACAAAGCTACAGTAATCAAGACAATATGGTACTGGCACAAAAACAGAAACATAGATCAATGGAACAAGATAGAAAGCCCAAAGATAAACCCACACACCTATGGTCAACTAATCTATGACATAGGAGGCAAGGATACACAATGGAGAAAAGACAGTCTTTTCAATAAGTGGTGCTGGGAAAACTGGACAGCTACATGTAAAAGAATGAAATTAGAACACTCCCTAACACCACACACAAAAATAAACTCAAAATGGATTAGAGACCTAAATGTAAGACAGGACACTATAAAACTATTAGAGGAAAACATAGGAAGAACACTCTGATATAAATCACAGAAAGATCTTTTTTGATCCACCTCCTAGAGAATGGAAATAAAAACAAAAATAAACAAATGGGACCTAATGAAACTTAAAACCTTTGCACAGCAAAGGAAACCATAAACAAGACGAAAAGACAGCCCTTAGAATGGGAGAAAATATTTGCAAACGAATTAACGGACAAAGGATTAATCTCCAAAATATATAAACAGCTCATGGAGCTCAATATTTAAAAAGCAAACAACCCAATCCAAAAATGGGAATGCAATTCAAAACTACAGTGAGGTATCACCTCACACCAGTTAGAATGGGCATCATCAGAAAATCTACAAACAACAAATGCTGGAGAGGGTGTGGAGAAAAGGGAACCCTCTTGCACTGTTGGTGTGGATGTAAATTGATACAGCCACTATGGAGAACAGTATGGAGGTTCCTTAAAAACCTAAAAATAGAATTACCATATGACCAGCAACCCCACTACTGGGCATATACCCAGAGAAAACTATAATTCAAAAAGAAACATGCACCCCAATGTTCATTGCAGCACTATTTACAATAGCCAGGTCATGGAAGCAACCTAAATGCCCATCGACAGATGAATGATACATATATACAATAGAATATTACTCAGCCATAAAAAGGAATGAAATTGAGTTATTTGTTGAGACGTGGATGGATCTAGAGACTGTCATACAGAGTGAAGTAAGTCAGAGAGAGAAAAACAAAGATCGTATATTAACACATATATTTGGAACCTAGTAAAATGGTACAGAGAAACCGGTTTGCAGGGCAGAAATTGAGACAGAGATGTAGAGAAGAACCGTATGGACACCAAAGGGGGAAAGTGGCAGGGGTGGTGGTGGTGGTGTGATGAATTGGGCAATTGGGATTGACATGTATACACTGATGTGTATAAAATTGATGACTAATAAGAACCTGCTATATAAAAATATAAATAAATTTAAAAATTATAAAAAAAAATAACACTCACAGTTTCCAGGGATTTGGTTGTGAACGTGGACTATTTTTCAGCTACCACAATACTACCCAGTGACTCAGTGGCTAATTCTAAGCCATTAGGTAATTATTCAGAGCTTCCTGAAATTGATGAGACTTTTCACTGAGGGACATGATGTGAGAGGGGTTTTTTGAGGAGTAGAGGACTGAAATGGATATTCTATGGAAATTCAAAATTATTGAAACTCACTGGCATACATTTGATTGTTCTGAACCCACTGTTTTTCCACTTATAAAATAAGATGATAGCCACTCCATTATAGATCTTAAAAGAAAATGTGAAGGCAAGGTGATTAAAACTCAACTAACATTTAATCCATTGCACTAGTAAAAGAAAAAGGAAACCATGCAAATGAAGAAAACATATCCAGACATCTAGGGTGGCCTCTTGAGCTTGGGATATAAAGTGGCAAAAACTAATATTCAAAATATTCAAGTAGTATAATAATATAATTGATAAGTCAACTATTAAATATAACATACTGTCTTTATTGACTAAGGAAGTTAAAATGATATATCATGTATATTTCTTACCTAGTCATATTATTTCTAATACATTTCATTTGTAAAATTATTCCAATAATTTCCAAATAGTATATTGACTAGGGTGCTGGTTTTGACCTTTCATTTGATTCTTTGGTCAGCAGCTGAATGGTAACCCTGTTGGCTTTATGACTTGACATGGGGAATTACATCAAATTTCCAGCAACTTCCTATGAACTGATAGCCATTAAGTGACTGGGGATCATGCTAATCATAAAAGAAGGGGATTTGCTGGGCTGCCCTTCATGCGAGCTGAGCTCTCCATGACCCCTGCCTCTGCTCCTAACTTGCACCTTTCTCTTCCCATACCTGAAATGGTGTCATCGTTTGGGTGATCCTGGGGAGATGGAGAGATGCAGACGGGAAGTGGGAAGAGATAAAAAGTAGGTGGGGAGTATTTGATCCTCATTGCTGAAGCCAGGATCCTGTGTGTTATTTTCTCTTTGTGCCAATCATGAGGCAGTGACCAGGTGCAACTCAGCTAGTAATGAAGACAAAGCAGAAACAGCTAAAGAAAAAAAGAGGTAAAGTGAATTAAAAAGTAGTGGGCGTGTGCCTGGGGGCTGATGCTGCCAGGAAGCTGTGAAGGCTGCTGCTGAGGCCCTGTCTCTCTCAAGAGAAGAGCAGACGGGTAGGAGAGGAAGAGTGGGTGCTGGGTTTCACTTTCTAGAAAAAATCCTGCCAGGAAAAGGGGAGATACCACAGCACTGTCTTGCTAGGGGACTCTCTCTTTTAGTTCTTGAATAAGGTTCCAGGAGATTCCCTCTCTAGAAACTTATTTGCAAAGCCCAGGGACAACGGCCTTCCATCAGGAGTTAAGCTGTCAAATAAAACAAGGGTTTCTCAAACCTATCAGAAAGGACTTATCCCACAATGAATGTATTTATTCACTATCTATGTCCATGGCACCCAGTTGCCTTATTAGCTGCTCCCTGAACCCAGACCTGCCATGGGCAAGGACAAGCATTTCTTTGGGAGGATTATAGAAGGCATTAGAAAAGATGGCAAGTTTCCTTTTTCCTATATAAGGACTTCTATGTTTCAACACAACCCACCAACTTTGGAAATAAATGGAAAACATTTCAAAGAGTACTGAAAATGGACAGTTTTCAGTGAAATAATGACCAGCTCTTCAGTTTCCATGAATTTTCTTTTGTAAACTGGCTTGCCCTATAACTTACTAGTATTCCAATAACTAGGGTCACTATCCTGATTTTCCTGGTTTATGCTTTTTCCTTAGAGTCGTTATTAACAATGTTCCCTTTTACTCTCAAAAATATTCAACTTGAGAAGATATATGGTCTCCCTACCACAGCCCTTTACAAAGGAAAGCATGTTCTTTGCATATAAACCTTACTTTGGTCTATTCCCTCAGGGTGTGAAAATATCCCAGAGGGGCGCCAACGAAGGAGACACCTCATGTGATGAGTAATCAGGCTCCCTAAACCAATGGGGCTTCTAGTCTTCCCCAGCTGTCTGTGTATCTCTGTGCGATTATTTAAGCTCATAGTGAAAGCTAATTTAAGCTTTTAGATAACTTAAAAATGGGAAAGAAGGTATGGAAGTTTTCAAAATTCTTCTAGGGACACATTAACAGAGTTTGAAGACCACTACTCAACAGTAATTTTTTCTAAACTTTTTTTCATGTCGTGGAGCCTGTTCACAGTGAGTGAAGCCTCTCACAGCTCAGGGCTCAGCCTCCAACCTGGCCCAGCTGTTCCAAAAGCCAAGAGATTGCATATCTCTACACATCTGTATCTCTCACATTTCATCACTTCTAAGGCTATGGGTCTCCCCACACTCGTAAAATCTCCTACAAGACTGAATATACAAAACAAATAGTAACACGGTTACCTTCATTGAAGTTGGGGTAAGGAATTTTATCAGTTAGGGTACTTCTGCTGAAGATAACAGTATCCAGCTGGCAGTGACTTCAAAGAGAGAGATATATATTGACTGTCTTAATACAAAGTCTGGAAGTAGGGTGCACGTTTCTATATGCCAAGATGGCTGCAATAATACCATCCATCCCACGTGTTTTTATGCTATGTGACACTGCCATTCTCTCACCAAGAAGTGGCATCTAAGTGCCCTCTTCCTGAATCTGGCCTTTGTGACTCACTTCTACCGGACAGAATGTGACAGAAATGATGCTGCATGACTTCCAGATCAAGGTGCATCCTTCTGGATATGCTATTCTTCTCCTTTAGCCCAGGGATATATACATACAGCTGAGAAAGAAAAGGCCATGTACTTTTATCTAGCTCTCTTAAAAAGCTGGGTTTCTGAATGCCCTCTCTCAGGACACCCCCTTTCTGAACCCAGTCACTGTGCTGTGAGGAAGCCCAAGCTGCATGGAGAGGCTGTATGTATGAGCTCTGGTCTCAGCTGAGCCTGGTTTCCAGTCTTCTCAGCCCACACTCCCCATGTGTGAGTGAAGAAGACCTCAGGTGACTCCATTCTCTTGCTGTTTGAGCCACACCCAGGTATTTGTGGGAGGTTTCCCCATCTAAAGCCTCAGACGTGAGAGAGCAGAGACAAACCGTTCTCAGTGTGTCCAAATTCCTGACCCTCAGAACTGTGAACATTACAAAATGGCCATGGTTTTAGGTCACAGCCTTGGATGGTTTGTTGCCCAGAAATAGCAGCTGGAACAATAGATGTTTCCAAGTTGGTGCAGTAGTGGGTCAGCCTCATCAAGGACTCAGGCTCTTTCTGTTTTTCTTCTCTGCTACCCTCAGTGTTGTGGTGTCACCTTCCCTAGGCATAAGACGACACCCACAACTCCAGACATTTCATTTAATACAGCAGCACCTCAGGAAGGAGGGAAGCAAGCAGGAGCTTTCATCTTGCACCAGTTTTGTCAAGGAAGAGAATCTTCCCCAGAATTCCTTTGGTAGACTTGCCCTTACATCTCATTGACCAGAACTGGTTTTTCTGCTCAACTTTAGACTAATATGAAGCAAAGGAAAACAGACTTCCCAACATGGATCTAAACCAGGCGCATTTAAGTTGCCTGGAGGACTTCCCTGGTGGGTCAGTGGTTAAGAATCTGCCTGCCAATGCAGGGGACACGGGTTCAAGCCCTGGCTCGGGAAGATCCCACATGCCGCGGAGCAACTAAGCCCATGAGCCAAAACTACTGAGCCTGTGCTCTAGAGCCCATGAGCCACAACTACTGAGCCCACATGCCACATCTACTGAAACCCACATGCCTAGAGCCTGTGCTCTGCAACAAGAGAAGCCACTGCAGTGAGAAGCCCAAGCACTGTAATGAAGAGTAGCCCCTTGCTTGCCCACACTCAGCAACAAAGACCCAACGCAGCCAAAAATAAATTAATTAATCAATAAATTTAAAAATAAAAATGGCCCTGGGGGCTGGAATGTCTATAAAAAAATAAATTGCCTGGAGATCTTTTTTTGTTTGTTTTTCTTTTTAAGAAAAACAAAACAAAACTAATCCCAAGCTTAACTCCTAACCAATGAAAGCAGAACCTACCCAGGTGACTGCAATCATAGTTGAGACTCATTGGTTTGGAACCTCGCTACTTAAAATGTCGTCTGGGGACCAATGGTAACAGCATCACCTGGGGACTTTAGTCTCCACCTATGAAATAAGAATCTGTATTTTATCTGGATCCCCAGTTTATTTGTTTGTACATGAGAGTTTGAAAAGCACTGGTTTAAACAAACTATAATTTCTCCCTGGGGGCTAGGTGTATTATCCCCTGGGGCTAAACAAAGTCAAGGTTCTATTGTACAGAAAAAGGAAAATGAGGATTGCAAAAGCAATTAACAGTATCTGCTCTAGGGGCCCAGACTTCTGTTATTTTGCCTCCCCCAGCATGCCCTGAGGCATCTCCCTAGAAAGATTAAGTCTCCTTGGAACACAGCTCTAAAAATCATACACTGAAAGCCAATTCCTGCCTTTATCACAATATATAAAACCAAGCTTAAATTGATTGTGCTGCTTCTACTTCACTATGAAGCTGGTTTGTGGCTGCCCATTTGTACGTGTCTCAAGGAGTATATTCTTGGTCTTACTGCCCTAAACTTTCCTCCTTCTTGTGCATAATCCTTCAGGGGCTAAAGTTTGTTTCATTGAAGTGCGCTTGCTTCCTGACTATACAGTTTTGGTTGTCTAGTGTTTGTACATACTACCTGGAGCAGCTGAGTACCAGCCTTGACCCCTCAATGCTCTTAAACTTTGAATGAGGTCATGTATTCATTCAGCAAACATTAATTGAGCACATGCTGTAAGCTGGACATTGTGCTGGGTGGGGACAGTGGTAGGAGGAAGGGTAGAAGAAGAAGGGAATGGAGAAGAATACAGTGTCCATATTTTCAAGATGCTTAAAAGCTAGTGGGGAAGAGATTTGAGGAAACAGACTGAAATTAGATAATTGTAACAAAGTTCTAAACCAGTGGTTCTCAAATATTAAATGTGGATCCTTGTAACACGGTAGGTTGAGGAATTAACTAAGCATTTGGACTCAGGAATCAGACTAGCTTGGGTTCATATCCCACCTCTATCACTTAGTAGCTGATGACCTTGGGCAAGGTTATTGAGCCTCTAAGTCAACTTCCTTCTCTATAGAATAGGAAACTTATAACCTACTTCTTGAGGTCATTGTGAGAATTTAATGAGATAATACATTCATAGCTATTTAACACAGGCTTATCCCTTATAAATCACTTAATAGATAGAAGTTATACTAAAATAGGAAAGAAATCAATGTTAATTTGGGGCATCAGAGAAGGCTTCCAGGCTCCCAGTTTGCACTATTTGGATGGCATCTTCTTTAAGACCTTGGGGCTCAGGATTTGAATTATCAATAGACCCTCAGGTACATGTGTCTGCCTGGAAATCTCAACCTCTCTCTTTCTTGGCTGTTGAATATCCTGTTTAATAGATCAAGACCAGGAAAGCATTATAACTTTGCCCAGAGTCTGTCATTTCTAGTGACCCTAAGATCTAAATGCCATCTGTTTCATGCGGTATTCTCCCCAGAGGTTATGTTTTCCAGATAAAGTTAAGAATCCTGGCCTTCCTGCTTCTCCCTCCTGACCTTTATTTTTTCCCATGATGTTTCCCAGAGCTGAGGTTTCATCTGGTGTACTTTATGCCCTTTGTTCAGTTCCCAGCCATGATGGTCTCCTTTCCCATGGCCAAGTCTCTCTAACAGTCCCTTACCCACCTCCATAATGCATGGCTTGACACCACTTAATTCTGAGTATCCAGCACAGACATTCTGGGGAATCGATACAGCCATCCATCTAGGCTTGGTCCATACCTCCTGTGGCAGAGCTTAGATTTCCTAAGGCATTGTGGGAACTCAGGGCAGGATCTTAGGCTGCCCAAACCTACCTCCAAGCAGCTCTCGGGTTTGTGAGTTTGATTATTTTTAAATATCTCCTGCTTTGATAATTTTTTAAATATTAACATTAAAATTGATTAAATGCAGTACAGCATCATGTGAAATAGTAAATTTTAAAATCATCAGTGAGGGACTTCCCTGGTGGTTCAGTGGGTAAGACTTCGCGCTCCCTATGCAGGGGGCCCAGGTTCAATCCCTGGTTAGGTAACTAAATCCTGCATGCCATAACTAAAGATCCTGCATGCTGCAACTAAAAGATCCCGCATGCCACAACTAAGAGTCTGCATGCTGCAACTAAAGATCCCGCATGCCACAATGAAGATCCCATGTGCTGTAACTAAGACCTGGCATAGCCAAAAATAAATAAATAAATAAATATTAAAAAGTAAAATAGGGACTTCCCTGGTGGTGCGGTGGTTAAGAGTCCACCTGCCAATGCAGGGGACACAGGTTCAATCCCTGGTCTGGGAAGATACCGCATGCCACAGAGCAATTAAACCCATGTGCCACAACTAGTGAGCCTGCACTCTAGAGCCCATGTGCCACAACTACTGAGCCATGTGCCACAACCACTGAAGCCCGTGCACTCCAGGGCCTGTGTGCCACAACTACTGAGCCTGTGTGCTGCAACTACTGAAGCCCACGTGCCTAGAGCCCACACTCCACAAAAAGAGAAGCCACCTCAAAGAGAAGCCCGCACACCACAACGAAGAGTAGCCCCCACTCGATGCAGCTAGAGAAAGCCTACGCACAGCAACGAAGACCCAACACAGCCAAAATTAATAAATAAATATAAAAAAATAAAATCATCAATGATGAATCAACTTACTATAGAAGTAAACCATTTTCAAAGACTTTAATTGACAGCCTGGCCTCTTTCAAATTTGGTTACAAGCACTGGAGTGAGATTAAACTCTCTTTATAACAAGGAACCTGACACATAAGAAGAATTTCAAGATGATAAGGAAGAAAAGTGGCACCACTGTTACAAAAAGGCACATGAGATGGAAAGGTTTTGGTTTGTGATCAGCAGTGTTCTAAATGCTGGGGCTGACAAATTACCAGAGTTGTCTGTAATTTGTTACCCATGTGAGTGAAGGATGCCTCACAAACATGTTCAACTGAGTCTTTGAAAGAAACAAAGGCAAAATATGCTTCCGTTGTAATGAATCCCTCTCCAAAAGAAAAGAAAATAATTTTAAGATTAAAAACAAAATGCTCTGATTAGCTCCTTTCACCCTTTTAGGAAATGCAGATTTTATCAATAACTTTTATGAAGGGACTTTCCATGCTGCCTCTTAAGGCCTAGCTTTGCCATGATCACAGGCAGTGAACTTGGATGGCATCGGCATTATCAGCTCATCAGCTCGGCTTATTGGAGCAGCTCCCTAATCCTTCATGTATGAAGACCCATTAAGCTTGGGTCTTTTCTTTTCAATGACAAGATTAGCACAGGTTCCTTTGGGATAAATATTTAAACTTTTGGAAGGAACGTTAAAGTGAAAATTCCAGCTTCCTTCTTTCCTAGCCATAGAGGATGGTTTTTCCTTTCAGAGACTTTTTGGTTGTGAATGTTCTTTCTCCTTCAATTGCTCTTCAAACTTAGATGTGCATTTAAATATTAATGGAGAAATAATCACAAAAATTATAACAAAATATGCACCTCTGAATTCAACAGCTAGCTTCAGAAACAGAACATTACTGATATACATATATATTTGTGTGTGTGTGTGTGTGTGTGTGTGTGTGTGTGGTATGCGGGCCTCTCACTGTTGTGGCCTCTCCCGTTGCGGAGCACAGGCTCCGGACGCGCAGGCTCAGCGGCCATGGCTCACGGGCCCAGCCGCTCCGCGGCATGTGGGATCTTCCCGGACCGGGGCACGAACCCCTGTCCCCTTAATTGGCAGGCGGATTCTGAACCACTGAGCCACCAGGGGAGCCCCATTATTGATATTTTTAAAGATCCTTTAATGCATCTTCTTCATAGCCCCCAGAGGTAACCATAATCCAGGATTTTGTTTTAAGTATTTCCTTGCCTTTTTTCATAGCTTTGCCCCATATAGTACTTAAACGTATCATTGCCTAGTCTTGAACTTTATAAAAATGTGAAATGTACAATACTACATGTATTTTGCATTCTTTTTGTTTTTGTGCAGCATTATGTTTTTGAGATCCATCCATTTAATGTAATTAGCTAGAGTTCATTCAGTTTCACTGTTGTATTATGAAACTGAATATGCCACAATACCATTATCCATTTTCCTGTTGATGAGTATGTGGGCTGTTTCTTGTTTTTACTACAATGAACAATGCTGCTGATTTCCTGTCTCCTGGCACACTTGTTGCCTATGCCAGGGCATGGAGTTGCTGGGTTGTAGGGTGTGCTGTATTTAAGCTGTGTAGGCAATGCCACATGGCAGCTGTGCCCCAACTTATGGTTGAACATGAGTCTCTCTTATTTCCTCTTGTGTGAAAGACTTGCACTATCTTTTCTTCATTTTTCTACTGAGATATTTGTCTTTTTCCTTATTACATGTAGTTTCTTTATATAGCTGGATAATAATCTTTTACAGTGTGTATATAGCAAATATCTTCTCTCAGTTGGATGCTACCATTTCATTTTTTATGGTATCTTTTGCTGAACAATGTTCTTAATTTGAATGTATCAAAATCAATCAAACTTAAAAAAAATGGGTAGCCCTTCTATTGTGTTGCTTGAGAAATTCTTTTTTTACTACAAGGCAGACGATGGCTGTCTCTTCTCTCCCCCATCCCTCTTCTAGGATAATCAGAACAAAGAAGCCAGACTTTATTTTATTTTATTTTTTTATTTTAGGATTTTTGCATTGGGCATTTGAGGGAAGGTTGAGAGGGGTCACGCATTCAGTGCAGTGGGTGGCTGCGTACCCCACTCTAGTAACTTCTTTTCTCATTCTCTTTCTCTTCATGATCAGTGGAACCACCAAGAAGTTCTCTGGGAAAGAAAAATGCTGCATTTACTCAGGTCCCCTTGGGACCTCAGATTCTATCCCAGACAAGTCCATAAAGGAACTTCTTTGGGACACATGCAGTGTTATCCCTGCAGGAATTCTCTTGAGGTCAAAACAGGACTTAACACAGATGGAAGCCCGTTATGCTTGCTGTTCTTAACCTCCTTTCCTTCACTTAACAATGTATCATGAAGATCCTTTCCTTGCTAGAAATATAAAATCCATCTTCCTTTTAATTGTTGCATAAAATATAATAACATGGCTTTATATGAAGTATCTAAATCTTGCCTATTTAGGGGCCATTTAGGTGGTCCCCATTTTTCTTTATTATCATAATGATAGAGTGAATATGTTCATGTGTAGACACATGCAACGTGTACATAGGTGTGTGTGTGTATATCCCTATATATTTCTAAGATTGCTTCCTTAGTATTGTTTTGGAGAAACACAATTGCTGTGACTAATGATATTTTCATTTAAAATTTTTACTGTAGCTGCAAGATCGCCTTCCCTTTTTTAAATCTGGGTGAAAATAGTATGAGATATATATATATATATATATATATATATATATATATATATATATATATATAGCATTTCTTTCATCACTGGAGAGGCCAAACATCTTCTGAAGTGTTTATCAACCATTTATAATTTTATAATGAAGTTAGCTCCTTCCCTAAATAAAAGTAGAATGATAATATAAACCAGTGTAACTGAAGAGATATTTGCCATTTTACTGCACTGTATTTGCATCATAAAAGCAATAGAATTATATTTATATCACCTGCAAATTGGTATTTTCGTCGCTATTTGTACCTAACCTAAAACATCACAGACCTAACCATGCTAAAAACTAATGGATTTGTCTGGGTTTGTTGCCTGAAATATTTTAGTTTTGATGCTTTAAAATAAGAAGAGATTCTCAAGATTCTCACCAGTGTTATCTTATCTGATCTGTTGCATGTTAAATACTTTTAAATCAGCAGACATAAATGAAACAAAACAAAACACAACAGAATATTTATTAATTTAGTACTGTAAAACTTTTTCAAGACGTTTTATATATTCAGGATTCTAATCCTTATTCCATAAATCAAGCTTTTAGTGAAAACATTTCAAATGTGAATGACAGAATCATAGAAAAGCATAAATAACACCCAGGAAAATTACAAAATTCAGAATATGAGGGAACATTTGGGAAGGTACATGGGTACCTCAACTCTCCTGTTAATATTCTGTTTCTGAAGCTGGGTGATGTGGACACAGGTATTTGCTTATGTGGTTTATACTTTCTCATATTATAAAATATTTTTTAATATTTAAAATTAAAACCTCAGTACTTGCCCTTTTCCTGTTCTACCGTGGCACATAAAAAAGGATTACCACTCTAAAGCTTAATGATCACATCTGAGGGGTTTCACATGCCAGGATATTTGGCAGCCATTCTGTGCAGGGATCATGGAGCCAAGTCACCAATTCTGAGTGGCCTGGATGCCAGTACTCAGTGTGGCAGAGGCGAGCACTCCAATGCAGCAATCACTAGAATTCTTTTAGTTCTCATGGCACCACAAGTAGTAAAAGTTCTTAAAGGCATCTTCAGAAAAGAATGAAAAATGGAAATGGTACATGACTCAACAAATCTACCCCAAACCACACTGGTAAAACATTTTTTAAAAATGTAACTAACTGCTTTTTCTCCTCCATTGATAGTTTGCATCTATTAGAATATAGATCTGAAGCTCACACCTTTTACTTCTTAAATTGAGATGATGAGTTTCTTAAATCTCCCAAAATGTGTTTGTTATCAAGTCCTAAGGATAAGCGTGATGGGCTTCATGTGATCATAAATTCAAAACTCTGGCTCATTTTGGAAGATAATGGCTTGAAGGCTAATAATTGTCACTTTAGGATTTAATAATGAAAATGCACAGGAATATTTTGTGAAGCAGCCTTTTCAGGGTGGGGAGCTCTATCTTGTTTCAACAAATATAACTTGAATTGGCCAAGTGTTTCACTGGCAACAGGAAGGAGAGTGTAACCTCTGGTGGGGGTAGGGCCGTGTCTAATGTCCACATTTGGCCATGACTCTGGCTTTGAGGCTCTCAGCAGAGATGCCCCGGTGGCGGCCCCACACTGGAGCGGCCTCCACACTGCTGTCAGGGCAGTTAACATTTACAGCACAATTCATTTAGGTTTTTATGGGGCCTTCATATTCCCTTTATGACACCAAACAGGAAATGTCCATGCAGGGGATGAGCAACACTGCACACCAAAATCTCCTTTAGTTTCTTTTTTATGTTAATATTCACTAAACCTCTAAGCCCAGGAGGTGTAGTTTCCTCAGTCTCTAACATCGTGTACCCCTCAGAGAGCTTCAAGCATCATCGTCTGAATGGAACTTTTTACGGCAGAGTGACGTTTTCTTCAGCCCACTTTGAGACGATATAGTCAGGCACAGAGACCTGATATGGTTGGGCACAAAATGCCACTAATTTAATTATTTTTGTTTGTTTAATCAATACTTGTTACATACTTATTGTGTACCTACTGTCTTAGTCGGCTTGGGCTGCTATAACAAAATATCGTACCCTGGGTGGTTTGAACAACAGACATCTATTTCTCACAGCTCAGGAGGCTGGAAGTCTGAGATCAGGGAGCCAGATGATCAGATTCTGGTGAGAGCTCTCTTCCTGGCTTGCAGACGGCCAGCTTCTCCTCTTGTGTGGTCATATGGCTTTTCCTTAGTTACTGCTGAGAAACAGAAAGAAATAGAAAAAGAGAGAGAGACAGACAGAGAAAGAGAGAGGTCTTTTTCTCTTCTTATAAGAGTGTCAATCCCATCACGAGGGCACTACCCTCATAAACTAATTACCTAGTTACTTTTATAAGTCCCTTATCTCCATATACCATCACATGGGGGGGCTAGGGATTCAACACATGAATTTTGGAGAGGACACAGACATTCAGCCCATATCACCTACTATGACGGGCAGTTTTCTGGGTCTTGTAGTATATTTGGTCAGGTTTTCCTATGTCTGTTTGCCATATGAAACCCTCAAATCTCAGAGGTTAAACAAAAGAGGAACTTATTTCTTATTTGTGTGAAGGTTTTGGCACAGTGATTAAGGTGCTCATTTCCTAACACCTCCCAGCTTTGCCATCCCCTAGAGCCTGGGGTTCATCCCCAGGACCCTCTGCATCCAACTCACCAAGAAGGGAGGAGAGAACAGAGAATGGCTGTTGGGAGGTCTTTGTGGATTTAGCCTTGAAGAGCAAAGGTCACTGCCACCACATTCCATTTGCTGGAAACTCAGCCATGTGGTCATGCTGGTTTCAAGGAAAGCTGGGAAATGTGGCCATGTTTCCTGGAAAAAAGAAAATACGTTATTGAGTACGAAGCCAGTCTGTGCCAAAAGTGCTACAATATTAGACAAGACAGACAAGGTTCTCACTTGTTTGGAGCATCCCTTCTGACTCAGCACAGCAGACGACAGACGTGTACGTGGACGTGTAAGTAAGACTTACAGATAGTGATAAATGCAGTGTAGAAAACACCAAATGAGTTTCAGGACCAACAGCCGAGGGAAGGGAGCTCTTCTAAGGAGCATGATGAGAGAAAGAATTTCTCTTGAGGTAAAATTCTGAATGAAGGGAAAGAGTCAGCTATGCAAAAATCCAAAGAAAAGCTGTCCAGACAGAAAGCAAAGGGCCAGAGTCAGAACAAGCCTAGTGTGTTTGAAGCTCAGAAAGAAAGGGGGTCTGGCTGAAGCTCATGGATGGAGGTCGGGAGTGGGATGTTTGGAGAGAGGGGAAACAGGGGACCACCTCAAACAGAGCCTGCAGGTCTTCCCTGATTCTGTGTACAGAGGTCTTTGCTAAGCATTCTGGATGCATTATCTCATTTAATCATTTCAGCAAATCTGGGAGGTGAATTTTATTGTCCCCCTGAAAATAATGGGGGAATATGGAATTCAGATAACTTTTTCAGGGTCCCACAGCCATTGAAGAAGAGTCAAATTTATACCGGAGTCAGACTCCAAAACCACACTGCCAGCCACAATGTAACCACGCTTTCAACCAAGTTCTTAGTCAATACTGCGGAATTTTTTCTAGTTCATGCATGAAATGATGCAAAACAATGTGTTCTGCCATGTTAAAAGTTCGGACAACAGAAACCACTGAGACGGTTCCCAAGCCAATGCATATTTAACAAAGGACATTTTTAATATTTTTTAATTTAAAATTTTCTATAATAAATATGCTTTGCTCTTACAGTAAGAAGTTTAGTCATATTTAATCATTGTCGACAGTGAAATTACTGTGACATAAGAAAACTTGTGGAACTTAATACAAAGTATTTTATACAGAAATATTGCTTGCAAATACTCCCCTCTTTTAAAATGTATGGCAACCCTATTCCAAATTTAACTCGTAGGATTATCCAATGAACCATGCTTTTTTTTCCTCTACCATCTAGCCTGCTATTTTTAGAGTTTATATGTGTTCAAAGGTTCAAAGTGCCACTACTTTCATTCTATTTTCTTGATATCTAACTTTCCTTAAGTTTAGCTATGTGTTCTGAAGGCTAGATTATTAGGTTAAATCACTGTAAGTCTATGTTTCCCTCAAAATCTAGACCACTGGAAATCCTCAACCAATTAAGGATAAAAGATAGCACAGAGTCCTGTTCTAACCCTGTCATTCAATTTTTCTTTCAATGCCTTCCTGTTTCTTTCATTTTATTTTATACTCATGGCATCTTTTGTCCGTCTAAGGAGGACAGATGCAAGCTCACTCTTGAATCCTGGGAAATGAAAGGAATTCAACACGAGATGTGTAGGTGAAGGAGTTGGCCACTGATTTATCTTCCTTAAATGATGTGAGATGACCAAGAGCAAGGGCCCTGCAGTGCGATGCTCTGTGTGGAAAACCTCTACTTGGGAAACCGAGTTGGTAGAACTTTGAAATTGTCACATGATATGTGCATCTCAGGGTAGAAAGTCTCCCTTTTGTTCTTCCTTATTCAACTAATGCATGAATAATTTAAAAGATTAAAAAAAGAAACAATTTTTTTCCTTTTAAGGATAGGGAGAATTCTGTAATTATTTTCAGGGGAGATTAAACAGATATAAACAGTCTATACAGCTGAAAGAAGAAGTCGAGTGATATTTTTTAGAAGAAAACTTAAGGCATTTAGACTAGGTAGTCTCTACTGACGTATTGCTGTCTCCTCTTTATCATCCAGCTTTTCTATTATGTCTTGTAAGGTCGATGCTGTACCAAGAGCAGAGAATATATGACCTAAGTTTGTGTCTAGACTGCCGTTTACTTGTTTCCTTACTCTGGGCAAATTTTTTGTAAATTTTGACTTGGTATTCTCTGCAAACTATGATAACATAGGTGGAAAAGTGTGGTAAATATTTAATGTTATGTTAATGGGAAAATGTTAGCATCATTAGAATCAAATATTTCTGATTCAATCCAGCATCCTGACAATTAAGTTCCTCTCATTCTCTTTGTAAAATCCCTGTCTGTTCTGAACTTTCCATCATGCCTGGACCATCCTGACTTTTAAGCTCTCTTTTTTTTCTATTTTGCTTCATTCAGAGCTTTTCCTTCTTCTAGGACCGAGGAAGCAGTTTTGAGTGTAGGTGGAATCATAGATGCATTCATTCCTTCGCGCATCCCCACGTCACTCGGCAGCTCTCGTCTTTCCCTCCATCGCTATCCCCTCTACTCTGTTCTTCCTGGTCCCACTGGGGGACTGTTCCCTTCTTCCAGGCTCATTGTACTCCTATTATTTCCTTGGACTTGATGAACTTGAAGACTCTTTGAATCAAATGATGTTTCTCTTCTGGGGACAAAGGGAGTGATTTAAGATTCCCTTCATTTTAAACTCAGTGGAGGTATTACTTCCTCCAGGAAGTAATTTCCTGACTTCATCCTCTTCTGTATTGAAACATTGCTACAGGCTGTGGTTAAACAATATACTACTGCATAATGTTATATAAATTTGTTTTGCAGGGAAATGCATTTTGAATTACTATATTCTTTCAAAACACATGCTATTTCAAATTGAAAAGGGCTTATATATTCATTCATTCATTCATTTATTCTTTTGACAAATATTTATTGAGATCTGCAATGTGCCACATGTTGGTCTAGATGCTTGGAGTACAGAAATAAGTAAGATGTAATCATTTAAGGAGTTCATAGTTTAAGGGGATAGGAGACACGTACAGATCATTAGAATCACAAGAGAAGGGTAAAGGTTTGGAAAGTGCCATGGCAGCTCCAAGTCTGATTTACTGCCTTTGCTTTCTACTAGGGATGATGATACAGAAGAAAGGGTCCTTTAGTGGAATCTTGAAAAGTTAGTTAGCTGTGTGCAGGGGAGGTCATGAAAAACAAACAGAACAGCAAGGCAAAGGCCTATTTTTTTTTTTTTTTAATGCATCATCATTCTCTCGAGGCCCAACTTTATCTATAACATGAGGGCTTTGGATTAGAGGAGATTTTATGTCTCTTTCCAAGTTCCATGCTCCTAGGATTTCTAAGCATTTCCATTTCTATGATGTTTTGAGCATCTTCTCCGGGTAAAGCCAATGTGCTGGCCTCTGTGGTGAAAATGTCAGCTCTGTTCTCAGGGAACTTACCCTTCTGTGAGACATGGTAAGGAGGGTTCATTTCTTCAGCTAGCCAACTGACAGCAGTGCTTGAAGTGCTGTGTTGAGAAAGTTGTAAAATCACATCTAGATTCGTTACAAGAGCTGTTCTGAGGAGGAGAAAGCCATGCAGAAGGGAATGTGCATCATTTCCTTTATGTTCTAGAGGTTACATTTAGTAAGTTACCCAAAACCTTATTAAAATAAAAAGTTGAAGAAATAAATTTTAAAAAGAAAGCACTCTGAAAACAAGAGTGTCATTTTATGGGTATTCATATCATTAAAGACAAAATCCTTACCTGTAATGGTGTGTCTTTTTAAAAACTAGACTGATGTCTGTAGACAATAAAAGTGATTTTGTGTTTTGGGGATGCAAAGGGGAAACTCATTTTAACTGCCTTGTACAAATTAGATTTCACACGCTCTCCTAACAGCCTATTATCCTTCACAAACTCCCATTGTGGTATATATTCTTGGAGTCAGAATGTTGAGTGCTGTATCCCAGCAGCTATATCCTAGGAGCTAACACAGGAGGTATTCAATACATAACTGCTGCCTGAGCATTGAGTGAAAAGTGAAAAGTTCCCCAGAATAGTTTGTGTAACTTTTCAGCTGTCAGGTAGATAGAGAAAGTTCGCATCTGAAGATCATAAATAAGATGAGAGAGAATGCCAGATATTTGACTAGAGGCAACAGTGCATGAGGAAGGGAAGTTTAGAAGTGATGTTATTTCAGAAATCAAACTTTATGAATCTTGCATATAACCAAATGACAAGCTGCCTTTTCATTTACACAATGGACATGAATATTAAAGTATTCATAAAGACCAGTAGAGAAATAGAAAGTTATTCAGATGGAGTGAAATTTTAAATACAAAAAAAATGAATATATTTTATAGACTTATCTCAGCATGTAACAGATTTTGATGAATACAATGTAGACCGTGGGTATGGAATTCATTTATGCAGATTCTTATGGCACAACCCATTAGAATTCTTAAAATACATTTAGCCCATGTTTAATAAAAACTCTAAAATTTACCATTTTCTTTTGTGCCTATGTCTTTCCATTTTTCTCTTAGCCTATTTATACAAAACAGGCTATTTCTATTGTTAGGAGTAACTTTGAGAGAATTTTCATTATTCATTAAATTGTTTAGAGAAATGTTTCAATTCTAGGAACTGCTCCCTTCTAGCTAAACTCCATAATCTTTTCACGTTAGAGACCTATTTTTGCCCTCACAAGGCAATAAAACTTCTATTTAAGCTATCGCTATAGATATTGATTATAAAAATTTCTATAAGTCTGAAAACTTCAAGTGCTTATGAGTTACAAAGTCAGCCACTTCATCATCAAGCTATAGCAAATTATTTTGGAGTCTATTGCAATTGCTTTTCAGGAAGTCTTTTCTTGTTTTCTGTTTCTATTCCAAGTTTAATATTTCACAGATATCTAACGTGGACCTCCTGCTATGAGATAGAGTTATAATGAGGGTCCTTTATCACTTCCAGGCATAAATTCCTTTGGATGGGTTCAAGACAAGCCTCATTCTGAACTCAAATATAGAAATATTTTTGTTATTTGAGTATTGCTCGGATACCCAAATCTATAATACATTATATTAGTAACCTGATTAAAAAACAGTAACAATTACCCCTCCAGAATTACCCCTTCTTACTTTAATGTTTTGTGTCTTTTCCTTGGCTAATCTGGTGTTAAGACCTTTGAGAGGCCACAGGCAGAATCAGTTAATGTGAAAAAAAGTACTGTGAGAGATTGCTAGAGAGAAAGAATTAACATGAAAAGATGTGAATAACTGAATAACTCATTTTCTAATACTCCCTTCCAGAATTTAAATCCTGGACATTTTTGGATAGAGATAAGGAAGTTTCTAAGCTTGGATCTATTTGAGGAGTTTAATTGACAGTGGATTGAGTATATTTCTTTAAGATGAAAATTTTAAGTATTTTCTTTAAGCATAAAATGGTTTAGGAGTCTACTTGTCCATGAAATTCACATGATTAAACATAACGAGGAATTTTTCCTCCACAGAGTAAATAACCTCCTTCCCATGTGTATATTGATATAAACTTTCAGTGCATTTGTTTCATGATTTAGCACAGATGGTTTCTCCCTTCTTTGAGGCTGAAAAATGGATTTCCTTTTGGTTCCCCTGGAGTTCTTTTTCTCTGCTGGTTAGAGAGTAGGTGTTAGCTTTTCCTGAAAATCACACTTAAAGAAAACTGGGGCTACACCTTTAAAACCTTTTTATTTGTGCATATTTCAAAAAAGAAATGCACAATAGTAGTATCTATTGTTAGTACACATTAGAATTTATGCTCTCATGATAAGAACAATTCCCAAAGAGCCAAAGAAAGCCAGATGATTTTATGAAAAATCACATGAAAACCTATTACATTAGAACAGGTGCTTGGCATTTATTGCACCCTTTATTTCACACATTTTGTTAGTGTCAGTGTAAGATTCAAAAGCATATTGGTTTATCTGTTTATCACTTTTAGATAGAGATAATAAAATTAATCAAAATAGGTAGGCTGTAATCTGAAAATCTTTAGCAGTATGGGGAAGAAGATTTAAATAATTCTATTTTATCTAAGCTATTCATAATTGCTAAATATGTTTCTTGGTCAATATCATTTAGTCTGGCATAAATATTAGTACTTTTAACCCATTTAAAGTCATTACTTCATAATTATCAAAACAATACTATGAAGTACACAGTGTTATCTTCTCTAATGTAATAGATACAAAGAAACAAGAAGATTAAGTGGCTAACCTTAGATGACCCAGGATTTGGGGAAAAGGAACTAAGTAAATAGTAGTTCATAGTTTTTTGTTTTGTTTTGCTTTTTTAAATTTTATTTATTATTTTTTTTCTGAGAAAAATTCTGTCTTCTGATGCATGGCATTTGAACAGATCTTCTCCTTCTTACACTGTATATTTCCAAATGGGAACATTGTCTCCTTGGACACATTGTGCCTGAGATGAACCTAATGATAACAGTAGGAGCAACAGCTAACATTTATTGAGTGCTAATTACATTTGGCAATGAACAAAACTCTTTCAACATGACTTCATTTAATTCTATTAATCGCCTGTGAGATACAGGCTATTGTTATCAGCATTTTATAGATGAGGGAAACCTAGGTTCAAAGACTAGGAACTGACTCAGTGTCAGGAAACTGATATATATTAAAGGTAATATCAGATGGTATGCTTTTCACCAATAAACTGTGTCACGAGAAGGATTTGGCTGAAGTGGAAAAACAGAACAAACCCCTTGTTAATCAGCATATTATAAATGCCCTGTTCTAATTCCTTGAATTACTGTTGGACAAATATAATTAAGATTAAAAGTAACTCATCAGATTAAGATTCTACATTATAATTTAATCCTTTTGGGTTTTAGTATTGCTTTAAGCACAGAGCTGTTTAAAAAAAAATTGCGGGGCTTCACAAATCAAATGAATTAGTAGTTATAATTTGGTATTGGTATATCTACCAAATAGCGCTAAGTGAGCAAATAATCTGATCTCGTATGTGGGTTTTAGCTAAGCTCGTTTCTTCCTGGTGCCACTGCATTTGCAGAAGCCCTCTTCCCATGGCAGGGGCTGTTTCCTCCATGCTTCCCTACTTTGCCCTTCTAACCCTTCTTCTCTAATCCCTTGTGCCCTACTTGCCTCCACTTCAGCTTCTGATCATGCTTTCTTCCATATCACTGTCCTTGAAATGTTTGCAAATCTTTAATGATTCCAAATGCCACTGATAGGTGATGGGGGTGGGGGTCTATGGAGTCAGTAAGAATTTTAAAGCCAACTTTAGAAGTGCTGTAATTCAGTGGCAATTGTGAGTGGGGTGTTAGACATGAAAAGCTATGCTGCAGATTAAAACTAGATCAATACATGCTAAATGAACGGGTGTCTGTATTCCTCATGAATCTCTGTCTACCTCCTTTGTCTTGATCTACCTCAGTCTCCCAACCATTTGCTGTGCATCTTTTATGTCTCTTTCTCTGCCACCTTAAAATTTTGGATTTGAGGTACTTCTGCTCATTTTATTAAGGAGCAAAACAGTTTTGCCAGGAAATGCCATCCATCAGTAGAAAGTAATGAGATTCTTTTGTGCATAATACACTGGGGCTTTCTGTTTCCACCATAAGTTGCTCAAGCCACACATACTGTCCTTTCTAAGTTGGGCTGAATTTTATTTGCATTCTCTCTGCCACAGATGAACTCTATCAGATTTTAAAATCAAAAGCCCCAGATGGACCCCCCTGTGTAAAGAATATTAAAACTCAAAAATAAAATGCAATACTTCAGAATGAGAATAATGAAAAAAATCATGTTTAATGCATCTGATAATTATTGAATTAACAGATTCTATTGATTATACTTGGAGTTGGCAGGGGCAGGGGCCCAGCAAGCCAAAGATATCCAGCTTCATTCATAGAAGAGCTCAAAGCCTTGGAATTTTGTTTTATACTTCCTATTGTTTTCTTTTTTTGCACATTCCCACCACCCACATGTAAACTAATGGATTAATACGCACACATGCATAGTGGTGATAAAATTGGAAACACAAAACGTTAACCAAACCCTAACCTCTCCAAAATTCCTAATTCCTTGAACTAAGGGTAACAGTGTCAATATTGTTGAAAGATAGTTCTTCTTATTACCTGTACATACTTTAAATATTTCCCAAAGTGTCTCCCACTACCTTTCTCATTCCCAGATGACTAACATATGTTCCTGTATTTTTTTTTCAAAGCAAGATTCCATTGATTTTAAAAAACTGAATAAATGAAGAGAACCTGGAAGTTTTTGGAAGTAGAAAAGTCATGATTCATGTAGGGGATGATATAGCATAAAACTAAAGATTTCCCCCATTCGGGGCTCTAAGATACTTACCCTGCTTCTATTGATCAGTGCAATGAAAGATGCTACTATAATACATAAATAGTGGATATTTTGTGTAAATTCTGTGCCCTTCTCTCTGAAATAAGCCTGTCTTTTAAAAAGTGGTTGGCCACTGGCAATTTTATTTGACAGAATATAATATGTAGATAAGCTACTATGATTATCACAATAGCACATGATGAAATAGTTGTAGTTTTTCTTCTTTCAATACCTTTACTCATCATAGGTGGCTGAACCCACTACCCTCTTCTCTTTCCCCATGAGTATGAATAGAAAAGTGGATATCAAGGTGTTATTTTATCTCATTCATTCAATAAGTACTTGCATTTTTTGCAAGCTAAAGGTGTAGACATAAAAAAACACAACACCCACCACTAGGAATTCATATTCTAGAAGGAGAGAAAGGTATATTAAGAAACAAATAGCAACACTCAGTACAACATAATAGCTGATAGAAAAGAAGTGTGTACATGGTTCAATGGAAACTCCAGGGAGAATGTGGTCAACTTCCCTGGGATAGAGACGGGCAGAGGAGATGCACCTCCTCAGTGGAGAGCCACCTGAACATGACTCAATCTTCCAGGTCCCAGAATTAAGAGGGCCTAAGGATTTATCCTAGAGTATCTTTTAACAAATTTCTAGGATTTTTACGTAGAAATTACTTACAAGTAACTTACATATTCAACTCTGCTCCTGCTTGCCCAGGTTCTGTTTCCTTCCTTCCTTCTTTCCTTCCTTCCTTCCAAGTTATTTAATTAATTATTTATTTATTTAGGCTGCACCGGGTCTTCTTTTTTTTATAACCTCAATTTATTGTGAAATTTAGCAAAAATACATTTGTGAAAGACTATAAAATATATACTTCAAAAGTTTATTATAAAATTAATAGCTTATAATCACTATGTAGCTCTATAGACAGATTATTGCCAGCACACCAGAGCCATCTACGTGCCCCTACTTTTTTTTTTTTTTTTTTAATTGGGGTATCGTTGTTTTACAATGTTGTGTTAGTTTCCGCTGTACAGCAGGGTGGAGTTCCCTGTGTTACACAGCGGGTTCTCATTAGTTATCTATTTTATACATATTAGTGCATATATGTCAATCCCAATCTCCCAGTTCATCCCACCACCGCCTTCTTGCCTTGGTGTCCATACATTTTTTCTTGACATCTGTGTCTCTATTTCTGCCTTATAAACTGGTTCATCTGTATCATGTTTCTAGATTCCACATATATGCATTAATATATGATATTTGTCTTCCTCTTTCTTATTTCACTCTGTATGAAAGTCTAGGTCTATCCACATCTCTATAGCTGACCCAATTTCATTCCTTTTTATGGCTGAGTAATATTCCATTGAATATATGTACCACATCTTTATCCATTCATCTGTCGATGGACATTTAGGTTGTTTCCATGACCTGGCTATTATAAAGAGTGCTGCAATGAACATTGGGGTGCATGTGTTTTTTTGAATTATGGTTTTCTCTGGGTATATGCCCATTAGTGGGATTGCTGGGTCATATGGTAATTCTATTTGTAGTTTTTTAAGGAACCTCCATACTATTCTCCATAGTGGCTGTATCAATTTACATTCACACAAACAGTGCAGGAGGGTTCCCTTTTCTCCACACCCTCTCCAGCATTTATTGTTTGTAGATTTTCTGATGATACCCATTCTAACCGGTGTGAGGTGATACCTCATTGTAGTTTTGATTTGTGTTTCTCTAATAATTAGTGATGTTGAGCATCTTTTCATGTGCTTCTTGGCCATCTGTATGTCTTCTTTGGAGAAATGTCTATTTTAGGTCTTCTGCCCATTTTTTGGTTGGATTGTTTGGTTTTTTTTTGATATTGAGCTGCATGAGCTGTTTGTATATTTTGGAGATTGATCCTTTGTCAGTTGCTTCATTTGCAAATATTTTCTACCATTCTGAGAGTTGTCTTCTCATCTTGTTTATGGTTTCCTTTGCTGTGCAAAAAATTTTAAGTTTCATTAGGTCCCATTTGTTTATTTTTGTTTTTATTTCCATTACTCAAGGAGGTGGGTCAAAAAAGATCTTGCTGTGATTTATGTCAAAGAGTGTTCTTCCTGTGTTTTCCTCTAAGAGTTTTGTAGTGTCTTGTCTTACATTTAGGTCTTTAATCCATTTTGAGTTTACTTTTGTGTATGGTGTTAGGGAGTGTTCTAATTTCATTCTTTTACATGTAGCTGTCCAGTTTTCTCAGCACCACTTATTGAAGAGACTGGCCTTTCTCCATTGTATATCCTCGCCTCCTTTGTCATAGATTAGCTTACCATAGGTGTGTGAGTTTATCTCTGGCCTTTCTATCTGGTTCCTTTGATCTATATTTCTGTTTTTGTGCCAATACCATACTGTCTTGATTACTGTAGCTTTGTAGTATAGTCTGAAGTCAGGGAAACTGACTCCTGCAGCCCCGTGTTTTTTCTCAACATTACTTTGGCTACTCAGCGTCTTTTGTGTCTCCATACAAATTTTAAGATTTTTTGTTCTACTTCTGTGGAAAATGCCATTCGTAATTTGATAGGGATTGCATTGAATCTGTAGATTGCTTTGGGTAACATAGTCATTTTCACAATATTGATTCTTCCAATCCAAGAACATGGTATATCTCGCCAACTGTTTGTGTCATCTTTGATTTCTTTCATCAGTATCTTACAGTTTTCTGAATACAGGTCTTTTACCTCCTGAGGTAGGTTTATTCCTAGGTATTTCATTCTTTCTGTTGCAATGGTGAATGGAATTGTTTCCTTAATTTCACTTTCTGATCTTTTGTTGTTAATGTATAGGAATGCAAGAGATTTCTGTGCATTAATTTTGTATCCTGCAACTTTACCAAATTCATTGATTAGCTCTAGTAGTTTCCTGGTGACGTCTTTAGGATTTTCTGTGTATAGTATCCTGTCATCTGCAACAGTGACAGCTTTAATTCTTTTCCAATTTGTATTCCTCTTATTTCTTTTTCTTCTCTGATTGCCGTGGCTATGACTTCCAAATGTATGTTGAATAATAGTGGCGAGAGTGGGCATCCTTGTCTTGTTCCTGATCTTAGAGGAAATGCTTTCAGTTTTTCACCATTGAGAATCATGTTTGCTGTGGGTTTGTCATATATGGCCTTTATTATGGTGAAGTAGGTTCCCTCTGTGCCCACTTTCTGGAGAGTTTTTATCATAAATGGGTGTTGAATTTTATCAGAAGCTTTTTCTGCATCTATTGAGATGATCATATGGTCTTTATTCTTCAATTTGTTATTATGGTGTATCACATTCATTGATTTGCATGTATTGAAGAATCATTGCATCTCTGGGATTAAATCCCACTTGATCATGGTGTATGATCCTTTCAATGTGTTGTTGGATTCTGTTTGCTAGTATTTTGTTGAGGATTTTTGCATCTATATTAATGAGTGATATCGGGCTTTAATTTTCTTTTTTGTAGTATCTTTGTCTGGTTTTGGTATCAGGGTGATGGTGTGCTCCGGGTCTTAGTTGTGGCATTTGGGCTCTTAGTTGAGGCATGTGAGATCTAGTTCCCTGACTAGGGATTGAACCTGGGCCCCCTGCATTGGGAGCCCCACGAAAGTCCCTGTTTTATTTCATATTAACTGGAATGGGAAACTCAGCTCCATCATCAGTTTCCTAAAAATGTTGAATCACACTGTTTCTCTGACCGTAAGTTCACTGAGTATTTCATGACCCTGGTGAGTGGGTAACAACTGTTGCACAGCCTTCTATCATTTTCTTAGTTTGCACCCTCTTTTTTAGTTCCTCCCTCCCTTCTTCCCTCCCTCCCTCCCTTCCTTAGTTCCTTCCTTCCTACCTTTCTTTCTTTCTTCACCCCTGGCATCATAAAACTGTCCCTCTTGCTCTCTTCAGAATAATCAAGTCTCTTTTTAAAAAAATTTCGGCAGCAGCCTCCACTCACTTCCCCCCCATGGAACTCACCTAGCTCAACTGAGCTTATTGAGACATTTTCTCAGTTCTCCCTCAAGCAGGAATTGCCATACCAGCTCCGAAGAGAATGAAACTTGCATAACAAAAAGAAAGCTTCACTGATTTGATAAAAACTTGGATGAATGTTTGAATGGCCTTGGGCCTGCCTATTGACTGCCAGGTTATGCTCTGAGCCTGTTAGGCATAGTAGTTCATGGCATTCAGCAAATCTGAATGGCAGCACTAGAGCTGTCCCAATTTTACTGAAAGCAGAAAGAGATGAATCACAGAGAGGTAAAATCACTTGACCAAAGTCCCACAGGTAATAAATGGTGAACTAGGATTCAAACCCAGAGACTGACTTGAGCCTATGCTCCTAAAGATTATACTATATTATAGAAGAAGTGAGAACTCAGTGCTGTGTTGTCTGTTAACACTCTTGACATATTGGATATCAGTTTGAAAGTTGTAAGAGACACCCCAAATAACAGCAGTTGAAGTAATTTATGAATATAACTCATCACATATAAAAGTCTAAGAGTAACTGAGAGGTTGACACATTACATCTTACATCCATTGCTTAGAACTTGGTCACATGGCAACACTTTCTTACAAAAAGAGGCCAAAAAATCAAGTTTTATCTTGATGATCATGTACCAACAAAGTACAAATACTAGGTAAAAAGCGAACAGCTATTAGAAGCAGCAACCTGCACTGAAGTGGATTAACTCTTCATATTTTCTCCAAATTCTTTCAAGGTCAATTCCTTCTCTAAATAGTTTTACATTAAACTTGAGTTACAGAATAACTTCGATAGTCATCAGATATAACAGGTGCATCCTTGTTTTGTCTCTGCAGAACATAGACGTGGAATTATTAGGGTGAAATCTTTAAGGGTGTATGGGCATCTTTTGTGTTGAAAACAGCATCACAAGAGAACAGATGTATCCGTAATGCCTGCAGGTACCGTCTCGTTCCCTGGCAAGGACTAGCCCGTGATTTTGCTTAAGTCAGGAACAGAAGTGCAGGAGAGCATATGTTTTCTAGGAGAGGTAAAAACATAGACCAGAGGCTTGACAACCTGATAATATTGAGGAAGTCTTTGGCCTTTCAGTACTGATGGAACACTAGTTGTTCATTCCTTTCCACTGAGTTCTGATCTAAGAGTTAGTCAGTAAATAAACCCTTTAAAAAGGGCAAACAAATTGTCAAGGGCTAAATTTGGCACTGTGGGAGAGGCATTGCCTTTATAAAGTTGTGTGTCACTAATTAAGTGATGAATCCAGAGCTGTAATTAATACTTGTTCATTTACCAAGGTCACATATTTGGAGGAGCTGAACATATGAGAGCAGTGAATCCTTTGATTGCTTCAAAAGTGAATATAGGGTAGGTGGGTAGTTCAAGATAAAAAAGTATCCTTCCAGGGCTTCCCTGGTGGTGCAGTGGTTGAGAGTCCACCTGCCAATGCAGGGGACACGGGTTCGTGCCCCGGTCCGGGAAGATCCCACATGCCGTGGAGCGGCTGGGCCTGTGAGCCATGGCCGCTGAGCCTGCGCGTCCGGAGCCTGTGCTCCGCAACGGGAGAGGCCACAACAGTGAGAGGCCCGCGTACCGCAAAAAAAAAAAGTATCCTGATTGTGGTACTATATACCAGAAATTATATTAGGCAGTGGAGGGAGATATAGGTGTGAACAAAAATAATAACTTTGACATTGTGGATCTTACATTCTGGAGGGGGAGAAAAACAGTAAATAAATAAATAAATATCATTATTAAATATTATTATAGCAGTACATTTAATACATGAATAATATTAAATAATATTTTAAATAAAATGAAATATTTAAAAATAATATTAATGTTAGATAGTTAAGTAGGTAATAAAGATTTGATCTGTCGTGTGGTTGTGGTATATGATCAGAAGAAAAACAGAGTAAGGTAGGGATTACAGAGAAATGACGTGGGGTGTTTAGAGTGAGTGGTCAGGAAAGGCCCTCTTCTCAGGCACATTTAAATCGAGACAACTTTGAAATGGAAGAGTAGGTCAAGCAGAGGTCACAGCACGTGCAGTGACCCTGAGTAGTGATGGTGCTGGGTGTCCTGGGAGCGTCGAGAGCAGCTGACTGCAGCAGAGTGAGCCTGAGGAGAGTGGTAAGACACGGGGTCTGAGATGTTTCTGGGGCACAGAGCTTATAGAGACTGTGAAGCCAAGGTGAAGACTTCACATTTCATTTGGAGCAAGGCTGTCGTTGATCATTATAACTCTCCTTCTGTTACTCATTGCATATTTCTTATTGCATATTTCTTATTTCATCAGCCAGTCCTTCTTCTCAACAGTGTTTCAGTTGGTGGGTTAAGTTAGGCCTTCATCTCTGAAAGGTTTGAATGATCAATGTCTGTGTCTTTGTGTTTTCCTATAGTTTTCCTATTAAGTTATACTATTGGATATGAAATGACTAAGAAGCATCTCAGAAAATCTCCTAGGTTCCACATGTATTCCTCCCTGCCCCCACTGTATAACATCAACTCGATTTCCTCTGGGTAAATGACATTAGTCACCCAAACAATAATTTAATCACCTTTGCCTATTAATGCTTTAGTGGCACCAGTGGGCCCGAATGGCCAGGTGATGGTGTCAGTTTCCAATCCAGTGGACTTCTTGTTGCATCACCTTGACCATTTCTTCCCTTGGATTTGAAATGACTAAATGAGCTGAGTCAAATTTAGAGGAACAGAAAGCCAATACTTTGAGTGGAATATTAGTTGTAATAGCGAGAAGACCCACACTTCCTTTCACCATAGTATTCTGACTATGACAGAAACAGCACAGCCCCTGGTTCCAAAGCTGTACTTCATCCTACAGGTAAGTGCTCTGAGCTTTCTGAGTGTCACTTCCAACACAGGCCACATCTGAGCTTTCAATAGGCCATCCTACTGATCTATTGGGTCATCTTCTTCTAGATAATGGTATATGTGGTAAATCCCAGTGTAGTCCACAGGGTCCAAAGCCGTAGCTGGGCTTTTGCTGTAAAATGAGTTCTTTAGTCAGAAGTGATGTTTTGTGAGATGGTCATGTTGTCAGAAGCATTGCAGAGAGCAGATGCAAATCAGTATGACAAGTGTTTACACCTATGAAGACACACGGCTGATCCCATTGGGATGGAAGGATCTGGTATAATCAACCTGCTGCCACGTGGCTGTTTGGTCTCCCTGGGATTGGTGTCCTGTAGGAGGCTCTGTGTTGGTGTCTAATGTTTGCAAGTTAGTTGCTCAGTAATGGTAAGAGCCTAGACAGCCTAGAAGAGGAAAGTGCGTGCTTTTCATCATATGCGTACCTTCGATCTCTGCTGCCTTGGTTACTTTTTTAACAGACACATCAGCAAGCACTAGAACAGCTAGAGAAAGAGGCTGACTGGCATCCATGAATGTATTTCCATTGCCATCTGATCACTGAGAGCCTTCTCTGTCATGAATGATATTTGGTTATAATTCGTAGAGGACAAAAATATCTTTGCATGTGCCTTTCTCAGAGAGCTATCCACATACCTTCTCCCCAGATTTCCTTGTCACCAATCTATTCTTTCCAAGTCCCTGACCATTCAGCTAAACTCTTAGCCACTGCCCATGAATCAGTGTAGACCTTTTCCTCTAGCTATCTCTGAATCTAGAGAAAGGGACAACAGAATATTCTGCTTAAATTTTCTTTAGCAGGATGTTTTCCGTTCACTTCCATCTTTAAGAAATACTCTAGATTGGGGCAATGATGCTGAAGCAATCTATTTCCAGTTGCTTTCAGTATATCACGCTATAAACCAGGCCCCAGTGGTCATAAGGATGCCCTGTGATGCCTGAAGCATAGATTGAGGTAGAGACAATGCAGCAGGAGCAGGTGATGTATGAATCACTTGATGACATCACTTGTGTCTGCCTTCACGATATGCTCCAGGTTCATCTCTTATAGCCCATTTCCACCTAGTGGGTTGCTGGTGCATATGCCCAATTTTCTGGTTTGATCCGTCAAATACCATGGTGGGCAGTTCAGAATGCATGGTCAAGTGATGTCTTTCAGTCAAGTGTACAGCACTGGGAGAACCCAGTGGCCATTTAAGAGCTATTTCTCATAAAGAGAATAGTTATCATAGAATGGGATAAGACTTTGCTCTGAAAGCTTTAAGGTCAGCACCGTGATTGTCCTATTGAAGGCTACTAGCAGGACTATGAGACATGCATATTTGCCACAAACACTTCAGTCCCCCCGGGTGTGCCGGGTTATAAGGCTTCAAGGGCAGAGTAGCTTTCATTGCATCCTGGATCTGTAGCAGAATCTTCTCTTTCTCTGGGCCCCACTCTATATCAGAAGCCTTAAAGTTACCCTTTAAATAGTTTGGAGCAGCACACTGAAATATGATATATATTTGCCTTGAAAATCCAAAAGATACCAAACTAGCCTTATGCCTCTTTCTTAATTCCAGGTAGTCCAAGTTGACGCAATTTGTCTTTCACTTTGGAGGAAGTGCCTCAACTTGCTCCAGACCATTGGAGTCCCAGAAACTTCTCAGAGGTCGAGGGCCTCTGAATTTCTGTTTCTTGCCTATCCTCTGGCATTCATGTGTCTTAGTAAGGCATTTAAACCTCATGCTACTTCCTGTTTTCCAGGTCCAATCAGTATGATGCCATCCATATGCTGGACCAGTGTGTTGATCTACAGATTGTCCAGACAATCCCGATTTCTACAGACTAGGTTATGACAGAGGGAAGGGGAGCTGGCACAGTCTTCATGCAAGACAGCAAAGGAATACTGTTGGTCCATTCCAGTTGAAAACTAATAGTTAGTGCAGGAGCTAATCAGGATAACAATAGTATTTAAAATCATGACCTCACACCGGTCAGAATGGCCATCATCAAAATATCTACAAACAATAAATGCCGGAGAGGGTGTGGAGAAAAGGGAACCCTCCTACACTGTTGGTGGGAATGTAAATTGGTACAACCACTATGGAGAACAGTATGGAGGTTCCTTAAAAAACTAAAAATAGAGCTACCATATGATCCAGAAATCCCACTTCTGGGCATTTATTCAGAGAAAACCATAATTCATAAAGATACATGCACCCCAATGTTCGTTGCAGCACTATTTACAATAGCTGAATTTTGAAATCTTGCTGAAAGGTAGAGTAAAATAAGCATTGAGAACTGAATGTCAAATTTGGCAGTGACTCTTCAGTGACTTGAAAAGAGCAGTTTCAGTGGAGTGGGTAGCAGGGGCCAAATAGCCTGATTGGAATGGATTCAAGGGAGAATGGAAGAGAGTCATTGGAGAGGGCAAATATAAAAAGGTCTTTCAGTGAGGGTTCTTGTAAAGATAATGAAAGAAATTAGTGTCAACTGGAGGGAGTCAAAACAGCATGCCTGTGTGCTGATGGAAATGATGGAAGAGAAATGGAAAAAATATGTTTCAGGAAAAAGGGGTGATAAGTACATGAATGAAGACAGTGCATATGTAAGAGTCAGGAGAGTGTTCTACAGTTAAGGTTCAAAGATGATATGCAGTCAGGGCTTATAAAAGGGAGGAAGGAGGTAAAAGTTTGAACTCAGCATACTTGGTCATTCTTCAAGAGGTAGGCTCAGAATGGTTCTCCCTTTCCTCAACATGCCCCCTGCCACACACACACACACCCTTCCATGCAGGCACAAAAACATTAGCAACAAAGCATGGGAAACTGGAAGGCCAGGTGGAGATGCTCATAAATATTCATCAAAACATCGTGTTGGTGTTTCCTGGCATTCTGTCCTCAAATATCACTGTTATGTTTCAGAACCAAGTATTTTTACTGTTAGATTATAAATTATCTCCAGACCTAGGGAAGACTCTGAGCAGTTTGAAAATAACAATGTACATTTCACGATTTAGCAAAACAAACACAAAATCATTTAAAAACACAGATGCCATGGATGGCTTGTAGGGACAGCTGTTGTAACATTATCGAGTCAGGAAGAAGAACGTCTTGCTTCTGTATATTATAGGGTTGGAACTTTTTTGACCTGGAGTCATAGATACAGTTTGCTCATGTTATCAACATAAGGGATGAGCAAACTTTTTTTTAAAGGAGCAGGCAGTAAATATTTTAGGCTTGTGGATGATATGACAACTGCCTCAACCACTCTGTCCTGCTATATACTAGCTGTGTGACATTGGCAAAATTATATGCCAGTCTGTGTCTCAGTGTTCTCATCTGTACGGTAAGGTTACTATTACCACCTGCTTTGTAGGTACAAACTAAATATGTTAATATATTTAATGCTTAGAACTGGATCTGGCAGAACAGACTCTCTCAGCCAGTGAGGGCTCTTATCATAGTATACTACGCTGAGTTGCGCTCCTATTCCTTTCTCCTATTGCCCAGTTCCCAACAGCCATCAACATAAGGTGATCATTTTTGTTATTTGTGTGTGCTTATGTCCTTTATGTAAAAATAAGCAAATAAGAATATTTTCATTTTTTCTCATTTTTATGCAAACTACACACAAAATGTCACCTTACTTTAAAAAACTTAGTGTGTCTTTAAAGTCTTTATACACCAACAATTAGAGAGCATCTTCAGTCTTTTGTACAGCTGCATAATGTTCCATTTTACCCACATAATCTATTTGTCCAATCCTCTGTTTATGGACAACATATTTATTTCTAAATATTTGCTATGAATAAGGAATAACCTAGTACATATGCCAGTTTGAGTTGTGTAAATATACCTATAAGGTAAATATCCAAGACTGAAATTTTAGGCCAGAATGTTAATGATTTTGTAATTTGGGTAGATATAAGTTAATTTTTTTTTAATGTTGTCTAATTTATTAGTTAAGGTCCTGGGTTCTAGAATCAAACTGAGTTCAAATCCCAGCTTCACTACTGCTACCTCTATAAAATGAGCAGTTCCATCTATATCACAGTACCCCAGCTAGAGCTGTTTCCATTCAGCTGTGGTTAGAATCCAGTATCAAGTGGATTGAGAGTATGGATATTGAATGTGGAGTCAATTGTTTCAAAAAGTTTGCCTATGAAATGAAAGAGAGAATGTAAAGAGTTTGGGATGATGGTTGAAGGGACTCTTAAGGTGGGAGAGATGTGAGCATATTTAAATTTTGATGGGCGTGATTTGGTTGAGAAGAAATGATCATACAGTACAGGAATATGCAAGAAAGCATAACAGTTACTGTGAAGGAAGAAGATAATAGGAAAGGAAGAAGATAATAGGAAAGGAACAAGAAGGAAATGGGCTTATTGGGCTTAAATGATGGGAAGAGCTTCCCACTGCAGTAACATGAGGGATCAAAGACAAAGGAAGCTGTAGCACTTATAGTTTTAGTAGAAGGTAGTGAGGGCTTTTCCATCTGGTCGCTTCAACTTTTTTCACCAAAGTAAAAGGCAGAATCATCTTCTGAGATTAAGGGAGAAAGGGGCAGTTGAAAGGTTAGTAGTTGGCTCTTTGAGAGGAATAGAAAAGGTTGAAGTTTGTTGCAGACGATGACAAGTTAAGTTGATCAAAGAAATGGACGACGATTGCCAGTCAATGCCGTGCTCCCATTTGAGTTTGGTGATCTTACATCTGCAGTGGAACCCAGCTGTCTCTCTGTGGAACTTCAGCCGAGCTTAGCCATTCAGGTGTAGCACATGTATTAATTACTTGATTTTCTAGGTAAGTAGCAAGTGGGGGGTATACCTCGCCAACTGCATTTTTAAAATAAGTGAAGAGAGCAATAGATTGGGGAAAAGTGGAGGATTCAGGAGGGTGAGAACAATTTAATAAGCAAATAGGAAGGAGAAGTCATAATAGGGTAATGTGCACAAATCATGTAGCATCACCCCTAGTACATAGTTAGTACATAGTGCTCAGTAAATGTTACTGCTGTCACCATCATGAACGGAATTGTATCCTACATTTATCCAACCTAATGCTTCTCTTTGAGTCCCAAGAGTACAAGAATCTTTCAACAGAGAAAGTAGGAGAAGCTTCAAGCCAGCTGGTTATTTCAAAAGTATAAAATCAATCCACTTGTTTTTAATCTGGCATGCCAATGGGGCAGTTCATTTTTGTTTTCCTTATTTCTATGGCAAACATGTTGCACTAACTTTGAGAGTGATCAAAGTACAAGACAAATAAAATTTGACCTGGTCAAGTCGAGCATTTCTGTGATAGCTTTAAGGAGCTGCCACAAATTTGATATCTGATTTAAAGCAGTCATTGTTGCCTTCCCCTCACCTCCCATCTTTGAAGGTTGGCTTGTGGAATTGCACCTAGGAGGGGAGGAAGAGGGTGAACACATCAGGTCCTTTGATGTTGTCAGAACCAGGATGTATATTGATCAGCTCGGTTATTTAATCCTCTTGTAATTCTGCTGTTCCAATACAGTGAGGCTCTGAAGCTCTGTGAGCAGGCTCTTTTGCTAGGGGTTCTCTTGTTTACCGAAGAAGAGTTAGAGCGGGTGGGAGGATGAATACACACAACAACGAAAAGAACGCAATGGAAATCATCTAATTTATTATCTATATGAATGTGAAAGCATGGAAGAGAGCAGAATTTTTAGCAGTTCCACATGAAAGATTAAAATAATTCAGAGTGATTTGTGTAAACTATGCGACAAGTCAGCACATTTGAATATCATTTGAATTCCACAATGATCATAAAAAGGTGTAAGCAGAATAGCTTTGGTTAGCTCTGCGTGTCTTTTACTGGCAGCGTGAAAAATAAAACTCTTTAGCTGTACATAGGTGTAGAACTTCAACTGGGCTGCGGTTAGAGGCTCTGAGCTTTCAGTAGTCGTATTTGTCTTCCCTGTTGATCCTTTTTTATTTTGTTTGTTTTATGTTCTTTATGGTCTGTCTCCCCTATTAGAGGGCATGGCCTATGACTGTTTCTCTCCAGTTCCTAGAATAGTGCCTGGAATATATTATTAGGTCCTCAGTAAATATTAATTGAATAGATTAATGAGTGAATGATGAATGTCTAAATTGTGCTTTCACCATGTAAGTACATTCTTTTTTTTCAAGAAGGTATTTGATTGAACCTATGTATGAAAATTTACTATTTTTGAATCACCTTCACATAGCATCAGTTGAAGAAGATTTAGTGGGTAGCTGCAAGGTGTGTGGGGCAGAGGACTTGAACTGCTTTTGGTGATGTAAAAAGCCCACCGTCTGAGCCTGTGCCAGCGAATACCATGGCATATCATGGAGGGGGTTATGCTTGCTTGATCAGAGTTGGGGCTGACACTTGGCTGGAAATGTCTTCAAGTAAAAGAATTAGGTAGAAAAATTTTCCAATAGCTATAAAGAAAAATTTTCCATTAATTAAATGTGAGCTAGGAGACCACCAGAGTTTTTTCTTTAAATATAGAACTGATGGCAAATTGTGGTTTCAGTCATCATGATTACGCAAATACAAACCTCTTTAAGAGCATTATAAATAGCGTGGCTTAGAAAGAAGAGCCTCTTGACTTTTCTCCTCACAGTTCTTTTTCTTTCTCCAATGAGTTCTTGACCGTGTAAAATATTACATCCTGATTTCCTAACATGAGAAGCAAGCATATTTCTGGATCTTGTTTCTTGCTTACTATGAGTAGTATTTATATTACACCCAGAGGATAGTTTTTTGTGTGTTATTCTTATAAATGACTTGAAAGATCCAATAAAAATGGGAAAGGATTTCAGGATAATGGTTCCTTTTCAAATGGAGATGAAGCTTTTTGATTACACAGGGTTGCCTTTCTCTGTTTACAAACACTTTGTCCTTTATCCTTGTCCCTGACCTTCTGTTTGCAGTGATCCTGTATGTAATGAGGCCCGGCCTGTGTGGTGTCAGGGAAAGGTCCAGATAAGGGAGAGAGCACCATCAGATAGTCCTTGTCTAACATACAGTATTTCCCTCCATTACCCTTATCTTCATACTTACTTGTTACTACACCTTCTCCTGTTTTAAGAATGAGCATGAAACCATGGATCTCTTATTCTGCAATGACATATTTTAATGGCAAGATCTGTTTATGTATATTCCGTGAATTAAAGAGTGGAACAGTTTTCATTGAATTATCTAAATACATTTCCAAGATTTAGAGTCAACTGATTTGTTGGGACACTTGCCTTCCTTATCTTCTTTGAGGTGACTTTCAAAGTCTAGCTCTAACTATTACATAGAGACCAGGTAACTGTATTCAATATCTTGTGATAAACCATAATGGAAACGAATATATATAAAACTGAGTCACTTTGCTGTACAGCAGAAATTAAACACAGCATTGTAAATCAACTATACTTCACAATAAAATTAAACAACAACAAAGACTAGCTCTTACTACACTTTGTATTTATATCCCTTTTTTACCTTTCCAAACTCCCTAGCATACACTTCCTAAATTTTACTCCTAGATTTGCTCAGAGTGTTATTTTTTTAATTTATTTTTTTAACATCTTTATTGGAGTATAATTGCTTTTCAGAGTATTATTTTAATAACACTGCTTCTGTTTTTAGGAGAATAATTTCCCTGGCAGATTTATTATATTCATATGTTTGAACAAGTTCATAGAAAGGTGAAGTCTTAAAACATGAATAGTCATTTATTTTTATTTTTATTTTTATTAAGGCATAATCTACGTTCAGTAAATATCACCCTTTTTAATGTCCAGTTCTGTGAGTTTTGACAGATATACACAGTGACATAACCATGGTCACCTCCCAATTTTCCACACCCCTCTGTAGATAATGCTGCAGTGAACGTGGGGGTACATGTATCTTTCTGTGCAGGTGTTTTTGTTTTCTTCAGATAAATACCCAGATGTAGAATTGTTGGATCATATGGTAGTTCTATTTTTAATTTTCTGAGGAAGCTCCACTATTGTGCTTGTACCATTTTATATTCCCACCAACAGTTCACAAGGGATCCCTTGCCTCCACACCCTCATCAACATTTGTGATTTCTTGTCTTTTTGATGCTGGCCATTCCAACAGGTGTGAGGTGATATCTCATTGTGGTTTTGCTTTGCATTTCCCTGATGATTAGCGATGTGGAGAGTCTTTCCATGTACCTGTTGGCCATCTGTATGTCTTCTTTGTAAAAACGTCTATTAAAATCTTCTGCCCATTTTTTAATTGATTTTTTCTTCTTTTTGTTTGCTGTTGCTTTACATATTTTGGATATCAGTCTCTTATCAGACATATGACTTGAAAATATTTCCTCCCATTCCTTCCATAAAAAGTAGGTTGCTTTTTACTTTGTTGCTGGTTTCCTTTGTTGTGCAGAAGCTTTTTAATTTCATATAGTCCTACTTGTTTATTTTTGCCTTCATTGCCTTTGCTTGTGGTGTCAAATCTGAAAAAATGCCAAGATTGATGTCAACGAGTTTATGGCCTATGTTTTCTACTAGGAGTCTTATGGTTTCAGGTCTTACGTTCAAGTCTTTCATCCATTGCTAGTTAATTTTTGTTTTTGGTGGAAGACAGTGGCCCAGTCTCACTCTTTGTTGTCCAGTTTTCCCAGCACCACTTATTGAAGAGACTGTCTTTTCCCCATTGTGTATTCTTGCTTCCTTTGTTAAAAATTTTATGGTATTAATAATTTCTCTTCTGTCTACCAACATTTTACTAAGCCCTTTTTATATACTATTTCACCTAATTCTCAGAGAATGCTATGACATTTTTCTGAATATCCCATTTTCCTGAGGAGGCAACTGAACACCTCTGAGGTTAATAGGATTTCATGGGATAACATAGCTAGATAGAGACAGGAGATTGGCCCACTTTCAGGGCTATCCTACCTCAAAGCCCTTGTCCATTTTTCTAGGCTTATAACCACTTTTCCAACCTGGCATTTTAAGTCAGGAACCCAGAGATAATTGCATTCAGTCAAGTTGACATATTTAATTACTGTTTTTTGAGGATTTTTAAGTTGCTTGCAGACATGTTATGAAGCATCTGTAGACAGCATTCTTCCATCAGATGAACTTTCCCAGCTGGAAGGGTTTTGCTGATATTTTCATGGATCTGTTGTAAAACAATCTCTATTTTCATAAGAGTCCCTGAGACTTTTTCTTCCGTGTTCATTTCTGTTAGGAAGTGGTACAAAGAGCTGCTAGGAGGATCTGAGGCTGCAGATTTAAGTTTGGAGGTCTTTCATCATTGAGGAAGGCTTTCTTTGTTGAGCAATGTTTGGCTTTGATTTGCATCCACAAACAAACACACACGCATGCATCCACACACACATCCGTACATACATGCCTGGATATACCCATATTACCACCACCCATGTCCAGATATTAAACATTTCGACCTCCCCCAGGAGGCTCCCTCATCCCTTCTCTAGTCTAAAGGGACCCCTCCCACCCTCAGCCCCCATGTATACATATATATACACACACGTAGAGGTAACCCAATCTTTTCACTTCTATCCTCATATATTAGTTTTCCATGTTGTACTGGGTGAAAGTGGAATTATGTGGAGTGCATTTTTGGGAGTCTGACTTCTTTCACTAAACATAGTTTTGAGATTTACCCATGATCTTTTTCAGTTATTATCTGTTTGCTTTTCATTTTCATAGCTTTGTAGTAGTTCATTGTCTGAATCTCTTCTAATCTGTTTATCCATCTTTCTGTGAATGAATACTTGGATTAAAGCTGCTAAGAACATTCTTGCCATGATCTTTGTGTGGACATAGGCACTCATTTTTCTTGAGTATATACCTAGGAATGGTGTTTTGGTGTCATAGGGTCAGGCTTGTACTTTCAAAAAGTGATTTGGAATGCTGTTCAGAGTGAACGAGCACAGCAAATGATTAAAATGAAGTGAAATAGTACTTATGATTGGAGAAAGAGGAATTAGGGTTACTCAATCTAGAAGATATGGCTGAGAGATGATTTCCTAATTCTCTTGAAGTATATAAAGGCTAAATTTAGGGAAGAAAGGAACACAATATCAATTTATACAAAGTACAGGAAGAGAGAAAATGGGATTAAATTTTAGCAAAAGAGTGCTTAGGCAGAGTATTATCATAATTAACATAGAAATAGGTTCCCCTCCCCAGGGTGTCTTCAGATAGAATGCTCTCTCCTATGGTAAAAGGTAGATAGCAACAAACCCTTCCTGCTATCTCATGAGTTCTTATTCTTTTTTTTGTTTTACAATGGTGTGCCAGTTTCTGCTTCACAACAAAGTGAATCAGTTATACATATACATATGTTCCCATATCTCTTCCCTCTTGCGTCACCCTCCCCCCCACCCCCCCAATCCCACCCCTCTAGGTAGTCACAAAGCACCCAGCTGATCTCCCTGTGCTATGCGGCTGCTTCCCACTAGCTATCCATTCCACGCCTGGTAGTGTATATATGTCCATGCCACCCTCCCGCCCTGTCACAGCTTACCCCTCCCCCTCCCCATATCCCCAAGTTCATTCCCCAGCAGGTCCACGTCTCCATTCCTGTCCTACCCCCAGGTTCTGCATGACATTTTTTTCTTTTTTTCTTTTTTTTCTTAAATTCCATATATATGTGTTAGCATACGGTATTTGTCTTTCTCTTTCTGACTTACTTCAGTCTGTATGACAGACTCTAGGTCCATCCACCTCATTACAAATAGCTCAATTTCGTTTCTTTTTATGGCTGAGTAATATTCCATTGTATATATGTGCCACATCTTCTTTATCCATTCATCTGTTGTGGACACTTAGGTTGTTTCCATCTCTGGGCTATTGTAAATAGAGCTGCAATGAACATTTTGGTACATGACTCTTTTTGAATTATAGTTTTCTCAGGGTATATGCCCAGTAGTGGGATTGCTGGCTCATATGGTAGTTCTATTTGTAGTTTTTTAAGGAACCTCCATACTGTTCTCCATAGTGGCTGTACCAATTCACATTCCCACCAGCAGTACAAGAGTGTTCCCTTTTCTCCACACCCTCTCCAGCATTTATTGTTTCTAGATTGTTTGATGATGGCCATTCTGACTGGTGTGAGATGATATCTCATTGTAGTTTTGATTTGCATTTCTCTAATGATTAATGATACTGAGCATTCTTTCATGTATTTGTTGGCAGTCTGTATATCTTCTTTGGAGAAATGTCTATTTAGGTCTTCTGCCCATTTTTGGATTGGGTTGTTTTTTTTTGTTATTGAGCTGCATAAGCTGCTTATAAATTTTGGGGATTAATCCTTTGTCAGTTGCTTCACTTGCAAATATTTTCTCCCATTCTGAGGGTTGTCTTTTGGTCTTGTTTATGGTTTCCTTTGCTGTGCAAAAACTTTGAAGTTTCATTAGGTCCCATTTGTTTATCTTTGTGTTTATTTCCATTTCTCTAGGAGGTGGGTCAAAAAGGATCTTGCTGTGATTTATGTCATAGAGTTTTCTGCCTATGATTTCCTCTAAGAGTTTGATAGTTTCTGGCCTTATATTTAGGTCTTTAATCCATTTTGAGCTTATTTTTGCGTATGGTGTTAGGGAGTGACCTAATCTCATACTTTTACATGTACCTGTCCAGTTTTCCCAGCACCACTTATTGAAGAGGCTGTCCTTTCTCCACTATATATTCCTGCCTCCTTTATCAAAGATAAGGTGACCATATGTACGTGGGTTTATCTCTGGGCTTTTTATCCTGTTCCATTGATCTATCTTTCTGTTTTTGTGCCAGTACCATACTGTCTTGATTACTGTAGCTTTGTAGTATAGTATGAAGTCAGGGAGCCTGATTCCTCCAGCTCCGATTTTTCGTTCTCAAGATTGCTTTGGCTATTCGGGGTCTTTTGTGATTCCGTGCAAATGGTGAAATTTTTTGTTCTAGTTCTGCCAGTGGTAGTTTGATAGGGATTGCATTGAATCTGTAGATTGCTTTGGGTAGTAGAGTCATTTTCACAATGTTGATTCTTCCAATCCAAGAACATGGTATATCTCTCCATCTATTTGTATCATCTTTAATTCTTGCATCAGTGTCTTATAATTTTCTGCATACAGGTCTTTTGTCTCCTTAGGGAGGTTTATTCCTAGATATTTTATTCCTTTAGTTGCAATGGTAAATGAGAGTGTTTTCTTGTTTTCACTTTCAGATTTTTCATCATTACTGTATAAGAATGCCAGAGATTTCTGTGTATTAATTTTGTATCCTGCTACTTTAACAGATTCATTGCTTAGCTCTAGTAGTTTTCTGGTAGCATCTTTCGGATTCTCTATGTATAGTATCATGTCATCTGCAAACAGTGACAGCTTTACTTCTTCTTTTCCAATTTGGATTCCTTTTATTTCCTTTTCTTCTCTGATTGCTGTGGCTAAAACTTCCAAAACTATGTTGAATAAGAGTGGTGAGAGTGGGCAACCTTGTCTTGTTCCTGATCTTAGTGGAAATGCTTTCAGTTTTTCACCATTGAGGGCGATGTTGGCTATGGGTTTGTCATATATGGCCTTTATTATGTTGAGGAAATTTCCATCTATGCCTACTTTCTGCAGGGTTTTTATCATAAATGGGTATTGAATTTTGTCAAAAGCTTTCTCTGCATCAATTGAGATGATCATATGGTTTTTCTCCTTCAATTTGTTAATATGGTGTATCACGTTGATTGATTTGTGTATATTGAAGAATCCTTGCATTCCTGGAATAAACCCCACTTGATCATGGTGTATGATCCTTTTAATGTGCTGTTGGATTCTTTTTGCTAGTATTTTGTTCAGGATTTTTGCATCTTTGTTCATCAGGGATATTGGCCTGTACTTTTCTTTCTTTGTGACATCCTTTTCTGGTTTTGGTGTCAAGGTGATGGTGCCTTGTAGAATGAGTTTGGGAGTGTTCTTCCCTCTGCTATATTTTGGAAGAGTTTGAGAAGGATAGGTGTTAGCTCTTCTCTAAATGTTTGATAGAATTCACCTGTGAATCCATCTGGTCCTAGACTTTTGTTTGTTGAAAAATTTTTAATCACAGTTTCAATTTCAGTGCTTGTGATTGGTCTGTTCATATTTTCTATTTCTTCCTGATTCAGTCTTGGCAGGTTGTGCATTTCTAAAATTTGTCCATTTCTTCCAGGTTGTCCATTTTATTGGCATAGAGTTGCTTGTAGTAATCTCTCATGATCTTTTGTATTAATGCAGTGTCAGTTGTTACTTCTCCTTTTTCATTTCTGATTCTATTGATTTGGGTGTTCTCCCTTTTTTTTTGATGAGTCTGGCTAATGGTTTATCAATTTTGTTTATCTTCTCAAAGAACCAGCTTTCAGTTTTATTGATCTTTGCTATCATTTCCTTCCTTTCTTTTTCATTTATTTCTGATCTGATTTTTATGATTTCTTTCCTTCTGCTAAATGTGGGGTTTTTTTGTTCTTCTTTCTCTAATTGCTATAGGTGCAAGGTTAGGTTGTTTATTTGAGATGTTTCGTGTTTCTTAAGGTAGGAATGTATTGCTATAAACTTCCCTCTTAGAACTGCTTTTGCTGCATCCCATAGGTTTTGGGTCGTTGTGTCTCCATTGTCATTTGTTTCTAGGTATTTTTTGATTTCCTCTTTGATTTCTTCAGTGATCACTTCGTTATTAAGTAGTGTATTGTTTAGCCTCCATGTGTTTGCATTTTTTACAGATCTTTTCCTGGAATTGATATCTAGTCTCATAGCGTTGTGGTCAGAAAAGATACTTGATACAATTTAAATTTTCTTAAATTTACCAAGGCTTGATTCGTGACCCAAGATATGATCTATCCTGGAGAATGTTCCATGAACACTTGAGAAAAATGTGTATTCTGTTGTTTTTGGATGGAATGTCCTATAAATATCAATTAAGTCCATCTTGTTTAATGTATCATTTAAAGCTTGTTTTTCCTTATTTATTTTCATTTTGGATGATCTGTCCATTGGTGAAAGTGCGGTGTTAAAGTCCCCTACTATGAATGTGTTACTGTCGATTTCCCCTTTCATGGCTGTTAGTATTTGCCTTATGTATTGAGGTGCTCCTATGTTGGGTACATAAATATTTCCAATTGTTATATCTTCTTCATGGATCGATCCCTTGATCATTATGTAGTGTCCTTCTTTGTCTCTTGTAATACTCTTTATGTTAAAGTCGATTTTGTCTGATATGAGAATTGCTACTCCAGCTTTCTTTTGGTTTCCATTTGCATGGCATATCTTTTTCCATCCCCTCACTTTCAGTCTGTATGTGTCTCTAGGTCTGAAGTGGGTCTCTTGTAGACAGCATATATATGGGTCTTATTTTTGTATCCATTCAGCCAATCTGTGTCTTTTGGTGGGAGCATTTAGTCCATTTACATTTAAGGTAATTATCAATATGGATGCTCCTATTCCCATTTTCTTAATTGTTTTGGGTTCGGTGTTGTAGGTCTTTTCCTTCTCTTGTGTTTCTCGCCTAGAGAAGTTCTTTTAGCATTTGTTGTAAAGCTGGTTTGGTGGTGCTGAACTCTCTCAGCTTTTCCTTGTCTGTAAAGCTTTTAACTTCTCCATCAAATCTGAATGAGATCCTTGCTGGGTAGAGTAATCTTGGTTGCAGGTTTTTCTCCTTCATCACTTTAAATATGTCCTGCCAGTCCCTTCTGGTTTGCAGAGTTTCTGCTGAAAGATCAGCTGTTAACCTTATCGGGATTCCCTTGTGTGTTATTTGTTGTTTTTCCCTTGCTGCTTTTAATATGTTTTCTTTGTATTTAATTTTTGACAGTTAAATTAGTATGTGTCTTGGCGTATTTCTCCTTGGATTTATCCTGTATGGGACTCTCTGTGCTTCCTGGACTTGATTAACATTTCCTTTCCCATATTAGGGAAGTTTTCAACTATAATCTCTTCAAATATTTTCTCAGTCCCTTTCTTTTTCTCTTCTTCTTCTGGAACCCCTATAATTCAAATGTTGGTGCGTTTAATATTGTTCCAGAGGTCTCTGAGACTGTCCTCAGTTCTTTTCATTCTTTTTGCTTTATTCTGCTCTGCAGTATTTATTTCCACTATTTTATCTTCCAGGTCACTTATCCGTTCTTCTGCCTCAGTTATTCTGCTATTGATCCCTTCTAGAGTATTTTTAATTTCATTTATTGTGTTGTTCATCATTGCTTTTTTCCTCTTTAGTTTTTCTAGGTGCTTGTTAAATGTTTCTTGCATTTTGTCTGTTCTATTTCCAAGATTTTGCATCATCTTTACTATCATTATTCTGAATTCTTTTTCAGGTAGACTGCCTATTTCCTCTTCATTTGTTAGGTCTGGTGGGTTTTTATCTTGCTCCTTCATCTGCTGTGTGTTTTTCTGTCTTCTCATTTTGCTTATCTTATTGTGTATGGGGTCTCCTTTTTGCAGGCTGCAGGTTCCTAATTCCCATTGTTTTTGGTGTCTGTCCCCAGTGGCTAATGTTGGTTCAGTGGGTTGTGTAGGCTTCCTGGTGGAGGGGACTAGTGCCTGTGTTCTGGTGGATGAGGCTGGATCTTGTCTTTCTGGTGGGCAGGTCCACGTCTGGTGGTGTGTTTTCGGGTGTCTGTGGACTTAAGATGATTTTAGGCAGCCTCTCTGCTAATGGGTAGGTTTGTGTTCATGTCATGCTAGTTGTTTGGCATAGGGTGTCCAGCACTGTAGCTTGCTGGTCGTTGAGTGAAGCTGGGTCTTGGTGTTGAGATCGAGATCTCTGGGAGATTTTCGCCATTTCATATTACGTGGAGCTGGGAGTTCTCTTGTGGACCAGTGTCCTGAAGTTGGCTCTCCCTCCTCAGAGGCACAGCACTGAGTCCTGGGTGGAGCACCAAGAGCCTTTCATCCACATGGCTCAGAATAAAAGGGGGGAAAAGAAGGAAGGATGGAAGGAAGGAAGGAAGGAAGAAAGAAAGAAAGAAAGGGAGAGAGAGGGAGGGAGGGAGGGAGGAAGGAAGGAAGGAAGGAAGGGGGGAGGGAGGGAGGGAAGGAAGGAGGAAGGAGGGAAGGAAGGACGGAAGGAAAGAAGAAAGAAAGAAAGAAAGAAGGAAAGAAAGAAAGAAGACAAAATAAAATAAAGGTAAAATAAAGTTATTAAAATAAAAAATAATAAGAAAAAAAATTTTTTTAATTAAAAAAAGAAAAAGGACGGATAGAACCCTAGGACAAATGGTGGAAGTAAAGCTATACAGACAAAATCTCACACAGAAGCATACACATACACACTCAGAAAAAGAGGAAAAGGGGAAAAAAATCATAAATCTTGCTCTCAAAGTCTACCTCCTCAATTTGGGATGATTCGTTGTCTATTCATGTATTCCACAGATGCAGGGTACATCAAGTTGATTGTGGATCTTTAATCCACTGCTTCTGAGGCTGCTGGGAGGGATTTCCCTTTCTCTTCTTTGTTCTCACAGCTCTTAGGGCTCAGCTTTGGATTTGGCCCTGCCTCTGCGTGTAGGTCGCCGGAGGGCGTCTGTTCTTCTCTCAGACAGGACGGGGTTAAAGGAGCTGCTGATTTGGGGGCTCTGGCTCACTCAGGCCGGGGGCAGGGAGGGGTACGGAGTGCGGGGCGAGCCTGTGGCGGTAGAGGCCGGTGTGACGTTGCAGCAGCCTGAGGCGTGCCGTGCGTTCCCCGGGGAAGTTGTCCCTGGATCCCGGGACCCTGGCAGTGGCGGGCTGCACAGGCTCCCCGCAAGGGGCGTGTGGATAGTGACCGTGCTCGCACACAGGCTTCTTGGTGGCTGCAGCAGCAGCCTTAGGGTCTCATGCCCGTCTCTGGGGTCTGCGCTCTTAGCCGCAGCTTGCGGTTGTCTCTGGAGCTCCTTTAAGCACTGCTGTTAATCCTCTCTCCTCATGCACAAGGAAACAAAGAGGGAAGAAAATGTCTCTTGCCTCTTCAGCAGGTCCAGACTTTTACCTGGACTCCCTCCTGGCTAGCCGTGGTGCACTAACCCGCTGCAGGCTGTGTTCACGCCGCCAACCCCAGTCCTCTTCCTGCGCTCAGACCGAAGGCCGAGCCTCAGCTGCCAGCCCCGCCCTCCCCGGGGGGTGAGCAGACAAGCCTCTTGGGCTGGTGAGTGATCCTCTGTGCGGGAATCTCTTCGCTTTGCCTTCCGCACCCCTGTTGCTGTGCTCTCCTCCGCGGCTCCAAAGCTTCCCCCCTCCGCCACCCGCAGTCTCAGCCCATGAAGGGGCTTCCTAGTGCGTGGAAACCTTTCCTCCTTCACAGCTCCCTCCCAGTGGTGCAGGTCCCGTCCCTATCCTTTTGTCTCTGTTTATTCTTTTTTCTTTTGCCCTACCCAGGTTCGTGGGGATTTTCTTGCCTTTTGGGAGGTCTGAGGTCTTCTGCCAGCGTTCAGTAGGTGTTCTGTAGGAGTTGTTCCACGTGTAGATGTATTTCTGGTGTATCTGTGGGGAGGAAGGTGATCTCCACGTCTTACTCTTCCGCGATCTCCCCCTCGTCTCCGAGTCCTTATTCTTGATTTGTCTTCTGGAAGACACAGTTTTCTTGCTACTGTGTCTTATGGGTAGGGTGACCATATTTTTTTCAATTCTTGAAGCCCAAAAGCTCAGTACAGTAAGATGTTAGATTGGATCATATGCCCTCGGAGTGACACCTGGACACATTTGACAAAAGTGAAGCTAGGGATGATTTCTGCTTCCAATATGATAGAGCAACTCATATTAGACCAACCTTTCTATGGATAACACTGAACTCTCGGCAAAATGTAAAGAACAGCTATCAGAAAACACTGAACAGGGACCCAAAGCAGGGAAATTCTGGAGGGGAGTCCACACTTAGAATAAGGGAATGGTTCTGCGTGGATTTTCCATTTTCATGCCTTCTAGCTTGAGAAAGACTGTACCATGCACTGTGGAGGATGCCTTAAACTCCTGAAATTATATTTGGGTTCTACCTGGGACAGAGACTTAAGACCTCCATAGGGTTTTTTGAGAGTGGGACACTGAGACCACTTTCGTTTCCCCACAAACCCAAGTTCAGTGTCCTTTTTTACTTTTCTATATCTGGCTACAATAACGTAAAAAGCAAACACATATTTACTCTATGAGGCTGAACCAGAGCCACTTGTCATTGCAAAAATTAGAAAACACTAACCTTCTGGGGGAAGGCAGCCTGCCTAGAGAATTCTAGGCAAGCACACAACAAAACTATGTCTAGGGCCACTGCATAGCACATCTTCAGGTGATGCTGTTCTTACAGTAGACTTTGTGAAGTTGTACCTTACATAATCAGTTCAGCCTTAGGATGTTGCCATCAGGAGGCCCCTTCCTCTGGGAGGGTCACTGCCTCAGGCCAGAGCACATGGCTTGGTGAGCAGGTGTGACCTGCATTTTAGCTACAACTTGCCCATTGTGATCTACACAGATGTAAATGGCAGCCTGGTGCCAACTTGTTCTTTCATGGCTAAGGAAATTTCCTATTTAATTCATAGTCTTGTGCTTCCTTACATCCTTTTTTTAAATTGAAATATAGTTGATTTACAATGTTGTGTTAGTTTCAAGTGTACAGCAGAGTGTACAGCACAGTTTTATATATATATATATATAAATTCAAATTCTTTTCCATTATAGGTTATTACAAGGTATTGAATATAGTACCCTGTGCTATACAGTAGGTCCTTGTTGTTTATCTATTTTATATATATTAGTGTGTATCTGTTAATCCCAAACTCCTAATTTATCTCTACCACTTTGGTAACCATAAGTTTGTTTTCTATGTGAGTCTGTTTCTGTTTTGTAAATAAGTTTAATTGTATCATTTTTTTAGATTCCACATATAAGTGATATCATATGATATTAGTCTTTGTCTGACTTACAAAATATCATTCTTGGGCCATTGTTTTGTGGTTCTTTTCTGCTAATCTCTGGACTGAGAGGAAAACTGTAACTCAGAATCTCCCTGGTGTCAAAGTTAGCCTTCAAGGACATAAAAATTTGAGAACACATTTCAAAGGTTACTTATGTATAGATTTTTTATAGTACAGCTTGATGTCCTAGGACACTAATGATTCAATAAGCCATCGTCATTTTGGAAAATGGTTTACCTAAATTCCGTTTTGGAAGAACACTTTTGTTTTATCTGGAAATGTAGCTATTTTCTATCTGTGTATGTCCTTTGCAAGAAATGTTGAGATAGTACTGTCAAAATTTCAAGGATGATAGTTTTCTTTTTGGTCACGGGAACCCAAGGCAAAGGTTCACTTTGGCCAGTCTTCCAAGGATATGGCGAGTTCTGTATTGGTTTTCTACTGCTGCCATAACAATTGCCACAAACTCAGTGGCTTAAAGCAACACAAATTTTGTAGGTCATAAGTCTGATAAGCATCTCAACAGGCTGAAATCAAGGAATTGGCAGGGCTACATTCCTTCCTGGAGGCTCCATTTCCTGCTCATTTGAGCTGCTGGCAGAATTCAGTTCCCTGCAGTTAGCTGTAGAACCCGTTTTCTTGTTGACTCAGCTGAGGGCTGTTCCCAGCTTCTAGAAACCTCCACATTCCTTGGCTCTTGTTCCCATTCCTCCATCTTCAAAGCCAGCAATGACAAATTGAGTCCTTCTCAAGTACTTTCTCTCTCCCTCTTTTTCCCTCCTCTTCCACTTTTATAGGCTCATGTAATTAGAATGGGCTCCCCTGGATAATCTGGTATAATTTCCCCCTCTCCAGCTTCCTAATCTTTAGTCACATCTGCAAATGTTTCACCTTTATCATGTAATATAGCATATTCACTGGTTCCTGGAATTAGGATCTGGTCATATTTGACGGGGGTGGGGTGGAAGATTATTTTGCCTACCACAGCCTTCAGACATTCTGCCCTAATTGCATTCTTAGCTTAATTTATTTAGTAAACATTTAATGAACACTTAGTTTGCAACAAAGGATATACAGATCAATGAATTATGACTCTGCTTCCTACAGAAACCAGAGTGATACGTACAGATACACACTGAATTCATTAGAAATGTCAATTTCACTGGCCAGCTCCTTAAAAATAGAGACAATGGCTTTCATCACAGATTCTCAATGCCAGGCTCTCTACGTCACACATAATAAGCACTCAGCAAGTTTGCTGAATTTATTAATTCTAAAAATATCGGTTAAGCATCTACCTAATGCCAAATATGTGTCGACTGAAAAAACTGCACAACCTAAAAGTTGAGAGTTATGTTTTATTTGGTGGAAGACTTAAGCCTTGGACACAGCATCTCAGATAACTCCAAGGGACTGCTCCGAAGAGGCAAGGGGAGAGCCAGGATATACAGGAGTTTTTGCAACAAAAATCAGGTAGAATATCAAAGATTACTGTTAATTAAAGAAAACCAGACATCTCAAGTTAAGGAATTTAGCACTTTTCTATGTATAGCAAGATGCAAGAGGCTGGGCTCACTGAAATCATTGCTTTGAAATGCACCTCAGCTATCTGGGGCCAGTATCCTGTGCTTTCTCATCCTGAGTTTCCTTAGGTGCACCGTGGGGTGGGGGGTGGCTGCAGTATCTGATGATTTGATGGTAGGCATTACGTTTCTATGCTGAGTTCCCTCAGGGCTCACCGTAAGGGTGGCTGTAATGTGATGGCTTGATGGTTGCAATATGCTTTGTCTACTGATATGACAGGCAATATTTTTCATTCACATAGGGTTCTAGATGTTTAGTAGACATTAGTGAAAGAAATAATCTGAATCCACACCCTTGTGGAGCTTACATTCTTCTGGGCAATAAATATTTTAGCAGGGGCACCTTCATCCTATTGCTGACTGATGAACGCACAAATGGATGAGGCTGAGTAAATAAATTAACAACAGATAATCAGAGATTTCGAATGCCATGTCAGGGTGTTTGAATCTTTTCTCATAGTTAGTGAAGAAAGAGGGAATTTTCTTAAGCAGAGGTGAATTGACAAGATCTATTTTTTAGAAACATATGATGGTAGAGTAGAGGATAGATCTGAAGATGGAAGGTGTAGAATGGTTTGCCAAAGGTTTAAACTGAACCAATGACATTTGGAATAGAGCAGAGGACATGGGCTCAAGAGATATTTACAAGACGTAAATCTGGAGAAGGGAAGAAGTTAGGGAAACTAACCTGGTATACGGTAGACTGGTAACAACAAAGGACATACTTTTACAGTCTATTTGAGTATAGGTGATAGTCACTCTCCTTAAATTAGTTTAATGAATAACAGTTTTTCCTGTTAACATATTATAATGTACATACACAGAGACTCCTCCATGTAAAATATTTTAGTATTTTTTATCATACTACTAACATGACCAATAATGTATTGAGCATCTGTGGAACATATAGCATCCTTCAACATTCAAACAGGGAACTTAAACAATTATTCTTTTGGAAAGCAATAGAATTTATGTGCAGAGCCATCAGAACTGAAAGCTTGACATGGGAAATTTAGCAGTTGAAATGCAACCAAGAACACATCAGAGGTGACCTACATAAAGAAACTTAGTACGAATGATTCCTCCTTTGGGGAATCTACTTTTGTTCTTTCTTGTTCAACTGGTGAGAGAAAAAAATTTCTGTCTGTAAAAATGCTGAGGAAGAAACTAGGATGGAGAATTGTTTGAGAGAGCCCATTTGCATTGTGTCTGTGAGAATTTCCAATAGTTAGGTGTTAGAAATTATTGACACCATTTGAATATATTTCTTTCTTTAATGGCTTTGCAACGATGGCTCTCTTGGGACTGTCTGGCCAGCGTCCTGCAAGTGTGAAACCATTGATCAGGAAATATTCCTGCAGCAAAAAGGATATGGAGGCATCCAGAAAGTCCAGTGGAATCTTTGAAATAAGAACCTGTCTCTTGACCCCTCTACTGACAATTCAGAAACTTTTCATGCTAAAAGAAAGAAAGCAATCACTTTTGACTTTATATTTGCTTAGGTAAATACATACATACACTCAGATATATTAGTAAAATCCCAACATAGCACTGTAAGTGGTGACCAAAAATTCAAATGCACAAAATGTTTGTTCATATTATTGAGAGCTTAATGAGATGTTTGGGATGACCTGGCTCAGCCGGCTGACTGGTATTTTTAGGGTCCAAGAATCAATTACCAAAGTCTTATGTCCAAATTAAATTTATTGCAGGATAAGAGATGGTAAGTTTTTGATATTTTCGATATAAAGCTACACGCACACACACACATACTGCTTAAGAAATAAGCACATAGAAAAGGAATTTAGCTATTATTTTAAAAATTATAAAGCTGTGTCAGGTAATCTCAGATTCTTCCTAGGCCATAGAGATACTCTATACCCAGTAGCAATGGGCTACTGAAAAGCTCTCTAAACTTCCAATCATGGAGTTGTGAAATCTTCGAGCTGAATAGAGTTAGTCCAATCCCCTCATTTACAGAGGAACAACAACTACCAGAGAAGTTTCCAGATTCTCAGAAGCTGAATGATTTCTGAGCTGGAATAGAACTCAAAAATCTTCTCCTTTCTTGAAACATGTCCATTCAGTTTTCTTGTATTTATTCATTTTTCAAATGGTGTTAATGTTTATAAGGGGGTAGGAAGAGGGGCATTTCGGGAATTTAAAGTACAGAATGAAATTCAGTAATCCACTTGTCTTTCTCTGGTCTTTGTCTCTTGCCCTTATTCTCTCCCGCTGTCATGCTGACTATTCTGTCATTCTGGGAAATTTTATTCAAATAGTCTGCGTATCTAAGTTTTATCCCTCCCAAATATCAAAACCCCTGGTCTTTTGCTTATCAAATAAAGACATTATGATAACTGGAGAGTCAACTTTTTAAAGAATTGGAGATCCTCCAGGGAAAATTCCTGTATTTTTAAATTAAATATTTTATAAACACTTTATCTACTTGCTGATCTTAATGCTTTAAGGAAGACAAACAGTCAAAATAAGCAAAATCAAAACACTGCAAAGCACCAATTTTCTAAAATTGAAAGGTGAGGAAACTTGAAGTATGAGGGTTATGTTTTTTTGGTTACCTAAAAGTGCTTATTGTTTTTGCATTACTCATGAAGCTGTAATATTCCAGACATGTTAGAAAGTGATATAAAACAAACAAACAAACTGATTGCACTAAGAAAATATTTATTCATCTTGTTTTTATATTTCAAGTCTTCCATGTTCCCCACTTGCTTAAAATTTGTCTTAAGAGGCACAGTTCCTGAGAAAGTTGAGGATGATTGAAAAAATGACATGCTATGACAAATGGAGGGGATTTTGTCCCAACATAATGTGTTGAAAGAAACATTGTTGAAATAGTTCTTGCTATTATTCCTGGATCAAGAAGTTAAGGGCTAAATAGATTATGAGCCACTTAAGGATAGGAGCTATATCTTACTCAATTCTACTTAGTCTTAGGATTTTCAGAGAGAATGTTCAACAGTTATTGTTATTCTCAACTGTAATTGGCCTGTAGTTCAGTTGTAGTAATTGGAAAGAATGAATATAGGACGAGGGGAAGATGGCGGAAGAGTAAGACGCGGAGATCACCTTCCTCCTCACAGATACACCAGAAATACTTCTACACATGGAACAACTCCTACAGAACACCTACTGAACGCTGGCAGAAGTCCTCAGACCTCCCAAAAGGCAAGAAAGTCCCCATGTACCTGGGTAGGGCAAAAGAAAAAACAGAGACGAAAGAATAGGGACGGGGCCTGCACCAGTGGGAGGGAGCTGTGAAGAAGGAAAGGTTCACACACACTAAGAAGCCCCTTCGCGTGCGGAGACTGCAGGTGGCGGAGGGGGGAAGCTTCGGAGCCATGGAGGAAAGCGCAACCACAGGGGTGCGGAGGGCAAAGCGGAGAGATTCCTGCACAGAGGATCGGTGCCGACCGGCACTCACCAGCCCAAGAGGCTTGTCTGCTCACCCGCCGGGGTGGGCGGGGCTGGGAGCTGAGGCTTGGGCTTCGGTCGGAGCACAGGGAGAGGACTGGGGTTGGCGGCATGAACACAGCCTGCAGGGGGTTAATGCACCACGGCTAGCCGGGAGGGAGTCCGGGAAAAGTCTGGAGCTGCCGAAGAGGCAAGAGACTTTTTCTTCCCTCTGTGTTTCCTGGTGCGCAAAGAGGGGATTAAGAGCGCTGCTTAAAGGAGCTCCAGAGCCGGGCGCGAGCTGCGGCTAACAGAGCGGACCCCAGAGACGGGCATGAGACGCTAAGGCTGCTGCTGCTGCCACCAAGAAGCCTGTGTGCGAGCACAGGTCACTATCCACACCCCCCTTCGGGGAGCCTGTGCAGCCCGCCACTGCCAGGGTCCTGGGATCCAGGGACAACTTACCCAGGAGAACGCATGGCGCACCTCAGGCTGCTGCAACGTCATGCCGAACTCGGCCGCCGCAGGCTCGCCCCGCACTCCGTACCCCTCCCTGCCCCCGGCCTGAGTGAGCCAGAGCCCCCGAATCAGCGGCTTCTTTAACCCCGTCCTGTGTGAGCGAAGAACAGACGCCCTCCGGTGACCTACACGCAGAGGCAGGGCCAAATCCAAAGCTGAACCCTGGGAGCTGTGCGAACAAAGAAGAGAAAGGGAAATCTCTCCCAGCAGCCTCAGAAGCAGCGGACTGAAGCTCCACAATCAACTTGATGTACCCTGCATCTGTGGAATACATGAATAGACAACGAGTCATCCCAAATTGAGGAGGTGGACTTTGAGAGCAACATTTATGATTTTTTCCCTTTTCCTCTTTTTGTGAGTGTGTATGTGTATGCTTCTGTGTGAGATTTTGTCTGTATAGCTTTGCTTCCACCATTTGTCCTAGGGTTCTATCCGTCTGTTTTTTGTTTTGGAGGGGCTTTTTTGTGTTTTTTAAAAAATTTCTTCTTAATAATTATTTTTTATTTTAAAAACGTTATTTTATTTTATTTTATCTTCTTTCTGTCATTCCTTCCTTCCCTCCTTCCTCCCTCCCAACCTCCTTTCTTTCTTTCTTTCTTCCTTCCTTCCTTCCTTTCTTTCTTTCTTATTTCCATTCTTCCTTTCTTCCTTCCTTTCTTCCTTTCTTCCTTCCTTTCTTTCTTCCTTCCTTCCTTTCTTTCTTTCTTTCTTTCTTTCTTTCTTTCTTTCTTTCTTTCTTTCTTTCTTTCTTTCTTTCTTTCTTTCTTTCTGTCTTTCTACTTTTTCTCCATTTTATTCTGATCCGTATGGATGAAAGGCTCTTGGTGCTGCAGCCAGGAGTCAGTTCTGTGCCTCTAAGGTGGGAGAGCCAACTTCAGGACACTGGTCCACAAGAGACCTCCCAGCTCCACATAATATCAAACGGCGAAAATCTCCCAGAGATCTCCATCTCAACACCAGCACCCAGCTTCATTCAATGACCAGCAAGCTACAGTGCTGGACACCCTATGCTAAACAACTAGCAAGACAGGAACACAACCCCACCCATTAGCAGAGAGGCTGCCTAAAATCATAATAAGGCCACAGACACCCCAAAACACACCACCAGACGTGGACCTGCCCACCAGAAAGACAAGATCCAGCCACATCCACCAGAACACAGACAATAGTCCTCTACACCAGGAAGCCTACACAACCCACTGAACCAACATTAGCCAGTGGGGACAGGCACCAAAAACAACGGGAACTACGAACCTGCAGCCTGCAAAAAGGAGGCCCCAAACACAGTAAGGTAAGCAAAATGAGAAGACATAAAAACACACAGCAGATGAAGGAACAAGGTAAAAACCCACCAGACCTAACAAATTAAGAGGAAATAGGCAGTCTATGTGAAAAAGAATTCAGAATAATGATAGTAAAGATGATCCAAAATCTTGGAAATAGAACAGACAAAATGCAAGAAACATTTAACAAGGACCTAGAAGAACTAAAGAGGAAACAACAACGATGAACAACACAATAAATGAAATTAAAAATACTCTAGATGGGATCAATAGCAGAATAACTGAGGAAGAAGAACGGATAAGTGACCTGGAAGATAAAATAGTGGAAACAACTACTGCAGAGTAGAATAAAGAAAAAAGAATGAAAAGAACTGAGGATAGTCTCAGAGACCTCTGGGACAACATTAAACGCACCAACATTCGAATTATAGGGGTTCCAGAAGAAGAAAAGAAAAAGAAAGGGACTGAGAAAATATTTGAAGAGATTATAGTTGAAAACTTCCCTAATATGGGAAAGGAAATGTTAATCAAGTCCAGGAAGCACAGAGAGTCCCATACAGGATAAATCCAAGGAGAAATACGCCAAGACACATACTAATCAAACTGTCAAAAATTAAATAAGAAGAAAACATTAAAAGTAGCAAGGGAAAAACAACAAATAACACACAAGGGAATCCCAATAAGGCTAACAGCTGATCTTTCAGCAGAAACTCTGTGAACCAGAAGGGACTGGCAGGACATATTTAAAGTGATGAAGGAGAAAAACCTGCAACCAAGATTACTCTACCCAGCAGGGATCTCATTCAGATTTGATGGAGAAGTTAAAAGCTTTACAGACAAGGAAAAGCTGAGAGAGTTCAGCACCACCAAACCAGCTTTACAACAAATGCTAAAAGAACTTCTCCAGGCGAGAAACACAAGAGAAGGAAAAGACCTACAACACCGAACCCAAAACAATTAAGAAAATGGGAATAGGAACATCCACATTGATAATTACCTTAAATGTAAATGGACTAAATGCTCCCACCAAAAGACACAGATTGGCTGAATGGATACAAAAATAAGACCCATATATATGCTGTCTACAAGAGACCCACTTCAGACCTAGAGACACATACAGACTGAAAGTAAAGGGATGGAAAAAGATATTCCATGCAGATGGAAACCAAAAGAAAGCTGGAGTAGCAATTCTCATATCAGACAAAATAGACTTTAAAATGAAGACTATTACAAGAGACAAAGAAGAACACTACATAATGATCAAGGGATCAATCCACGAAGAAGATATAACAATTGGAAATATTTATGTACCCAACATAGGAGCACCTCAATACATAAGGCAAATACTAACAGCCATGAAAGGGGAAATCGACAGTAACACATTCATAGTAGGGGACTTTAACACCGCACTTTCACCAATGGACAGATCATCCAAAATGAAAATAAATAAGGAAAAACAAGCTTTAAATGATACATTAAACAAGATGGACTTAATTGATATTTATAGGACATTCCATCCAAAAACAACAGAATACACATTTTTCTCAAGTGCTCATGGAACATTCTCCAGGATAGATCATATCTTGGGTCACAAATCAAGCCTTGGTAAATTTAAGAAAATTTAAATTGTATCAAGTATCTTTTCCGACCACAATGCTATGAGACTACACATCAATAACACAAAAAGATCTGTAAAAAATGCAAACACATGGAGGCTAAACAATACACTACTTAATAATTAAGTGGTCACTGAAGAAATCAAAGAGGAAATCAAAAAGTACCTAGAAACAAATGACAATGGAGACACAACGACCCAAAACCTATGGGATGCAGCAAAAGCAGTTCTAAGAGGGAAGTTTGTAGCAACACAATCCTACCTGAAGAAACAGGAAACATCGTGAATAAACAACCTAACCTTGCATCTAAAGCAATTAGAGAAAGAAGAGCAAGAAAACCCCAAATTTAGCAGAAGGAAAGAAATCATAAAAATCAGATCAGAAATAAATGAAAAAGAAATGAAGGAAACGATAGTAAAGATTAATAAAACTAAAAGCTGATTCTTTGAGAAGATAAACAAAATTGATAAACCATTAGCCAGACTCATTAAGAAAAAAAGGGGGAAGACTCAAATCAATAAAATTAGAAATGAAAATGAAGAAGTAACAACTGACACTGCATTAATACAAAAGATCATGAGAGATTACTACAAGCAACTCTATGCCAATAAAATGGACAACCTGGAAGAAATGGACAAATTCTTAGAAATGCACAACCTGCCAAGACTGAATCAGGAAGAAATAGAAAATACGAACAGACCAATCACAAGCACTGAAATTGAAACTGTGATTAAAAATCTTCCAACAGTGCTTCCCTGGTGGCGCAGTGGTTGAGAGTCTGCCTGCTCATGCAGGGGACACGGGTTCGTGCCCCAGTCTGGGAAGATCCCACATGCCGCGGAGCGGCTAGGCCCGTGAGCCATGGCCACTAAGCCTGCGTGTCTGAAGCCTGTGCTCCGCAACGGGTGAGGCCACAACGGTGAGAGGCCCGTGTACCACAAAAAAAAAAAAAGAAAAATCTTCCAAAAAACGAAAGCCCAGGACCAGATGGCTTCACAGGCGAATTCTATCAAACATTTGGAGAAGAGCTAACACCTATCCTTCTCAAACTCTTCCAAAATATAGCAGAGGAAAGAACACTTCCAAACTCATTCTACGAGGCCACCATCACCTTGATACCAAAACCAGAAAAGGATGTCACAAAGAAAGAAAACTACAGGCCAATATCACTGATGAACATAGATGCAAAAATCCTCAACAAAATACTAGCAAACAGAATCCAACAGCACATTAAAAGGATCATACACCACGATCAAGTGGGGTTTATTAACCCCATATTAACCATATTGTTAACCATATTAACAAATTGAAGGAGAAAAACCATATGATCATCTCAATTGATGCAGAGAAAGCTTTTGACAAAATTCAACACCCATTTATGATAAAAACCCTGCAGAAAGTAGGCATAGAGGGAACTTTCCTCAACATAATAAAGGCCATATATTACAAACCCACAGCCAACATCATCCTCAATGATGAAAAACTGAAAGCATTTCCACTAAGATCAGGAACAAGACAAGGTTGCCCACTCTCACCACTCTTATTCAACATAGTTTTGGAAGTTTTAGCCACAACAATCTGAGAAGAGAAGGAAATAAAAGGAATCCAAATCGGAAAAGAAGAAGTAAAGCTGTCACTGTTTGCAGATGACATGTTACTACACGTAGAGAATCCTAAAGATGCTACCAGAAAACTACTAGAGCTAAGCAATGAATTTGGTAAAGTAGCAGGATACAAAATTAATGCACAGACATCTCTGGCATTCCTATACACTAATATCTAGGAATAAAGCTACCTAAGGAGACAAAAGACCTGTATGCAGAAAATTATAAGACACTGATGTAAGAAATTAAAGATGATACAAATAGATGGAGAGATATACCATGTTCTTGGATTGGAAGAATCAACATTGTGAAAATGACTCTACTACCCAAAGCAGTCTACAGATTCAATGCAATCCCTGTCAAACTACCACTGGCATTTTTCACAGAACTAGAACAAAAAATTTCACAATTTGTATGGAAACACAAAAGACCCCGAATAGCCAAAGCAATCTTGAGAACGGAAAACAGAGCTGGGGGAATCAGGCTCCCTGACTTCAGACTATACTACAAAGCTACAGTAATCATGACAGTATGGTACCAGCACAGAAACAGAAATAGAGATCAATGGAACAGGATAGAAAGCCCAGAGATAAACCCCCGCACATATGTTCACCTTATCTTTGATAAAGGAGGCCGGAATATACAGTGGAGAAAGGACAGCCTCTTCAAAAAGTCGTGCTGGGAAAACCGGACAGGTCCATGTAAAAGTATGAGATTAGATCCCTCCCTAACACCATACACAAAAATAAGCTCAAAATGGATTAAAGAACTAAATGTAAGGCCAGAAACTATCAAACTCTTAGAGGGAAACATAGGCAGAACACTCTATGACATAAATCACAGCAAGATCCTTTTTGCCCCACCTCCTAGAGAAATGGAAATAAAAACAGAAATAAACAAATGGGACCTAATGAAACTTCAAAGCTTTTGCACAGCAAAGGAAACCATAAACAAGACCAAAAGACAACCCTCAGAATGGGAGAAAATATTTGCAAGTGAAGCAACTGACAAAGGATTAATCTCCAAAATTTATAAGCAGCTCATGCAGCTCAACAACAGAAAAACAAACAACCCAATCCAAAAATGGGCAGAAGACCTAAATAGACATTTCTCCAAAGAAGATATACAGACTGCCAACGAACACATGAAAGAATGCTCAACATCATTAATCATTAGAGAAATACAAATCAAAACTACAATGAGATATCTCACACCAGTCAGAATGGCCATCATCAAACAATCTAGAAACAATAAATGCTGGAGAGGGTGTGGAGAAAAGGGAACACTCTTGCACTGCTGGTGGGAATGTGAATTGGTACAGCCACTATGGAGAACAGTATGGAGGTTCCTAAAAAACTACAAATAGAACTACCATATGAGCCAGCAATCCCACTACTGGGCATATACCCTGAGAAAACCATAATTCAAAAAGAGTCATGTACCAAAATGTTCATTGCAGCTCTATTTACAATAGCCCGGAGATGGAAACTACCTAAGTGTCCATCATCAGATGAATGGATAAAGAAGATGTGGCACATATACACAATGGAATATTACTCAGCCGTAAAAGGAAACGAAATTGAGCTATTTGTAATGAGGTGGATGGACCTAGAGTCTGTCATACAGAGTCAAGTAAGTCAGAAAGAAACAAATACCGTGGGGAAAAAAATGTCATGAAGAACCTAGGGGTAAGACAGGAATAAAGACACAGACCTACTAGAGAATGGAATTGAGGATATGGGGAGGGGGAAGGGTAAGCTGTGACAAAGTGAGAGAGTGGCATGGACATATATACACTACCAAATGTAAAATAGATATCTAATGGGAAGCAGCCGCATAGTACAGGGAGATCAGCTTGGTGCTTTGTGACCACCTAGAGGGGTGGGATAGGGAGGGTGGGAGGGAGGGAGATGCAAGAGGGAAGAGATATGAGAATATATGTATATGTATAACTGATTCACTTTGTTATAAAGCAGAAACTAACACACCATTGTCAAGCAATTATACTCCAATAAAGATGTAAAAAAAAAAAAAAAGAATGAATATATACTATTCCTGTCAATTTTTCCTTTACCTTCAATTGTGTGGACCAGTTTTCCATAGACCAGTCAATGACTTTGGATTTAAGTACTAAACCTTTAAATGGGCTTAACAATACCAACCAGCCATCAAGTATTGCTTCTATGAATTAAAAATTATAGGAAAGAATTTTACAGAGAAAACTATGAATAAAGATTTATGTAACACTTGCATTCATTATATAACTAATTTTAACTTACATTCCAATTTTAACCACAGTGTTGTACTTCCAGTTCTCACTGACTATTTGTAATTTTCCAGAAGGTATTATATTTGAAAGGAAAAAAAGGAAACAGTATCTTCTTTTCTTCCCACCTTTCTTTAAAGGATGAGATAAAACTGAGGTGTTTTTGTATTCTAATTAATTTCTTAATTTATTTCCATCCCCTTTCATGATTATAATCAAGGAAAAGTGTGATGACTCTTAACATTGTTGTTAAAGGATATGCTCTGTGAAGCTGCAAGGCTTGGCTGGAAAGTGTCTGCATTTTAGACATAGATTCAAATGATAAATTGGCACATATTAACCTTGAGTATTTGAGAATTGATACTGAGAATTACATTTGAGAATTTGAGCTCCTGAAACTTAAAGGATCTTCCCGAGTCCCCATCCCTCCTTACAAAATAATGAGGTTTTCCTGAGGGTTAATTGAGAAAACAAATACAAGAATATCCAGCATTTTGTCTGGCATAAATATTTGCTCATTACATGTAAGTTTCCTTTCCCAGAATTAGCTGGGGACACTTATTTCCAGCAAATGATTGACACTATGCATGGAAGAATCCACTTTCTTTGATCACTGAAATAGAGGTCTGTGTATCATTTTCTACTCACACTATGTTCTAACTCTTCTCCAAAGAGTCATTGCTGATGGAAACTGGCCCCAGTTGCTTGTTTAAGATGAGTGACACACACAGTGTCTTCTTTCACTGTCACTGTTACTGATGTCCCTATGTTTCCAGAGAGCCATCCACCTTGAATGTTCCTAGAGGGAGTAGACATTTTTATGCACATTCTGTAGAGTGGCTACTCCCACATTTTAAACAGCAATAAGAGATTAATGTAGAGAAGAATTAAGGATGGAAGAAGCTGGCAAAGTCTGTTAAGAATTGTGTTGGTTAAAACCAAAAGCCATTTTCTTAACTAAGTGATCAAACTTAGCATCACCCATTAATCAGATCCAAGTGCCTCTTGACTGATACCCTAAGAAGGGCATGGTATCACCTAGGTGGTAATCCTGCCAAAGTTTGCCTTCAATCCAATCATGAGGAAACAGTCAGACAAATCCCCATTAAGGAGCTTTTAACAACAGGTTTGCACTATTCAAAAAAAGTCAAGATTGGGACTTCCCCGGTGGTCCAGTGGGTAAGACTCCACACTCCCAATGCAGGGGGCCTGGGTTCAATACCTGGTCAGGGAACTAGATCCCACGTGCATGTTGCAACTAAGGGTTCGCATGCTGCAACTAAGAAGCCCACATGCCGCAATGAAGATCCCGTGTGCCACAACTAAGACTTGGCGCAGCCTAAATAAATGTTTTATTTTTGATTAAAGGAGACTACAGGTACATGAGAAACAAATAATCCTTCACTACTGGGTACTGGGTTTCCTTTTTTTTTTTCTTTTAGTGCCCTAAGGGCTATGAGAAACATTTTTTTTTTTTGGAGGAATATCGGAAATTTGAATAGGAGCTGTTTATGTTAGCTAATAGTGTCATATGAAAGTCAAAATTCATGGGAATTTTGCACAGTTCTACAGGAGAAGGTCCTTGTTCTTAGATGATTTATGCTGAATAATCAAGAGGGGAAGTGTCATTGGCTGCTTCTTGTAAATGTTTCAGTAAAAATCTGTGTATGTACGTGTGTGGGGTTACAGAGAGAGAACGTAAGACAAAACAGGTGTAGCAAAATGTTAAAATGGGTGAATCTAGGCAAAGTAAAATGTGGATGTTTATAGCACTGTCCTTATAACATTCCCAGAGGTTTGAAAGTTTTCAGACTAACACATTGGGGAATGAAACAAATATTTATTTATATTTTATATTGGTTAATATCCATGTATGAATACTTCTCAAGAAAAGAAAATTAACTCAAGTAAGGCAACAGAAATATGATGAGGAGTGGTTTTTGGTTTCAGTATTCATCTAGCTGCTCAAACATCACAGTCATTTTGAGCTTTTATATACAGAATGGACAAACAAGGTCCTACTGTATAGCACAGAAAACTATATTCAATATCCTATGATAAACCATAATGGAAAAGAATATGAAAAAAAAGAATATCTATACATAACTGAACTACTTTGCTGTACAGCAGTAATTAACACAAAGTTGTAAATCAACTATGCTTCAATTAAAAAATGTAGAATAAAAAAAAGAATCAGAAAAAAAAATGGATTGAAACAAACAAACAAAATAACAAAAAACCACATCACAGTCACTTCGTTCTTCTCTTTTTCTTACCATCAGCATCCTGTCTGCTGCCCCTTCTGATGGTGGTTAGACAGCCACCCTCTCCAGCCTCATCCAACCATCACCACCACAGTCACCTGGCAACAGAGGTGATTCCTCTCTCCGCAGTCACACTGCCCTCTCTGAACGCACTCCCCAAAACGCAGTCACAGTGATTTTCTAAAACTGTCAAGTACTCATGGCCCCTACTGCTGCTAAAACTCTCCAATGTTTTCCAAACCCACTTAGAAAAATAAAATTCACACTCTTACCTCCATGATCAGCCTTCTCCCTCCACCCTGACCTCTGCCTGATCTTCCAAGCTTTCCCTTCCCTGCTTCTCTCTTGCTCCACTATTCTAAGCTCCTTCTGCTTGAGTTTCTTTGTCTTTACTTGGAATATTTTTTCCGCTACGCAGCTAGGCCCCTCTCATCCGTCACATCTCAGGTCAAATGGAGCCTCCTCAGAACCTCTTGCCCTGACTCTCCCAGCTAAAGTCGTGCTCAGTTCCACCCTCGCATCGCCTGGTGTTCCTTCTCCACCCTTCACAACGATTATCTATTATTCTACATGTTTTGTTTTTTGTCTCTTTTCCTGGAACTTATGAAGCTTCATGAGAACAGCCACTGCAGGATCTCTAGCAACTAAAATGGTACATGCCTCATACAGGTACTCAAGAAATGATGAATGAATGAAGGAAAAATGAGTAGTCTGTCAGTGACTATGGAGCTGTATCAGTGAAAGTCCAGCCAGAAATACAGATCTATGCTAATTTAAAAAAAAAAAAAGAAGAAGGAATGTGATGTAGGGAATTGTCCACACAGATGACGAAGGAACTGAGGAACCAAACAGGGATCCCTGAGATTGTCAACAGCAGGAAGCCACCATCCCCTCTGCTGAGGCAGATGGGAAAACTTATGCTGCTGAGGCCCTGGACCAGTGCCAAGTGGTAAAAGCTGAAACTACTTGCTGATGGAGAAGCCTCCAAAAGCAAGGAAGAAGGAGAGAATAACATTTTCCTTCTCCTTGCTATCCAGTCTCCAGCCAGATGGAAACCAGGTAGAAGCCAGCAGGCCCAGGAACCTGGGAAACACAAGGAACCTGGGAACCTCTGCACCAAGGCACCTCTCTCATGGGGGATGGGGGAGGAGGGGCTGCAAGGGACAAACAGGAGGGCAACCTGACCAGGGACCTACCTGCACGGGAACCTTTCACTGAATGAGAAAATGCAAATCCACTTGGGAGCATTTGTTCTCCATCCGTGCAGCTCTGTTTATACTTGGAGGACCAGGAACACTTGAGAGTTTCCAAAATATCTGGTAATGGGGAAATGGTATATCCATTGTGCTTTTTCCAGATGAGCAATTGACTCCATTGTTTTAAATTTTGAGCCAGTTCCCTGAAAAGGTGTCTGGAGGTTAACAAAAATCATAGTTATCATACTATTAAAAAATGTAATTCATATTTTAAATCCTGTGTTTCCTGACTTGTTTGGTATGCTACAGTGTTCTGGCCCACATGTTTCTAAATCTAAGTAGCATCATCATTAGCACGTGAAAATCCCTGGGTGGGTATTATGCTTAATCATATACTGCATTTATCCCAATCTACTTAAACACTGGAATTTTTTAAATTAAATTAATTATTTTTTATACAGCACGTTCTTATTAGTTATCTATTTTATACATATTAGTGTATATATGTCTGTTCCAATCTACCAGTTCATCCCCCGCCACTTTTCCCCCTCGGTGTCCATACGTTTGTTCTCTATGTCTGAGTCTCTATTTCTGCCTTGCAAACCAGTTAATCGGTACCATTTTTCTAGATTCCACATATATGCGTTAATATATGATATTTGTTTTTCTCTTCCTGACTTACTTCACTCTGTACGACAGTCTCTAGGTTTATCCACATCTCTACAAATGACCCAATTTCGTTCCGTTTTATGGCTGAGTAATATTCCATTGTATATATGTACCACATATTCTTTATCCATTCACCTGTTGATGGGCATTTAGGTTGCTTCCATGACCTGGCTATTGTAAACAGTGCTGCAATGAACATTGGGGTGCATGTGTCTTTTTGAATTATGGTTTTCTCTGGGTATATGCCCATTAGTGGGATTGCTGTGTCATATGGTAATTGTATTTTTAGTTTTTTAAGGAACCTCCATACTGTTCTCCATAGTGGCTGTATCAATTTACATTCACACCAACAGTGCAGGAGGGTTCCCTTTTCTCCACACCTTCTCCAGCACTTGTTGTTTGTAGATTTTCTGATGATGCCCATTCTGCCTGGTGTGAGGTGATACGTCATCGTAGTTCTGATTTGCATGTCTCTAATAATTAGTGATGTTGAGCATCTTTTCATGTGCCTCTTGGCCATCTGTATGTCTTCTTTGGAGAAATGTCTGTTTAGGTCTTCTGCCCATTTTTTGATTGGGTTGTTTGTTTTTTAATATTGAGCTGCACGAGCTGTTTGTATATTTTTGAGGTTAATCCTTTATCCGTTGATTCATTTGCAAATATTTTCTCCCATTCTGAGGGTTGTCTTTTCATCCTGCTTATAGACGAAAGCTTTTGCTGTGCAAAAGCTTTGAAGTTTCATTAGGTCCCATTTGTTTATTTTTGTCTTTATTTCCATTACTGTAGGAGGTGGGTCAAAAAAGATCTTGCTGTGATTTATGTCAGAATGTTCTTCCTATGTTTTCCTCTAAGAGTTTTATAGTGGAATTTCTTTTCTTATAATTTTAAAAGACAAAAGTCAGCAGTTGAAGGAGGCCATGTGGATCCTGCCCATTTCGCATCCTTGAATCCCCTGGCCCAGCTGTGAGATCGGAAAGGGACTCCTAGCTCCTTCTAACAGCTTCACACTGACTCCTGTCTTCCCTCCCTCTCTCTCCATGCCTGTCCCCCATTTCTCTCACTGCTCCCTTTCAGACTCCAAAAGAAATAGAAAGTGCAGGGTCTCATTTCCTCCTCATGCCATTTTTCCAGAAGCCACTCTCATCTCTCTCAAATATCATGAAAGAAAGCAAAACACAGAAAACATCCTGGAGAAGCAGCTATTCTGAGGGAAGGTACACTTCTACAAAAAGAAAATAAATGAGTTTATATTTTGGTACTGAAACCAAATCTGGCCTCTGTACCCCAACACTGAATTAAATCTCAGAGACAGAGTTTTGGGTGAAGTAGAAGAGAATAGCTCTATTGCTTTGCCAGGCAAAGGAGGCCACAGCATGCTAATGCCCTCTGTGTCCTGACCCGGAGAGGGTAGTGAGGAGTTTTATAGGAATGGTTCAAAGAGGGCGTCATTAGCTCATGGACATTCTTCTGATTGGTTGGTGGTGAGGTAACTGGGAGTCAGCACCATCAACCTTCTGGTTCCAACTGGTCTGGGGTCTACGCGCTTGTGGGCAGCATACAGTTAACTTCTCCCACCTGGTGGGGGTTTCAGTATCTGCAAAACAGCTCAAAGATATTGTGTGTATCCCTTGAGGGGGAACCAGGACCCTGCCCCAAGGCTGCACTACTGTTTCTCTTGACTGCTCCTCCTTTGTCTCCCTGTCCCCTACCTTCCCTGATTAACAACTGTTTGGACCTGCCTTTTGGAACTCAGGGAAGGTCATGGAGGCTGAATGAAGCCTATTTCCTGTAATCAAGAAATGGGGGACACAGAAAGGCTTTTGTGCCCAGGAGACCCACAGGGTCCTGTTCAGTTTCAATACCCTGTGATGTTATACAGAACAGACACAGATTCTGTTTAGGGTTCCAATTCCCCTGGCTCAATAAGGAAGAGAGGTGGGCAGATAGAGGAGACACTGTTGACAGGGGACATTAATGTACTTTTTAAAGTAATGGGTCAGACATATGTAAATCATGGGAGGAATGTCATACAAAATAGTGAATGAAATATTTATACTGAAGTTTAGTGTATGTTCCAGAGGGAGTTGCCCTAGAGAGATGGGTCTCCTCTTTGTTCTGAATCTATTTTTTCACTTGCTCTGACATAGCTGTCGACTTCACAGTTATTCTGAAGTTGATTAGATCAGAAGGCAGAGAGTGGCCTGCCCAGCATGACCAATGACAAACATCAATGTTGTGGGGATTCCAGTCTTGTAGTCTGTATACTGAAGTTGTTTTTGGTGTTCTGTGGGCCTTTAAGTGGTTCGCTGAATTTTAGTGCTGCTGTATTTGTATGTCATCTGTGTTCCAAACAGGGCAGCATGATGTATGTACACTTCCATAAAATCCAGCTTGAAATTGGCTGTCAGATTCATGGAGCTTGGTTATAATTATGTGCCCACCAATGCTCAGCTAAATGCAGAACCTTAGTACCTTTGTTTTGCTTGTTTTAATAAAACCAAACACTTTAACTTTAAGGAAGTAAATTGTTACCTATTGAGAACATCTTTGGACCTGCTGTTGGAATGATTTAGTGTTTCTAAAACATATGGTATAGGTGGACCTCCATGCAGATTCTTTTCTGTCTGAAAGTCAGAGAGATCTATAAAAACTGCTAAAAATAATGAGACATTATGCTAAGTGATTTTCAACCACTATTTAACTTTCACAAAAACCCAAGGAGGTGTATGATTTTCAGTGCCCATCTTATAGATGTGGACATTGAGGCTTACAGATGTCTTCCCCACATCTGGGTCAGCTCTCAGTACAGGTTCTGATCCTATGTCCATCTGAGCACAAAGCCATAGATAGGGCAGCATTTTAGTGAGCGTTACCCTCCTTCACAAGGACTTCTGAGTATTGGTCTCCGGGTCATGTGACTATGGGCACAGCCCCGGATGCCTGGGGGCCTCTTCGATGGAGAACCATCATGCTTCTTTACCAGCAACATCAACAATTCCCCTTGGCTTCCTCATCTCACTGCCAGCTTGGCTCCTTGAAAGCTTTATCTTGCCAGAGGTGCCAGTAAATATAGACTCCAAAGCCAGCCTCATTTTAACTATGTTATTAAGAGTAGACAGCTGAATTACCAAGTCATACAATTTTAGAGTTGGAAATGACCTTCAAGTTCATCTGATCAGAACCTCTCTTTCTCCAGGTGAGAAGGCTGACCTCCAGGGAATTGGAGGAATTTTCCAAACAGGTAGGGAATGTGACTATACGTGAATGAGAAAGCACATATATTCATTCCCAGTCCTGAACTCTTTCAACCATGGTATTGTCAGAACACAACATGTAAATTCCCTTGGCCATAGATAGTATCCTTTTGATACTAATATATATGCTGATACTATATTATAGAAATAAATATTGACTATCCATGATGTAGTCTATGATAAGATTTCATTTTTTAACATTAAAAGGAAGAGCTGGTTTTTCATCTATTGTTTTAAAATTCATACCTGAAAATTATCATCTCTTGTCAAAGAGAGAAACAGAAAACAAAATCATTGTCTTAGAATATCTAATAAAAAAGATAAGCTTGTAGGAGATCAAGATTAGTCCTAAGTTTTTCTTTCTCCAGTTTTTCAAGTGCTACCTCTTTGTAGGAATTTTGGCTAAGAATCCAGAGGCCAGTTCTAGGTGCACAATTCCTTTAAACTGATATAATTGCAACAAAAATGGGAAGGGGATACTGAGGGGGATATCATATCCTAGATATTGACTATTCAAATAGGAGGTTTCTCTTCACAAGTGTAGATCCTACCCCTTAGTGCATTCTGAGAATCTGACATTAGATCCTTTTATAGCTCTGAAAAAACTCTATTTGGAACCAACAGAATGACTTTAGAAAGCACACCACTTTGAGACTGTACCTCATGTTTTGTAGTTTCCAGAGGCATCCTGACTGAATGTGATCTGTGTGAGTCCTTTTCATTCAACAATTGAACAGTTATGTAAATGCCTCAATGTATGTGGCTATTGTATTATTTTCCGTTTTGAAAAACTGGCTATCCAAATTGTTTTCTACATAGGAAAATTTTGTTTCAGATATGTGATATGTCTAAAGCCCTCTTTAAAAATGGTACTGTTTCTGTGTTTGGAAATAGTTAAAGTGGGATTTGGGACAAGCAATGAGCTCTTTTCAAGAGATTGAATTCTAAAGAAGGAGCAAGAGTACAAAATATCATGCAAAGTAAATTCAGTTTTCCAAGACCATTCTCCGGAGATTAGGTTTGGAGAAGTGAATGGAGAGAGAGTGTGAGGAACATTTCCTCCAATTTGTAATATTGGATCAGGCCCATTTTAAACTGCACTAATTTATTCTTCATTGAACCATAGAGATTAATTAATCCTTTGTTTTGCTGGATTAATGAGTAATCAATATGCCAAAGGGGAAAAAAGAGAATGATTTCTTCTCAAGAAACCAAGCATTTCAGGTAGCCAAGTCATTTTATCTTTTATGTTTACAAAGCACACTGCAACCCACATAAAATGTGTGGCTTCGAGGAGATTTAAGATCTTTTTTTAAAACTAAGATATCCTGTGTTTGTGTGTTTCAGATAGATACAGGCCAGTGGGACACATACACTAAAATAACCAATACATTGTGGGTGTATTTTGGTGGCCTCTGCTCTTCCCTCCAATTTTAAGTCAGTTTCTACAGTTCTTTGACACCTTTATAGGATAAGAAAGTCACTTCCCCTGAGAGTCCCTCCTGAACTACCAAACTTAATTCTGACCATCCTCTTTGGTCACCAAACCAGTCCCTTTCAACCAACTCATCTTACTTATTTTCTTCATAGTGCCTATGACTGTCTGAAATTGTCTACTTAGCCTATTTATTTACCTGCTTCTTGCCCATTCCTTCCCCACCCCCACAACTGTAAAAGTCAGGATTTTGTCAGTTTTGTTCCCCATTGTATTCAGTGAGTCTAGCTGGGATCCTTGCACATAGCTGCCAAGCAATACATGTCTGAATGAACGAATATCAGTGAATGAATGAGTTTGCAATGGAATGGACTTGACCTGAAGTGGTTTCTCTAAGAGAAACAGAAGACGTAAGGGATTGGGTAGGAGAACTTGGAGCACTTAGTGGCTTAAAACCAAAGAGAGAGATACTGAGAATGTCACAGCACCTTAGAAACCTGTACTTGGTGTCCAGAATACCATGGGCTTTCTACATTTCCATGGACGAGGAACATTCCTGCTGAACATTCCTCCACGGAGGTTCTCGTGTTTTTGTTGCCTGTCTAGTCTAAGCATATTTGCATGCAGCCCAGTGGTGGGATTGCATGTTGGCAATAAGGGTGGGATGGATGGAGGGCATGTTTGGACAGATGCTTCTCTTAACTGTGAGAATCATCCAGGTACTAGTTGGGGTCTGCTGCTACCATATTAATTCCTATTTGGCAGATTAACAATAGATACTAGGACATACCCTGTAAAATAGTGCATTGTTAGCTTCCTAGGAATTCATCTGTAATCATAAGGTCTGGGATAGTCTTCCATTCTGCCATATCTTAGTTATAATTTGAAAATACCATTAATATTTGTATTTCCAACCCCAAAGGTAGAGATACTAAAGTCTGTTAATATATTAATTTTTAGATTGAGCAGGGGCTTATGTTATAAAACACATCAATGGAATATAAAAGGGGTGTAAAGTGGTACCTGAACATTTATATAATATATTTCTAGTGTCAAAAAGGTTTAATTAAGATATGTAATCCATTGGCGTCAGAACTGGCAAGTGATTCTATACATCATATATATTTATGAATAATTATGATATTGATCCCTTCAAGTAAAATTGAGAATGGTCTCTTCATTTGCCTTTTCTTGAAAACATTCCCCTTTAGAATGTGAAGTCATAAGTCCCTCTTTAAAGACTTTTTGAAATTATTGGATTTTTAATTTGAGTCATTGTAGTAGGTCTTTTGGTTGTAGGCAACAGAGACTATCTCTGTCTAATAACAATAGAAGCAATCTATTGAAATGATATGTAGATTGAAAAACCAAAGACCTGTCAAAGAAGAGCTGAAATTGAGAGATCAAGGAACAAAAAATAATGAGGACTCCACTATCTTCTGGGCATTACTGTGGTCAGGAAGAAATGCCACATATTGTCCATGATGAGGTCACCCAAGACAAGCATTTTTTTTTTTAGACAAACATTTTTGAGAAATGAATCTGACTGATTCAGTTGAGTCACTGCTCAACCCTCCTGTGAGTAGGAGACCATCTTTAATAAAAATTCATAAATGCAGAGGGACTGTTTCCCAGGGAAAAAATAGCATGCTATTACCAAACAAACAAACAATAAATAAATAAAAAGGATGCTGGGCAGGTAAAAACACAAATATCCACTACAGTAACTGAGCTAATCCCATCCCTCTCTAATGTTTTTTTTTTTTTTTTTTTTTTCTGGAAGCATGGGAAATAGTCACTCATACTGATCACGGCATCTTCAGCAATGACAAAAGAATAAACTTGGATTAAATCTTAGTGTTGATTAAGATATAATAAGCCAGCACATTAAAAAGAAATATTAATTGATGGTGACAAGGTAGGTGAGTGGAAGGAAATTAATATTTCGAGAGAGCCAGGTACTATGATAATTGCTTTTCAGGACCCTCTCATTAATATTCATCCTGATCACAGGAGGAAGGCATTCTTATACTGATAGGGAAGCTGAGGATCAGAGAGTTTATGCAACTTTTTTTCAAGGTCACATACTTAATGACATACAAATATGATGATGTGGTGTATTACTGGAAATACAATTCCAAAGGAAAACAACATGCAATTGTTAGTTGGCTTTGCTGATGTAATGTTGCTGTTGTCACAGATAATTAGTACATAACGCCTCTCTGTTGGACCATTATGTTATCTTGAGACCTAATAAAATAGAAGCATCTCTTTTTCTACCAGTATTGTTAGGATTATGAATATTATCACTAAATAGTGTTCTCTTTTCTTGCTAAAAATCTCGGTTGACTGTTTTTATTTGAAACCAGTCATCTTGCTTTTAACCCATTTGTCTTAGGTCAGATTTCCTAGCAGATCTTGAGGCAGGGGTTTGGGTTTAAGTGATTTATGTCAGGAGTACTGTTCAGGAAACAGACAAACAGAAATACTTTAAAGGAAGTGAGGGAAACAATAGAAAAGAGGATGTGCTCAAGGGTGGAAATAATGAGCCCTGACCTCATCCTCAAAGGACTCCAGAGCTTAAGTCACACTATGAAGTCCTTCTCCCTAACAGCAAGGTGTCACCTGTGGGCAGTTATGCGAAGCTGGGCAACTGTGAGTCCTTAGCAGATGGCATGCAGAGGAGTTGGAGGATGGGGGTTACCAGCTCTGTATAAGGGATCTGGGCCAGCTGTGAACAGTCAACTCTCATTTGACATTCAAGAGTTGAGTCATTGCCAGGTGCAACCCTTTGGTCAAAGGGAGGATAGGTCTTTGCTGGCTCTTTCCTGGCAACAAAAGTTTCCACACCTCAGCAAACCTCCTTTCTAACAGAAAGAGCTCCTAGCTGAGCCTGCTCATTTTTGGCAGGAAGGTGTGTGTCATTGGATACTTAAGGACAATACTTAGCCATTGGCTATGTTCGGACCTGCTTCCCTAATGTCATGGGATATGGCTTTGCCAAGAGGAGACTGAAGTAGCATCAATGCCGTGTAGCTGAAACCTCACTCCTTCTTGGGTAGGACTTGAACCCAGCCAAAACTCAGATTGGGACTCAAACCCACGAGCTGGGACTTGAGCCCACTTGCACCTCAGATTGGGACTTGAACCCACAATCCCTGACTAGCAGGGGACTCGAAACCACTGTCATTTGATTGAAACTGCTCACCTGGTGTCAGGACTCACTGAAGCTCAGGTCCTTTTGTCTCATTGCAGAAAGAATTCAGCATGAGGCAAAGATGCAGGCAAAGAGTGAGTTTATTAGTATAGGATGCTTGTGAGAGATGGAAGCAGACAGGCAAGGGAGCACAGCGCCGAGAACAAAGAGGGCTACGTTTTCATAATCAAAGAAAAAGTGGGGAGGGGAGATCACCTTCTTCCTCATTTTTAGGTAGACATCAAGGTTTACATGATTAGTTCCTCCTTTGACCCTATATGGTCTAACCAGGACTGTCATGGTGCTATTTAAATCATATGTGTATTAGCAGAAGTGTGGTCACATATACTAAAATATGGTAATTCATCTTGGGCTCTGGTATAATGTCCCCTTTCTCCTATATTTCTGTCTTGGCTGCATGCAGAAATGCTAGTCTTCAAGGACTATCAACTCTTTGACTTCATGTAACAAGATTCAGCCCCTGTATCTGTTGTCTTGTGTTTTATCAGGGTTTGTGACTTGAGTGTGTCTGGCACTTGGATGCACCTGGTCTTCCTTCAAAGTAGTGTAGATTGTTGCTAGGTTACTGGATTCTTGAGTGGTCATTAGCTTACCACAGTCTCCCAAACTCCCTTAAAATTCCCTTTCTGTCCTTAATCCCCTAGTGGGATTTCTGATCCGACTATTTAATTATCCTACTCTATCCCTACCATAGCTGTGAATCACAGCTGTAATTAGTGCACCAGTAGTTTAATAGTGAAATTTTGTATGGGAAAAATAGTACCTTTCTGTTTGTTTTCCTAGTTTGCAGGTCTAGCTTAAACATTTGTATCTTGTTTTTATGGCATAGGTAGATAGCTCTTGTTCTATTTCCCTTTTCCGCCCCTCTTGAATTGAGTTTTGTGAACTGATACACTTTTGTGATTTAACAAATGTTAGGCTATTTAATATCATTTTAGTGGATGAACACTGAGGCATTTTTAAGGTGGCACAAATATGTATTTGCTGCTTCCTTCTATCTTTCCTTCAAAGGATAGTCAATTTGCATTTATTTTATTTTTACCCAATAGATCTTTCTGTGTCCTCCCTATACCCTCACCCCTTTCTCCTTCCCTAGATCACTGTCTTAGTTTAGACCTTTATCGCTTCTTCTCTGGGCTCTTGTTAAATAGCTTGCTATGTGCTCATCAAAAGTGTAATGGTGATTTACAGAGAAATCGAAAATATGTGACTCCATCAATTTCATGGAAATGGCTTTACCAAGCTGAGATTCAGAAACGTCCACTTCAGTGGAGAGACGAGCATCTCTTATCTTCACAAAGGGACCTGACACCCATTACAGGGCCGAGGGATGTGTGAGCCCATCTCTTCCTCGAGAACCTATCCTGGGCTTTCTCCATGAAGTTTTATAGCCTGACCTTGTGTGTCATACAGGGTCTGTCTATGTGCCTGCATGCTTACCTACTAAGTGCAAGAGACAGAACAGGCCCAACACACAATGAGTGCTTGTGACCAGAATGAAGAGCAGACCAATCCCCCAGGGGCCTGTGCTCCCCTCCCTCCTGAGGTTTGGGTACCTCCATTCTTGCATCTCTCAACTGGCTGCCCTCCCCAAAGCATCCACTCTCTTTCCCCAGATTCTCTGTGCTGCACTAGAGTCCTCTTTATCAAACTCAATTTCTATATCTTTTTATACCTTTTGAGTTCTTTTCTTATGCATACTTCACATAAAGTAAAACAATTACAGTTTTTAAAAATCGACTGATTTCCTTTTCCTACTTACATTTTACTGGTTCTCCATCATGTAATTGATCATGAATTGTATATAATTCTGTGTGTGTGTGTGTGTGTGTGTGTGTATTCACACACTGATCTCATACCAGTTTGTGTCTTTACATCCTACATGCCAAACCACTCGCAGATTTGGGAACACAACACGCTTTCTCAAACTTCTGAGTGTTACCACTTGGCATTTTCTCTTTATTTTAGAAATTCAGCATATGAATCTAAGGGAACCCATTTCAGTTCATAACACACTTGTTAAAAAGATTTCTGCCCAAAGGAAAAACAAACATTTTAACGCTTTTCTCAACTTCGCTAATTTCCACTCTACTCTTCCGTGACAGATTTCCTTGAGAGTTTTCAATTTCAATAGTTTATGAATATCCACTTGCTTTCAGAGTCCTAGCAAGTGATTCAAGGACTGCGGGATATGTACTTTTCCTTCAGTTGGACGATAATTTTTCAAAGCGAGCTCACGTATTACGTAGGCTTTTATTTTTTATTGATTTCTTTGCCTTTTCCCTCTGTCTGCCTGAGCCAGTCTCATGTCTTCATGAATGAACTCACATTTCACCTCCTCGGTGCAGTTTTCAGTGGCATTCTGGGCAGTGTGATTACTTTCTCCTGTGTTTCTGTAGCATTTCTTACAAGTGTGCATTTGACTATTTGTGTTTGCCTATTTACATATCTGTTTCTCCTCTGAGACTTTGAGGGCAGACATATAAACACATATGGTTCCCCAAGGTTCAACTGGTTGTTTTCACGGGATTATGTTGGCCAAACACCTCATGAAAACCAGTAGAAATCCCACACCCAGCTGAAACATGAGGAAACAGACTCTTAGGTGGGACTCTCTCCAAGCAGACTGGGCAGTTCCTCTGTGAGTGATTTATTGAAGGCAGGCTCTTAAGAGAAACCTTTAAGGGAGTGAGGGGAACGCAGTAGGAAACAGACGGAATTGGAGAGGTGTGGTTTCAGGAGTCCAGCTTCAGCCTGGTCCCAGGGGAAGCTCTGGATCGTGAGAGAGCATTGCCTGCCTTTAGGCAAATGAGCTGGGCTTTTATGCCTTTGGTCATGAGTCACCCCAGGAAGTGGGTAGTTGTAACCTCCCAGCAACTCTGGACAAGGTGCCTTCTGTAGGCTAAAGGGGAGCCTCTAGGAAAGGTGGGGGCATGGGAACGCTGGCTTGGTAAAGGAGATCTGGGCAGGGAGCAGAAATAGCATCTGCAACTCATACTTAGATATTTGATGGCTGTCAAAGAGAGGGATAGTTCACATGTGTTGAGATCTCACTTTTTGCAAGTGCTGTGCTACGTGACTTAAGTGTGAGTGGGCCACTCGGCTGTCTATCCTAGATTCTATTTAACCAGCTTTCAGTCAGGGATAATATCATACTACAGATCTAGGTATTGAGCCAGGGAAACAATGTCTATTCCTGTACTTCACCGAATTCAAGAAGCACTGATTGCAAAACACATCTTTGTTTTATATTTCACTGTTCTACTATGAAGGAAAGCACAATAATTCCTATTAAATTATAACGCAGTACTTTCTTATCTTCCATTTTGTGACACAGCCTGCTTTCAGAGATGTTCAAAAACAAAAGTGTGCATGAAACTTGGAAATATATAAATCTTGATAGCTAAATGGCAAGTAGGAAGAAGTTTGTATTCCAACTTTTACAATATTAGATTATTAACTTAATTTCTGAGATTAACTCACAATGGGTTATTTTAAATGACTTTAACTTTAAAGTAATACAGTACATACAAGAGTTTGTAAGAATTATTGTACTTCTAAGTTGATCGTAAGGATGGACTTTTGATAGAATCTGCATATACTTTTTTGAAACTTACCTTTGGTCGAGGACAAGTATATGATATTCTCATACATAATCATAATTATGTGTCATATCTGAGAAGAGGTTATTAACTACACTTATCAATAGTTTTTCAGTGACTACTATGATTTGCTAGAATGGTATATACAATATTGAAACTAGTGTTTTCTTGTGCCTATATATTATATATCTATTCTTTTGAAGTATAGTTGAGTTACAATACTATGTTAAAGGAATGAAATTGGGTCATTTGTAGAGACATGGTTGGACCTAGAGACTGTCATACAGAGTGAAGTAAGTTAGAAAGAGAAAAACAAATATCGTACATTAACGAATATTTTTGGAATGTAGAAAAATGGTACAGATGAACCTGTTTGCAAGGCAGAAATAGAGACACAGACCTAGAGAACAAATGTACGGGCACCAACGGGGCAAAGTGAGGATGGGATGATTTGGAAGATTGGGATTGACATATATACACTAATATGTATAAAATAGATAACTAATGAGAACCTACTGTATGATACAGCAAACCGCACTTCGCTGTACAGTAGAAAGTAACACAACATTGTAAAACAACTGTACCCCAATTAAATAAATAAATACCTGTTGAAAAAGAAAAAAAACAAACAATACCACGTTAGTTTCAGGTGTACAGCACAGTGATTCAGATTCTTTTCCCATATAGGTTGTTACAAAATGTTGAGTATAGCTCCCTGTACTATACAGTGGGTCCTTGTTGGTTCATCTATTTTATATATAGTAGTGTATATATGTTAATCCCATATATTTGTTAATCCCAAACTCATAATTTATCCCTCCTTCACCTTCCACTTTGGTAGCCATAAGTTTGTTTCCTATGTCTGTGAGTCTCTTTCTCTTTTGTAAATAAGTTCATTTGTATCATTTTTTTAGATTCTACATATAAATGATATCCTATGATATTTGTCTTTCTGTGTCTGGCTTACTTTATTTAGTGTGATAATCTCTAGGTCCATTCATGTTACTGCAAATGGCATTATTGCATTCTTTTTTATGGCTGAGTAATATTCCACTGAATGTACGTACCATGTCTTCTTTATCCATTCATTTGTCGTTAGACATTTAGATTGTTTCCATGTCTCGGCTATTGTAAATAGTGCTGTAATAGACGTTGGGGTGCATGTATCTTTTCGAATTATGGTTTTCTCCAGATATAGGCCCAGGAGTGGGATTGCTGGATCATATGGTAGCTCTGCGTTTAGTTTTTTAAGGAACCTCCATACTGTTGTCCATAGTGGGTGTACAAACTTACATTCCCAGCAACAGTGTAGGAGGGTTCCCTTTTCCCCATCCCCTCTCCAGCATTTCTTATCTGTAGACTTTTTGATGATGGCCATTCTGACTGGTGTGAGGTGATACCTCATCGTAGTTTCAATTTTCTTTTCTCTAATAATAGCGACGTGGAGCATCTTTTCATGTGCCTTTTGGCTATCTGTGTGTCTTCTTTGGCGAAGTGCCTATTTAGATGTGCATGTATTTTTTAATCTTCAGCACAAAGTATAAAACTAGTGAGGCTACTGACAACCTCAAAAGATGGGGCTCATCCGCATGACCTGGTATGCTGCACCATCTTCAATCCCCACCCATTGCTTCCTCAGCACCTGTCTCACTTCAGGAGGTAAAAAGCTGAGGACAAAACCATTAATTCAGTGAAAACAAGACTTTTTTGGCTGATGTAATGGGTCATTCTATTACAGACTGATGTTTTTCTAATTCTCCAACATTAGTGTGAACATCATAATATTAGTGTGAACATTATACATATTAACAATGAATCATTTTTAAATGAACCTTCTTTGAGTAACAGCCAAGTGAAATGAAACAGTCACACTCATTATGATTTGGTTTAGTTCGTTAGTTGAAACATGAGAGATTTCTTTATTTAGTCTGTGATAGAAAGGGCTTATTGCCTTAGCCAGCTAGTCGCTATTACCAAAATTAAAAACTATATAAATTATACAAAGCAATTCACAGAGGCTAGCATCAAAATTACTGTCCCTGCAGAGGAAAAATGATGTCTTCAGTTGAACTTCCAGATACAAAATAGCAGCAGGAGATAAATCAATTTCTGGACCATTATTAAAGGATTAACGGTGGGTCCCAAGTCTCTGTTGACCAGACTTATTTTCTCCTTTACAGTTGGTATGTCTTTGCTTGGTTTTGAGTTGTTATTACAGAGAAAATTGCTGCCATGTTAAAGAAAGCTAAAAGCAGCCGAAAAAACAAATCTCATTTATTGTTTTTTTGTTTGTTGGTTTGGTTTTATTTACCATTGTCAGACAGTCATCTTTGAGATATTTTACAAAACAACAAAATTTTCAGTTGGTTAGTGTCTAAAGTGATAAAAATAATATTTTAAAGTAGATTTAAAGATAGGTTCAAATTCACTTGCAGTCATTAACATTTTTAGGACTGAAAGTATAAGTCTTCAGAATTGTTTCTCCCTTGCGTGAAGGTAACAGAGAAAAAGTTTTCATCTCATAGTTTGGTCCTCAGATATAAGTTTCAATTTTTCTCCTGTCTAAGAAACAATATCTCAAAGAAAGCCAAAAGGATAACCTTTTAAGAGAATGTGAGAACATCTCTCCGCTGGACCATTCAACTTGGCTCAAGATGGAATTGTATCATAGAAAAATTGAATAGCTTCAGATGTTATGAAACTGGGTCATCTCCCACCATCATGACTGATCAGAAACTACACGAGAATCAGTGGGAGTGGGAAAACCTGTGGAAATAACCACAGAGCTTAGATGTATTTTACTGGGATTTCGACTCAACAATAGTTTAAACAGGTATTCTTCTTTAGTTGTTCTTTAGTTTGAGTTCAGGAAATTTATTTTCCAAGCTAAGAAAAAGGGCAATGAAAGGGTCAATGTTATACATTTTTTTACTTTTTATATTTTTTCTGGTTTTAAAAATAATAGAGAAAATATAGCTCATTGATGGAATAAAAGAAAAATGACTTTTATTTCTACTACCCTGTGATTCATTCATTCATTCCATGTACTGTGTGCCAGGCACTGGTCTAGGAACTGAGGCTCTAGCAGTAAAGTGACTCCTACCCTCACAGAGCTGACAGTCCCATAGGGGGAGATAGACAGCAACAAAAGTAAAGGATACAGTGTGTTAGAAGGTGATAAGAGCAATGAAGAAAAGCAAAGGAAGGTCTTCACACTGCACACAACTTCAGAGTGTACCATCCACATTCTATTTTATGAGAATCTCATTTTCTGGAACGATGCCACATGGCCCTAGGAAGGAAGGCTGGAGACTCTTGGTGAGAACAGAAGGAGGAGGTGGGGTTTTGGGGCAATGGCAGGATTGCTCCAGAAGGTAACATGAAAATCTTGAAGGGGGTACTATTTAAAGGAAGAGGGTTCCAGGCCATGGGACCAGCCTATGCAAAGAGGAGAGGGTGTCCAGCAAGCGTGAGGCCCAGGAGGGAGGCCAGTGTGATTGGACGAGAGTCAGATGAGGACAGTAGCTGAAAATGATGACTGGACAGTACTAGAGAGGCTTATGAAAGGAGTGTGAGATGCAGCCACTGGAGAATCTGAGCAGGGGAATCTGACGTATTTTCCACAGTCACACTAGATGCTGTGTGGAGAATAGATGATCAGTCACGGGGTAGCCAGGAAGGAAGACAGGCGCCCTATCAAGAGGTGAATGAGGGGATCTGACGAGGATGATGATCTAGGAGAAAATGATGGTGGTTCAGACCAGGGTGGGGACAGTGGTGGATAGTGTTTGGATTCTGGATATATTTTGGAATAAAGAGCCAATTAAATTTTTTTTCATACAACATATGATGTAGGAGAATAGAAATAACTTCAAGTTTTGGGGCACTGTTACCATAATAGAGTATATTTATCTAGTACTTTTGTATGGATTAGTGTATGTGCTGTTTATATAAAATATTTTAAGGTTGTAATTCTATACTACCTACTAGTGCATAAGTTTTTCGCTTAATATATGTTATGACACAAGGATATTCTACATTCTTAAATATTAGTTGAAAATATGATATTTAGAACAAAAGTTTTATAGCATTCCAAAAATAGAATATATTACCCAATGTACAGAATTAAGAATTGGGATGGGATCTGTCAGAGATTGGGGAGCAGTGGGCAGAAGTCTTTCAGGAAGGGACCTGTTTGGGTTTGCTGTTTTTTCATCTTGTCATTTCAGAGCTCCTTAGCTTGGGAGACTCACCAAAAATTTTCCTCTCTGAATTTGGTGTGGGAGCCAAGAGTTAGCTGGGCAGAACTCTGTTCGTTGTCAGGAAAGGGTGCCCTTGTTCTAAGCTGGAGGTTACCCGATCTTCCTCCAACCCTGCCTGGGCTTTGCTCACCTAATGCAGACCTAGAGAGGCCGTTCATCATGCTCTCCTGTATCCCGTGGTCTCCCCAGAGATGCTTGTGTGTTCTAATATATACACACTGACCACCACTGTCCCCTTGCACAGCACAGTGGGTGTTACTAGGTTCTGCTGGAATCTCTTCCATGTTTATCTCAGACAGGCTGTCCCCTCACCTGTCTGTCAGTGCTGTCTGGTTGCCTTTAGGTCCATCTGGTATATTTATACCACAACTAACAGAAATCACTTCTGCTCTTTGGTAGGTGGCTGTAGTTCCTAGTACATCCTTTTCTGAACTCTAATATGGCCTTTTTCATAGTTTCATGTCGGCGATCATGTCCATGTGCGCATGTTGTCTGAAAGTCTCTGAAACATTGTGTGTGTGCGTGTGTGTGTGCGTGTGTGTGTGTGTGTGTATCAAACGCAACATCAAATGGAAACTCCAACTCATACAGTAACTTCTTAAATTACTGTTGCATACTTATATTTCTCATGGCTTTGAGATATGGTTTTATGACTATTTTTGGCATGCAAAATAAATTTTAATCAGAGTTAAAACACGTTTTATTAATTAGATAGTATTACAATTGTATGATGTATCTCATTTCTCTAAGTTGGAACTCAGCTTTTATTTCATGTTAGAAAGATAGATACTGTGTAGATTTCAAAATATACAAATCAGCCTAGAAAATGAAGGCCTTGCCTAGAGGGAAGTAGGTTAAATAAGGGAAATCTTGACTAACTTGGACTTACAGACACCACTGGTTATGACAGAGAATGATGCCTGTGCAGGATTAGGTCTTACTTGACTTCTGCTATGATCCAGGTTAAGCAAGAAGATGACCATTTAAGTTTCGTGTTGCCAAAGTATCCATCCAGCCACCAATTCTTTCTCCACAATTTTATGGAATGCATATGAGGAACCAACAGTAAAACAAAAAAACAAACAAAACACAACAACAAACGTAAATTCCATCCTCATAGAATTTACTCTCTACTTACATGCATAAAGCAGGGTAATAGGGTAAAGAATGAAGTGAAGGTGCTATGTTATGTAAGATGATTAAGAAAAACCTCTTTAATAAAGTGGCATGTGTGCAGAGAGCTTTAGAAGTGAGGGATTAAGTCAAGACTGTCCAAAGAAAGCCTGTTTTAGGCAGAGGGAAGCAAAGTGCAGAGGCTCCAGGACGAGAGTCAGCTGGCCTATTGGTAGAAGGGCAGGAGGCTGGTGAGCGGGGCAGCAGGAGAGCCGGCAGAGATGAGGTGAGGAGGGCCTCGAGTCCTTCTGTGCCAGCCGGGCCCCATTCTTTCTTTGTTCTTGTAGATCTTGGAGATGTTTCTATCTTCCAGAACTTCCTTTTAGAACAGAAATGCCCCCAAGGAGAGCAAGATCTCAAGCTCATTATCATTGTCATGTTCATTTTTCTGTTAACTTCTTGAAGATCCGTGGAGAACCAGCAAAGGTCTGATTTAAGGAAAACAAAGTGCCTAGGTGGTGAATTAAGGAAGGTTAATATTATCAGAGAAAAGAGCATTATAATGTAGGTGAGAGGGTAACAAACAAGTTTATTTGATATTGGAGACGATTGTGTTTTGCCTACCCAAATTAATTCCCCTTAAATCCCTCTTTCTTTTCTGGAGGGCTCTAATTTTGATCTATAGTACATGCTCCATTCTTAAGCCATATGCAGCCATTTGCTCTGAGAAAATGACCTTTCTCCCATGCTCAGGAGGGTAGTATGTCTTGTGTAGTTTGAGCCAATCGTTGTAATTCCATTTTCCTCATTAGTGAATGACTTAGGAAACAGTATGTGACCAATTCTGTCCAATAAAACATGAGGAGAAGACTGCTTGAGGCAGGAGCTTCTAGTAAAAGTTATTTAAAAGGTACAGGAGGAAAAGGTAGCTAATTCCAGATATTGGTGGGTGAAGATATCTGTAGTCATCTTGTGACCATGAGGACAGCTATCAACATGCTGAGGGTGGCTTGCAGTGTTATGTGATTGACCCTGGCACTATCCACTGATGGGCATTTTCTTTGCCTCTTGCTACAGCAAGGAGTTCCAGAATCCACACCAAAAGGGGGTAAACCCCAAGAATATATATTATATATATTTGTGATAACAAACATATGAAACAACCTATATATCTATCAATAGAGAATCATAAATGTTATAATTAAAATTTATGTCCCCATTATATGTTGTTTTCAAAGAAAATGCTCACCATGTATTGTTGGAAGAAACAAGTACAAGAAGATATAAATACAGTATTTTCTCCAGATGTCACATATGTGGACAGAGAGTCAGAGAGACAGAGATGGACAGAGAGATAGACACAGAGAGAGACAAATATATATTCATTATTCATAGAGAAAAGAAAATCCAGAAGCAAATAGACCAAATACTAATAGCAATTACCTCTGGGTTGTAGAATCAGATGAGATCAGATATGTGAATTTGTTTTTATACGATTTTGCATTTCAACATTTTACAGTGAAAAGGTAGAGATTTTATAGTCAGATGAAAAATTACTAATTTTACAAAACTCGAAGGATGACCCATGTGCCTCATAGGCCTTCTCTAATATAACTTTTAACCTGTCAGAGTCTTTCCCATGAACTGAGAACCTCTGCGCCCCTCTGTCCAGCTTTGCCTCAATCTGGCTGCTACATCAGGCTCTTGCCTCAGTTTGAATACATTGCGGCAGGCAGGGGTCTAAGCACCAGTGTCTCCAAAACTGATGAGAATTCCTTGCAATCCACCTGTCTGCTACCTTCCTCTGTCTCATGTGGCCAGTGGGGCAGGCCTGCAGCAAGTATGACACTGGTAACTCCAGGGTAGTCCCCTTGGGCGACACCCTGCCCTTGGTTTCCGCAGCTGCCTGGGTGTACGATGGTGGCCTCTGGGCTTCATCCAGCCCTCCTCTTTGGTGAGGGCACTACACACTGATGACCTACACAAAGCAGGGATGTCAGTGACTGGTCCTACTACATAAACCTTCTTCCACCCCATGGGCCAGGGCAGTGTGAGACTAACGCATGCATGCAGATGGCATCGGCAAGATTGCCGCATAGTCAAAATTAGGATGCAAGTCAGCTCGAGTCATTACGGAGGCTTGGGGCTTCTAAGCTAATTTATGGTGACCTGCAGAAGCTAAAATGAGGCATAATCTGGATTGTTCCCCTATTATGAAACTCTGGGAATGACTCCTACCTCATTGGTAAGACAGGATATTTAGAGCTGAAATCTTTAATATTTCAGAAGACATATCAAGGAACAGTCTTAGTGGTCCCCCCTATTTCCTGGCATCAGCATCACCTATAATCTGTCAGCCTGTATGTGTTGGGGTGCTCCTCATATTATTTTTCTGTCCTGTGACAGGGAAAGGAAACGGAGGGTGGAGGAATAGGTATATTACATGTGCACACGTGGGTGGTGTGACTGTCAGTGTGGGGATGCCCCAAGCTGTCACCGTTCAGGTTCCTCCCCAACTCAGAGACTGAGGCAAGGGCTTGTGTGCAGAAAGTGTGTCTGGAGGTGATTTCCTGAAGCAAGAGGAGAGTGGAAGGAGGAGAGTCCACAGTGTTATCAAGGTCACGCTAAAACGTTTATAGGGAAACAAAAAGCTGCAGTTGGTCAGTGGGGATCAGCTTCACTGAGGCATCCTGAGAAGGGACAGAAAGGCTTGCAGATTGTCTGCCTGAAGGCTGAGAGGCAGGAACTGTATCTACTAGCACCTGTCCTCTGCTGGTAGCTCAGCACAGCCTTTGTGCAACCATCCTGGCCCTCAGCTTCCCTGGTCCAGCCGTTGGTGCCATTTGCTGGAAGAGGGGCCCTCCATGCAGAGAACTTGTGCTGGCAGAAACTGTTCCCTGGAGCTGAGGTGGCCACGACTATGTGACATAGTGACATGGACCACCAAGTTCCCAAGGTTTCACCCAGGTGTGTGAACCTGAAAAAAACACACCTTGATTCACAGCCCTTAGAAATAGTATTTTCTGGATCAGAGCTTAAGACTAATTAGATTTGGCCTATGCAGTCTGTATTTAATTCATTTATTAAGCACCTATTATGTTTTTGGCGCTGGGGTAACAAAAATGGATGGGGTAGTTTTTAGATTCCAGTTTGGTACAGGAGATAAGCTCATTACGATTAAATGTGTTACCTACTCGAAGGAGGTATGCATAGGGCACCTAATGTGGTTTCTGGGGAAGGTTGCTTTTATTCCAAACTGAGGAAGACTCCAGAGGGAGGTAAGAGCCGGGACATACATATGTGTGTGTGTGTGTGTGTGTGCATAAAATTCTTCCTTTCAGAAGAGTTGTCTGCTTTATGTGAATTATTTCTTATTGTCAAAATTCAAATCTAGAAGAATGGTAAGATTCATGGACTGCAAAATGATCACTCAATAGACTGGTTTTAGTGAAAGTGTATTTTCATCCCAATTCATATTTATGCTTTGGATACTTCCATATTTTTGGCTTCTTGGTAGTTACTTAAGACGCAGATGTAGAGAATGGACCTGAGGACACAGGGAGGGGGGAGGGTAAGCTGGGACGAAGTGAGAGAGTAGCATGGACATATAAACACTACCAAATGTAAAATAGATAGCTAGTGGGAAGCAGCCACATAGCACAGGGAGATCAGCTCGGTGCTTTGTGACCACCTAGAGGGGTGGGGTAGGGAGGGTGGGAGGGAGACGCAAGAGGGAGGGGATATGGGGATATATGTATACATACAGCTGATTCACTTTGTTATACAGCAGAAACTAACACAACGTTGTAAAGCAATTATACTCCAATAAAGATGTTAAAAATAAATAAATAAAGAGCATCCATGCAGCTCATTCCTAGGTTAGAATTTGTATTCAGCCAAAGAAAACCTTTGCACCTGCCACTAAAATGCGTCCACTTCTGGGTGGAATGCACCAGCTGCTCCCCAGCCTCCGACGGCACGCCAGGCAGCTCAGGGCTGAGAATGAGGCATCATATCCCAGGCAGATGAAACTGGTGGGGAAATTTCAAGTCAACAGTATGCAATTACCCAAACTGAAATGAGGCCAGGGGCATATCAGGAGGCCCTTCCCATCTGTTGAGGGGAAGGATCACCAGATATTTAACAAGGGCAAGTGGTCAGGATCTTAGTTCTAGGAGTCATTTAAAAGGCAGGCACTTACACAAAGACTAAAGGAAAACTGCACCTGGTATGCAAATCATATTTCTTCATTTGAAAAGAAATATCAGAAAAAAAAAGATGACATTACCCCCCCCAAAAAAAATAATTAAAAAAAAAATAACACTAAGACCTAGAAGATCAGCCCCTTCTTGCTCTGGGAGGAAAGAAGTGTTTATGGATGGGGAGGTGAAATATTTCTACATCAGCTCCTCTTAACAAGGACAATTGGTTATCCTGGAACTGACAAAGAGAGATTTCCCAAACCAAACTTATTGAATCCAATACATTTATCCCTGGTTGTAATGGACAGGTCCTTCCATTACCAGCTTATGGAACAACACTGTACGATTCTTCTAGGGGTCTTGACACAGCATTGTTTTTTACCAAGAAACAAACCTAATTTTTAGACTTTGCAGCAAAAAGAAATAAGCTGGGCTTGGACAGCAGCTTCTAACAGCTGCTGTGTGATGGTTGCTCATCAGAAACGTGTAATCCACAGGTCCATTTCAGCACGTGGATCCCCTGCCTGTCTCCCCATCCTGAGTAACATGTGTATCTTTCTCCTGGAGAGAACAGAAAAATCTGTCTCAGTCTCCAAGCCAATATGAACCCAAGTATTGCTACAAGCCCCCCCCCACCCCTTGTCAGATAGAGATGAAGTGTGAGGCGTCTTGTACAGATCTGGTTTGATGGGAATCCATCACACTGAGAAATAGACTGGCTTTCCTATTTTCCTCTTAATAATCTGCCCTCTTTATGGACCAAGAACTCAGCATTTCCAACCTAAGGGAGAAATAACAGAAGGCATCACTGGGCCAGATGTCTCCTTTTCCAACCGCTGCTTTGTGGAGCTGTGCTGTCCCCGGGTTCCTTCGTGCTGCTCCCCAAAGTGAGGTGCGATGAGCCATCTCTGTATCCTCCCTCAAGGGACTGTTCCATGTCATGCTGCTGATCCTGCAACACTCTCACTTCTCTTCCCCCCCTGGAAGTAGAGAGGAAGGAAAAGAGATGAGCTGGTAAGGGATCTTATTCAGCATTGGAAAAAAGAAACTTCCTTTGTTGGTGTGGTTCGCTTTTAACTCTGTTTGCAAAGGCAGCGATCTGGGGAACCTGAGAGGTGGCCGGGGCTGGAGGGGCTGAGGCAGTGAGCTGTCATGTTTCACGCGGCTTCCACCGTGGGAGGGAAGGTGCCACGGGCGACCTGACAGGCTGAGTTATTTGCAGCATCCCTCTGTGTCGCCCCCCACCCCCGCTCGCACCCACTGTGGGACAGCACACAATGTCATCATTTACCTGTCACAGAGGCAGTTAAGGTAGGAGATCGGGGTCCCAAAGTCCCAGGGTCTTCACACTGGTTTCTCCACCCTGCAATGCCAAACCTTCCCAGAAATTCTCCTAAGATGAGCCCAGTCTGACCCATGGCCCATCCCAGCCATAAATGAGCACTGTTCTTAAGTTCCTAACTCTGAAGAGGTGTAGGTATTTGATGGCTCTTGCTAAATTCTGACCTGAGCTTTAACCACTTTTCTTTACTAATTGGCCAGAACAGATTTCTTAACTTCATTCATTCTTTCTTTTTTTTTTTTTAAATTTCTTGATAATTTGTAGCAACGTTTATCTCTCACAAAGGAAAACAGAGAATTTATTAGTAAATGTTGACCTAGGGCTCTGCAAAAGTTAAAAACTTGGCATTATTATTTAGAGGTTTAGCTTATACTAATTACCTCTGAGTTTTACTAGCCCTGTATAACAAGCTACCTTCTGCACATTTTATGTGAAAGCCGCTTTTCTGAAAGGATGAAAGTTGTTGGAGCCGGGAATGAATTAATTAGGTGCTAAGATTTATTTCCGACTAAATAATTCTCCTCCAGGTGGGGAAACTTTTAGTAGTTAAATTGCTAAAAATGAAGATTCTACACGACAAAAACAAATCTCCAAGCAACAATTATTTGTCTGTGTTCTTAGCATTTATGAGTCTCAGTAAGCAGTCAGTACATTTATGTTCCCCCCATTACCTTTGGTCATAAACTTCCTTAAAGAAAAAACGAATAATTACGTTTCCTGACTGCAGAATGAGCATAAACATTCAGAATAGTGAAAAACCCTGGGTGGGACAGTTGGTGCATCTCGACCTCCCGGGATTAAACTATTTTCAAGGCATTGGCTAAAGAGTCAGGTAACTGTTTGGCCTTATTTTAGTTCCGCTCAGGGATGTCATCTCTAGAAGGCAAATCATAATCCGTGCGGGGCTGTTACTGAATGCAAGTTCATGCTGGACACACAGTGAGGCCAAACAAACCGAAATGTTTGGAGCAGAGAAAAGTTTATTGCAGGGTCACGCAAGGAGAATGGGAGGAAACCCCAAACTCCCGGAAGGGTTTCAACAAAGCACTTTTAAAGGCCAGGTAAGGGAGGGGCGTGGTTAGTTGTTGCAAACTTCTTGGTGTCAGAATCCTTTGTTCTTGCATTGGTCCAGGTAGGTCAGGTCATGATGTTCCTGTAAACTTCCAACAAGAAAAATGTTATTTTCAGTTCTGCAAGTTTTTATCTCTGTATGAATAGAAAAGAGTTAAACCCTTAAAGGTCAGAGCCTTGAGAATGGGCTATCCTGTATATTTCAGGTTATACACGAAGCAAAGTCAATCAAATACAAAGGTTAAAGTAAAAGAAACAGATTTAACATGGAGTCAGATTTGTTCTTCCCTATGACACGGCAGGCTGCTTTTGGATTTGGTGTCTCCCAGCACACAGCTGCTGGGAATGGCTGGGAGTCACACAAAGCCTGTGGCTCAGGTGTGTCAACCTCAGGTGTGATGCTGGTGTGAGTCTCTCATCCACTCTGGAGCCAGCCAGTGTACCCCTGCAGCCAAAAAGATGTAGTCTCAACTTGGTTTAACAAGTGTATCCTGGGACTGTGGGATACTGGAGTCAGAAAGGGACCTTAAATGACCTAATCACAACCTTCATTTTACACTTGGGAAAATTGAGGGTCCAGCTAGGGAGTTGATTTCTCCAGGGTCAGTCACTCACAGTCAGAAGCCCTGCATACCCCGGGTTTGGTACTCTTAAATGTCATCCCTGGGGTCAGGAAGGTGGCATAGGGTAGAGGGTAAGGAATAGACAAAGAAAAGAGAGTGAGTAAGGAAATTTGCAGGAAGGAATATTTTCCTTTGTAGTTCACGTGGGTTTCATTATTCTCTGTATTGCAATCGGAAAAGACATCGATGCAATGTTTTCACCACTAGAAATGTGCAAATAGAAATGAGAGGACATAAGACAATTGTGTATTTCCTAGATCAGCACTTTTCAGCACTGACTAGCTGATATTTCTGTAAATTACTAGAAAAATGAAATGCAAAAAGCAGACTTTCAAACTACAAGTCCACACTTTCATTACTTAGAGACAAGAGGCATAAGATTCTTCCTATAAAGTTGATGGACACTCAACCTCAAGCCCTGTGCTCAGTGGACATGGTAGGGTCTGCCCATCAGCACTTGTCTGGGGACCACACTCAGGTAGCGCTGTTCCTGACCTCCTTTTCCCTTGTATTTTGCACATTTGTCTGGTTTCTCTGAATTGGACCTTTATGATATCAGTGAAGGGGATCTGGGCATGTGTTATTCTGGACAGGCACTTTTTGTGCTGAATAACAATTTAAGAAAATACATTAAATATTCCCTTATGCTATAAAGAAACAAGCTCATGATTATTTTAAAAAAAACCAGAGCTTTTGGAACACTGTATGGATTCATATCAGGAACATAACTGTGGTTTAAGTCTCTTGAAGGAAGGCTTAATTTGGGGACGTGTTTGCTTTACTTGGTTTGAGTGTAAAGACGATTGAAAATATTAGGCGTTGCCAGTTGTCCATAAATTTAAACTCTATCAATTCTTGTGTCCTCTGAAAGTCCTGTGAACTGTGTCAGTGCATCGGTTAGGAGTAGGTTTGGCCAGATTTAGGAACTTAAAAATACAGAACACCCAGATAAATTTGAATCTCAGACAAGCAATGAATAATTTTTATAAGTATGACCCAAATATTCCATAGGACATATCATATGCAATATTTGGAATATAATTATATTAAAAACATACTCACCATTTTTCTGAAATTGGAATTGAATTGGGTGTGCTGTATTTTATATGGTAACTCTAGTTAGTAGTATCCTTTCAGCTTAGACTTCTGCAACTCTGGATTTTTCTAGCAAGAGGAATCAGTCTAGCCAATCAAATCTGGCCATATCAACCCAACTTGCTTAGCTCTTGGCAGATGGAAGCTGGACAGTTGATACAAAGTGATGATCTTCCTTTTAGAAAAATGTTTCCCATGTAACAAACAGCTATTCATCTTTCTCTACTTTGAGGCTTTTAGTTTGGGGTTTTCCAAAGCTCTAGTCCCACTAATGGCACAAGTCATGGCAGACGGTGTACTTGTAAGAACGGCCTCTAGAATCTGCCAGTTATATCAGGACCAAATTGACTCAATGGACTGGAAATAGTGACATTCTTTGCATGGAAATATACAGGGAGGCATAGTGATAAACCAAAAGAAAAAAACATTCTTGGTTTCTACAACATATTGTAAACAAGCTGGCAGAGCTGCATCAATATTTTTTACAAATAAATTCAATGAGAAACGTAGAAGTACAAAGGCAGAATTAGTTGAAGATAAAAATAAAATCTTAGATACAATACAGTTTTATTTTAATCCTTTTGAAGCTATGTCCTCTGCCTTTGGTTGCCGTTATTTTTTCATTACCCTCACTGAATAAGAGAATAGGTCTTTAGGTCTTTTTTTTTTTAAGACAATGGCTTTTTAATATTTTAAAATTAATTTATTTTTAAAATATTTATTTATTTATTTGACTGTGCTGGGTCTTAGTTGCAGCATGTGGGATCTTCATTGCGGCATGTGGGATCTTTAGTTGCAGAGTGCAGGATCTAGTTCTCTGACCAGGGATCGAACCCCGGGCCCCTTGCATTGGGAGCACAGAGTCTTAACCACTGGGCCACCAGGGAAATCCCAGTCTTTAGGTCTTAAATGAGAGTTTTGAACTTTTTTTGATGTCGAATTGATGCTTCCAGACTTTAAAGACTTAAAGTTTTCTTAAATTGCTGTCTCAGGTAAGGAGTAAATGGCTACTTAAAATACACATGTAATTCATTTTGATATCGTCACTTCTGGGAGTTTAAAAATTTCCTCTCAACTAATAATAAAAACCTTACTTAGAAATATATATATATTTTTAAACAATGTTTATTTCACTTAATGAAACATGCTGATTTTAAGACAAATTGGAAAATGCCAAAATTTGTCAAAAAGAAAAGTAAAATCACCAATAACCTCACCAGAAAGGGAAAGTTTCACTGTTGTTATTTTGATGCAGTTCTTCTATTGTCTATATGTTTATATTTTGTGGTTGAAAACCTACTGCATGTACAATGTTCTGTTTTTTCTGAATTTTTATTTTTTCCATTAGCTATTCAAGTTAAGCATTTCCCATATTGTTAAAATGTTTTCTAAGGATCATTTTAATGGTTGAATTATACTTTATACTGTAATTTATTTAATCACCTAGAGTTGGACATTCAGGTTTCTCTAGTTATTTACCGTTAAAATGCTAATGATGATCTCTTTTAGATTCTTAGAACTGAAGTTACTGGGTGAAAAGGATGGAGATTTTTAAGGCTATACATTTTGTTCAGTAGACATTTAATAGAAATGTATAAGAGTGTCCATTTCGTTGACCTTCACTGCTGCCATATTTTCTTTCATTTTATTAATACATTCTCCAGAGAAACACAAGTAGTCAGATATGTATTTGCATATATATATATATATATATAGAGAGAGAGAGAGAGAGAGAGAGAGATAGCAAATTATTTTAACGGATTGGCTCACATGAGTGTGGGAGCTGGCTAATCACAAAACTGTAGGGCAGGCTGGCAAGCTGGAGATGCAGAGAAGAGCTAGTTGAGTCTTTAGTCCAGCTGTAGTCTGGAGACAGACTTCCTTCCTTCTCGAGGGACCTTAGTCTTAACTCTTAAAGCCTTCAACTGATTGGATGAGACCTACCCACATTATGGAGGGTAATCTGCTTTACTTAAAGTCTACTGATTTAAGTGTAAATCATGTCTAAAAAATACCTGGCAACAACATCTAGACTGGTGCTGACCAAACAACTGGGCACCATAACCTTGCCAAGTTGACACATGTAACTGTGTATTAACCATCACATCTGTCATCCAAATAGTTTTTGCTGTATGACAGACAGCCATGCTCTTTCTTTCCAGTTTGCTATGAAGACATAAGTGACTTATTTAGGATGTTTCTGTATACTGTGAGTTTTATGTTTTAAACACAAAGGTTTTCTCATCCGATTTTGGAGTAAAGCATTTAAGATTTCAATCAAGGACACTGAGGAAAGAGCCTGAGTTTGGACCTTATACAGAAATGAGGCAGGAGTGTTCCTCTACTACGTGATAACTGGCTGAGTGTGGATCAGGTAGTTAAACCTGATCCTTCTCAGTTTTGTAAATTGTGAAAAATCATACCCAGTTCCCAGGTACTTGTGCGTTTTCACTGAGGAAACATTTGTAGACATCTCCTCCAATGTCTAGTATGTAGCTGTCCATCTATATCTGTGTTCATTTACTTCTTTGCCTTCTTTATCTCTTAACTAGTTAACACCACACCCCAGTACTCACTCCAAATAGTCAGTGAAAGAACACTTTCCTTCTGAGTGTTCAGTATGATAGCAGTTCTCCTCCCATGAAAAATTTTTTTAAAAATTTTATTGAAGTATAGTTGATTTACAATGTTGTATTAATTTCTGCTGTACAGCAAAGTGACTCAGTTTTATATATATATATATATATATATATATATATATATACACACACACATCCTTTTTCATATTCTTTTCCATTATGGTTTATTACAGGATATTGAATATAGTTTCCTGTGCTCTACAGTAGGATCTTGTTGTTTATCCATTCTCTATATAATGGTTTGCATCTGCTAATCCCAAACTCCCAATCCTTCCCTCCCATACACCCCCTCCCCCTTGGCAACCACAAGTCTGTTCTCTATGTCTGTGAGTCTGCTTCTGTTTTGTAGATATGTTCATTTGTGTCATATTTTAGATTCCACATATAAGTGATATCATATGACACTGGTCTTTCTCTGTCTGACTTATTTCACTTAGTATGATAATCTCTAGGTCCATCCATGTTGCTGCAAATGGCATTATTTCATTCTTTTTTATGGCTGAGTAATATTCCATCATATATATGTACCACATTTTGTTTTTCTGCTATGATGGTTAATATTTATTTATATTTTATATTCTACCAATTTCTAGAACATTTTTGAGTTAGGTTACAGTAAAAACATACACAGAGTTATTTAAAAGTCATGTTTCAGAAAAATATTTAAGGACATGGAAAGGTAATTGTTATATTAAAAAAGTTACACAGAGTTTCCACAATATTTTCACAGCTTTGTAAAAGAGAATACATATCTAACCAGGAAGAACATATACCAAAATTTTAAGAGGAATGATTATCTTTGAATTGTAGTATTTTAAAATTTTCTTTTCACTTTTCTGCATTTCAAAAGTACAATGTATATCATTATTTTTGCAATCAGAAAAACATAATGTTATAAACGTACATGCATACATGTAATAGGATAGAGGTGGGAAATAGCATAGAGAAAAAAAAGTCAGTACATTTTGTTCTCCTGAATAAATGAATCTAAAATTTACAAGACTTGTTCATTTCCTGAGGCTTATAAAACAGCTACAAATTGTTCATGCTTAGTGCTTTAATTAATATATACAAATTTTTTAAACATCTTTATTGGAGTATAATTGCTTTGCAGTGTTGTGTTAGTTGCTGCTGTATAACAAAGCGAATCAGCTATATGTATACATATATCCCCATATCCCCTCCCTCTTGCGTCTCCCTCCCACCCTCCCTAACCTACCCCTCTAGGTGGTCACAAAGCACCAAGCTGATCTCCCTGTGCTATGCGGCTACTTCCCACTAGCTATCTATTTCACATTTGGTAGTGTATGTATGTCCATGCCACTCTCTCACTTTGTCCCAGCTTACCCTTCCCCCTCCCTGTGTCCTCAAGTCCATTCTCTACATCTGCATCTTTACTCCTGTCCTGCCCCTAGGTTCTTCAGAACCACTTTTTTTTTTTTTTTAGATTCCATATATATGTGTTAGCATACTGTATTTGTTTTTCTTTTTCTGACTTACTTCACTCTGTATGACAGACTCTAGGTCCATCCTCCTCACTACAAATAACTCAATTTCGTTTCTTTTCATGGCTGAGTAATATTCCATTGTATATATGTGCCACATCTTTATCCATTCATCTATCCATGGACATTTAGGTTGTTTCCATATCTTGGCTATTGTGAATAGTGCTGCTATGAACATTGGGGTGCATGTATCTTTTTGAATTAGAGTTTTGTGCAGATATATGCCCAGAAGTGGGATTGCTGGATCATATGGTAGCTCTATTTTTAGTTTTTTGAAGAACCTCCATGCTGTTTTCCATAGTGGCTGCACCAATTTACATTCCCACCAGCAGTGTAGGAGGGTTCCCTATGAAACTTCGGTTTTTACTTTTTGTGAATATGTTTCGTTTCACCTTCCGTGATTTCCTAAAGTAGCATGCATTAAGCACTGATGAGTAAATGAGATGATTTTAGATAATCATTTTATTTATTCATTTATTTAACACACATTTATTAAGTGTGTATTAAATTCCAAGGACTGCTCTAGGTGCTGGGGATATAACAGGGAACAAGACAAATATGCTCCTTTCCTTTGTGGAGCTTAGATATTAGCGGGGGTGCTACTCAAGCAAGGAAACCAATGAATACAGAATCAAATGACAAGTAATGTTGGATTAGTCAGGGTAGGCTAGGTGATGCTGTGGTAAGTCACCAAATCTCAATAGCATAATCCAACAAAGGTTTACTTCTCATGCATGGCAAGTCAGTGGCTGGTCCAGGTGACTATTCAAGGCAGCTGTTCTCACCCCTCTGAGATGCTTACTCCATATCAGCACATTCTTGCCTCAGAGAAGAGTGGACTGGAGAATTAAACAGCAGCAGTTAAAGTTTTTGTGGGTGTCGCTCGTAAAAGCTTCATATTTTATTGGACATAGCAAGTCATGTGGCCATTCCTACTTTCAGTGAAATGGAGAAGTGTGAGTCTTGCTAATCCTAGTGGTAAAGGAGGTCCAGATGTGCCCGCCACAGTATTGAGTGCTACGAAAAATGTATATAGAGAGTTGGTGGATAGTGTGCATTTTTTAAAAAGATAATGGAAGCAAAATAAACATGAGCTTTATGTATATTATTGCTTAGAATTCTAATAAAGTTCACATGGATTTCAGAAAAAATTGAGTCAACTTAAAGAAAATTATTTTTATTGTTTCAAATTGGTACTCAGATATGAGAAAAAACATTAAGGTCATTTGTGAATGGTTGAAGTTTGAGACATACTGATTTGTTAAATCTACTTGAGGACATGGATAATAATACCGTATTTATACTGGTACCCTCGATTTTTCAGGCCCAGAATAGAGGCTCAGTAAACTGTTGTTGAAGTTAATATTGTTCATTGTTTTAAACTGCTCTTGCTTTTCTACTTAACTGTCTTGAACTATAGTCCATTGTAGTTCTGTCTTGAGGCTTGAAATTTTCTTCCAAGGCCAATTTTTATTGTCTTTATCTACATTAATATTTTTACATTCAATTGTCATTTAAGTTTGGGCCACACATACTTGAATGGTAGTCTCTTTCTTCTTATTTGTCTCAGACATTTTCTTAAACCATTGGTAAGGATTCAGTAGGAGAAAAGAAAGTTGTAACATTAATGTTGGAATTTGCAATCTACCATCTTGTCTTTAAGAAAACAAACAAACAACTTTTATGTTTCATACTCATTTGGCAACTGCTGGGTTGGAAAGAGATTTCACAAATTTGAATAAAGTGGGCAGGAAATGCCACAATTTTTGCCTTTTATGTTTTACTCAAGGTCATGGATGTCTTTCTTAAAGGTAAAATAGAATACTCCTTTTGAAGATAGTATGATTATGGTTTTTCCTTATATCTCTACTGTTCTTTTACTTTTGACTAAGTCTTTGTAATTTACAAAAATAAATCATCCAGGGCTTCCCTGGTGGTGCAGTGGTTGGGAAGCCGCCTGCCAATGCAGGGGACACGGGTTCGAGCGCTGGTCCGGGAAGATCCCACATGCCGCAGAGCAACTAAGCCCCGGCGCCACACCTACTGAGCCTGCGCTCTAGAGCCCGCAAACCACAACTACTGAAGCCTGTGTGCCGCAACTACTGAAGCCCGCGTGCCTAGAACCTGTGCTCTGCAACAGGAGAGGCCACCGCAGTGAGAAGCCCACTCACCACAACGAAGAGTAGCCCCCGCTCGCTGCCACTGGAGAAAGCCCGCATGCAGTAATGAAGACCCTACGCAGCCAAAAAAAAAAAAAAAAAAATTAAAATCAATCAATCAATCAATCATCCAGAGAGGGGACCCAGTTCTTCTCTGAGTGGCTAGGTCAAGGGCAAACCAGAAGAGTCTCTGTCTCTGCCCAATTGCCCCTTATTTCAATACCATCACTTCCCCATCTCTGGATATATGTCTGAAACATCCTCTCAATTCTGTTAGCCAAGAACTTGTCTTAAATGAGTGCCTCTCCAGTCTGTGCTGTGAATCACGTGAATCTATAAGAGTCCATGCCCTTTGATGCAGTTTGCTGCTTTTGGATTTGTACAAAATTTGTTTATTTGGCAAATGGCACACAGCTGGCTTTAGAGAGTGCCTTAAACTAGTTCCCTCCTACCTTAACTTGATCGTTTAAATGGAAAATGCTGCAGCTCCAACACAGCAGACATGATATAAAAACTATTTCTGACATGACTATCTTACCCCCCAAATCTCCATGGCTACTGGGATCTCAGGGAAAAAAAAATAAAAAATGAATGAAACACAGGTTTTACCATCCTCACAAGGGCTAAACTGTCTTTACGTTATTTAAGAAAAGCTTTAAATGTTCAGTGAATGTTCTTAAGCTAATGACAATTAGTGCCCAGAAAATACCGATAATCCAATGGAATAGAATAGATTTTGGGAAGTGGGAATTTGTGTAGAAATTGCTCATAGTATTGACACATACTGGGAACTTTGCATATAAGTGGGCTATAGCGTACACTGAGAGGAGTTATATATTTGGCTTTTTATTTGTAAATAAGACAGTAGTCCTTTCCCTTTAAGGAGCATCTTGGCAGTTATGAATGAAAGACTACTGATGTCCTTTGTCCAAAGTGGCCACGTTGGCAGAAGCATCTTGGCAGTTATGGAGGAGCATCTTGGCAGTTATGAATGAAAGAATACTGATGTCCTTTTTCCAAAGTGGCTGTGTTGGCAGAAGCCATCTAGGATCCTGATCCTAGGTGTCTTATAACTTGGAGGAACCGCAATCTTTCATTTAGGAAGACAGCATTCTGTAGTTGAAGATGATTTGGATAGAGTCCTGGCTGCACTGTTAACCATCACTAATTTAGCTTTCCCCACCAAATTCCGCCAAGGCTTGTAGATCTTGTCCCAGCCTCATTCTCTACTCTTCACTCCTCTACTCTTTACTTGCTCCCTTCCAGCCCCTGCACTATATCTGGCACATTCCAAAGACACATGCTTGCTGCCAGGCTTTCTGTTCTTACTGGTCCCTCAGCCTGGGATGCTCTTCTCCAGGTGCAGGCTTGTGTTTATTGAGCAGATCCAATAAGTACCAAGGTGTTATCAATGCTTCACATGTTTAACTCAGTGAATTCTCATAATAACTGTATGAAGTGGGCAGTGGCATCGGTTGGAGGAGGCGCCTTGTTCTGATCTGTGTAGCACTATATCCCCTGCACCCAGCACTATATCCCCTGCACCCAGAAATGTACTGAAAGATGGATATGAGTTGGGTTAGAGTTGTTTCTGATATTTAAGATGTCTTATTCTTCAGACATTTACGGAGCAACCATTTGGTGCCAGATGCCATGCCAGTTTTAAAAAAGATGAAGGTAAACAAGAATGATGGGACCTCCTCCTTTCCTGCTTTTCCTGATGCTTTTAGAGCATCGTAGAGAAAACAGGCAATTCATAGGTAGTGACATAGGATGAGCATTACATTAGGGTAAATACAAGGTGCTGTGGGAAAGCCAGAGTGCATACGAAGCCACTGGGTGTGGGTGGTGCTGAGACCAAAGGGCGGGCTGGAGGATCTGCTGAAGGTGGGTCTGGGAGAGCCCCCCTGGCAGAGGGGATGACCGAAGGCCCTGAGAGCACAGCCCAGACCTGAAAGCAGGGCAGTGTCACCCAGGCATCAGACATGGGGGACAGGGTCTACTGCCTGCCTCTGGAGAAGAAAGTTAGGTTTTTAAGTGACTTGAAAAGTATACCAAAAGTCAGGACTCTATTGTCTGAGTAGTGAGATGCTGCAAAGAATTTTAAAATCAATGGGATTTTTATTTAGTATCTGATTCAGTTGACTCTCTCCAGCTAGGTAAGTTGGAAGTAGTTCCATTTTCTAGATGAGACCTCTGAGTCCCAGAAGAACACATAAACATTGGCAGACTTGATTTAATTTTCTCAGTGACAGGGCTTCTACCTCCTACTCTCCACCCTCTCCCCTTCCTTCCTTCCGATCGTCATTCTTGTCAAAAGTCAAACATAAAACTGTGTGCCCACCATCCTGATCTGTCTCCAAGGAGCCTACCTGCACTCACAGGGCTCCCAGGAACCAGACCCCTGCGGGAAGCCCATTGCCCCAGGGGTGGTAGGGCTCGTACATGGGACCGCATTCTCTGGTCTTCTTGCCTAGGAAGCTGGATTTGTACCAGGAACCTTTCATCTGAAAAGGCAACTCTGGGCTGGGGAGAATACAGCCGACTTGACAAAGTCGAGAGGAGTTCAGTGCTGGTCTGCCCACGCTCTGGGCATGCGTGAGCCCTCAGCAAAACACAGCTGGCATGTCTAATTTTAGCCTCGCCTGCCTTGAAAAGGGACCCTTTAAGGAAATATATTTCCTCTGAAACAATCTGTATTATAATGTAGCAGCTGATAGACACGTCAGAATACTACTTATTATTGGTGGAGAAACACCCTGCCAAGTGATTATGATTTTTGTTCTTTGTGTTTGTGTATGATGATGTCAGGAAAGTGATTAAAGCCTCCATGAATCATAAAGAGATAGACAGTGAGAGAAACAGTGATTTTATTTATCAAGACGATCATAAACCGAAGGGGACACCTCTTTTGACTTTTACAAAATGGATGTAATGATCAGATTGATTATTTCTGCTGTGATAAGTTGCTAATTGTGATCTGATGATGCCTGGCTTGTTACGAGCAGTCCTGGAGTAGACTACAACATTTCTTCAATACTTACCATCCTCCACGTTCTTCGAGAAGTAAAAGGTTAGTTTCTAAAGCAGGTCTTGGATTCCTTCGGCTTTAGTGCGTTCACAGGTTTTGAAAGCATCCGGGACACACTTTTTCCATTTTCACCAGCAAGCTTAGCCCGTCTGCCTTGATTTTTTCCTTTCTCTCCCTTCCTCCCTTCGTCCTCCTGTCCCTCCCGGGGTCTGCTGTGTTTTGTTTCGCAGTGTGGCTTACCTTGAAACTTGGCAAGCAAAGCAAAGAAGGCAGCTCTTGTGCGGGGTTGATGGAGGGAAGGATAAGGAATCATCCGCCGCCCACATTTGAGTTCCCCGGGATCAGCGGCAGCGGCAGCAGCTCTGCTGCAAAAACCGCTTTGCTATTCGAGATAGCCAGTAGAGGGAATCGGAACTTTGCTTGCAGCAGGGGTTGAAGCAGCCTTTTTTTTTTCTTGGAGGAAAGACTGCAGCCTTCTGGACTGCGTACGCTGCTCCCTGGAGGGGCTCTCCGGGTCCCACCCACTGGCTGGAAGGAGGGGACGTGAATGAAAGGACAGGACAAGCACCGAACACCATGTCACTCTGGGAGGGACACAGCAGCAACTGAGCTGTGAGAGGTTTTTTTTTTTTTTTTTAGTTTTTCTTTTCCCCTTTCTTTTTCTTTCTCCCCCCCCCCTTTTCTTTTTTCTTTTTCTTTCTATTTTTTTTTTTCATTTTCTTTAAGGTGGGGAAAGAGACACACAGGAGACAGGAAGCTGATCTGCAAGATTTCCGAGTTGTGCTAAAAGGACTTTGATTTTTTTTTTTTTTTTTCCTTTACAAACGTTGGCAATTGACATCACTACGGACAGCCGGGTAGAGAACAAACTGCCTCATCCCAAGTGGACCCCAGGCGAGAGCTGGGGAGGCTGTGTGGGGGTTTTCCTACAGATCCCCCACCTCCCTCTTTTTTTGGTGTGTTTCTTTTTAAAATTCTTGCTGTGTTGGAACTAGTGAGTGGTGGAAGACTCTCCGAAGCCTCATCAGTCATCGGGACTGTCAGGAATAGTGGTTCCAGAGGAAGCTCGGCCTGGGGCACATACCCTGTCATCCAGTTCCCTGCCTCGGAGATAGAGATTCCAGCTACATGGGCAAACGCCTGGATCAGCCACAAATGTACCCCCAGTACACTTACTACTATCCTCATTATCTCCAAACCAAGGTATGGCTCGCTCCACAGTCTGGCAGCAGTGGGGTGTCCTTCTGAACTTGGGATGGGAAACAGACAGGCATGTGAATTATTATTTACCGCCTCCCTCCCCTTACCCCATCACCTCTTCCTGCTTCTTTGAAATTAGTAACATAGCAATGGAGTTAATGAAGCAGAGAAGGATGTAAGAAGAAAGCAAGCCTGGAACCGGTGCTTTCTCTTTAAGAAGAGATAATAGTTTTACTTGAGTTCCTTTGTTGTTATTTGGCTGCCTAGGTGTTCCTGATATCCCTCAAGTCCTTGGCAGATGGGCAGGGTTGTTAAAAAGGAGATCATAACAGTGATGATCAGGCACAAGAATACAATTTCAGGGGCTTTTCTGGTGAGCTGTTCTTTGTTTGTGGCTCTAAAAGGTTTTTTCCCACTGGATAGGACACGCCGGGGTGGGGGCGACTCAAACTTTTAACCGCTGAGTGTAGAATGAAAGACGGGTGTGGGAAGGTACACGGTAACTAATTCAAGTCTCTTAGAGTTTGCTTGGGTACATTTTTGTGTTTTTTATGGCCTTATTTTATACTGAGGATGATCAGGATGCTAGAGAGTGAATTTAGGAGCTTTACAATAGATGTTCTTTACTTTTAGAAGCTAGATGTTGGCTACCATCAGGAGGCCTGGGTCTTGAAAAACGATGAAATATACTGATGATAATTGGACATGAATTGGTTAAATACTTTAGGCTTTATGTGTGTGCTCAAATGATCATGAGGGGGCCAGTGGCAAGACCACGTCACTGAACAGTGGGTCATGCCAATCATGAACTTTATCCTGCAGTTCAGACATGGAAGACTCTCAGGTGTGAAATCACTGCTCCAATTTGTCGATTACATCGGACTTAATTTCAGGGGAAAATGTTGGTTGTTCCCCCTTGAATGCATGGATTGTATTCCTTTATGGATGATATTATTTTATATTGCATTAGCCAGACTCTACTGTGTTCTTGGTAAATACGCCGGGAGTGAACAAGGCATGCCTGAGTGATCTGTGCTGTCACCAGGACTGGGTGCTGTGATTTGGGTTTGGTAATTCATGCCGTAGTTAGCTCTCATTTATTCTCTCTCACCAAACAATGCTGATTTGTAAACCAGATCAGGCAGCAGACTTTCAGTATTATATTAAAGATTGTTCTTTTTTTCCTTTCCTTTCTCAGTCGCTTTACAATTTGCCCTGCCCCTCCAAGGTCGACTCACACTGCTTTTTGCCTTTGTGAGCATTTAGTTTGGGCTGCTGCTGAAATAAATAGACCAGCCCGCCTGCTCCAGTGGCTAGAGTTTTAACTCTTTGGGGGATTGGGAAGAGAACGGCTGCCTGCCTTCCTCAAAGAAATGGCAAAGCAAGGACAAGTTAAAAGGGGAAATTTATAGTCATTTCTCATCCCCCAAAGAAACAGAAACAACAAACAAAGGTTGCATGAAAAATATCGCACATTCCATCCCCTTTAGTCATTTGGCTAAATTTTTCCAAATGTTTCAAAATTCATGCTTTCTTTTTGGTTCTCGTTTTCTCTGATGAAGTCTATTCAGAAAAGAAACTTTAGATCAAAATGAATGGAATAATTGCTTTTTGGTTTGAGATTTCGTTTAACCTATTGCTAGCAGGAAATAATGTCGGGCACGTTATATTAAAGACACAGGACCAGCTACACTGGTGGGAAGTTTGTGTGTGTGTGTGTGTGTGTGTGTGTGTGTGTGTGTGTGTGTTGTTTGGGGTAAAGAGGAAACATAGGGTGTTGAGGGAAAAGAGAGCTAGAAAAATAGAGAGGGAATTTAAAAATAAATCTGTTTTGGGGTCCTATGTAGTTTAGTGTTGTGTAGACAGGCAGCATCTGGATCTTGTTACTTTCAAGCTAGTCAAAGCCATCAACTTCTGGAACATTTTTAAAGAAGTTAGGTCCATTAGGCGACCTCAGCTGATATTTGGGTAATCAGATCAGGGTGGTAGGGAGTATAAGATCAGCTACTTTGGCTATCATGGTAGTTCATATTGATTATTACGTTGTAAAATTTCGACAGTGCTGTGAAGTTGTCAAATATCATTACAGTGGCTCTGAAATGACAGACATTAATGACATTCCTGGAAGCTGAAGATATGAAAATGTGCCCTGTTTGGGAACTTAGGCACTCAGGGAATGGGAGGAAGGGTCAATGTGCAATATTTTAAAATATGGGAACTTTCTGACAGCATTCACACTGTATAATAAAGTCTCATCACACCCCAGAATAGCATGAAAACAACCGGGTTGTTTCGGTAGCACTTTTTGCTCCTTTTACACTTATATCTCAAAATATAACCTATAGTAATTTTGAAGGAAATGCATGCTGCTTAGATTTATTTGCTAAGCCTAGGTGGAATTCCATAAAATCCACTGTCCTTCCAGCCTTGGCTTGTAGTTTTAATCCAATTTTAAAATCATTGCTTTTTAAAATGATGCTGATATGTAAAGAACATTTATGGTTGATAAAAATAGAATTCTGTGGTTGACAACAAAAATCATATTCTGGTGATACCATGCCTTAAACTGCTCTCTAAATTCAGGTGTTTTTAACTCACCCACAAAAGCTATTTGCTGACATTAGTTTTGGTTGGAAAATCTTCATGGGATGTTTATTATTGTATTCATTCAGAAAATGCCAAAATACTGAGCCTTCTCTTTCTACCTAAATATGTGTGTTAAATGCAGCTGCTATTTTCTTATGATAAAACAAAATGAAAACGGATTTTGAAATAAATGCAACTGTCTTCCATTTCCTCAAATGCAATTTAAGTTTTAGAAAAACTTGTGACACTTCCCTGCTTTCTCTGCTCCCCTTATTACCCATCACATTAGAACCAATCTCTTCACTTTGTTGCTTAAAAAGAAAAAAAAAATAGAAATAAGATATTTATGCTTTTGTTTCTTTGAAAAAAATTTCCAGATGCTTAAAATGTTATATTAGAAAAATGTATGGGTAAGTCAAATAAAAGGAAAACCCATGGCTGACTTGTAGCTGTTGTACCTTGTAGTAATGTGGGTATAACATGCTTACTCTCCCAGACCTCACATTCAAAGTTGACTTGTCAATTTTCCTTTTGACCGATTTTGTTTTCCTAGCCAAAGAAGCAATTTCTAAAAAGAACATTACTTTTATTTAGAAGTAATGAAGAAATTTTGGTGACATGTCATAATATTTCAATAAGAGACATAACTGGATTTTAAAAAAAGAGTTTCATCAAAACGAATTTGCTGTTGGAAAAGCCACCCATAATAATCAGCAAGTTTTAGAGAAAGGAGACCAAAAAATCGTTTCTTAGCTTAATGATAATATATGTAATGATGTTTGCTTAAGTTGTAACATAATATTTCTCAAGAATTTTGTTACAGCCCATTCCAAATAACCAACCTGTTGCTATTGCATTATGAGACCCAGGGTGAATTTCAATCTGAATTCGAGGTACTTTGCGGGTGCTTTTTTTGAAAAACAAATGAGTTGAACTGGGAAAGCTAAAGAGTAAAACGTGCTCACAGCCTGGTGAGTTGATATTTTGCAGTTGAGAAATAGATATTTCTCTCATATGTGATATTTAGAAAACTTTAGTCATCTTCATGAAACTTAAAACTCACCCAAGCACACACAGCAAGTTTGTCTTTTCTTCCTTTCCACGCCCTTGCCAGATCACTCTATTTCTCCCAGTTCAGTGCAGTTTCTAATCACTCTGCTTTTTCATCAGTCTGCTGCCTGCCCTTCTTTGGCCACCTGCTTCCCCAGAAGACCTTGAAGAAAGGGGTTCAGACCATGGAACCCTGACCAGGTCTCCCTGGCTGGTGGTACTCAAATTCTGTTCAGAGCCTGGTGTGAAGTTGGGGTCAGGTGGAGGAGTAATTCATCACCAGCACACTGATTTCAGGCTGAATTTCCAGCCATCTGCAGCTGGACAGCCGCCCGGCTCTAAATGTCTAGCTGGACCCCAGTTGTGCCATGAAAAGAGCAGACACTTGAAAACACAAGGCCAGGGCGGCCTGCAAAGGAAGAGGGAGCCTCCCCAGGGGCCAAGGATATTCTTAAAGATGTGAATGTACAGGTCCTACAAAAGCAAAACAAAACAACCCTTCACACATTCCTCGCACATGAAAATGTAGAAAATCTTGCAGAGGGAGGGAATGAGTTTAGAATTTCCTTAGTACTTCCTGCCTCAGATTTGCATTGATAGTCAGAGTTGGTAACTTGCCAGTTACCAACCAGTTTTGTATGTTTCAGCCTTGAAAACTCCCAGGTACTGTTTTCCTTTGAAAGACTGAAACATATAAAACCAGTTTTCTAAAAATCTTACAGCAAGAGAGTTTTTAGGAATAACTCCACATATTTCTTTCACTGCAGGGGGGTTATATGATAGCATGAAATGATGATCGATCTTATCTCCTGTTAGAATGTATACTATTTTAATTGGTTTTAAATGAGAGAAACATAGAAACAAGAGGCTACCTTGCCTTTTCAATTTGGTTTTTTTTCTTTACTCCTCCAAATCTTTGTTTGCATTGGGATTTTCTTTCTCTAATGTCGTCATTGTTTTCACAACGCTAAGTTTGGTGCCTACTAAAAGGAGTAGAAATGTAAAAAGTTCATGCTTTTTTTTTTTTTCTAGAATAATTCCAAATTTAAGGGAAACACCGTGTATATTTCTTTGAACAGTATCTTTCCAACACATTTTCCTTTCACTTTCTCTCAATTTGGAAAAAGAAAAACAGAATTATAACTCAAACCTATTTCCATGAAGTACTAAAATGTATTTGAGGGCTGGAGGTAGGGGCCACGTGAAGGAAGAGGCCAAAGAGAAGGAAGGATGCACATCATTCCAGGTCTTTCTGGCTCCAGGAGTTACGGAAAGCTTCGTTTTTGCACTAATATGATTTACACAATCCTTTTTGACATTATCAGTCTTTTTGGCAGAGAGAAGTCTCAGTCACAATGATGCCCATGCCAAATTCTAAGAAAACCAGGATTTTCCTTTAAAAGAAAACCTTTGGAGTGTTGGACTTCTTATTCAGAGTAAATGGTTGATGTTTATCCAAAATTGACTTCAAGTACTACATTAAAATTGTGTTTTGTAACAGCCTCATAAGCCACAGCTGTATGTGATTAAATAGTGTAATATCAAAAGCATGTGAGAAGAGACATTTTTATGCTATAGCTGTTCGCAGCAAGAGTACAGATGGGGCTGAGGGGAGCCCAAGAGCAGAAATGTGTGTGGTGATACGTGTGTTGTTGAGGATATGTTATGATACGTTGTGTTGAGGGTACGTGTTGCTATTTTTGGCAGTAGTGGGAAAAATGCTGAACTATTTTGGATGTGATTAAAAATATGCTATTTGAAAATGGAAACCAACATAAAATACCAATTTTTATTTTAAATATGGAATGCCATTTCATTGCAAAACACATAGTTACTGAATGGATCTGAAAGAAATACAGATGGAAAGATGAAAGTTATTCCCATGAAGCACACATTCAAAAAGCAAAAGTGAAGTTTTTCCTTTCTGTTTTGAAATTATAAACGGTTTTCTTCTCTGTTTCTTTGCTACTTTAATCTATGGAACTATTGTAAGAAAACCTTCAGGCCATTTATCCCTAAACAAAAGAGTGATACATAGTAAGGATCAGTGACTTAGAGCAAAATAGGTGGCAGTGTGATTCTTTTTTAAGATGTTTGAGAATATGATATTCAGTTTGGTATGAATATGAATATTTTGTTGCTAGTGTTAAAAATTACATAGTCACACAAGGAGACAACTTTTGTTTCTATTTCTTTAGCAGGGATGTTATAGTAAAGAGGCTTTAACTACAGTGTTTTTGAAAGACTGTTCATGAAAACTATAATCTCTTATCTTCTAGAGATTATCAATCTATAGGATTACTAATACTAATAAAAGATTTATTACTAAGTGATCATTTTCAGGGCCTTGAAAAAGCCTATAGAATTGGCTATTTATTTTCAGATTTGAAACATTCAAAAGCAATTTTCTAAAGGCAAGAAGAGGTGTGGACCGAGGTAAGTTGGATTCTGTTTGTTTTGGTTTTTAATTTTTCTTTTTCAAGTTGATATTGGCAGAGAATTTGTTCACTTAACTTTATTTTTCCATGTAGATTTATTGGTCAGGAACTATATACCATGTAGAATCAGATATCTGAATGAAGTTTTGCTGCTCAGAACATCAACCTCTAATATACATCCAATTTCTAGTGGATGGAGAGTAAATTATAAGACATTCATTCTGCTTTTCTTTGGGAGAATTCTCTGATTTGTGTGTCAGTGAGTTAGTTTCTAGGACAGGTTCCCTAAGATCCCTTCCAGGCTTAGCATTTGTGACTCTTGCTTTGAGATGGATGAGGCTGCTTTGATATATTAGGGATATTTGGGAGATGACCTTGGATTTGTGCCACTGATGAGTTTTTGTTCGGGTCCTCAGCGCTTTCTACAGAGCAGATCAAGCGCTGCTTTGACGGCTCTGGAGGCTTGACACATGAAACTGTCTGCATCCTTCACCACATCTAAATCCAGGGCACCCAGAGAAACACCCCCATTACCCAGGATTGGGTGGAGAGCAGCTCCCAGGGGTGAGGCCAAGTGACAGGCACTCTTTAATCATCATTGCTGGCTTTGTCGTGGTTCAGGTTTTCTTCCTTGAGTGGGTAAAATTAGGCCTTATGCGAAGACTTGCTCTCTCCAGGTGGCATAAGAGCTGAATAGTGATGCATGTGTTTGGCTAAACCAGTTGATCTCATTAAGATCCTAAGAGCCCGAGCTTCCCTGGTGGCGCAGTGGTTGAGAGTCCACCTGCCGATGCAAGGGACGCGGTTCGTGCCCCGGTCCGCGAAGATCCCACATGCCGCGTAGCAGCTGAGCCCGTGAGCCATGGACGCTGAGCCTGCAAGTCTGGAGCCTGTGCTCCACAACGGGAGAGGCCACAACAGTGAGAGGCCCACGTACCGCAAAAAAAAAAATAAATTAAATAAAATAAATTAAAAAAAAAAGATCCCGACAGCCCTAGTTTCATGAATGAATCTAAGAGCTCGTGTACATGTGGAAATAACAATTGATAGATGAAATGCTATTTTGACTGGAGTTTGCAAAACCTTCAAATCCCTGAATTTCTGAATAGTAACCTTTAAAGAGCAGGGGAAAAATACTCTAGTAACCAGAGTGCATGGTATTGTAGGAGAAAAATAATATCTTCTCCAGGACACATAAACAAAAACATTCTCTTTTCCTCTCTTTCTCGCTAGGTACTCTTCTTGGTCCTCCTCAAAGCCCCTGTTACGTGAATTAATGAAAGTAAATGGAACCCTGAATTTTGTTTTTATGAATGACTAACAAATACCAAAAATAAACTAGACTACATACACAGTCAAGGCAACCCTGATAATATCCTTTCCTGTTGTGTGGAAAGTAAGACATAATAGAAGTAAAATAAATCTCATGATATTCTAAATATTGGTAGTAAGTGTTTTGGGGAACTGATTTTTAACTTTTTCTAGAATTAGTTTTCTTATCATTATACCGTAGGGTTAAGGAAATTGGCATGTATTGCCAGATGCAGGTGACCTTCTGTTTACCTCATTCTTAACTGGTGGTTTTCAAGCTGAATATGGATCATGTATAGAATTTAATGAGAATTTTGGAGAAGTCTTCCTATTTTTATCTAGGGACTGCTATTTATCATAGTCATATTTCTGATTGATGACAATTTAGTGAAAAGGAAAATGGGAAACAGAATGCTATCTGGTTTTCTGGAACTGTTTAAGATTTCTTAAAAGGTTTTCCTATGTATACAAGTCATATTTGAGGCTATTACTGATGACTGTAAACTCTTAGGTTGCCACTTTTAAAACTTATTCACACAGATTGGATGGTGGCATCCTGGATATAACTTAGAACTAAGGTAACTTAAAATTCAAGCGAACATACATTTTTTCTCTCTTTCTTTATTTTTGCATTTTTAAGCAAATATACTTTAAAAGTCCCAAATAGTTTTTTAAAATCTTTCTTTCTTTCTTTCTTTCTTTAGCTATGCTGGGTCTTAGTTGTGGCATGCAGCATATTTTAGTTGCAGCACGCAGGATCTTCAGTTGTGGCATGCGGGATCTAGTTCCCTGACTAGGGATTGAACCCTGGCCCCCTGCATTGGGAGCACAGAGTCTTAGCCACTGGACCACCAGGGAAGTCCCCCAAATAGTTTTGAGTAGATGAAGTATTTGAAGAAGTGTGTACAAAGCTTGGAAGAAAATTTCAGACTGTTTTCAGGGATATCATACAAGAAAACCATATGACATACCCATGATGTTGAATTTCTTCTTGAGAGGTGAGAGAAGCAGATTATTTTTAGCTTGATGCTAGTCCCTTGAAGGGTTGTGACAGCTCCTGTGTTAGCCTTGGTCTTGGCTTTCGGCCCCTCCATCTCTTGTCCATTGCCAGGCATACCAGTCGAGACTGTGCCTTCAGAAGTAAGGATGTTGTGTTGTAATCTAGGTAGGCAGGGAAATCGGAAAAGAATAAATTTCTGATGTTCTTTTCTCAATTTATTCCAAAAAGTTAACCATTGACTTTACACTTTATTATTCATCTGTTAGGACAACTGGACTTATGTTAGCAACAGGGAATTTTCCCTTTCTGGCTTGTTCTTGTGTTTAACTTTGTTGAAGTTAAACACAAAAAAGATGAGGAAAAAGTACAAGGGAATAGGTCAGTGAACAGGGAAGAATTCTGATCTTTTAAACTTTTTTATTGAAGTATAGTTGATTTACAAGGTTGTGTTAATTTCACCTGTACAGCAAAGTGATTCAGTTATACATATATATATATTCTTTTTCACATTCTTTTCCATTATGGTTTGTTACAGGACACTGAATATAGTTCCCTGTGTTATACAATAGGACCTTGTTGTTTATCCATGAACAGGGAAGACTTTTTCTCCAAATTTAGTGATGTCCTTTAACAATGGGAGAAGTAAAGGGTCATTCTAAAACTTCCATATTTTCTGAACACTTTAGGAGCCTCCCACTTCTCAACAAATATATTAAACGTATTAAAGTGTACTCATATTCCACATCAAATTATATTTTTTGTAATAAAATATGGGAAGAGTTTTTATTATTTTGCCACTAAAACTCTCTGAGTACGAGTAAATTCATTTATGTGTGCTTGTGAATTTATGTGCACTTACCATCTTGTATATGTAGGTGTTCTTGCAAAATGAAAAAAATCGAATCTACAGATCTTCTTGAGGTACAAAGAAATACTATTTCGGTCTCTACTAAATAGAACAATGAATAAAGTTGGCAATGTATTATGCTTTGTAGAAACAAATGTTTGCTAAATTTGGTTTCACAGTTTTCTTTTTTGTTTGGAGGCAATACATTTTTCTCATCTTGTCAGTGCTTTTGTGGGTCCCTAAAGTGGTTGGAGACCCTGAAAAGCTGGCCATATCTCTACCTACTGTGACATTTTGGCATTCAAGATATCTCTGTATTTTAGTAATCCCAAATTTCCAGGGTGGGACATGTGTTAGAACAGCACAGTGTATTGGAAAATGTCATTAACATTCTTTGGCTAAAATATGTCACAAGCAGATACATTGGATTGACCTTTGGTGGTGAGAGCAATTGAGAGTTCCAGATCTGGGTGCCAGGTTCACAGAATTTTTTCATTGTGCAATTGGTAGAATTGTTTACCAATTGGAAAGAAAAAGAGCTTGACTGTAACAGGTGTTTCCCTGGGCTCTCAGCTTAGGGTCCAAGCAGGAGGCAAGTTCCTGGCACAGTAGTTATTTTATGGCATAATCTTTCTAAATTCTTCTATTTCTAAATAGGGTCATGGGTTTTTTACACGTATTAAAACGGCCACCTCCTCCTGTTCCCCAAGTCCATGATTATTCACCTTGGATGACTTCTCTTGGTTTCCAGAGGTCCCTGTCAACCCTGCAACATCTGTGTGCCTCTGAAAGCAGACATGTCTGCACATATGCACACCCCAGTCAGACCCACCATGACTTTCACAAGTGGATGAGCACCCTGAAGATACTGCTTCTCTAGCCTTAAGCCAAGCACAATGTTTCCTTCATTTTTATTCTGATTTTTATTATTTTCAGTAATATAAGAAAACAAGGATGCCAGGTCCAGAGCATGGCCTTCTCCCCCCACCTCAGTCAAGAAGGACTTTTCTCTGTCTCTTTAGACCCCTGCATATGCTCACACCCGAAAACTCCCCTCCCACAATCTTGAAGGGAGAATTCTCATAATCACCCAATGTTTTGATTCTCCTCCTAATTACTCAGTTTTCCTTCCCAGCCCTCTAGCCAGATCTCACCAAATTTCATCAGCAGATTCAATGAATAAGCTTTGATTTCTCTTTCACAAACATAAAACACACACACACACACACACACACACACACATTTCTGGAAACTTTAAGAATTGTTTCGATGGTTCTGATTTTCTCTGAGGCTAAATGACCACTGAGAAATATGGAGGGGCAAAGTGGTCTTAAGGAGACATATACTCATTCTTTTCAGGTCTAATAAGTTTTTTGCTGCTAGCTGATGGCAAAAGGGGATGAGTCTCACCAAAATACAGATGACTAATAACTTTTACTTTCTTTCAAAAATGTAGTATCTTCCCATGATCTGAGATATATTGATAATGTATTATGCAAACTATATATATATTCTTTTTCCTCCATTATTCTTGATAGAATTTTTTAGAAATCTTATTGATAGATTGACTCTAATTTTTCCCCAATTTCATTGTTTATTGTTTATATTGTGGAAATTCTAATGATCCTCAAAGCTTGTAATGCTGAGGCTGTCAATAGCATGGTAGAAAAAAATGGCAGTTCCATGATTTTAATTTTACAAGTGATTTAGGAGAAGCACCAAGAAAGATAAAACAAAGAAAAGAAGAAAGAGAAAATAAGAGGCTAATGTTATCAAGTTCTAATTTATTTTTGAAAATGTCTGGAATTTGACTATTTTTCTTTCCAAAGGCAAAGGATAAGAGCTGTTTGCAAAGGAAGTGATAGTTTAGGAATCAAAGAACCATCTTCGGGAAAAACTTTGATGTGAATATAGAACTTGATTTGGAGGAGTCATATAGTTGAGACTTTTGGTGTCTTGTGAAAAAGTAAAAAATTCAATGCTTCTGAGGACAGCTTAGTGCTTTGTTCTAGGACAGCTTAGTGCTTTGTTCTGCTTCCACATATCAATGCACTTGATAACTTCCAGCACCTGCTTTTCTTGTTCTGGTTTACCCATCACTCATTCCTACCGACGACCTGGATAAAAGCCTTATTGTTTTTGACTGGAAACAAGGGCGTTTTTTAGAAGAATATTGGAATAAAATTTTTACATGTATTTGAAATTTCTATGTGTAAAATATTCATATAAAATTTTTATCTGCTCAAAAATATAATCATGAGCGAAGCTCTGTTGTTCTATGTAGAAAGGATCTGGCTTTGAGTGGGGTAATCCAATAGAATAAGTTATAAAACCAGCAAAGCAGTATTGGCATAAGAATTGTACAATGCTAACCAGATGGCAGTGATGTTTAAGGGCCACTGATGTGCCCAGGGATCCACAGAACTGTTCAATTGAAGATATGAATGCAGTCGTGCTTAAGTACCCTGGCTCTCAGCACATTCATATGTTAGAGGGTGGGTCGTGGTGAAAGAGTGTCTAGATTTCAACATGGTCATTGCAGTTTAGGTCAATAGAGGTCCAAGAAAAGTTAGCTATTATTGTTATTATTATTCATGATCTGTCTTTTCTGCCAAGTTCATTTTACTCACTTCTCCATCCTTATTCCATTTAGGATGTCTGTCTGCAGTGACCTCACATTTACACTGCATCCTCTCCATCTCCCTGCCTTTCCCAGATTGTCCTTCCTGGGAAACTAACTCTTTTCTTTCTGCTTCACAGCTTCCACTCCCCTTGCCCTTTCTGTCTCACCCCTTTTCTCCTATCCTCAACTTGTCTGCTATGGATTTGCCTTCTTTGCCTCCCTGCCTTTAGCTCCTAAACTTCTTCCTACTTTTTGTTCTCTTTGCTCTCAGTCTCCTCTTATCTTTTTAGTTATTACTTTTTATTTTTTCCCATTTCTTTCCAAGGTAGAGTGGATTGGATTTTGACTTTCTTTTCTTGCTTGGTTGTAAATCTATTTTTGGCTTTCAAATATACCTTTACTTATCAGGATCAGATTTGTTTCAGAGTTAGTCTGTGAACCCCCTGAAGACTAGGACCACAGGGTCTTCATCTTTGAATGCCCCGCAGGATCCAGTAGAGTGCCTGGTGCAGGCTGAGTGCATAACAGAAGGTTTTTAGTGTGTATTAATCCGTGTTGTTCCGTATGTCTCATACAGTCCTCTGTTGCTGAAGGTAGTGATGTTTAAAACCAGAGTTGCTGAATGTTCCCTTCACCTCTGTGATGCTTTATGTCAAAAGGCATTTTGTATAGCATAAATAAGTCTTACTAAAGTAAATTCTTTTACATATACCAACTGATATATCATTCCCTACCCTACCTTTCTCCCCTGAAGCATGTGGGCCACTAGGACCCCAGGACTGTTGGCTAGAGTTAGGTTATATGCACAGCTAATGGGACACACTGTGATAGCACGTGAACTAAGTCAGAAACTGCAATAGGAAGAGAAGAGAGAGAAGGGAAGAAAAAAGAGAAGAGAAGAGAAGAGAAGAGAAGGGAAGAGAAAAGAGAAGAGAAGAGAAGAGGAGAGAAGAGAAAAACTGACACAGTGTTGCTTCCCAAGATGCTGGCAAGAACATCAGAACGCATGCCAACTTGGAAGGACAGAAGTGTATTTCAAAGACAGCCAGTATTTGGAAATTGGGGATGAGAACAAGCAAGGAGGTCAGGACTAAATGGCAGTGGTGGTGGTTTGAGGGGACTGGAGAGGCCATTCCTGAGCAGTTGCCAAGACTGTCAGCTTGTATATGCAGCTTCCTTCCTTGGGTTGGTGGAGAGTTGGACATATCAGGAGGTGAACTCAGAAGATGCAGCTAGGAGATGGGTTGAGTGCTAGGCCCATCTTTTTGTCTATTTTTCTTATTTGAGACAGAGGATCTTGAGTATAATAGTCATATATTATCTCCCTATGCCATGTAAATATCCACAGCAATATGGATTTTTTAACTCAAAATTTTGAAAAGACAACTTCAAAGATCAAATAAGACTGACAAAATGCCTATTTTGGGAAAAGAAAGCTCTAGTTTCCCTATACAATTAACTAAGCAGGTATAAAGATATGTCCGAAGTAACGATAGATGATATAAGATGGGATTCTGATGTCAACTTCAAAGGCTTCCTCACTAAGGAATGTATGGAAACAATAGCCCAGTTGTGGCTGCAAACTGTGTTTTTGGTTTGGATGCCTCTTGATTTTTCCAAGTTGTGTTGAATCTCTTATGTTTGTTTTGAAGTTTTGTATTTTTTTTTCTCTACCATGTTCTTTTTTTGCATCAAGGCTCTTATTACCATTTGTAGAAAATATAGTCTCTATATATGTAATTCCTCAACATTTAGTAGATTTTTCTATTGCAAAGTAATCCAGACTAATCGTATCTAGTGAAACAACTCAAGATATATATTGAAAATATTAATAATCTTCTTCTGCACACCACACTGGTCTATGAAGAACTCTCAGAAATAACATGTTAATAAAAAAATCATATGTGCCCTTCTATAACATTCTTTATGCTCATACAAACATACAATCAGACCTATGGTATCTGAGATCAAATTGAGCAGGTTATTTTACTCCTTTTTTCAATGGAAAGCATACTTTGTGCATTCTCCCCAGTTCACTAGACATGTCCTTTTTGTTAATTGTCAGTGTAATTGTTTCTAGTGTGTTTGCATCACATTTTATGCAGGTATTGCCCATTGATGGGCACGGATTTTTTTTGCCACTGTTTTGCCATTATGAATAGTTTTACAATAAATGTATAAGGTACTCATTTCAGTACTGAAAATTGAATCATTTATCTTCTAGGCAGGTTTGCTTCCTTTTAAACACTGAAAAATGCCTTGATGAGTTCCTTATTACACAAGGATTGACATCAGTGCTTGGATTCTTTTTTTTTTTTTTTTATTAAGCAATACCTGCCGTCATTTCCTCATTTCTTGGCATTGCTCTACCCTTGATCTTTTTTTTTTTTTTAACATCTTTATTGGAGTATAATTGCTTTACAATAGTGTGTTAGTTTCTGCTTTATATCAAAGTGAATCAACTATACATATACATATGTCCCCATATCCCCTCCCTCCTGCGTCTCCCTCCCACCCTCCCTATCCCACCCCTCTAGGTGGACACAAAGCATTGAGCTGATCTCCCTGTGCCATGCGGCTGCTTCCCACTAGCTATCTATTTTACATTTGGTAGTGTATATATGTCCATGCCACTCTCTCATTTCGTCCCAGCTTACCCTTCCCACTCCCCATGTCCTCAAGTCCATTCTCTACATCTGCATCTTTATTCCTGTCCTGCCCCTAGGTTCTTCCGAAACTTTTTTTTTTTTTAGGTTCCATATATATGTGTTAAGTGCTTGGATTCTTAACCTGAAGATTCTGTGTCCTGTGGGACTGACCTGCCCCTTTGTGTTGGAGTGATAAGGGTTATTGAATTCTGTTCCTTTTGGTGAGAAGATGAACTTCTGGATTGAGGTTTGAGCTGAAAGGGAGCCTCTCACATTTGGCAGAAGAAGAAATGTCTTTTTTTGTGTGTGTGACACCCTCATGGGGATCCCAGCAGTGCTTGGGGTCAGCAGGGCCAAACATTTCTTTGCTTCTTGTCCATCCCATGGGGCCACACTTGTGATCCAGGTTGATCTGCTTTGTCTGCCACTCATATTCCAAGTTGAAAGAGCAACAGCAGGCGAGGACAGCTTCAAGCAGCCCAAATCTTCCTAAGTGGTTGGAATCTAGCTGAGGCATTTTTGTATTAGAGCAAATATTTCGTGTCCCAAGAGTTTGGACATCAGGATTTTCCTTTTTATGTTATTATCTTGGGAATACTGCAGAATTATATTTCGTGATAGCCCTCATCTGGTGGACTTGTTTGGTGCTCCTTGACCATAGGAGGAATATCCTGGTATAATAACTGAGCTGGAAAAAGTGACTCTGGAAAATCTAATGAACCTCAGTGAAATCTGATTTTGTTTGTTTTTTCCCCCTGTACTTGTCCTGTTTCTCACTTCCAACATAATTTTTTTTTCTTTCTTTTTTGGTGGGGGGATACGCGGGCCTCTCACTGTTGTGGCCTCTCCCGTTGCGGAGCACAGGCTCTGGATGCGCAGGCTCAGCGGCCATGGCTCACGGGCCCAGCCGCTCCACGGCATGTGGGATCTTCCCGGACTGGGGCACGAACCCGTGTCCCCTGCATCGGCAGGCAGACTCTCAACCACTGTGCCACCAGGGAAGCCCCAACATAAATTTTAATTAAAGTTAAAACACGGCAATGAAAAGAAGAAAACAAAAGATGCAGAAGATGCTATGCTGGGTTGATATAGAAATATTTACCAACTGAAATCCATCTAGAAGACAGCAGCTCATAAAGCCTCAACTGTTTGCTCTTCCTATAAAAAAGGTAAATCAAGGACATGTATTTCTAATAACACTTAATTCCGTTCAATGTATTTATATTTCATAGCCTTTTAAAGTTTGATGATCAAGTTCCACATGCTTCTTTGGAAACTCAGGGAGTATCCTAAACATAGACCTGCAAGGATGACTTTTTTCTCTTATTTTGTGTATGAGATGGGAAGGAGAGCTTAGTTCAACACAGGAAAGCCAATTTAGCATTTTCTCTTTTTACAACTAGAATACCAACCATTTTTTAACCCATGCTTAAAAAGCAACAGTATACCATACTTCATATATATTTAATGCAAGTTGAAACATTTTAACCAAGTCTGGAAAAGGAATTTAATAATCAGAAATGAAAAGAGCGCTTTGGTTAGGTGAAAGGATTCTGAGAGAGAGATGTCTGGGAGGCCAAATTTTTTGATTCTAGAACTTGCTTTAATACCATATCCCCAAGGTTTCCTGACCTTTTTATATTTCAGTTTCCTGCCACTTCTTCCCATCATAAGAATATTTAGTTATTTGGTAAGAATGTCTTGACGATCAATATTAGACTAGTAGTAATGTGTTTCAGGGTTCTGTAAAGAATGCCAATATATTAACATATTATGAAAATGATAAAATATAAATAAGAACCATTAACTCCAAGAGATTGTTATAAGTGATAACGGTAAGAAGAGGGGGCCTGAGAGGGCTAAAATTGACTTGATACATGAATATAATGGACCACAAATCCTTACGAGAGCTCAGATCAATGCCCTTCACTGAAACATTTCTTTGCACCTCCATTATGTTTCTCCAGCCTCCATTTCTGCCATCAGTTGGATTGAAATCATGTAGAGAGATTTGCTTTCAGTATTTCTCATACTTCTTCCATGATTTTTTTTTATTGTGGCTTTGTTTTGGAAAGCAATGCAGGTCTGTTTCGGTGCTTCATAGAAAACTCACCCTGCAGTCTGAGATGAAGCTATGGAGAAATTGTCTGGGTTTCACATTGCTATATTTCACAACACTTGCACTTTCCTCATTTAAATTCCCAGGATGCTTTTTGTCCCCCAGAGTAACTAAATTAGAGGAGGGAGGGGCGTCATTTTCTTGTAGCCACTTGTAGAGTGTCAGCCCTCGCTTCCCTAGAGCTATAGCTCGTGTTTAAAAATGCTTTGAGTGAGGCCAGCACTGGCCCTGGGTGTAGTATTGGGTTTTAACTAGATAGTTTTCCAGACTTGTTCATTGGGGAATGAAGGAATTGAGGTTTTTTAGTTTCTCCAGCTTACACTGGGCTTTCAAATAGTCTCAAACTTGCTCACATGTAACATCGCTGAACTTAATTGTAATTATTTGTTAATCTTCTTCCAACTGTAATGGCTTCCCTCACCTACATCTTCATGCTCAAAACCCAAGGGCCATCTCAAAGGTCTTCCAGCTGGATGACCCTCAGTCCTTGCCCAGCATCTGGTAGGTGCTTGATAAATGTCAACTGATGACATAGAAGTTGTTACATATCCTGAACTCCAGTAACACTTATTGATAACACTTATGCTTTCTGGGCACATAACCATTTTTTCTTCCCTTTGTTTTTTTCCGAAAAATTCAGCCCCCAGAGGAAAGAATCCTTGTCCTGCTCTTCCTTGTCTCGCTCTCAGACCCTACAACAATGACCTGCACGTAGGCCGTGCTCTCACTCTCTAAACATCCTTTAATTGATTGTAGAATCTTCTGGAAAGTTGAATGAAACCACTCCATATTTATCTGTGCTTCTGCTATAGTTTTCTTTATTCCTTTTTAATTTCAAAATAATACCGCACTTTCAATTCCGAAGATACATAAAACTAGGAAGGAAATATAAAGGTGAAATCTCCTCAAGGTGTTTGGCTTTTTTTCTTTTCCTGTAAAGTATTTGCTTTATTCTTGCTCATTCTCATGCTTACTCTCAGGTCAATATTGACTTAGCAAAAAAAAGGTGTCTGTGTACACCTGCTGTCTCCCACACCTTCGTGTATGTTTGGCTTGAAGATGCTTTGGAAAAGGAGGAAATAAGATTTTTCAGTGTTTGTGCACTGTTTAATTATAATATCTTATAGTCTAGTGCTGTGCCAATTTATTTCGTATCCTATAGTTATTAAGGAGTGATTTGGAACGTGGAATTTCTGAATGTGAAATCCAAGGTGTCAATCAATGCACGTTCATAGAGCTCTTCCTTAGGCTGGCCCTGTATAGGGAGTTTTGAGACAGGCTGGGACCTGGGACCCTTTACAGCAGTGCTTGCACATGGACAAAGGTCTTCTTAAGCAACAGGATACAAAGAAACTGTACGTGATGAAAAATAATTGCATGCACGTGCTGTTGGGGCAAATTATAAACAAGGTACAAAACGGCCACAAACCAACTGCCATTTGTGAGTTGCTGGGAGCCAAAGCAGGGTCCTGTACATGATCCCTGCACCACCGGGGCGGTGGGCAGACCATCTAAGCCACACCTGCTGCCCCACCCACCAATCTGCCCCGTTGTTACCCCACTTAAGGACCCAAGCAGGGGAGTGGGCATGGGCACCTGACTCTTGCTTCTGCTGTCTTGAGCCTTGGCCCAAGTCCCCATAAAGCTTTGCCTGCAGTTCTCTGGTGGCCTCTCATCAGTTTCTATTGATTAGAGAATCTAAGGACTGGGGCTGGTAACAGTTTGTTCAGACAGAAGGCAGTTATACTATGATTCTTGCTCTTCAGACGACCATTTATTTAAGGAAACAGAGGTGACACATGGAACAAAAGGGAGTGATTAGATGCTAAATTGTGTGACATTGACTTAAAGAGAAGGGAAAAGGGCTGTTTGGGCAAGAAGAGCCATGAAGGGGGAAGAGAGTTTGGGGTGAGTCTGGAAGAGAACAAAGGAATTGGACATTTGGCATATTGGTGAAGTCAGGGAAGGATGGGTGGGCACTCCTGCTAGAATTAGAGCAGGAACATAACATAGGCATGAGGTACACCTGGGGGGATACCAGACAGTGAGGAATCAGACTTTGCTGGAACAGAGAATGGGTGGCAGAGGGAATTGGTTGGGTTCCCAGAACACAGCAATGACTGTAAGTCCTTCGAGGTCAGAAAAGAAAAACGTGATCTCTTGTTTAATCTTTGTGGAGGGAGTAGGTTTATACGATTCATTCCAAAGGCATAAACTAAATGAAAAGAATGATAGAATTAAAATCCTTTATTTTTAATGCAATTCTCACATTATGACTACAGACATACTTATGCATCTTCATCTAGCACAACCCTACCATAATTTAAAGTAAAAAGCAAGTAAACAGTCTTATAAAGAAGGTTTGCGGTATAATATTACTAAGGTTGAATACTCTGGGTATAAAACAGGTTCCTACTATTCAGTAGGACAAAAATGAAAACACTCCAATAATAAAAGGGAGAAAAATTCACAAATGAAAAAAAATAGAAATAGCTAACAAGCACTCAAAAGTATGTCACTAATAATCGAAGAAATGGTGACTAAAATAACAGTGAGATATTATTTTCACTGGCTAGATTTTTTAGAAGTTAAACATTTCTTAGCAGCCAGAGTACACTGAATTATAGGGAGGCAGTGGCTTCCAACACACTGTTCATACTCAGGGGAATATTGACACATAGGCACCTTTTGGATCTCAGTTTGAAAGAATGTATCAAAAGCTTTCAGAATGTACATGCCTTGTTATACAGCAAGTTCAATTCTAGAAATACCTGCTAAGGGATAAAAGTATGGGTGTATAAAGGTGCTTATTGCAGCACTGTATTTAATAGAGAAGATTGTAAGCAATCTAAATGTCCATACATATGGTGTAGATTAAATAAATGCTGTTGTATCTTTACAAAAAAACACTTATGCAGCCATGAAATCTATGCATATGGATATATTGACCAGGGAAAATGACATATTGTTAGGTTTTAAAAATAAGGTATAAGACAGTGATATAATATGATTCCAAACCTATTTTTAAAATCCTGTATGCCTGTGTGTGCATGTTTATGCTTGTCCTGTGTTCACCTGTTCCTAAAAAAACATAGGAATGATTTTGTCTGGGTTTTTGGATGACATATTTTTTTAAGGCTTTTGAGCATGAGTTGATGATCACTCAAACAATTAACACTGGAAATTAAGTTGTTTCCAAAAAATAATGATGACAAGTTAAGAGGGAGCCACACAGTTAGTAGAGGGAAGAGCTTACAAATTGTTTCTCTGGGAGGGAAGAAACATTCATAAAAGGAGTATTTTGGATTGATTACTAGTATGTTGCAAGATGTAATGGCGCAGAAGGGTAACATTTAGGATATCAAGCTAAACCTGGGTGAGCATAGACAGGAAAGCACGAAATATCAAGGACTGGAAAAAGAGCAGTGTGGTAGGTGACACGGAAGCTGGAGAAAGGGGCTGAGAATGATCTGAAAATAGACTATGATCCAGTTTGAAATGTAACTTCGGGGTGACAGTGGGACTCCCAGATTAAGATGTGCTGTAGGCAAGGAGGAAGAGCTGAGCATGAAGTGAATCCAATGGCAAACACAGATTTAGGTGTCACCTACACGGAGGTGGCATTTGATGTGGTAAGTGTGAGTGAGCTAACTGGAAGTGAGGACAAAGCTGAGATTGTAGAGGGGATACTAAACAGAGTTCATGCTCCTTCCTCCCTACCTGTGCCCCACATGTACTTCTGGTTTAAGGTCATCTTCAGTATGGCAAAGCTCTTGCAAAGGTTAAGAAAAGAATTCGTTACTAGCAAGAGTATTTAAGTGATAAACCTCAGAGAGTTTAGAAAACGGGGCTAGCAGAAACTCAACCTATCTTAAAGTCTGAAATCGTCTTTTCCAGGTTTTAATTTTATCTTTACATGCAGTGTCCTTGGCCATTCACTTCCTGTTTTGTTGCAGTGATTCTTTTGTGTGGACCTATTTTTGAAAAGTTTTATTTAGAGAGCATGAGATAGTTGGCGATGTTTCATTTGTTTGCGGGCTTGCTTAAATGATTAATTTTAATTTATTTGTTTATTTTATTTGTTTGACTGACCAACTGATTATTTTGTGGGATTTCTTTCTCAAGTTGTACTTTAGGGTACTGGTTCTCAAACTTTAGCATACATAAATAATCCTCTTGTGGATCTTCCTTCCTCCCTCTCCCCCTCCCTTCCTTCCTTCCTTCCGTCCTTCCTTCTCAATAGGTTTGGGGTAGGGCCTAAGAAATGTTTCTCATGATCTCCTAAGTGAAGCTGATGCTGCTAGCCTGTAGACCACACATTGAATAACACTGTCCTAGGAAACATGATTTTGAAGCCCACTTTCACTTTCACTTACCATCCTTTCACAAAGAACCAACCAACTACATCACCAAATAGTCTGTTGAAATGTATTGACGGTGGCACTTCCTGATTATTATAATGTGCTCTATAGCCACTTATCCAGATTTAAACTTGCCTGTAATTTAAGTAATTAAAATTATTTTTGTGGTTTACCTCTCCTGACCCTGGTACCTTCATACATTCATGATACGATTGGAAAGAGACTTCAAGGGAAACACAGTGAGTTATCCCCAGGATCTTGGCAAAAAGAAAGACTAGTTTGCCTTCTGATAGTTAAAATTAACTGACTTTGCCAGTACATATGGAAAAGCAATATTTATGCAAGAATGTATGAAAATCTAGTTTAATCAGTGATTTATTAAAGCTATCTAGAGAAAAAACTATGTTACAGAAAGGACTGACAGTTGAACACATGTGTGGTGCCCTGTCCAAGGGGAAGGAACTTTGAATCCTGAAATCCAAGCATTCTTGCCAATACAGAAGGGGTCTCTGCTATGTGACTCAACCTGGTCTGGGGAAAAACATCACTTTTGCCTGTTTATTTCTCTGTGTTTTTGTTTAAATGTATTTATTTTTATTATTTATTTTATTTTTGGCTGCATTGGGTCTTTGTTGCTGCACACGGGCTTCCTCTAGTTGCGGCAAGTGGAGGCTACTCTTTGTTGTGGTGCGCAGGCTTCTCATTGTTGCGGCTTCTCTTGTTGTGGAGCATGGGCTTAGTTGCTCCGTGGCATTATTTCTCTGTTTTTAAACTGCATTTTATTAGCAAGCTTCCCATGTTATTCTGTAAAATGTGAATATGCTGATCATAATATGTGTGTTATCTATGATAAATTGGCCTTCTGGTTTATACATTGGTCTCATGTGAGCTGAGTTAGGTTGCATCTGTCCCCAGGATTCTGATCATCTCAGTGTGTGCTGAAAAAGTCCAGTTCCTAAATCTGCAAGGCTGGGGAACAACCATGATCCACCATAAATTCACCAAGACGGAAAAATGCTGGGTCCTATGAACAGCCAACAGCCAGGCCTAAATGGACGCTCCTCTGCTTTTCTGAGCACTTTACCTGCAGTGCATTTGTTCATTCACTAGGAAACAGAACTAGAGAATTTTATAAAACTGAAAGGCACTTTGAAGTCATTAGGGCTAGCCCTTTCATTGTAAAGTTGAGACTATAACCTTCCACTGGAGTCCGATTATCTCTTGAACCTGCCAGTTGACAGGATCCAAAAGCTAGGTTCACTGTCAAAATATTCCACTGCCTGTGGGGTGTTTCTCCTTTGTGGTGTCTTAGTCTGAATTGTGGTGCTTGGCATCGGGTTCCGGTGCTAAAGTCAGAGTGAGAATCGATCAAACCTTAACCTCGAGGCCTCTTCCTTAATTTAATTTAAGAAGCACATATTTGCATTAGAAAACCTGTCTGTTTTGCTTACCTTTGAAAGTGAACTTCACTTTCACTGAATTTCTCTTTTTAACCTTTGTAGCACAGGATGACACTTCTTTATAAAAACCTCAAAGAATAAATCCTGGTGATGTGAATATATTCTTAAAAACGTGCCAGAGGGAAAATATACATCAGAGTTCCAAATAAGGCTGAATGGATTGTGGGCCTATTGTACTAGATCCATACATTTGAAATTATACTTTCAAATATGCATTAGTTGATAGAGGGGAATAGAGTAATTTTTTTTTCCTTTTCATAGAGAACTCCATATATGTTTGCTTTTATGTTCTGTCATAATGGGGAAAGTGATCATAAACACTTGATTCTAATCATTTACTATCATTTTTGGGTTTCAGTTTTTTTCCTCTCTGTAATTGGAATCAAGGATTAGGAATAATGTTTGCAACTTGCCCAGTATGTGGTTCTTTGTATGTATTTGAGTAATGGTAGTTATTCTTAAGGAATATTTTAATTCAAACTGGTATTTAGAATGGGTGGTAAGACTCCAAACAAAGGCACTGCGAGAATGTCTGGACTCACCACCCCTTAGTGCTTTCTCTGCCTTCCTCAGCTTCTTACAGTTGGATCCACTGAGATCATAACCCTGCAGACAAAGCCTAACCCAATCTTGGCTCATGTAAGAGGGCTATCATAGCTCTCACCTCACCCCTTGGAGGATCCTGGGAATAAATTGCCAACCCAAGTATGGGATGTGGTAACCTGACCACAGTACTGCCAATGCCTGGCACTTTTGCATAAGACCACCTCTGGGTAGTATGCAGAGCCATGCTTCTCCCTCACCCCCACCTCGCTAACTGTTCAGTTATTCTGCAGGACCCTCCTGTCCTGATGGTGCACCATGCGGTTTCATGGGGAGGTTCTGGATCCCCAGCAAGATTCAGATCCATCCTCTTCTTCCTTATGGAAATCTAATCTTTTGATGCATCCCAGGGAGCTGAGCCCTCCCTTACGTCACTTACCAAATTCCCAGATATGGCTCTTTACTGACTTGACTGCCTTCCTGGTTTCCCCACCATCCTAATAAACATCCACAGTGACTGCTTCTGGAAACACCCTCTGAGTTTTCCCTTTAGAAACCGCCCTTATGACCAACCGCCCACCTGGCCCCTGCCCACCTCTATGAACTCATCGCCTACCCCTCTCTCCCTCACCCTTTCCTATTCCAGCCACAATGGCCTTCTTTCTGTTACTCCAACACACCGAGACCTTGGCAAGAGCTGTTCCCTTTGCCTCAATTCCTCCCTTACTCTGCCCAATCTGAACAGGAATGGTTTCTTCTTGCTGGTCAAATCCTAGCTTAAACCACCCAGTTTAAAAGCATCCCCCAGTCAAGCTCCATTGCTTCACCATATTTTCATTCCCTGCAACACACAGAGCTCTTACCGTTACTGGATATTTTTCTTATTTTTTTTTCTTCTTTGTTTACTATCTGCCTTCCCTATTAAAATGTAACCTCTGCAAGAACAGAGATCTAGTCTCTCTTGTTCTCTGCTGTATCCCCAGAGCCCAGAACAAGGGTTGGCACATAGTACGTGCTCAATAAACATTAGCTGAGTGAGTAACCGGCTGCCAGTCAGGTTTCTTTCTGTATCTGGCTCTGTTTTCCCAGTGCCTGTGCTAGATTATAGGCCAAGATCATGCTTCCTTTGTCCAATAACAATAATGAACCTACGTACCTCAGATACATTGGCCAGCTTCACCATCGCATCTCTCTCAGCTAGAAAGGTACAGATAATTGATAGCGGTGCCTGCCACCTCCTTGGGACCCTCCTAGTTTTCCAGGAGGCTCCACCAGCTGACCAGAGCATAAAATCAAAGCAGCATGTCCTCTCTGGTTCTTCAAGTTGTTTCTGAATTTCCATTCTACCAGAATTGGAATGATGGTACCTACAGTGGATTATCCACATTCCTTTTAACTAAACTGGCTTTTTAGAGGAAATTGTTTAGGGAAAGTTTGCTCTTCTTTTTAAAAACACCTGAAGGTACTTAGCAAAAGATAAAATGCAGAGATGCAGAGTTTGGGTCCCACTAGAACTCAGTGGTCAGAGTGGTCCAAAGGAAGCAAGAACCTCAACAGATCAGGGGGGTGTTCACCAGCTGGTCTAAAAACACATGAGGGAGCAATAGCACACACGTGTGTGCACACTGCATGCCAGTGTGTTGTTTGACACTTCTTTCCTCTTCTCTATGCTGAAATCTGCATGCTGGGAACGTTGGATTTCGCTAGCCCAGCACCCATTCTTCCTTGTTTTTATAATTGTACCCCAATTTCTTGTTGGGAAACTAATCTATTGGATATAGTTTTGGTTAAATTACTTATCATGGGACAAGGCATCTGGACATAAGGAAGACTCTTGACCAAATCTAAGAAAGCAGATGTTCTTTCCCTAGAAGGTGTGTCTTGCTTTGTCCATGTTGACTTTAGCTAACTGTCCATCAGCTTCTTCAGCTTAGATTCCCACAGCTTCTCTGGTTCCTGTCTTAGATGCTTTTTTTTTTTTTTTTAATTTTTTTAATTAATTAATTTTATTTTATTTTTTGCTGCGTTGGGTCTTCATTGTTGTGCGCTGACTTTCTCTAGTTGCAGCAAGCAGGGGCTACTCTTTGTTGCAGTGCGCAGGCTTCTCATTGCAGTGGCTTCTCTTGTTGCGGTGTGCGGGCTCTAGGTGTGCGGGCTTCAGTAGTTGTGGCTCGTGGGCTCTAGAGTGCAGGCTCAGTAGTTGTGGCACATGGGCTTAGTTGTTCCATGGCATGTGGGATCTTCCTGGACCAGGGATTGAACCTGTGTCTCCTGCACTGGCAGGCAGATTCTTATCCACTGCGCCACCAGGGAAGCCCCAGATGCTTGCTTTTTTAGGTTTGCTTTTGCTCTAGTCAGTCAGATATTTCTGCTTTGACAATAAGAATCAATCACTGTTACCTGCAACCATGGAACCCTAACTCATACAGAGTAACTATTTAAAAAATGTCGACTAATAATACGACAAAGAATTGATATTTCATATTATGGGGAAATAGAGCAGAACCTCAGATTTATCCCTCCCTTGTGATGTGAGTGTTTATATAAGGAAGAAGCAGTCATTACTTCCAAAGAATGCAGTGTCTCCCTTACCAGAAAGGTCCTTTCAGTTGGTCAATTTGGGGTTCTATCTGCTTGACTTTGCTGCACTGTCTCCTTTGTTTGGAGTCTTCCTTAGGCCTTCCTGCCCCAGCTTCATCTTCTAAGTCCCGCTCACATCCTACCTCCTAGGATAAAAATGAATCTCCTTTTCCCTTCCCCTTCTTTCTTCCCCCTGCCCTTCACTGAGTCTTGTTGGTTTTATAGCAGGTACAGTACATAACCACGGGCCTTGTGTCTTGCTGCTAGACAAAAAGCCCTATATTAACTTAATCGTTAAATAAGGAAAACACACAATTAAGAGGGAACTCATCTTTTAAAAATATATTCACCGCTACATGTGGTGACCCTGTTTAAAATAGCTGCTAGTTCTGCTGCCACTATTTCCATTTCATTTGTCAAACTCCGGAAGCCTGAGAGCATCCTCTCCTCTCTCTCTGACTCTACTCCCCTCCGCAAATGTCTCCACCTGCATTCGTGTCCTTTCCATGACTGGTCACAGAGCTAATTGATGCATTGTGCTTTATCTAAAGAAGTCGTAAGTGGAGGATTGCAGGAAGGTCGAGCTGTCTCCAGTGTCAACATTTTTGCATTGCTTATAAGCAGTTATGCAAGTGTGTTAGTCGTATTTTGAGTAATTCATTTACAGCTGCGGCTGCAATAAATAGGCATGTGATTCTCTATTTATAAAGTAGCTCACAGCCCCTTCCCGTGCTAGCTTGGCTAGAAGTGGTGGTCTATATTGGGAGAAGGGTTTTCTGGAGGTCAGGATTGTGCTGGAAATGAACAGGGAAACCCAGAAGGATTGGGGTGACTCATCACTGCACTGTTTGTGTTTCCTGGGATGGTGATGTTGTTCAGTGCAAAGGTGAAGCCTGAGCAGAGCAAATGAGATGCCTCGGGTAGAGCACTGATCACATAGATGGTGTCTGTCTTTGGGGGTGAAATTTTAAGAGAACGTTAAGGGGAACAGGCCACCTACAGGGTAGAAGAATAAGTGAGTTAATAAATCATTAAATGTATAAATAGGTAAATTATATGGATCAAGAAAATTACAACTCATATTTTGCTTTTGAGTTAGATTTACTGAAAATATACCAGATTCTTCACTGCTTTAAAAATGTAAGCCTATATATAGGAAACCCAAGTTTTTGTGTAATAACATTTTTGTAGACCAGTAAAATAATATAAAACTTTATATAAAACTCTTTTTTAACAGTTGTGGGATGGCATGCTCTGGCAATTGAAATAATAGATAAAACTGATAAATGCAGAGTTCCACTAGTTACTAGCTTGTCAGGAGATTTGGAGAAGTCTTTGAATTCACAGTACCTTGATTTCACCTGTGAGGTTAGGGACAATTCCATTCTACACATATTTACTCAGCACCTGCCATCTCCCAGGTACTCTGCTTGGTTGAAAGAGTTGGCTTATTGGAGGAGACAGAATTTCATATTGCATTTCCAGAGTCTGTCATGGAAAGCACTCTGTCAACACTGAATGAATAAGGGGGATTAAATTACTAAATAAGATCTCAGTCTATAATTTGGGAAGGGATTTAAGACAGGAGCATATTGCCTAGTATGTGATATAGAATGGGTTCAGTCCTACAGTAGGTACAGAAACCTGCCAGGGCCAGAGTTTATGATTATGTCAATCCAGAACCATTGGTGAAAACATCATGGAGGATGTGTTATTTGAGATGTGTTTTGAAGAATGCCTAGACTCCTGTGGCAGTGTCTGTAGGGCTGGCATTGTTGGAGGTCTAGAGTTGGAAAGGATGCACTTGAGAGGAATAGAGGATAGTGGTGGAAAACAGGGAGAAAAAAACTGGAAAAGAAAGTTTGGTCGGAAATCAGGAAGACCTTGAACACTACGGTAAGGATTCTGTATGTTCTCATGAAGATCATGAGCTGTAGTCTTGTTTTCAGTGTGGGATGATATTATCAGACAACAATCGTTGTGAACAGTTACTCTATAATTGATTAGGTTGGAGATGCTAAAGAGAGCTTGGAGGCAAGAGGTCAGGTTGGATGTTATCAAATTAACCCAGGTAACAGATTATGAACTTCTGGCTTCAGAAAGTTCTGTTGAAAGTGAAGAATTGTCGAGGGAGTGTTGGCAGACATTGGGTTCGAGGAATGGGGGTAAGGGGTAGAGAGGTTTCAAAGGTGAATCTAATGCTTTATGCTGGGGTGACCCTGAAGATGGGACATTCTCACCAGAGGAGGAGGCTTAGGAGGAAGAGAAAGTCCTGGGAAGGTGACATTGAGCTGAGTTTTGGACATGCGAGCATGGAAGTGTTTGTCGGTTTGTCGGCTACCTGGAGCTGCCTCCAAGTCTGTTAGAAATTGGTACAGAGAAAAGAAAAAAAATGTACTGAAGCTTATAATAAAGATCTGGAATAAAGATTCAGATTTAATAAAATTAAGAATAATACCAGCAACAGCTAACACTTTTTCAAGAGTTTTGTGTTGTATTGTATTGACTCATTAAATCCCTACGACAACCTATGAGGTAGGTACCAGAGTTATCATTTCACTGATATTTGGGAGTCATCAGCAGAGCTTTTAGAGCAAACAAGATTACAATGGAAATAGAAAAACAATTCAAGGACAGAATCCTAGGGAATATTAAGGAGCTAGTCAGTGAAGGAGCAAGAATTGGTCAGAGACATAGAGAAAAGACTTGTAGTCCCCAAGGTGGGGAGGAATGGATTGGGAGTTTGGGATGAGCAGATGCAAACTATTATATATAGGATGGATAAACAACATGGTCCTACTGTATAGCACAGGGAACTATATTAAATATCCTGTGATAAACCATAATAGAAAATAATTTTTAAAAGAATGTATATATATATATATATATATATATATATATATATATGTAACCGAATCACTTTGCTGTACAGCAGAAATTAACACAACATTGTAAATCAACTATACTTCAATAAAATAAATTTAAAAAAAGAATTGGTCAGAGAGACTGAAGAAACATAATTGAGTATTATGATAGCAAAGGGAAGAGGAAATTTCATAACAAGAAAAGTATTTAGTTAGTTCATGTATTATAAAGAGTTTAAGGTATAATTATCCCTCTGTATCTGAGGGATATAGGTTCCAGTACACCTCACCCCTTCCCCGCTGGGCGGTGGGTACTCGGGATGCTCAAGGTTCTTACAGTTGGTCCTCTGTATCTGCAGCTTCCACATCTGAGGGTTCAACCAACCATGGATCCAATATTTTTTCTTAATGTCTTCCACCCAAGCCTTGATTGAATACGGAGAGCTAACTATATTTGAAGACAGAAAACAGTGCATTGCATTTAGTAATTTGAGGTCATTGTTGACTTTCAGGAAAATAGTTTCAGCTGGAGGGCAGGTGAAGAAGGCTTTGAAAATTTAGTGGGAGGCATTAGTGTAGTCCATGCTTTCTAGATGTTTGAGACTGAAAATTGGGAGATAGGCAAACCCTAAACTGGAATCATGTAATTAATGGAAGGTGTTTTTGAAATCAAGAGGCTTGAGAGTATTTGTGGCTTCAGTGAAGGGAGGAGGTGGCCGTGAGGGATTGGAGGTGAGAGGAAGTAGGTAAGAGATGCCATTAAACACACATCCTGAATCCAGGGGGCAGATAATGAACAGATCAGGGGCACCAGTGGGACAGCTGGCCTTAGAAACCTAATCTATAATCACTTCTTCCTCCAAGAAAGGAGGAAAGAAAGGGTAGATGAGGACAGAGATAAATTTTGCGTTGGGACAAAGTAGAAATAGATCATGTCTGAAAACTTTAATCTCAGAAAAGTAGGTCATCTTCTGTGAGAGAGCCAGGAGGGCCTGGGAGAGGTCATATCTGCAGAGGCAAAGGCAAATTATTCTTCCTAGTAGAACTTCTTGCTTTACAGTTCCAATAATTGAGGAATTTTCAAACAGAGGAAACTATTACTAAGTGTACAAGAAACATGTGTGGTGGAATTGGATGCTTTCCATTGGAATTCTTAAAAATACTTGAATCCAAGAATTTAGGCTTCTGTATTTTTTTAAAAGCCTTTATTTTTAGTGAAATTCTCAAGACCACGATTGAGAGGCTTAGAAACCATATTTGTGTGTGAACAAGTTTTTTTTTTGTTTTGAATTTTATTTATTTTTTATACAGCAGGTTCTTATTAGTTATCCATTTTATACATATTAGCGTATATATGTCAATCCCAATCCTTCAATTCATCCCACCACCAACAACAACAACAACCCCGCCCCCGCCGCTCTCCCCCCTTGGTGTCTGTACGTTTGTTCTCTACATCTATGTTTCAATTTCTGTCCTGCAAACTGGTTCATCTGTACTATTTTTCTAGGTTCCACATATATGCGTTAATATACGATATTTATTTTTCTTTTTCTGACTACTCTGTATGACAGTCTATAGATTCATCCATGTCCCTACAAATGACCCGATTTCGTTCCCGTTTATGGTTGAGTAATTTTCCATTGTATATATGTACCACATCTTCTTTATCCATTCGTCTGTCGATGGGCATTTAGGTAACTTCCATGACCTGGCTATTGTAAATAGAGCTGCAGTGAACATTGGGGTGCGTGTGTCTTTTTGAATAATGGTTTTCTCTGGGTATATGCCCAGTAGTGGGACTGCTGGGTCATATGGTAATTCTATTTTTAGTTTTTTAAGGAACCTCCATACTGTTCTCCATAGTGGCCGTATCAATTTACATTCACACCAACAGTGTAAGGAGGTTCCCTTTTCTCAACACCCTCTCCAGCATTTGTTGTTTGTAGATTTTCTGATGATGCCCATTCTCACTGGTGTGAGGTGATACCTCATTGTAGTTTTGATTTGCATTCCTCTAATAATTAATGATGTAGAGCAGCTTTTCATGTGCTTCTTGGCCATCTGTATGTCTTCTTTGGAGAAATGTCTATTTAGGTCTTCTGCCCATTTTTGGATTGTTTGGTTTTTTTTTAATATTGAGCTGCATGAGCTGTTTATATATTTAGGAGATTAATCCTTTGTCTGTTGATTCATTTGCAAAAATTTTCTCCCATTCTGAGGGTTGTCTGTAGTTTCCTTTGCTTTGCAAAAGCTTTTACGTTTCATCAGGTCCCATTTTTTTTTATTTTTGTTTTTATTTCCATTACTCTAGGAGGTGGATCGAAAAGGATCTTGCTATGATTTATGTCAAAGAGTGTTCTTCCTATGTTTTCCTCTGAGGGTTTTATACTGTCTGGTCCTTCATTTAGGTCTCTAATATATTTTGAGTTTATTTTTGTGTATGGTGTTAGGGAGTGTTCTAATTTCATCCTTTTACATGTAGCTGTCCAGATTTCCCAGCACCACTTATTGAAGAGACTGTTTTTTCTCTATTGTATATCCTTGCCTCCTTTGTCACAGGTTAGTTGACCATAGGTGTGTGGGTTTAACTCTGGGCTTTCTATCCTGTTCCATTGATCTATATTTCTGTTTTTGTGCCAGTACCATACTGTCTTGATTGCTGTAGCTTTGTAATATAGTCTGAAGTCTGGGAGCCTGGTTCCTCCAGCTCCGTTTTTCTTTCTCAAGATTGCTTTGGCTATTCGGGTCTTTTGTGTTTCCATACGAATTGTGAAATTTTTTGTTCTAGTTCTGTGAAAAATGCCATTCGTAGTTTCATAGGGATTGCGTTGAATTGGTAGATTGCTTTGGGTAGTATAGTCATTTTCACAATGTTGATTCTTCCAATCCAAGAACATGGTATACCTCTCCATCTGTTTTTATCATCTTTAATTTCTTTCATCAGTGTCTTATAGTTTTCTGCCTACAGGTCTTTTGTCTCCCTAGGTAGGTGTATGCCTAGGTATTTTATTCTGTTTGTTGCAGTGGTAAATGGGAATGTTTCCTTAATTTCCCTTTCAGATTATTCATCATTAGTATATAGGAATTCAAGAGATTTCTGTGCATTAATTTTGTATCCTGCAACTTTACCAAATTCATTGATTAGCTCTAGGAGTTTTCAGGTGGCATCTTTAGGATTCTCTATGTATAGTATCATGTCATCTGCAAACAGTGGCAATTTAACTTCTTCTTTTCCAATTTGTATTCTCTTATTTCTTTTCCTTCTCTGATTGCTGTGGCTAGGACTTCTAAAGCTATGTTGAATAGTAGTGGTGAGAGTGGACATCTTTATCTTGTTCCTGATCTTAGAGGAAATGCTTTCAGTTTTTCACCATTGAGAATGATGTTTGCTGTGGGTTTGTCGTATATGGCCTTTATTATTTGAGGTAGATTCCCTCTATGCCCACTTTCTGGAACATATTTATCATAAATAGGTGTTGAATTTTGTCAGAAGTTTTTTCTGCATCTACTGAGATGATCATATAGTTTTTATTCTTCAATTTGTTAATATGATATATCACATTCATTGATTTGCATATATTGAGGAATCCTTGCATCCCTGGGATAAGTCCCACTTGATCATGGTGTATGATCCTTTTAATGTGTTGTTGGATTCTGTTTGCTTTTATTTTGTTGAGGATTTTTGCATCTATATTCATCAGTGATATTGGTCTGTAATTTTCTTTTTTTGTAGTATCTTTGTCTGGTTTTGGTGTCAGGGTGATGGTGGCCTCATAGAATGAGGTGTCAGGGTGATGGTGGCCTCATAGTTTCTTCCTCTGCAGTTTTTTGGAAGAGTTTGAGAAGGATGGATGTTAACTCTTCTCTAAATGTTTGATAGAATTCACCTGTGAAGCCATCTGGTCCTGGACTTTTGTTGTTGGAAGCTTTTTAATCACAGTTTCAATTTCATTACTTGTGATTGGTCTGTTCATATTTTCTGTTTCTTCATGGTTCAGTCTTGGAAGTTCATACCTTTCTCAGAATTTGTCCATTTCTTCCACGTTGTCCATTTTATTGGCATAGAGATGCTTATAGTAGTCTCTTAGGATACTTTGTATTTCTGCAGTGTCTGTTGTAACTTCTCCTTTTTCATTTCTAATTTTATTTATTTGAGTCCTCTCCCTCTTTTTCTTGATGAGTCTGGCTAATGGTTTATCAATTTTGTTTATCTTCTCAAAGAAACAGCTTTTACATTTTTTTTTTTTTAATGCGTTACGTGGGCCTCTCACTGCTGTGGCCTTTCCCGTTGCAGAGCACAGGCTCCAGATGCACAGGCTTAGCATCCATGGCTCACGGACCCAGCCACTCCGCGGCATGTGGGATCTTCCTGGACTGGGGCACGAACCTGTGTCCCCTGCATCGGCAGGTGGACTCTCAACCACTGCGCCACCAGGGAAGCCCCAGTTTTTACTTTTGTTGATCTTTGGTATTATTTTCTTTGTTTCTGTTTCATTTATTTCTGCTCTGATCTTTATGATTTCTTTCCTTCTACTCACTTTGGGTTTTGTTTGTTCTTCCTTCTCTAGTTCCTTCAGGTGTAAGGTTAGATTGTTTGTTTGAGATGTTTGTTGTTTCTTGAGGTAAGATTTTATTGCTGTAAACTTCCCTCCTAGAACTGCTTTTGCTGCATGCATCCCATAGGTTTTGGATCATCGTGTTTTCATTGTCATTTGTCTCTAGGTATTTTCTTATTTCCTCTTTGATTTCTTAATTGATCTCTTGGTTATTTAGTAATGTATTGTTTAGCCTCCATGTGTTTGTGTTTTTTATGTTTTTTCCCCTGTAATTGATCTCTAATCTTATAGCGTTGTGGTCAGAAAAGATGCTTGATATGATTTCAATTGTCTTAAATTTACTGAGGCTTGATTTGTGACCCAAGATGTGATCTATACTGGAGAATGTTCCATGTGCACTTGAGAAGAAAGTGTAATCTGCTGGTTTTGGATGGAATGTCCTATTAATATTAATTAAACCTATCTGGCCTATTGTGTCATTTAAAGCTTGTGTTTCCTTATTCATTTTCTGTTTGGATGATCTGTCCATTGGTGTAAGTGAGGTGTTAAAATCTCCCACTATTATTTTGTTACTGTCAATTTCCTCTTTTAGAGCTGTTAGCAGTTGCCTTATGTATTGAGGTGCTCCTATGTTGGGTGCATATATATTTATAATTGTTATATCTTCTTCTTGGATTGATCCCTTGATCATTATGTAGTGTCCTTCCTTGTCTCTTGTAACATTCTTTATTTTAAAGTCTATTTTATCTGATATAAATATTGCTACTGCAGCTTTCTTTTGATTTCTATTTGCATGGAATATCTTTTTCCATCCCCTCACTTTCAGTCTGTATGTGTCCCTAGGTCTGAAATTGGTCTCTTGTAGACAACATATAATGGGTCTTGTTTTTGTATCCATTCAGTGAGCCTGTGTCTTTTGGTTAAAGTATTTAATCCATTCACGTTTAAGGTAATTATCGATATGTATATTCCTATGACCATTTTCTTAATTGTTTTGGGTTTGTTTTTGTAGGTCCTTTTCTTCTCTTGTGTTTCCCACTTAGAGAAGTCCCTTTAACATTTGTTGTAGAGCTTGTTTGGTGGTGCTGCATTCTCTTAGCTTTTGCTTGTCTGTAAAGCTTTTGATTTCTCCATCTAATCTGAAAGAGATCCTTGCTGAGAAGAGTAATCTTGGTTTTAGGCTCTTCCTTTTCATATCACTTTAAACATATGCCACTACCTTCTGGCTTGTGGAGTTTCTGCTGAGAAATCAGCTGTTAACCTTATGGGAGTTCCCTTGTATGTTATTTGTCGTTTTTCCCTTGCTGCTTTCAATAATTTTTCTTTGTCTTTAAATTTTACCAGTTTGATTGCTATGTGTCTCGGTGTGTTTCTCCTTGGGTTTATCCTGTATGGGGCTCTCTGCACTTCTTGGACTTAGGTGGCTATTTCCTTTCCCATGTTAGGGAAGTTTTTGACTCTAATCTCTTCAAATATTTTCTCCAGTCCTTTCTGTCTCTCTTCTCCTTCTGGGACCCCTATAATGTGATTGTTGTTGTGTTTAATGTTGTCCCAGAGGTGTCTTAGGCTGTCTTCATTTCTTTTCCCTCTTTTTTCTGTATTCTGTTCTGCAGCAGTGAATTCCACCATTCTGTCTTCCAGGTCACTTATCCGTTCTTCTGCCTCAGTAATTCTGCTATTGATTCCTTCTAGTGTATTTTTCATTTCGGTTATTGTATTGTTCATCTCTGTTTGTTTTTTCTTTAATTCTTCTAGGACTTCGTTAAACATTTCTTGCATCTTCTCGATCTTTGCCTCCATTCTATTTCTGAGGTCCTGGATCATCTTCACTATCAGTATTCTGAATTCTTTTCCTGGAAGGTTGCCTATCTCCACTTCATTTAGTTATTTTTCTGGGGTTTTATCTTGTTCCTTCATCTGGTACATAGCCATCTGCCTTTTCATCTTGTCTATCTTTCTGTGAATGTGGTTTTTGTGCCACAGGCTGCAGGATTCTAGTTCTTCTTGCTTCTGCTGTCTGCCCTCTGGTGGATGAGGCTATCTAAGAGGCTTGAGCAAGTTTCCTGATGGGAGCAACTGTGGTGGGTATAGCTGGCTGTTGCTGTAGTGGGCAGAGCTTAGTAAAACTTTAATCCACTTGTCTGCTGATGGGTGGTGCTGGGTTCCCCCCGTGTTGGTTGTTTGGCCTGAGGCGACCCAACACTGGAGCCTACCTGGGCTCTTTGGTGGTGCTAATAGCGGACTCTGGGAGGGCTCACGCCAAGGATTACTTCCCAGAACTTCTGCTGCCAGTGTCCTTGTCCTCATGGTGAGACACAGCCACCCCCCGCCTCTGCAGGAGACCCTTCAACACTAGCAGGTAGGTCTGGTTCTATCTTCTATGGGGTCACTGCTCCTTCCCCTGGGTCCTGATGCACACACTACTTTGTGTGTGCCCTCCAAGAATGGAGTCTCTGTTTCCCCAAGGCCTGTCAAAGGCCTGCAATCAAATCCTGCTAGCCTTCAAAGTCTGATTCTCTAGGAATTCTTCCTCTGGTTGCCAAACCTCCAGGTTGGGAAGCCTGATGTGGCACTCAGAACCTTCACTCCAGTAGGTGGACTTCTGTGGTGTAAGTGTTCTCCAGTTTGTGAGTCACCCACCCAGCAGTTACGGGATTTGATTTTATTGTGATTGCGCCCCTCCTACCATCTCATTGTGGCTTCTCCTTTGTCTTTTGATGTGGGGTATCTTTTTTGGTGAGTTCCAGTGTCTTCCTGTCGATGATTGTTCAGCAGTTAGTTGTGATTCTAGTGCTCTCGCAAGAGGGAGTGAGAGCACGTCCTTCTACTCCACCATCTTGAGCCAATCTCCTGCACATGTTAATATTAAGATTCGTTTTGGGGACTTCCCTGGTTGTGCAGTGGTTAAGAATCCACGTGCCAATGCAGGGGACACAGGTTCGAGCCGTTGTCCGGGAAGATCCCACATGCAGCGGAGCAGCTAAGCCCGTGTGCCTCAAGTACTGAGCCTGTACTCTAGAGCCCATAAGCCACAACTACTGAGCCCTTGTGCCACAACTACTGAAGCCCGCACACCTAGAGCCCATGCTCTGCAACAAGAGAAGCCACTGCAAGGAGAATTCTGCACACTGCAATGAAGAGTAGCCCTCGCTCACCACAGCTAGAGAAAGCCTGCATGCAGCAACAAAGACCCAACACAGCCAAAAATAAAAAAATAAAATAAATTTATTTTTTAAAAAAGTTTCATTTTTTTGTTTGTTTTGTAGGAAGGTTTTTTTCTTCCTGGGGAAATGAAACAAAGGAAAGTCACAGGACCCATCTCCTCCAGCCCCATCTTCTCTCATTGCTATTAGGCTAAAGCTGGAGGGGAAAATCCCTCAAAGTAGACTCCTTGTGGTGACTTCATGCGATGAAAATTTACTATCATGTGGCATTTTGAGAAGCAGCATCTGGCATATTTGCTCATGTTCATGGCTCTGATGGTCATGTGTTATTCTGTTTGTTTTATATAAACTAGTGTTTTATCTCCACTGAGTTTTTCTGTTATTAAATAAGAGTGAAGCAAAGCAAAACAATATATAAAACCTTTTACTTTGCATTATGCAACTCTCAGTGAGTCCAAGTCCATGTCTGATGTTATATATCAACGGTGCCCCTGTGTTAGTACACCTGAGTGCTGCCTTTTCTGTGGTCCACGCCATAGGCACTTTTCAATCCTATCCCTGATTCTGTAGGTTAAGAAGGCTGCCAAGTGTGGTCCTGGTTGATAAACAGAGCTAATAAGCAAAACTAGACATTATCTGTTATGTGCAAACAGACTCAAGCTGTGTTTCTTTGTTGGGTTCTCTTATTATCTTTAGAGAGCCTGGCCTGTTCTCTAATATGGCTCTCCTCTTAGTTGAAATTGAGATCGCCAATCAATCCGGGTTGGAAGAATGTAATAACAGTTTCTGTAGACTACTTTATGCTCCATAGCCAGGCCTCAAGAAGGAAGGACACAGGTAGGATGGAAAATTGGGCTGACAGGTCATGGAAGCAACCTAAATGCCCATCGACCGACTAATGGATAAAAAAGATGTGGTGCATATATACAGTGGAACATTACTCAGCCATAAAAAGGAACAAAATTGGATCATTTGTAGAGATGTGATTGAATCTAGAGACTGTTATACTGAGTGAAGTAAGTCAGAAAGAGAAAAACAAATATCGTATGTTAACGCATATATGTGGAATCTAGAAAAATGATACAAATGATACTTGCCAGTTTGCAAGGCAGAAATAGAGACACAGATGTAGAGAACAAATATATGGACACCAAGGAGGGAAAGTGGTGGTGGGGGGATGAACTAGGAGATTGGGTTTGACATATATACACTAATATGTATAAAATAGATAATGAATAAGAACCTACTGTATAAAAAATAAATTTTAAAAAGTTTAAAATAAAAAGAAAATCGGGCTGAAGTCTGAGTGTGATGGGCACTGGCTGCCAGATTGATTGAGGAATAGGTACTTGTTATTCTGAATGTGTCTCTCGTATCACGATATACAAACCATCAAAGGAAGCTGGTATTGAGCCAGAAGATTTGTGAAGCCAGGGAATAAATATGGAATATGTTCCTGAGTTGTCCGTTATTCCAGGTGTTTGGGGAAAGTTTGAGATTTATAGTTTTAGGCAATTGGAAACCACAATAGGGTATGAAGCATGGGAACATGCAATGAAATGTCCATTTAGGAAGATTTGCTTGATGATGGCATATATACTTGGCTAGCAGAAGGCAAGAAAAGGGGACATGAGAGGGCTTGCATTGGATCAGAGATTCCTAAAGTGTGCTCCACAATGCACTGTACTCTGAGGTGTAGTTTGTAAAGGAAAGGACTCTCCAAGTCTGCTTGGGCAAGGCTGCACCATCCATTGACATTATGGAGAACTCAGTGTCCATCAGTGTATACCAGGCTCTGAGAAGGGCTGAAGGGAGGAAGCTTGTTTCAGTTGGGTGAACCCACCATTTCCTAAACATTTTGTCCACATCATCTTGTGCAGAATAACACCTCCAGGATTATAGTCTAACACTGGAGTCACATTCTAAATTATAAGGCAATGATCAGAAATTTAACATCCTAAACACCAGCTACTTTTTTTCCTCTAGAATTCTATTACTTTGGTTGAGCATAAGATAAAGTGGTTAATTTGCATTTAGGGAACCCATTTTTTGAACGATATACACTCTATTTTAAAAAACCTGAACTGCTCAACTTACATAGAGACATAAGGGAACCAAGGATGACCAGGGGAAGAGAAATTCCTGTTTCAGGACCAGAGCTCATCCTCTATTATAAGTTCCTGGTCGTAGCAAGTGGCCACAAACGTAGATCACTAATCCCTTCTCATTCTTCCTGCTTCCTCTCTAACTACCTGCATTTGTGTTTGTGTGTCTTTTCTGTCTCGTGTCCTGTATATTTGCATGTCCTGGTTTATTTCTGTCTCTTTATCTTCATCTCTTGACCCCTTTCTCTCTCTCTGCTTCTTTATCTTTCCCCCAAACCAGCACATTGACAAGCATAGAGTTGAGTTCCCATGAATTAAATGTGCATGTGCTGTGTCTCCCTGCATTTACTTTTTGCTAAACTGCTATTCCCTGGAAACCATGGAGTACTCTAGGTGCCTTTGATTTGCCCCTCTCCTCGGCTCTGCTTTCCTGGACCCTCACTCCCCACGTGTGATTCCCCCATTTCATGACAGAGGCATCAGAGGGACGAGAGTCCCCCCTTGTTCCAACCCCTTTGCAAATAATCTCCACATTTCTCAATGCTGACCTGGAAGGCATTTTCTCACCATCTGTGGATCATATAATTAATGACACTTTTGAAGGAATGTCCACATTTCTTATCTCGCTTGTTACACACATCATTTTTAAAACCTTGGAATGATGAGCTGGCATTTCACGTAAGGGTGGTCCCACAAATCAAATGCAGGGTGACTGGTTTCATTTCTTTGTTGAAACATCTGGTCCTGTTTAGTGCATTACAAGAAAGAGGTAGGAAGCATGTAAAGGCTCTCACTGTCCTCAGCACTGATGTCTTTCTCTTTCTGCAATTGTATTATGAAACTTACTGCCTCCAGAAGAGAAAAGAAGTTAAGTCTATGACCATTACATTTGTCAAGACTCATTTTCACATCTGTGGGCCTGAAAGCTGTGTGGCCAGCTTTTCCAGACTCCAGTCTGGGACCCCTGCCTGGAGCGAGGAAGGTTGGGGTACAGGTCATGGGTGTCTGTGGGGACGTGGTTTACTTGCAGCAGTGTCACATTAAATGTCATGATGTTAACAACGGAGATGTAAACCACCACTACCTCCCAAATTTCCTAGCTACAAAGCAATACTTTCCCCCTCAAGGATCCTACAGCTCTCTCATGGGAACATCTGTAGCTGCTGGTACATAGACGTCAGGTAGACAGTATTTTGTTAGAAAGGCACAATGCCCATTGGAAGGAGAGCATCTGTCTCCAGAGCAAGCAGTGGGTACCAAGCAGGTGATGAGGCTATAGATGGACAGTGTGCTTAATATCCACCCAGTCTCTTTTATAGAGACTCTCTCTTAAATGCCAGCCTCCAGTCTTGGCCCTATTCCCTCCCAGAGTTTGTTTATAGTTTTTGGCAAAATGTAAAATTCAGGATGAGTGGAGAATAGTTAGTAAAACCTAGAGGGGTTACCCTTGAACAGATACATGGAAATCTCCTTTCTGCTCCTTCTTGCCATCCTCTTGCTGCTTGGTCATCGGCAAATTCTTTCTTTGGTTTTCCTTACTTGGTGGTGCTGCAGCAGCGGCTGTGTAGGGTCATAGTCATGGAAGAAGCATACATAGCAATAATAGCAAGCATTGTCTGTGTCACTGACTCCATGACAGGCCCCGCTCTAGGTATTTGACATATTAACTTTGTCCTCGCAGCAAGCTCATTGCCGTGACACTGTACCCTACAAACTTGGACCTTGTGTAATGGGGAATTAGCTCCAGGATCCCTGGAGCTTTCAGCCAGCTAGCTAACTCTGGTCATCCCATGATTCTCACAAAAATGCATGCTCATATTTTATTGGATTGAATATTTAGATCCCATTTAAAAGGGTACAACAGGGGTTTACTATCCTGTTAGTATCCTTAGCTTACAAATGAGGAGACTGAAGTAGAGTGTTTAAGTAGTTTTCCAAGACCACAGAGCTAGAAGGCAGGAGGCCTATTGAGTCGTGTGGCTTCTGCGCCCAGTCCGGTACAGCCTGAGGTTTATAAAAGGTGTGTAGGGGATAAAGTTGTTGCCTAAGAGTCAGGAGACCATGGCCATGACCTTGGTTCAGTTCCAGGTACCCTGTGTTTCAGCCTTGTGTTCTGCTTTTCCCCAGGTGCCTGGGGGTGGAGGGAGCCAGGTGTGCATAAAACTGGGAGCTGGCTTGTTGAGGGACCTCCACTTTGAATTCAAGTTTCAAGTTTTATCTCAAAATGAGTTTTATGAACTGGAGGGGTTATATTAAACCTAACTTCATGTATCAACCATGAATGTTGTCTTATATTGCATTTTTCTGAATTAGAGTCTTTCTTTCCTAAAGTGCCACAAAAGGCGTGTGCTTTTCTTGGTAAAGTGATTCCAGTAGCTGGAATATGAGATCAGTAAGAAATATACCAAAATAGCATTGTATCCTCTATCTGGATTTGACTTTGGGGAATCCAGGACTGGGAAAAATTCTAAATGCCTTCAGTCAGAAATATAGAGCTTGAATGTTTACAGTTGTAAGCTTTTAGGCCTAGGAGCAGGGCCATCTCTGGTCTAATCATAGCCCTTGCTAAAATCTAACTTGAAATTTAACTTGGAAAAGAAAACATACAAATTAGACTCTATTGGCACTATTACAAAGCAATGTGGCAATATTTATTAAAACCTTAAAATGTTCATAAGCTTTTATCTAATTATCCTGTAAGTAGAGAAGGAGGAGGCATTTCTATTCTATCTATCTATCTATCTTCTATTTTCTATGGTCTATCTATTTCGTTTCTATCTATCTGTCTATTTTCTATCTACCTATCAATTGTGTATCCATCTGTGTATCTATTTTCTATCTATCTATCTATTTTCTATCTATTTTCTATATATCTTCTATCTATCTATATCTATTTTCTATCTTCTATCTATCTATATCTATTTTCTATCTATCTATTTTCTATCTATTTTCTATCTATCTATCTGTTTTCTTTCTATCTATCTATCTTGCTAAGCAATAATATTCTGGTTGAAAAGTAGTCAAACAGAAATGTATAGAATAAAATGTCAAAATGCTCCTTACTCCAATTCTACTACCCAAAATTCAACCACTCTTTTTTTCCCCCAGATTTATTGAGGTATATATAAAGTTGTATATACAATATGATATATATATAATGTGATATATATATAAATATATAATGAATTAATTACCACAATCAAGCTATTTAACATATCCATCACCTCACTCATTTATATTTGTGTGTGTGTGTTAAGAACATTTAGGATCTATCCTAGCAAATTTCAAGTATACAGTACAGTATTATCTTCTATTCTGAACTATACACTTCTTGGAAATGAGCCTTGTGTAAATGGCTATGTGGATTAAATTTTAATTCCTATGCACTCAAGAGACGTTTATTGAATGAGTGAAAAATACTAATACCATTATTACTCATCTGTAGAAATGTTAGTGATTCTACTGTGAACAATGAATATTGATATATTGACACACCAAAGTAAAGTTTGTCTAAGACTCTAATTTGGTGTACAGTTTTATACTTTCATTGCTCTTTTGGTCATGTACCAGATTTAGTTTATTCTTTGAGATTCACTCTTTTTTCAAAACGTTTTTAGAGATAAAAGGAGTTTAGAAAAGACTCAGTTCAACATTTGAGAAAAGCCCTAAATCAAAATACAATAGGCCTAAAAGACAGCCTATTCAGTTTGAGTATGGTGACATTTATTCTTGTTTAGAAAGGTTTATGTCGGTTGCTAATATGTTTTTGGCTTATCTAAACTAAACTATGATAGATCTGAACAATGATATATTCAGAAAGCAAATGCAATATAATGAATAAAATTATTTTTTTACCCTTATATTTCAAAGAGTAAAATGGGATGTCCACTAGGAGAACTACAGTAGCATGTTGAGTTTTGTTCATTCTCTCTCTCTGGTTTTAGGTTTTATCTGAACCTGAAAGCTTTAAATCATCTATAGTGGAAAAATCTCACCTGTTGTATCCCTAGTGTGATAAGCTGAGGAATGTGTAATGAATTTGCAGCCATTCAGAAGCCACAGAGACAACACATAAAAGCTAAGATTAATTGGATAGAAAAAACAAGAATCAGTAAATACATATAATGAACACATACACACACACAGAAATACATGAAAATAAAGGAAACTAAACATAAATAATTAAGGTATTTAAGAAATTAGGAAATGTGAAAGGGATTTTGTGTTTACGTACTAAAGATTTGAGAAGGAATACTTCTCCCTAATGACTATAAAAGGTCAAGAACACAGTGATGTCATATCAGTTAAACTACAGGGTTCTTCCAGAGGTAGTGGGACTACGTTTTATATTCACCTTTAGTTTTCTTCTTACAAGACTACACTTGTTCCCTCCACTCGTGGAAAGAACAACTTGTCTTATTACCCTCCAATGGAAATGAGTTATGAACCTTTTATCTGGAGTTTACAAGACAGCTTTAACCTCTTTATAGTTGAATTTCAGTGATGAATGCAGTATCTTATTTCATCTTAGTTAATTTTTTTTTCAAGAATTCCTTTTCCTGATTTGTTCTGATTTGTAGGTACATACAAGATAATAATGGGAAAGATCAAATTACCCTGTTTGGGATCCTGTTAAACACTTTTCTTTTGTCCCGAGCATCTTCAGCATTAATTTCCTGTTTTTTCTTCTGTATATGTCATTCCAACTAGAAAAAGCAGGCATTTGTGACATTCATAAAAATTTGGTGTCTTTACGAGATTGTAAGCAAAGCTTATATTTTATGCCGTACCCATCCCTCCTGATTAATTTTACTAACTTTTTCTTAGGTTAGTAAAATAGGTAGTCAGGAATCCTGTGAATTAGGACTATAGGAACTGAGGTCACTTAGGCATCAGTTGCAAGTTGAAATGAAGATGCCTAAAGATGCAAAAGGTCCTAACATGGGTACCAGAAACAGCACCATTAGGAGAGGGAGATGCACTGTGCAAGAAAGATGGATGCCCCTGTGTGTCAGCTGGCTGGCCAACATCACACTTTTTGAAAGCCCTCAAAAGACAGGTCCTCATTGTTTTAGCTCCTCAAATACAAGAGCCCCTTACCATGAAATATGTCATCCTCTGGCACTGATTCATGATTAATTCTGAATGATGACCTTTGGATGATTGGATAGAGTTTGTGACTTGCCCAAAGTCACAACCAATGTAGACAGTCATAGACCAGCCCCTTCCTTTGGACATTTCATTAATTCATTGACACATTCATCATTTATCGAGTGCCAACTGTGGACCAGGTATGTTGTTATGTGCCAGGGATATGAAGTTGAGTGAGACAAGATCCCAAACCTCCAGAGGCTTAGAGTGGGTAATAATTATGCAAATCAATGATTACCGTTTTATCAGTGCTATAATAGAAACATGATCAGAATACTAGGAGAACGTAAAGGCATCAAAATCAGGAATCAAGGGAATTACCCTGGAGAAACCTAAATTTAGACTGAATTTTGGAGAAAAACTGGAATGTCTAGTTAAAGAGGCAGTGAGACAGCCCTGAAACCTGTAAGAAGTCAAGGAGACAGTAAAGTGTTTCAGGTATTTGTGGAATGGCAAACACTTTCACTGGACTTGAGCCATGGGAGCTGAGGGTAGGGGGTAGGAGTGGAAGCTGCGGACAATGCCAGAGGCCAGATCGCAAAAGGCTGGGATGCTGAGCTAGGGGACGCTGCCCTAACTGGGAACAAAGTGCATAGGTTAAGGGAAGAGTCCACTCTGTCCATTCCTGAACCTCATGCAGACCCCAGAGCCGCAAAACTCTTCCCTTGCCTCATTCAGGGCATTTCCTCGGGTCTGACCTTCAAAGTAAAGGTAGGCCTCCTCTCCCTAAATGGAATTCACATGCCAACTGCTGAGAGATATCTCTTCCTTTCATTTCGCTTGTATCTCCCCTCTGGAAGTGAGCTCTGGGGGCCTGCCTGGCTCGTGTGATCAATTTCCCTTTATTGATACTTGTTTGATTGTATATGAAAAGGGGCAGAGATGCCATCAGCGTAGGTATAGGAGGTAATGACTCAGTCCCCATCAAACCCTGCCCTCTGAAACCTCCTCCACAAATACTCAGGTAGGCACACTGTTGGAAAAAGCAGCTTTGAGATTCTGAAGACTCAGGTTTTAAATCTGACCCTGCCCATGACAATCTCTGAGACTGGACTCGATTCGATCCCTACTGTGTAAAAGGATCTGACTTACCTCATTAAGTCCATGGATTTTGTTTTCTCAGATGAGACATCCAATTGTCTATCTAGATGACCTTTGCACAAGATGCTGAGTTACTTTTAGATAGCAAGGAGATAATCTCGTGCTGGGATTAGACTTCAGTTGACTGTGGATTGGAAGGGACGGGGGTTCCACCAAATAAGAGGACTTTGTAAATTCAGGGTTCTCTGAAAGGTTCAAAATGCCTGGTTTTGTTTTAACTCTTAAATATCAAACTCCTTAAAACTGTCTTCAAGGTATGTCATGAAAAATGTTCTTTCCAGAGGTGAAAGGAACCATTCATTGCTTAATAAACTGGATCATCTTCCTTCTTAGAAATATTCTGTGGCATATAAATGGAGACATTTATACTATCACAGAGAAAAATTTACAGTCATGACATACATCACTTCAAGATGCTTAATCCCTGGGAATAATAATCAGAGAGAATTTTATTCACTTATGGAGGAATATTTTTAAAAGAAACTTTTGCTAACAGGTGGAATTTCTATTTTATTAAATACTTCTTATCAGTCATGATTTTGCTACTTGGGCAACTCGGAGTCACCTGAAATGAACTGGAGAAAGGATGCTAGTTTTAGTTATGAATTAAGACTTTGAATAAATAACTAGTTTTTTTTTAAGTGGGAGGCTTATAAGAGTTTCTGAAATGCCAGATAAAAATAGCCTTTCATAGAAAGGTAAGGTAAATATAATGTGACATAGTGAAAAGAATAGACTTTGAAGCAGAGAGGATAGAATATGAACCAAGGCTCTGGTGTTCTTTATTTCTAAGACTTTGGGAAAATCTTTGAGCTTTGTCCTCTGTCCTGCACTACCAGTATGTTTTGAGGAATAGATTGAGCTAAGATATAAAATATTTAGCCAATGCAGGTGCCAAATGACCCCTAGATGTCCTATTCATGTCATAGGTCAAGAATCGGAAGAGAGAATTCCCTTGAGCTTTCCCTCATTTACAACCTGAATAGACACCTAGCAGTCACTTGAATTAAGTGTTTTATTGTACCAGATAAAGGTTTCCCAAACTTTTTAATACAATAGCCCATTTCCTTGAATAAATGATCCTAGGAGCTTCCTTATGAATTAAAAATAATCATTTTGACATTATTATCTGGGGCAAAATAAAGTGAAATAACCAGACAATTTTTTACTGTTTCCCATTTAACCAATGATGTACCCTGTTCAGTTACCTCAAAGTTAAAAATTTTTAAAACTTACAGAAAATAGGAAAATATAGGAATAATTTGACCACAAGAGATTTCCGATGGTAGCGTGTTTTGTGTGGCTAAATTCTATAATTTTCACAAGTTGTTTCTAAATGATGAGCTAAGGGACGCATTTTAGTTTGTGAGCTTTTTTCAACTTGTGAAATATTCCTGGCATGTGTAGCTTTTTATTCCTTACCAATGAAGATCCAAATTGGAAATAGCAGTATATCAACCTGTATTTTTTCTTCTTACAGTTGACTATGAACTACTAATATCATCTTGATGTATTATGTAACATGATAGCAAATTATATCTCAGCACCAGTACTGATTCCATATACTTCCTGCCATCATGGATACAATAATCAGTTACATGGCTAAAAATGAAAGCAACTTAAAAATTTATAAAGGTCAAAGCCACCCAGCTGGCTAGAGGTGTTTAGCTTAGGGCTACAACTACTGCAGTCTGAGTCCTGGCAGTTTCCTCCCTCCTCTGTTAACTGCTCTGCTCCTCTCAGTAACTCTAAGTGGCTTTGCATGGTTTCCTTTTAAGAAGAAAACAAAACGTGTTTAATGCCTTATTTTATTTATTGACTTTTTAAAATTAGATATTATGATGGATCCCAGTAGTGGTATTTTTTTTTTCCTTTTTTTTTTTTATTGGAGTACAGTTGATTTGCAATGTCGTGTTAGTTTCTGCTGTACAGCAAAGTGAATCAGTTATACAGATACATATATCCACTCTTTTTTAGATTCTTTTCCCATATAGGTCATTACAGAGTATTGAGTAGAGTTCCCTGTGCTATACAGTAGGTCCTTATTAGTTATCTATTTTTTTATAGCTCTTTGTTGGAGTATAATTGCTTCACAATACTGTGTTAGTTTCTGTTGTACAACAAAGCAAATCAGCCATATGCATACACATGTCCCCATATCCCCTCCGTCTTGAGCCTCCCTCCCACCCTCCCTATCCCACCCCTCTAGGTCATCGCAAAGCACCAAGCCAATCTTCCTGTGCTATGGTTCTGCTTCCCACCAGCCAACTATTTTACATTTGGTAGTGTGTATATGTCGATGCTACTCTCACTTCGCCCCAGCTTCGCCGTCCCACCCCATGTCATCAAATCCATTATCTATGTCTACCTGTTTATTCCTGCCCCGCAACTAGGTTCATCAGTACCTTTTTTTTTTTTGATTCCATATATATATGCATTAGCATTAGGATACAGTATTTGTTTTTCTCTTTCTGACTTCACTCAGTATGACAGACTCTAGGTCCATCCACCTCACTACAAATAACTCAATTTCATTTCTTTTTATGGTTGAGTAATATTCCATTGTATATATGCACCGCATCTTCTTTATCCATTCATCTGTCGATGGACACTTAGGTTGGTTCCATGTCCAGGCTATTGTAAATAGTGCTGCAGTGAACATTGTGGTGCTGTCTCTTTTTGACTTACGGTTTTCTCAGGGTATATGCCCAGTAGTGGGATTGCTGGGTCATAGGGTAGCTCTATTTTTATTTTTTTAAGGAACCGCCATACCATTTTCCATAGTGGTTGTATTAATTTACATTCCCACCAACAGTATAGGAGAGTTCCCTTTTCAACACACCCTTTCCAGCATTTATTGCTTCTAGGTTTTTTAATAATGACCGTTCTGACTGGCGTGAGGTGATACCACATTGTAGTTTTGATTTGCATTTCTCTAATAATTAGTGATGTTGAGCATCTTTCCATGTGCCTCTTTGCCATCTATATGTCTTCCTTGGTGAAATGTCTATTTAGGTCTTCCACCCATTTTTTAACTGGATTGTTTGTTTTTTTGATATTGAGCTCCATGAGCTGTTTGTATATTTTGGAGGTTAATCCTTTGTTGTTTCAACTGCAATATTTTCTCCCATTCTGAGGGTTGTCTTTTTGTCTTGTTTATGGTTTCCTTTGCTGTGCAAAAGCCTTTAAGTTTAATTAAGTCCCATTTGTTTATTTTTGTTTTTATTTCTGTTACTCTAGGAGGTGGGTTGAAAAAGATCTTGCTGTGGTTTTTGTCAGAGTGTTTTTCCTATGTTTTCCTCTGAAAGTTTTATAGTGTCTGGTCTTACATTTAAGTCTTTAATCCATTTTGAGTTTATTTTTGTGTATGGTGTTAGGTAGTGTTCTAATTTCATTCTTTTACATGTAGCTGTCCAGTTTTCCCAGCACCAATTATTGAAGAGGCTGTCTTTTCTCCATTGTATGTTCTTGCCTCCTTTATCATGAATTAGGTGCCCATATGTGCATGGGTTTATCTCTGGGCATTCTATCCTGTACCATTGATCTATATTTCTATTTTCGTGCCAGTACCATACTGTCTTGATTACTGTAGCTTTGTGGTGTAGTTGGGGAGACTGATTCCTCCAACTCTGTTTTTCTTTCTCAAGATTGCTTTAGCTATTCGGGATCTTTTGTATTTCCATACGAATTGTAAGAGTTTTTGTTCTAATTCTGTGAAGAATGCCATTGGTAGTTTGATAGGGATTGCGTTGAATCTGTAGATTTTTTTGGGTCGTATACTCATTTTCACGATATTGTTCCTTCTAATCCAAGAACACGGTATATTTCTCCATCTGTTTATGTCATCTTTGATTTCTTTCATCGGTGTTTTATAGTTTTCTGAGTACAAGTCTTTCTCCTCCTTAGGCAGGTTTATTCCTGGGCATTTTTTTTGAAATGGTAGATGGGTGTGTTTCCTTAATTTCTTTTTCTGATTTTTCATTGTTGGTGTATAGGAATGCCAGAGATTTCTGTGCATTAATTTTGTATCCAGCAACCTTACCAAATTCATTGATTAGTTCTAGTAGTTTACTGGTGGCATCTTTAGGATTCTTTATGTATAGTATCATGTCATCAGCAAACAGTGCCAGTTTTACTTCTTCTTTTCCAATTTGTATTCCTTTTATTTCTTTTTCTTCTCTGACTGTTGTGGCTAGGACTTCCAAAATTATGTTGAATAAGTGTGGTGAGAGTGGACATCCTTGTCTTATTCCTGATCTTAGAGGAAATGCTTTCAGTTTTTCACCATTGAATATGGTGCTTGTGGTGGGTTTGTCATATTTGGCCTTTATTGTGTTGAGGTAGGTTCCCTCTATGCCTACTTTCTGGAGAGTTTTTATCATAAATGGGTGTTGAATTTTGTCAAAAGCTTTTTCTGCATCTCTTGAGATGATCATATGGTTTTTATTCCTTAATTTGTTAATGTAGTGTATCACCTTGTTTGATTTGCATATATTGAAGAATCCTTGAATCCCTGGGATAAATCCCACTTGATCATGGTATATGATCCTTTTAATGTGCTGTTGGATTCTATTTGCTAGTATTTTGTTCAGGACTTTTGCATCTATGTTCATCAGTGATATTGGTCTATAATTTTCTTTTTTTGTGATATCTTTTTTCTTGTTTTTGTATCAGGGTGATGGTGGCTTCGTAGAATGAATTTGGGAGTCTTTCTCCCTCTGCAGTTTTTTTGGAAGGGATTGAGAAGGATCAGTGTTAGCTCTTTTCTAAATGTTTGATAGAGTTAACTGAAACCATGTGACCCTGGACTTTTGTTTGTTGGAAGATTTTTAATTACGGTTTCAATTTCATTACTTGTGACAGGTCTGTTTATATTTTCTAATTCTTATTGGTTCAGTCTTGGAAAATTGTACCTTTCCAAGAATTTGTCCATTTCTTCATGGTTGTCCATTTTATTGGCATATAGCTGTTTATAGTAGTCTCTTATAATCCTTTGTATTTCTGCAGTGTCAGTTGTGATTTCTCCTTCTTCATTTCTAATTTTACTGATTTACATCCTCTCCCTGTTTTTCTTGTTGAGTCTGGCTAATGGTTTATCAATTTTGTTTATCTTCTCAAAGAACCAGCTTTTAGTTTTATTGATCTTTGCTATTGTTTATTTTGTTTCTATTTCATTTATTTCTGCTCTGATCTTTATGATTTCTCTCCTTCTACTGCCTTTGGCTTTTCTTTGTTCTTCTTTGTCTAGTTGTTTTAAGTGTAGGGTTAGATTGTTTATTTGGGATTTTTCTTGTTTCTTGAGGTGAGATTGAATTGCTATAAACTTCCCTCTTAGATCTGCTTTTGCTGCATCCCATAGGTTTGGGGTCGTTGTGTTTTTGTTGTCATTTGTTTCTATGTATTTTTTTGATTTCTTCTTTGATTTCTTTAGTGATCTCTTGGTTATTTAGTAGCACCTTGTGTAGCCTCCATGTATTTGTGTTTTTTACAGTTTTTTTCCTGTAACTGATTGCCAATCTCTTAGTGTTGTGGTCAGAAAAGATGCTTGATATGATTTCAATTTTCTTAAATTTTCCGAGGCTTGATTTGTGACCCAAGATGTGATCTATCCTGGAGAATGTTCCATGTGCACTTGAGAAGAAAGTGTATTCTGCCACTTTTGGGTGGAATGTTCTATAAATATCAATTAGATCTATCTTGTCTATTGTATCATTTAAAGCTTGAGTTTCCTTATTTATTTTCTGTTTGGATGATCTGTCCGTTGGGGTAATTGGGGTGTTAAAGTCCCCTACTATTACTGTGTTACTGTCGATTTCTCCTTTCATGGTTGTTAGCATTTGCCTTATGTATTGAGGTGCTCCTATGTTGCATGCATAAACATTTATAATTGTTATATCTTCTTCTGGATTGATCCTTTGCATTATGTAGTGTCTCTCCTTATCTCTTGTAACAGTCTTTATTTTAAAGTCTATTTTATCTGATACATGTATTGCTACTCCAGCTTTCTTTTGATTTCCATTTTCATGGAATATCTTTTTCCATCCCCTCACTTTCAGTCTGTATGTGTCCCTAGGTCTGAAGTGGGTCTGTTGTAGACAGCATATATATGGGTCTTGTTTTTGTATCCATTCAGCCAGTCTGTGTCTTTTGGTTGGGGGATTTAATCCAGTTACATTCAAGGTTATTATCAATATGTATCTTCCTATTATCATTTTCTTAATTGTTTAGCGTTTGTTTTTGTGGGTCTTTTTCTTCTCTTGTGTTTCCCGCTTAGAGAAGTTTCTTTAGCATTTGTTGTAAAACTGATTTGGTGGTGCTGAATTTTCTTAGCTTTTGCTTGTCTGAAAAGCTTTTTACTTCTCCATAGAATCTGAATGAGATCCTTGCTGCGTAGAGTAATCTTGGTTGTAGTTTTTTCTCTTTCATCTCTTTAAGTATATATCTTGCCACTCTCTTCTGGCCTGCAGAGTTTCCCCTGAAAAATCAGCTGATAATCTTATGGGAATTCCTTTGTGTGTTATTTGTTGCTTTTCCTTTTCTGCTTTTAATATTTTTTCTTTGAATTTAATTTTTGTTAGTTTGCTTAATATGTGTCTTGGTGTGTTTTTCCTAGGGTTTATCCTGTATGGGACTCTCTGTGCTTCCTGGACTTGGGTGACTATTTCCTTTCCCATGTTAGGGAAGTTTTCAACTATAATCTCTTCAAATATTTCCTCCGACACTTTCTTTTTTTCAGACACTTTCTTTTTCTCAGACCCCTATAATTCGAATGTTGGTGCATTTAGTGTTGTCCCAGAGGTCTCTGAGATTGTCCTCAATTCTTTTCATTCTTTTTTCTTTATTCTGCTCCTCAGCAGTTATTTCCACCATTTTGTCTTCCAGCTTACTTATTCATTCTTCTGCCTCAGTTATTTTATTGATTCCTTTTAGTGTATTTTTCATTTCAGTTATTGTTTTGTTCATTTCTGTTTGTTCTTTAATTCTTCTAGATCTTTGTTACACATTTCTTATATTTTCTCAGTCCATGCCTCCATTCTATTTCCGAGATTCTGGATCATCTTTACTATCATTATTCTGAATTCTTTTTCAGGTAGATTGCTTATTTCCTCTTCATTTATTTGGTCTTGTAGATTTTTACCTTGCTCCTTCATCTGTGACATTTTTTTTGGCCATCTCATTTTTTTTTTTTTTTTTTTGAGTGAGATTGTGTTCCTGTCTTACTGGTTGTTTGACCTGAGGCTTCCAACACTGGAGTCTGTAGATTATTGGGTAGAGCTGGGTCTTGGTGCTGAGATGAGTACCTCTGTGAGACCTCACTCCTATGAATATTCCCTGGGGTCTGAGGTTCTCTGTTAGTCCAGTGGTTTGGACTCAGAGCTCCCACTGCAGGAGCTTCCGCCCAACCCTGAGCTTGTGAGCCAAGATCCCACAAGCCTCGTGGGTGGCAAAAAAAAAAAAAAAAGAACAATAACAAAGTAAAAAACAAAATTAGGCTGGGAAACTAACAGATATGTTAGAAAGAATGTAAAAATAAAAATATAGCTGAATCAATAGCCGGAAGGTACATCAGTACCACAATATTAAAAAAAGAGGCGGAGGGAAGAGGAAAAAAAAGGGGGGTGGGAGAAAGGCCTTGGCTGTGGAGGGCAGGGCCTAGGCAAAGGCGAGGTTTGGGTGGTGGGCTACCAATGCTCAGGAACCACCAGGCTGTTGTGGGTGGTGCTTAGGCTCAAGGAACAGAAGGGGCCCAGGTGTGCCCCCCATCCCTGGTCTCAGAGGGCAGGGGACCTCATCTGGGAGCCCAGCAGGCTTCCTGGGCTCTAGTGGGCGGGGCAAACACCCTCCTCTCCTCTCCTGCTCCTCTGGTCTGTGGTCTGGGAGGGCCTATTCCACCTGCCTCTCCTGGTCTACCCGGCCTCCCTCATATGCCCCCAAGGACCCACACAGCCTGGAGGGGTCTTGGAGGGCAGCTGGCTGGCCTGGGAGCTCAGCAGTCTCCCTGTGCCTGAGTGGATGGGGCAATCGCCCTCCACTCCTCTCCCACTCCTCCTGAATGGCTCCTCCCACCTGCCTCTTCTGATCTCCCCATCCTCAGGGGCGTGGATCATGTCTGTCCTCCACTTCTCCTCCCCCCTCAGTCCCCCTACATCCTTCTGGTTCACTTTAGGGTTCCTCCCATCTCCTTGGGCGTCAGAGTCCCCCACCAGCTGTCGGCAGGCACCCTAGGTGTGGGGAGACGCTAACTCGTGTCTTCCCACACCGCCATCTTGACTCTGCCTCCCCAGTAGTGGTTTTTAATTACAAGATTGTCCATGATAAAACGTGGAAAAAGAGTTAACAGTGATTTTGCCAGGTACTGTGGATAGTGTTTTATAGAATTTTCTACGGGATACTCCCTTTGTGAAGAGTTCTTCTCCTTCCTTTTCTTCTTTTCTTTTCTTTCCTTCCCTTTTCATTCCTTCCTTCCTTCCCTTCTTTCCTACCTCCTTTCTTCTTTGAGTCAACCAATATTTACTGTATCCCTACTAAGAGCCAGACATCATACAAGGCACCAGGGAAATGAAAAGTTAGAATTTCTAATCTAGTGAAAGTATTTTCTGTTTCTTTGCTTTGAATTTACCCAGAAGTTGTCTTTATTTACATATAAACATATAAATTCTAATTAAGCTATAATCATATTGGATACATTACAATACAATATTCTGGAAACTTTATCAATTAACCTAAGCCTCCACATGCCATAGAGAAAATTAGAAAGTTCATTCTTAAAAAATAAAAGTAAAAGACAACAACAACAAAAAAAGGTCATCCGTTAACATTCAAATAGATCTGGTGAATATAAGAGGTACATTTTATGAGTAGAAAATCTGAGTCTTGCAATTTCTTGATCGCAGTTCTCTTAAACCACCAAGTCCAAACTAAGGCAGTTGCCTTGTTAATCATTTTTCATATGTTGAGGCCGGGGGGAAATGGCCACACTCCAGCTACTGGTCTTTGTATTTCAGGAAATATGTCATATAAGGAAACTGCACTCTATGCAAAGGATTTGTAGATAGTTCCTTGGAGTTAATTTTCATGAGCATTAGAAGGTACTTAAACCCCATGCCAGGGAGAGGGTTTATTTATAAATGATTGCCATAAGCTCTTTAGCGACTTTAGTTAAATAGAGTAGCACCTCTTTGCCACTGAATGAATAGTGTGCAGAATTGTTGGGACCGCTTGGAACTCTGGAGCAGCCCATTGTTTGAAGATTATGTTTTTAATGTTTCTTGCTAAAAGTCACTCATTCATCTAATAAGTATTATTTAAGAGCATACAGTGTGCCAAGATGTAGACTTGGCATTGCCATGGAGACCATCAAATTCTAGTTTCATTTTTCAGAACCAAGCAGGAGTTGGTGCTGGCAAGTCAAGAAGGACTGAGGCTCAAACTGAATGAAATATCTGGGTTTGAATGTGCAAATGTCATATATAAATGTCAATGATGGTCAAAATAACAGATATACAGCTTATATATATATATATATATATAAATTATTTTTCTAAAGAAAAGTAGAAATATACTTCAGTTTATTTTTTCATGTAAAGTTGACTTTTGTAATAGGCCTGCGTGACACAATGGAATTTACAATAATTGCAGAATTATGTGCAATTACCATAGTGAACAAATCAAAGCCGTACGCTAGCTCATGTTACTGCCTTGATCTTTTGAATTTTGTGACAGAGCAGTGTTGATCATTTGGTGAACTGGGGACTGACGTAACTGAAAGTTGGGAAATGCTGAGATTCGAATCTTCTATGTTTTTTCCATTATTTTCATCTTTACATGACCTAAAATGCATGCTTAACTCCAGTACTGAAGTCAAATTAACAACAGAAAGAAATGAAAGTCAGAGGCCACGTGTAACATGTCTGTTATACACTTGGATCCCTTCTTCTCTTCTTTTCTGAAATGTGTCTCTTCTTAGATGAATGAGTTTGAGAGGAAATTTTTAAAATCAGCTATTTAGTATCTCTTAATATCATCCACATCCTTCCTTGGCATTTCCCCCATGGCTTTCATTTAAGCATATTTGCAGTCTCAGGCATGAAATAAACTTTTTAAGGCATTTGGCTGTTGGAGGCATTTTGGGAAAATGTGAATGAAGCCAACAAAATGGCACAGCTGGTCAGAGATTCCCCTTGTTCCAACAGGGTTCTGATATAGGGCTTGTTTTCTAGGATTTGCCCAGTCTGCTGGAAATAAATTCACTCCAAGACAAATCACTATCTTTAACAATACCTATAGATTTCTTTAAAATTTTGTTTTTATTTTTAACTCTGGACTTTATTAAGAGGACAGAGAAACTCAGTGGAGTAGGATGATGTAGATTGTACTGTGTGCTGAACTTAAATGCACTCACTTCTATAAAGCAAGTCATGAGCACTGCCTCTACCCTCTCATTGCCTCTGGGGGGACCCAGTTGAGAGCATTAGCCACTGATGCTGAGCAAAGAGGCACAGCGTTTTGTTCTGGTCTGGGTTCTTCTTTTCTTCTTCAGCTTTTTCTTTCTCCCTTTCTATGTGCACTGTTCTTACGAGCTTCTTTTACTTTTTATTTTTTTGGAAAATTGAAGCAGTGAGTAACTTTTCAAAGGCTGCGTGGCTTGTAAGTGAAAGTTACTAGTAGAATGTGAACCTATTATTGGGTTTGGAACCAATGGAAGTAGTAGAACTTGTGAGATTGGAACTTAAAATTGTTTCCATATTCCATACTTTAAAAAAAAATTACTGTTATTTTTTAAGTTTTCTTTTATATTGGAGTATAGTTGCTTTACAATGTTGTTTTAGATTCAGGTATAGAGAAAGTGATTCAATTATACATGTACATGTATCTAAAGAATATATACTCGTGAGCTTCTTTTAAAACCTCTTAACTATTTATAGATTATGCACCATTTTGACTCATATGATTTACAATGGCCTCAAAAGCCAGGTCTTTACATGTAGTTGGTTCTTTTTCAAAGCATTTGGCTTCAGTCTGGAAGGCTCACTCTTATTGCTGTATAACCTGGAGTGGCCACATCTCGGGTTCTGTGCGCTGTAATTTTTTAGCCTTGGGGTGTATTTCCCTTGTGTTGCCGTAGTGGGTGGGTTGTTTGGACAGGAAGAGCAGCTTCCTTGTTCTGTTCTCCCAGCATTGAAGGGCTCCCTGACGTTTCCCATTAAGCCTTCCACCCCCTGCGCTACAGTTGAATCATTCCCTTCCTAGAATCTTGCAGAAGTCAACAGCTTTCCCCTCTCTTCATTCTTTTCTTCTCTCCTTTTTCTCCTTTCTCATTCCTTCCTTCTTTTGATTTTCCTCATCTGCCTGTCTTCCTTCTTTCCTTCTTCTCATTATTTCTTTTGTTTCCTTCTTTTCTCTCTGTTATGATCTTTCTTTTACTTTTATATCTTTTTTGTTTTGAAAATGAGATCCCAACGTATGGAAATTTATCCAACAGATCTATTTGCACACAGGCGAAAGGCTGCATGCTGGTGATTATGAATGGCAGCATGGTTTGTAATAAGAAAGATTGCAAACAACTCAAAGGTCCATCAGCAGAGGACATGTTGAGTAAACAATAAATATCCATATAATGAAACATTATGCAACTCTAGGAAAGAATCAGAAGGTGCTCTGTGTATTAATTTGGAAATATCTCCAAGACATTTTGTTAAGTGAAAAAAGCAAAGTGCAGAACAATTTGAATTTTATATTTCCTTTTGTGAAAAAAGTGGTGGGGAATCAGATTCTATTTTTGCTTTTATTGTAACTAGTAAACACACAAAGAAATCTGTATAGGAAACCCAGGAAGCTACTCGTAAGTGACAGGGAATGGGTGAGCTGAAGAATAATGGGAGGAGGAATTTCATTGTTATACCTTTTTGTAATTATTAAATTTTAAAAACATGTTAATATATTATCTATTCCAAAAATTAAATCTAAAAATGTAAACCTCAAAAGCCAAAGTAAGATTCAGTTGAAAGAAAACTACTGACCCATTAAGTGTTAAAAAAAATATAAAGCATTGCCATGACTGGGACATTTGTCCAAACTTATGGGTGCCCTTCTAGCCTCTTAGTTGCTTATGGCTTGAATCATGTAAAATTGTCATTTTCATAGACAAAAATGCTTTTGAACATTGGCAATTTCATATATTTCAATAGAATGTTTATCTTAGTTAAGGCACCAAAAAGCTGCCACCAGATTTCCTGGGCTATGATGCCCTTAAAGTATTATTTTATTTCTCTTTTGTGCTCTAGACACCCTTGAAGTCTTAGTTCATTCACTTTGCTGGGCCACCTGGGTAGTACTGTGTGGTGGGGCATTTCTCTCTGGAATTACCTTTCCATCCAAGCTTTATGAACTTTGTGCACAGCTGTAGGTTAAGCCCTCATGATCTACCACTGGGATCATAGCCTTCTTCTGAAAAGTCACTCTGAATTCCAGGCTTTCCTTCCGGGTCTAACGTTCTCCCTGCCACCAAATTTATCTTCCTACAAGGCAGTTTGGATCATGTTTCTCCTGAGTAAATTTATCCTGTGTTAATCAGGGTTCCCTGGAGAAATAGAACCAATAGTATATATAGAGAGAGACATAAGAGGAAGTTTATTACAGGAATTAGCTCAAGCAGTTTTGGAGGCCTAGAAGTCCTGGAGATACAGGAAAGCCTGTGGTATGATTCAGTCCGAATCCAAAAGCCTGAGAATCAGGGAAGCCCATGATGTAATTCCCAGTCAGAGTTCCAAAGGCCTGTGATGGAGTCGGGGGAGAGACATGTAGCTCAAGTAGAGAAGGAGAGAACTCACCCTTTTCCACCTTTTTGCTCTATTTGGGACCTCAAAGGATGGAATGATGTCCACCTGCATTGGTGAGGTTGGATCTTCTTTACGCAGTCCACTGAGTCAAATGCTAATCTCTTCTAGAAACATCTGCACAGACACACCAAGAAATAACCTTTTACCAGCTCTCTGGGCATCCCTTCCTCCACGTAACTTGACCTATAACATTAACCATCACAGATCCCATCTCTCTTCACTGCTTATAGAATAAATACGGACTGAACTCCTTAGCAAGGCATGTCATTCACCTCCAGTCACTGAGTTTTTTTTCACAAACACCCTATACCTGTTCTTTGCCCAAATTGCCCTCCCCCGTAGGTCATGGCTTTGAGAATTACATTCTGTTTACCAAGAAGGCCCTTCTTCAACCTCCGTACCTTTCAGACACCTTATTTCCAAGTAAAGTTTCCACACAAGTAAGTCTTTTCTCTGTAGCTCTGACCCCAGCCATCCAAAATTAATTTTCTCCTATTTATGTTTCCATGGTCCCGTATACCTACTCCTATTTTAAAGGTACTTATTATAGTGTATTCCAGATATTTGTTTATGTGACTGTCCTGCTACCAACTAGTGAGCACTTGACATCAGAAACCCCTGGTCACCCTGTGCTCACTCTCCTTAGCCCAATGTCTGGGCTACTGTAAGTCTACAGTAGTTTTATGCTTAGTAAATATTGTCATATTTAGCAATGCTTCCGTCTTACCCGTGGACTCCTTTTCTATATGGAAGAAGGTTTTTATAAATCTTTTTAAAAAAGATGGGAGACTAATGTTCAGGAAGATCTTGAGAGTGGGGAAAGAAGTGCTTATCCACTATGACCTGAAAGTTGAAAGTCTAAAGCAAACTCTCCAATTTCTTTACTATTTGCAATAAGGTCAAGGTTTTGTCTTGAATATAGTCTACAGGTTCTCTTTGATCATCTCCTTTGCTTCATATTTGTGTTGATTTTGATGATGATGAAAGCAATAGACTCATATGAGTTGTGTTGAGTCCTTTTGTTAATTATGCCTTTATGTTAATTGATCTTTCCTGTAGTTTTGAAGGCCTGTGTTCATATTTAATTGTAAAAATTCAGGATATCTCGAGACCATAGACAGAATTGAGTGTTCTCCAAAAAATAAATCTAAAACTTTGGAGTGGAGGATAAATGAGAGGTTTTGTTCCTCCTACTTCTCCCCCTCCTCCTTTTCCTTACCTTTCTGTTTACTTAATATTATGGCTATTTTTATTATTTCCTCTAATCTGGAAAAATAATAGCCTGTTAGCTTAGACTATCTAAGTGGGACTTCTACCTTTGTTGAAAAATATTAAATTAATCCCAGTGGAGTAAATACTCATCCTGGGATGTGAATTCTTTGTTGGTATGTAGATACTGTTGATCACACAGATATTGGTTTGGCCAGAAAGTTTTTTCGGTTTTAAGTAAAAATAAAAGACATTTTTCATTTTCACCAAGAACTTTATTGAACGACGTATTCACTAACCGAACAAACTTTTTGGCCAACCCAATATATTACTAACCGGTACTCAGGGTTGGAGGGTTTTATCACAAGAGGGTGTTCTAGTCATTGTATCTTTATCTCACCTGAGGATTAGGCTCCCTGTTTTGTAGCTGATAATAAAAGCTAGTATTTATGTGTAACTCACTATTGCCTTTTCAGTTAATCAAAATTAGCACCAAAGAACTATCATTCATCACTTTGGATTGTTTTTTAGAGTATGAGAGAAAGCAATATTAGTCCCTGAATCTTGGTTGTTGGGTGCTTTCCTTCTTCTTTTTTCAATAAATGATTATTCATGAACAAAGAAAGAAAAGAGAATGGCATTGTTCTGCAGTATGCTCACTTAGTGGGACCTACTCTGATCTCGTCTATTATAGCATCAGAATGGCTTGCCCATGGCCCCTTATACTGCAATCGCTCTTCAACTGTTTTCAGAGTGCCTCTCCAGTTAAACAATGAGCACATTCAAATGGTTTCATTGTACTATAAAATCTTTGGCTTAATTGGCCGTAAGACTTTTTTTTAAATTAGCAAATTTTCTATTGAACCCAGGAGTATATGAGAGCAGGCATGACTTTGACTGTTGAAATGAAAAGTCTCTAAGAACAGTGAGATCGTGATTGTTAGAAGTAGTTACTGTGATTTGTTAGACTTGTTTACTGTAAATGTGAGTAAGTGGAAATGAAAACTGAAAGCTTGCAAGATTGACACAAAATGGATATTTGGTATTATTCACTTCTTTTTAAATTCCATCATCCCCTACCACCCAACTATTCACCCCAGAATTAGGGTGATCTGTTGCTTTCCACAGATTCCATGCAATAGGTAGATGACTTAAGAACTCTGGGATCTGTCTTCCTTTCCCCCAACCTCTAGGTAAGTGTTTTGGCAGCTAATGCCACCAGTATGTTCACGGCCTAGAAAGTAATCTCTCCTTCCTTCACTTGTTAGCATCTCTATCCTTCTAATCTCAGTTCGGGTCTCCCGTGCTCCTACAAGCCTCCCCTGCCCTCCTTGGCTTGGTCAGACTCTCCTGTGTGGTGTTCAGTGCACCACTTTCTTCCTAACACTTGTCACAACTTCAAGTTCACAACTTCAAGTTCACATTCGTTTACATGATTATTTGATTCCTCACTAGTCTAAAGCCTGTGAAGCTGAGGACAGTGTTCGACTCTCTATTGTATCATTAGTCCCTAGTCTAGGGCTTTACACATAACAGGTGTTGAATCAATATTTTTGAAAAATGAAAGACTGTTCAGATCTAAAAATACTCATTTTTGGTATATCATTTGGGGTATCTTTATCAAATGTATACTGTGTTATGATTTTATTAATTTTCTGAAATTTAAACCAAAAGCATTTCTTTAATCTGAAAAGTAAATTAATGTTTTCAATGCCAGTTTGTAGGTAATATAGGTATTTTTTAAAATGTTATTTTATTGAAGTATAGTTAATTTACAATGTTGTGTTAATTTCTGCTGTACAGCAAAGTGATTCTGTTATTCATATGTATATTCTTTTTCATATTCTTTTCCACTATGGTTTATCACGGGATATTGAATATAGTTCCCTGTGCTATACAGTAAGACCTTGTTGTTTAGCCATTCTAGGTATTTCGGGGTTTTAATTCTACAATATATTATATCTTTTCTCCCTATAATAAAATTAATATTTCTCCATGTTTTTGAAGGTAACCCTTTTGGTTTCAGGGCATAACCACATCCACATCTTCATGAACCAATTACCAGTGTAAGCATATGGACTTTAAAATGTATATACAATTCTCCAGAGCTCATGGTGTAATTAAAATTTGGAAGGGCAGGTGGCTGAGAGGTTTCAGTAATTTATTGTGTTGCTCTAAGATCAGAATCGAAAATTTTAAAATCACAGCAGATTCTATACTTAGCTTGTGTCCGACGCATATACAATGAAAGCCACAGAATTAGTTCCCCAGCAAGAGGATTTAGCAAAAGGTTTAGAATGAAACTGAAAGAAATAATTTATTGAGTTGAATCATAGAAGAACATCATAGAAAAAGTGGATAAAGGGTAGAGAATCTCTTAGTCTCTGTACTTCGTTTGGTCAGAGGTCACTGCACAGAGTTAAATAGGTAGATTTATCATTGTCTCAATTCACTCATTCAAAGAAAATCGAGTGCTTCATTGTGCTGAGCTCCAAGCCAGACAAGATGCCTAATTAACCAGACCCAGCGTCTCAGTGGAGAGCTGGTCTTCTACTCCCTGATGGAATTTTAAAATTTTGTTCCTGACCTAAAAAGACCATGATCAAATCTGGAAACTGGAACCCCTTCTCACATTCCCAGAATGCTGTAAAAGTGTATTCATTCCTCCAACTTCCAGAACCATCTGTCCCATGCAACCCTTCTGATCTTTGTGAAATTTAGCTAGCCCTTTATGACATTACTAGGCTCAGTCGCCAGGATAGACTAGGTCTTCAGAGCTCTACATCTGCGTAATAGACATCAGACAGTGTTTGAGCAAAGCACAGACTCAGCACTTGAAACTGTTACTTCAGGCTCCAAATACCTGAAGTTCAAATACGCCAGGATGTGGTATTTTGGTCTCTATTTCTCCACTGTAGAAACCTGCCTTCCTGGATTCTCCTGGTCCTGTTTTCAGAGTGGGTGTTTGTTTATAGGTGCCAGCCAGGGTTTATCATTCCAGCTATATGTGTCAGTCAATAGCTTCTGCCTTCCACCACCCCTGTACTGGATACACTTTGGAATAAGTCATACTTAATAAGTGCTATTTTAAACTAAACAACTTTATCTAATTTATGAAATCATTTGGGCTGGAAGAGACCTTGAGTGAAACACATAGCTCATCTCCTTTCTGAGAAGAGCCGGATAGATTTTTATTGTTCATGAAATCCATTCTGGGTGGGTATCTATTCTCAGCCTTCATTATCTCCAGTGTAATAATCCCACAGCCTCCTTGGCTATCTTCCCTATTGCTGAACTAGCCTTGCTTATTAATCCTGTAATGATACCTTCTGTCTTGTAAATATTGAAGCTGTGCTGAAGTTTCCCTTGCTAACTTTTTCCTCCCTGCCCACCCTGTGGAATGCTTCTAGAAGGGGGGTAATTACGGGAGCAAACAGCACCAAATGCTGTGTTGTGCAGCCTTGTCCTGAGCCTGCTAGGATCGATGCTGTCAGTCCTTAGAAAATTAAGCTATTAAATCTGCCGCCCAGGGTGGTGATTGAATTGGTAGTGCTACTGGCATGAAATTACTTCACAGACGTGTGAATTTCAAGCCAGTAATGTTCTTCCCTACCTAGGTGTTCTAATTGTAGCATTACATTAACACAATGATTTAGGGGCTATCCTGGCATGCTTGTGGTAGTGTTGGGACAAGGACATTGGCTGGACAGGCCTTAGGAGAGTGTGGCTCAGGAATTGTCCCAGAAAAGAACTGGCTATGGAGACTGGATAAGGAGCTTCCTCACCCATTTTTTCATCCACCTGTGCTACCCAGCATTGGCACCGTACCCATGTCTCCTTGATTTCATTTTACCATTTCTGAGCTCCCATCACCCAGGCCCTGGGTGCTTTGCTTCTGCTGGCCAGCATTTGGGACTTTCTTTAGAGTGGTGCCTTTGGGCTGGTGAAAAGCTGAGGTGCCTAAGGGTTCATGTCCTCCCTGGTGTGTATGAAAGCCCAGCTCCCTTGCTTTTAGTTGGGACAAGCCCTAACATGCAGCCTGCAGTCCTTAGGTCTTCAGTGAGATCAAACTGAAGTTACCCCTTGTAGCATTTCACTAGAAAAGTACCTTTGCTTGGTTTCTTTCCCTTCCCTGGCAGGTTTCCCCCACTCCCTTACCAGTTTATCCTGGGAACACTTCTTCAGTAAATCGTGCCCATCCTCGTCTTGGATTTTGCTCCCGTGAACCAGGCTCAAGTTGTTGCTCTGTGATCACTGAGAATGGGAAGTCAGGCTTTTCCACCTCATGTGGTAAATGAGCTGATTTCCATGCATACTTTTTCATGACAAACCCATCTGATCCTGCCCACGGAAATCACAAGTTTTGCTCCAAGATTGAAAGGGGCTTGTCCATAATATTGCTTTGCATTGTTTGCAATAGCAAAGCTTACTTGGTGTTCAAACCCAAAGTGGGTCCCCTTTCCTGGAGTTCTCCTCAAGTGCTTCATCTCTCGTGCTCCTTCTGAAAGCAGCTCGTCCACCTATTAGAGCACAAGCTACGTGCTGCCTCCAACTACAAGATTTGTCCTCAAACTCGACTGTGAATTCCTAGGGGGTACCAGCTTGTCAGAACCCATGGACAAGCAACTCATACATATGGTGTCTTCTACTCCAAAGCTGCCCAATAGTTGTTTGTTGCCTTCTACTGATGAAAGGACTTAAGTGTATCCATATTGATGGTAAAGTCCCCATGGCTGGGTCACTGATTTGCCACTTTTGTTTCAGTTTACTTAGCTCAGCTCCTGCAACACTGTCTGACTTATCTCTTCTAAGTCCAATAAAATTTTATATCCCCAATAAATAAATATCAGAATATCAAGGGTGAATGGCAAGGTAGGAAGAAGTGATGCATTTGGGGACAGAACAACAAGAACCAGTCATGATCATTCACTCACCTCCTTTGTTCTTTCCTGTGGGTCTTTATCCACAAATAGAACTGTTTTGCAGCCTATTCTCCTCTCTCTCTCTCTCTCTCTCAAATACTTTAGGAATATTAACTGAGAAACATGCTTTATCTTAGAAATGAGTATCTTTCTGAGAATGAGAGCTGACCTGACTGCAGTGTTGAATTAGCCTGGAGGCACCAAGGATAGCTTGTCTGTTCATGAATGTTCCAGAAAGTTTTTGCTGCAACTGAGAACAACGCATTCATTGTGGTGTCAATGTCTCCTTCTGTTCTCAACTCTTTAAACGTCTCCTACTGTTCTCAACTCCCTACCTCTAACCCTAGCCCTATCTGAAACAGCCAGTTAACCACCCTCCTTCTATGTGTGTCTTGCACACAGTTGGAGCTCCATAAATATTTTTCAAATTAATATTGAATAAATAAAGCAAGGAGCAAACGAACTTGGGACCGTATTTCTTGTAAGCACAAAAAGCTATTTTCCAAACCCATAATTGATAACACTGAAAAATAAATAAGGAGGTTGTATTTACGTTGCATGCTCCTGCAGTCATTAGCAGGCTGACACTGAAATGAGAATTCAAAGTATAATTAAATCATGACATTGTTCTAGGATGACTTCATACCCTTGCTGTAGACTAGCATATGATTTTGCTTGTTATTATTTTCTCAGCTACTCTTTTAAATATGAAAAAAATTCAGTAACGGAAAATTAATATTGAAAAATTTTAGTAGCAGGAAAACCTAACCTTTTACTCAGTGACTATGTATTTTTTTCATTTGGTTGATATCCTATTAAATTTGTATATGTGTATGAATCTGAAGTCTATGTGTATAGTAATATTTACATATGCTGCTTTTACATCAGAGAGAGATTAAGGAAAATGGTCTTGGTAAATATGGTCTAAAATTGCAACTTGGACTATCTTCAATCACTTGTCTGCCCCTTTCATGGCATGACACTACCTGGTAGATTCTGTCCCTTATTCTTATGACCAATGGTGAGATAGTCCGTGGCCCCTGGCATCCAGGATGCTCTCAAGGTTTTCTGCCCAGGTGGAAATCAACACACGTAACATTCAGTGCTGGGGAGGTGGCCTAAAGTCACGGGGCTACATAAAAAACGTTCATTTGAAAATTCCACTACATGAACCCATTCTTCTTGAACTCTAGACCATTTTGGATAGAGGGAAATCAAAACAAAACAAAATGACTTTCAATCTGTTGGATAATTGACTAGCTGTGTCTCCTCTGGGTCACTGTAGAATAAGAGCAGAGATGCAAAGTTGTCTTTGTTATTTTAGTATGACTAGGTTAAGATCTTTGATAGTCTGACAACCCCATCTAATTTTCATTTGTGTGAGGAAATACAGTAAAAGAGCAGTTACAAGGTCAGTGCTTTGGGAATCAGAGGGACTCGGGTTTGCTTGTAGCCTGATGGCCTTAGGCAAGTTGTATAGTTTATGGGTTGTTGGGTTTTTTTCCCCTCATCTGTGCAATGGCACTGAATTAGAGAGTTGATATGAGAATGAAAAAAAAATTGTGTCTAAATGTCTTAGCTTAGTACCTGACACCTAGCAAATGCTTATTAGTGGAACTAGTTAATGATATTAATAGTAGAGTCCTAGCTGTTATCTTTTTGTTTTTATTATACATGATTAAGCTTTTTACAATTCCTGTTTGCAATACAAATATAACTTAGTGTTTTTAGTTCATATCCAGATTGAGCGTAAATGTGTCTTCAAGAATATGAGGAAATTAGGAGGCTGGTCTGCTTAAATTACTTTCTACACTTGATCTTAGTCAAAAGGGCAAGAAGCGATGCTTGAATTACTTTCTATTCCCAATTTTGATTATGTACACTCTTAAAGTAATCTTTTGCATTATTTAATAGTTTGTTTCTTCCCATCATATGAGAATGTTTGTAAAGTCCCTTATGTCTCTATATTTTTAAGAAAAAGTGGTCTGTTTTTATATACAGTTTAATAGCTTTTTGTTTTGCAGCTGTGAGGCAGTAAATGATAAATCAAAAACTAATATTTCCAACTACCTCAAAAAATTAAAGTCTGTGACAGACTAAATATGGGCTCAATGAGGCTTATGGATGATTTGTTCTAATTAGATATAAGGTAAATGTTCTTGCAATTGTGACTTTTATTAAAGTCAGAACATGTGGTTGTTCTGGCTTTCCCACATTGCCCCTTTAAAAAATCATTTGAAAATATTTGGGGTCTGCTGTTGCTGAGACAATATGGCTTGGCAGTGTGTTGGTAACTTAATAAGCTTGCCACATTTGTCATGCAGAAACTGTTCTTTATATGCAAAGCTGTCAGATTGAGTATATAAGTCTTCTTCGCATGAAATAATATGATAAAACTCCAGTATCAAATTGAATGCTGTACTAGCGTTTGGAATCTTTCATGCATAGGGTGAAATTGTTTTATGATGGAAGCATTGTTTGATGACAAATACTCTTTTTGTAACATTCATCAGTTATGTTTTAATAGCAGGCATCATCCTCCTGACTGTAGGTCCGCCCTTCTTGCTGTTAACATACTGGAGAGTGGGTCGGCTTCTAAGTTATGTTTGGCATTTTTTAAAGGGTTCATGGCTGCAGTGAGACTCCACTATGGGTGTCATAGGTGTTTTCATTCTTCCTGTTTTGCCAGGTTTGTGATAGAGCCGACAGTATTTTCCTCCTTCCTGGTTTTGATTTAATTCCCTACGAGAATGCTTACTAATATAATATTTCAAGGCTCAGCTCCCCACAGTGGAAAATGTGGGATGTACACCTATAAGGCATGTGGGCATGAAGAGCAGGAGAATTGGTTAGCAGAAATTGTGGACACAGCCCATGGGGCAAATTCTAGAAAGTCAGGCTTTTGCCTTTTGTTCAGTGGTGGACGTCCTCAGAGAACTGGCCCACCCATGTCAGTTTCTAGGGGCTGGAAGGGAAAGAAATGGCTCCAGATATACACACAGCAAATGTGTTTCAAGCAGCTCTTTGCCAAGCAAGTTCCTGTTACAGGGTGGCCCTGAGCCAAAGCTCTTCCAAGCACTCCAGGGCTACTTCATGTATTTGGTATGTGGGAGAAACTCGTAACTCTGGGACTGCCCATTGTACAGAGCCTGTCACGTCTGAAGTGTGAGCATTCCAAAGCCCCAGTGGGGCAGTCACCAACCCAGAGATCGACAGAGAGATGCGTTTTCACCGGGAAGGGTTTAAATGAAGGTAGATTAGACCAGAAAGCCCTGAAGTTCTCTCTCTCTCTCCCCCTCTCCCTCTCTCCCTCTCTCCCCCTCTCCCTGTCTCCCTCTCTCCTTCTCTCTCTCTCCCTCCCTCTCTCTCTCCTTCTCTCCCTCCCTCTCTCTCCCTCTCTCTCTCTCTTTCTCCCTCTCTCTCTCTCCCTCCCTCTTTCTCCCTCTCTGTCTCTCCCTCCCTCCCTCTCTCTCCCTCCCTCTCTCTCCCCCTCTCTCCCTCCCTCTCCCTCTCCCTCCCTTTCTCCTGCCTTCTACTCCCCCTTCCTTTCTCCCTTCCTCTAACTCCTCCCTCCCTGTCTTTGATTTTGTGTTTTCTTTTTGAAGGGAGCTCTTTTCTAAACGTATGAAGGATGATTATAAAATATTCATGGACATTCTCAGTCCTGGGTTGGCCAACCTGAATTTTTCAGCTGATCAGCCTTTCTGGTTTTTCTTAACAAAGGAAAACCAGCTCTTTGCAGCCCATCACTTCACAGTGAAGCCTCCATCTGGAATGAATTCAGTCTCTTTAACAAATATGTGTTCTCTATTCAAAAACCATCTAAAAATAGTGCTCCAACAAGTAGGAAAAAATATTTTGACATTTTCTTCATGTCTTGTGGGGTAAGCACAGTTGGAAACAGGCTTTCTGTTAATTTTCACAGGCTTAAGAGTTGATGTACTTTTGTGTACAACTTATTCTGCTCAAGGATGCTTTCTGATCTGAAATATTATATAGTAACTATGTTTGTTATCAAGGCCCCACTTACGTTACTGTAAGTCAACCTTCACATAAAACTCTAATTCAAGGAGTGAAAATGATCAATCGAGGTCTGCTGGCCTATGCCAATGCTGACTTTTCTTACATAGTTTTACATGAAGAACTACACAGCCAGCCTGTAAGGTTCTGTTCACAGCCTGATCTGCAAACAATCCTGGATGGCAGTGACTTTGGTGCCAAACCAAAGGATTGCCTTCTAGGAAAGCTGAGCCCTTGTAAGAGCAATAACCACGCCTCTAATTTAGTAATTGACTACCACAAGTTAGGCGTCACAAAAGGGACTTTATATCTTCTCATTTAATCTTATAAAGATTAAATTATAGGATTAGTATATCCGAGTAATCAGTTACTCTAACTTGAGAAAACGGAAACTCAGAAAGTTTAGCAAATTACCAAAGGTAAACTGGCTGATAAATACTAACAGACATTCAAACCCAGGCCGGACACCTTCTACTTTGCCTTTGTGTTCACCCTTAGAAGAGGAAAAAATGACAAAATCTTGATCTTTTTGGTCAAATTCATATTTAAATAATTTGAAAAAAATGAAGCTCAAATTCTGTGTACCTTCTTTTTCCAAGCCTTCTAGCACTATTTGGTGTTTTAATGTACAGAGTTTCAGAAAAATCTGAAACTGTTTTTAAAAAATGCTGTCATGATAATTTCATGGCAACATGCTTAAAATTCTAAAATTAACCCTGGAACAATAGTATAGATAATATCTTTGATTATTCTTAACCCCCCACACCTGTCCTTTTTGTTATTTTGTGGAGATGATTAAGGAAAATACTTCAGTCTAAAGTTGATAGACATTTACAGAGGTGTTTATAAATTAATGAAAACATTGCTATCTCAAGATTAACTTCTAGCAATCCAGCATATGATTTTAGGAATATCTGATAAAAAATGTTGAAAACTTCTCCCAGATGATCAACATTATTTCTTAGAGAAACGGTTGCTGCGAGGCCCAAGTTATCCATAGTCTTTAGGGACACGCTAGGGAAAATTCTGTTTCAGATTTCCACATGTGTTCTGATGTCATATGTAGCTGCACAGAACCAAGGACTGATGTGATGCTAAAACCACGTTATAAACCTAGGACACAATTATGAAATGACCTCTCAACACTGTTTGTCTCTACTGGTGTTTTGTGTTCCAAGGAGCATGGTTAAGGGACAGGTCTGGCAAGACTAATCTTTCCAAATTGCATTTATGGTACAAAATAGTATCTGGTCATTGTGCTTTAGGAAAGAGCAAGCAATTTGAAAAAACAAACAGCTCCAGTGACAGCCAGTGTCCCAGGTTAGAACGGTACACATGGAGGGAACTTAGTTCTTCTGCTCTGGCCTTCCCATTTTTTAGATGAGAAAACTGAGGCTAACAGCACGAAGTGACAGGCCCAAGACCTAAGGCCAGTTAGCAATGGACAGAGTGGAACAAAATCCACGTGCATGGTCTGTGTTCTTTTCTTTGAGTCCTGATTGGCCCTCCTTAGGCTTTTTTGAACAATCTTCACATCTATGTTGTCCTTCATTTGCATTCACTTTTATGATCCAGCTATAAAATATCAATTCCAGCATCTTAAATATCATAAATAAGGCTTAGCACGTTTTATACTTCATCTGTGAGTTATATAAGAGCAAATAAAATGTTTGGTACTCTGCAGGTTGACATCGACTGAGGCCCAAAAATGAGTAATTGGCTTGCCTTCCACCCAACAATATGTCCTTTGTAAACTAGAATAGAATCTTTCCTATAAAGGTTTAGAGTGGTGGTTCTCAAAGTGTGGTCCCTGGACCAGGAGCTTCAGCATCCCCCTGGGAACTGGTTAGAAAAGCAAATTCTCAGACTCCTCCTCAGACCTACTGAATCAGGAAGTATGTGGGGGGCCCAGCAATCTGTTTTAAAAGGTCTCCAGGTAATGCTTATGCAGGTTAATGTTTAAAAACTACTGGTCTACTTATTCAGATTATACAGGTCTAACTTCCTTCCTTCCTACCTTCTTGCCTTCTTCCCTTCCTTCCTTTTTAACTTCTTTCCTCCCTCCCTCCTTCCCTCCCTTCCTTTTCTCTTTCTTATTACATAAGTACTTTAGTTTTCATTTTTTCATAAATTACTACCTTTTAAATCTAGAGTTATTAAGCAACCACCATAGTAGCCATTATTCTGGACTTCCAATGCAGTTTAGAGCTGGTTTTGTCACCCCTTTGTGGATAAGTGGACCAGCATTATCAATTTCAATACGATTCTTGGCCAGTGTTTCCCTTGCAAATTTCAAATGATTGTGTCTCCTGTGTCTCTGCCATGCTTATCGCTAACTGGCATCTCTTTTGACAAGCCCCGCTGCGAGGCCAGCCATTGCAAGCCCAGAGACTCCGAGATCCTCTCTCTCTTGTTGCCCTCTCATTCTGCCTGAGATCCCTCCTGGCAGGAGTGTGGAGTGGGGTTAGTTGGTTGGGAACACCTGCTTTCTCTAGAGCCCAGGCCATAATTCTTCTGGAGATGAGTAGGGAAGCCTCATTCCTCTAGCTCTAGACCTGGATTCCCTTTTTGCCAAACCTAGATTCACTTCATTATCTCTGTCTGGCAGAAGTCAAGACTAAGACAAATGGCATTTGCAAATGAAACCATCTTGCGGACAAGGGCTCTGGAGCACGCCTGATAAGAGATCTGTTGTTCTGTCTGGTTTCAGGTGCTGATGGGGGCACCTGGAAGTGACTGCAGGTCCTTACAGATGCAGAATTTCTGACCTTTTGTTGTTCAAAAATGTCTGCAGGGCAGAGTCATGAATCATGATTATTAAGCAATGGGGGGGAAAGCTGCATGACTGTTAACTCCTGGCAGTGCTGTGAAATAGATGGGCTTCAAGTAAACCTTATCACTTTTTAAAAAGAACAGCAAGATGGGCTTCCCTGGTGGTGCAGTGGTTGAGAATCTGCCTGCTAATGCAGGGGACACGGGTTTGAGCCCTGGTCTTGGAGGATCCCACATGCCGCGGAGCAAGTAGGCCCGTGAGCCACAACTACTGAGCCTGCACGTCTAGAGCCTGTGCTCCGCAACGAGAGGCCGCGATAGTGAGAGGCCCGCGCAATGCGTTGAAGAGTGGCCCCCGCTTGCTACAACTAGAGGAAGCCCTTGCACAGAAACGAAGACCCAACACAGCAAAAATAAATAAATAAATTACTAAACTCCTACCCCCAACATCAAAAAAAAAGAATAGCAAGATGTTATCAGGAAAGTCACGTGTCTCAAGTGAGGGGGCCAGTGGTATTAAGTAAGCAGTTGCCTTGCAACTACAATTCCAAGAGTTCTCGCAAGAATCCCTATCTAGAATAATATGTTCCTGATACATCACAGGTGCCAGAAATTTCTTTTATAAAGAAAATAACTTTTTAAAAAAACTTTTATTGAAATATAGTTGATTTACAATATTGTGTTAATGTCTGCTGTACAACAAAGTGATTCAGTTATACACATATGTATATTCTTTTTCATATTCTTTTCCATTCTGGTTTATCATAGGGTATTGAATATAGTTCCCTGTGCTATACAGTAGGACCTTGTTGTTTATCCATTCTATATATAATAGTTTGCATCTGCTAACTCACTCCAAACTCCCAGTCCTTCCTTCCCCCACCCCCCTACCCCTTGGCAACCACAAGTCTGTTCTCTCTGTCTGTGAGTCTGTTTCTGTTTCATAGATAAGTTCATTTGTGTTATATTTTAGATTCCACATGTAAGTGATATCATATGGTATTTGTCTTTCTTTTTTCTGATTTACTTCACTTAGTATGATAATCTCTAGGTTCATCCATGTAGCTGCAAATGGCATTATGTCATTCTTTTTTTATGGCTGAGTAATATTCCATTGTATATACCAGATTATTATTATTTTTTTTTTGTGTGTGTGTGGTAAGCGGGCCTCTCACTGCTGTGGCCTCTCCCGTTGCGGAGCACAGGCTCTGGACGCGCAGGCTCAGCGGCCATGGCTCACGGGCCCAGCCGCTCCGCGGCATGTGGGATCTTCCCGGACCAGGGCACGAACCCGTGTCCCCTGCATCTGCAGGCGGACTCCTAACCACTGCGCCACCAGGGAAGCCCTCCATTGTATATATATACCATATCGTCTTCATCCGTTCATCTGTCGATGGACATTTAGGTTATTTCGATGTCTTGGCTATTGTAAATAGTGCTGCTGTGAACATTGAGGTACATGTATCTTTTTCAATTATAGTTTTGTCTGGATATATGCCCAGGAGTGGGATTGCCGAATCATATGGCAACTCTATTTTTAGTTTTTTGAGAAACTCCATACTGTTTCCATAGTGGCTGCACCAATTTACATTCCTACCAATAGTGTAGGAGTGTTCCCTTTCAGAGGAAAGAACTTTTAATAAATTCGAGGAAGACCTAAAGTAGAAATGCCTCGAGAAGAGACAAACTATTGACTGCAAAGCACAAAATGGTGCAGAGTTCGGATTTCAGGTGATGCTCCGGGGTGGGGTGAGGGTCATATTGTGTTGGTTGCAGGAAGGAGGGAAATAAGAGCCCCTAAGAAGATGCACCAGGGGAATGGTGCAAAAAGATGAGATAGAGCTGGATGTAAACATAGTCTTGCATTTTTGTTGAGGACTGGTCTTTACTAACAGATTTTTTCTATCAAGGCAGTGTTCTCCAACAATCCTAGATCAGAGAAGCTTCAGCCCCATCTAAGGAGAGATTTTAGCAGTTTCTCTCTCTTCCCTCAGGACTGGTTAAATAATTTGAAAGGTGCAGTGCAAAAGATAATATGAGTCCCCTTGTTCAAAAATTATTAGGAATTTCTAGACGGCAGCAGCAGAAAATTAAACAAAAGGCAGTGTCCTTCTAAGTCATAGCCCTGTGCACAAGTCTTGTGCCCATGGAGACTGTCTTCCTTTATTAATCTTTTCAAAGTATTTGTCCTCTTTTTTGACCAGTGTGCATCACCACTGGACTGCCGTCTTATGACAGAATGCAATTTTGTAAAGTCTTTTTTCAACATTGTGTATTGAAAGTTCCCTGTTGACTTAATGGAGGATTTTGAGAATGGAGTAATACCTTCTTTAATGGCCAAATAAATTGAAAGTTGAACGTGTCTCAAAATCTACCCTTTCTTCGTAGTCTTTCTAACATTAATTCCAAGTTTGTACTAGGGAGATTTGGCAAAACACCAGTTATTTTCTTCTGCTCCAAAACTGTGTCCTTAGAAGAGAGAATGGCTTTTGTCTGAATCCGTCATATCAAAAGCAAAGCTGGTCTTATCACAAAATCTCTTGTAAGCAATTCTACTTTTTAGGAGATATCAAGTATCTCAGTTTCTTCTATGTGCTTTTGTTTTGTTGTTGTTGTGGTTTGGCAAGATAATTATATCACAGTATTTCAGTGGTATAACAAAAATGGTAGCAAATAAAGTATATTTTGTGTTTTTGATCATCCTGTTCCTTTATATATATATATATATATATATCCTTTAAAAATTAGATTAAGCTAAATCCCTTTTGAATAGATAAAAGGTGATCTTTATTTGATGCTTTTTAATCATATTCTTCTATGTTTTATTAGTTTGCAACCTGTGAGGTATTGTCATAAGCTCCACAGCACTCATGCAGTGAATAGGAAGATCTCACTGGCAATACTCCTATTGGCTTGTTAGAGAAAGATAAATAAATTACCTATCCCTCCATGCATGCATCATGCATGCATCCATCCATGCATCTACAACACTTTTATACATATGCATATATAAAGTAAAAAAATAAACAGTAAAATCTTTCATTAATAATATATGTAATTAAATTGATAACTAATAATTACATAAGTGCGATATTAAGAAATACTGAACAATCAAAATGTTTCAAATATTCTCTCCTTTAATTGTTAACAGCTCTGTAGATTTATCACCCTTCATTCAAGTAAAGGAAAATTCAGGAAAATTAAGTTATGTTGCCCATTTTCACACATTGGAGGGTTCAAAGCACAGATCTGTATTAATTTTAAAATCCATGTTCTTTCCATATTACCCTGCAGTCTCAAGCAAAACATTTTGAATTTTTCTCAGTATGTTTATTCTGTGATCTCTCTTTATTACTAGTCTTTTATATGAAGTAAGCCATGTAATAACTATTTGATTTGATCAACAAGATTATTACAGCTCAAGAAGCTAGGGCGACTTGCTCAGTTCAGGAGCCCATCAGAGACCAGGACACTGCACCAGTGACCCGGGTCTTGTTTCTTGTCCCTGGACCAGCCTGGCTTCTCCTGTGGTCACTACTCTCAAGTAACAGGATACAATTATCCTCAGTAGTTTATGATCCTTTATAAATCTCTACCTACTTAACAAGTGTAGAATTATGATTTTCCATCTCTGACCATCTAAAATAATAATTACCCTTAAACAAGGAAGTAAACTAGTCATTTTCGTTCTGAGAATATAGAACTCACCTCTTCATTTTAGGGACCATGCCAAACACTGCTAATTGGATTAAAACCAAAGAGGCATTTTTTTTCTTGTCTGTGGAACCTCACCTCTTTGGTTTAATTTTCATAAAACATCATGTGTTTGGTAAGATTGCACCTCCGGGGATACAGTTGGGGTAGCTGGGGTCTAGAGAAGGCTGAAAGCTGAAGGATTCCAGTGTGATAGGGGAATGCATTTCCACAATAATAATGTATAAAGATCGAGAAGAGATTCTGCTGAGTTCTGAGTTGTTTCCTAGAAAGGAGGCTTCAAATGTGAACAGAAAATAGATACTTGTGCTCTTTACAAAGGACTTAGTGGCTCATCCATGGGGATTTGAGACCTAGTTCTTTTTACCACTCACTGGTATACTGAAAAGCTGACCAACTGTAAAATCAACTTTGAAGGCAATTTCCAATGGATAGAAAATAGTGAATCTTTTCTTGGTTTTATTATATTTTTACCTGGTTGCTTTTCTGGATTTGGAATATGCAAAAATTAATTTTCCTGTGCATTACCCAATGTTGTCTGCTAATCTGCACTTTTGTCTCATGTCTATTTGCCTGAGGTATTGAAAGTTAAGAATCAATGAAAAAAAAAATGTCTCTTCAAGTTTATCTTTAAGGATCAGAGTACAATAAATAAATAATTTAAGATTTAGATTACAAAACCATAATGGATCAGTTAACCATGCCTTAGTATTACCAAGTGTGTGAGGAATTTATTGCCATAGTTGTCAAAAATATAGCATCGAACCTTATGTTCTACTCATAATTTAACCAATTGCTTAGTTAGGTAAGTGTACATTAAAAATTTACAAATTGTGATTAAATCAGGAAGGTTTCCACACATTGTAGAAGCAGCTCATGTATTTGAGGAAGAGTTGGAGACGATCCCCCAAAGACCCTTCTCGCTATAAAATTTTACTGCAATGATTCTAAATTTGTAAGATGAAGAAAATGTTGAGAAGCCAGTAACAAATTTCTGTTGGGCTAATTTACTTGTGGAAAAATTGATTTATTGGTGTGTGTAAAGTGGAGACTGAAATTCTAATGAGAGGAATGTCATAGAGTATTTGTTTAAGCTGTATATGTTTATGTTTAAACATAAACATACATGTATATGTTTAAACATATACTGGTTTCTTATATAGTTGCTATTCAGTAGAAGAACAATTTCTGAAAAGGTGAAAAGTTTGTATCTGTATATGTAGCTAGATTCAATAATGTGCTTGCATTGATGTTTTTATCTAATAGCGTATTGAATAATATATATAAACAACTTAAAAAGAGCATATGTGAGTCCATTCAATAGAGGTTATGATTTCTGGTCTGAGTGAACTATCTTATAGAAATGGACATAAATAATGCTGTATTGAGACTTCTGTTTCTCTTAAAACAAATGCAACCAATTACCTGAGGAAACCATGTGTTTTCTACTTAAGTCTACTAATACCAACGTTGATAAATGTAGCTAAGTCTAAATAAACCACTTTAATAGGCAAAGAAGGACACTGATATTTAAAGTGTTTAGTTTAATCTTAAGTGTTTTAGTCTGAGTGAATAATTTGAGAAACTTTCAAAATAAAACTTAAGACTTGAAAATTATTTTACACATCTGTATAATTAATATTTTGTAGTTTCTGTTAAGTAGATGGCGCATATGTTCCCCTTACTTATGAGCAAGTTTTTCTTTTGTATATAACACCAAATTGCGGAAAAATTTTTGTAACTTCAAAGGTAGTAGATGATGTTTCCTGCACTGGAATAGCACTTAGGTCTTGGTAGGAATGTTGGTGAATTGAAAGCACCAGGAAAGCTGATTCTAACTCTCTGCCTCTCAGAAAACACCTCTATTTTAATGGTTCCTTCACAAAACAAAGAATCCATTATAGAGGTATAAATTTAATTTCTCTGCTGCCTTTGATCCAAAGGTCATGGCTGGTAAGCGGCAGAACCCAGATTTGAACTGGGACCACCTCTCCATCCCCAGTTAGGTGTACTAGTAGTGGGCCCCTTTGTCTCCACTGTTCTTGTTCTTTACTAAACAAGGATGCAGTGCTTCAGAACTGCACTGCAGGCATAGACAGCAGTGTTCCCATTTCACTGGGGGTGTGTATGGTGAAGGCACGTGTCTAAGGGACTTGCCCAAAGGATGGGTGGCAAAGCTGGGATTGATATCACCTATACTGATCCCAGACAGAAGATCACATTTTTCTCTCCTCCTTCCCTCCTCCCCACTTCCCTCCCTCCTTCTTTTCCTACCTTCCTTCTATTAAAGCAAAGACACTAAACTCAGTCATATTTGTAAAGATAAGTCTTTCTTATATTTATCCATCCATTTTTTTTATTGAAGTATAGTTTATTTACAATGTGTTAATTTCAAGTGTATAGAAAAGCGATTCAGGTGTACATACATACATATATATATATATGTATACATATGTGTATTCTTTTTCAGATTCTTTTCCATTATACGTCATTACAAGGTATTGAATAGAATTCCCTGTGCTATATAGTAGGACTTTGTTGTTTACCTATCTATATATATTAGTGTGTATATGTTATTCCTAAACTCCTAATTTTATCCCTCCCTCCCTCTCCCCTCCTCCGCCCCCTGCTATCCCCTTTGGTAACCACACGTTTGTTTTCCATCTGTGAGCCTATTTCTGTTTTGTAAATAAGTTCATTTGTATAATTTTTTAGATTCCACATATAAGTGATATCAGATGATACTTGTCTTTGTTTGAATTACTTCGCTTAGTATGATCATCTCTAGACCTATCCATGTTGCTGCAAATAGCATTATTTCATTCTTTTTTATGGTATCCATCCATTATTTTTGATGGCATGCTATAGACCAGGTGCTGTGCTGGGCCCCAGAGAGGCTAAACAGTTTCAACCATACAATGTGGTCAGTAGAGTTTTATCACACGATAGCAGTTGCTTCATTCCTGGAAAGTATAACAGACACTGTCTTCTAAAAACTTTCCCTTCACTAAACAAGGGCAACTGGAAATTGTCCTTGGTTTTGCTTGGGTTCACCAGTTCTGAATCTTCTTTTGGGAATTGCTGGTAGAGAGCAAGTTCCCAGAGCTACTATTTTTAGTTTCATAAGGACTATCATGTCTGTAAACTGTATTCCCTTTGTTGAGGCCAATGTCTTAAATGCAGTCCAAAATCAGTTAGCTGTTATGTGCAAGCAGGCTACTGATTAGAAAGGTAAAATTTCTGTTTTGTGTATGCTACCAGTATTTGGTACCTTTTCTGGAACTAGTTTAAGCCAACAATTTTTATGTATGTGGTTCCCTTTCTCTCTTCCCAAAAAGGATGATTTAAAACTTTCAACATGTAATCACAGAGGAAATGAACAAAATAGATTATTTTGCCATCTCCCCATAAGGGGCTTCTCCAGAAAAGAGAATACAGACACCACCAGTGACTGTTGTCTCTGACTCCCAGCCCAGTGCCTGAAGATTTCTCTTTGAGAACTTCAACCCCAACCAGAAGTCTTTTCACAAAGGGCTGTAGGATTGTTAGTTATCCAATGTCGAATTTCAACCCTCCTGCAAACACCATCTAGCCAAATGTGATGTCAGCGATATTTGTCTTGTTAAAAACCTGAAGTGAAATCATTGGTGCACTATTTTCCTTCCAGGACAGCCTCTTAGTTATGGTGGAAGTGAGCTATTGACTGGGGCCTTCCCATCCATCTAGGCTTCCTTTATGATTGTAAATGATCTCATGTACTGAGGGACAGCAATTTCCATTCTTCATTCAATGAATTCTACCTGAGAGTCCTGTCTATAATTTTCCTTGTGAGAGGAACAGAGGGACTGAGAATGGTAAATTGTCTCCTGAAAAGTCATGGCTTTATCTAATTCTATCACAGAAAGCTATAGATTTAAATTTTCTTGACTGAGGAATGTTTAGTAATAGGAAGTACTATATTCTAACATTTTTGGAGGAAGAAGGATATTTTATCTCCCATGCATCCTCTTTCACTCTTTCTTGCTTGATCTATGCTTGATCTAAAACCTTGGTTTCTCCTCTTGCTTTGATGGGGATTCCGCTAAAAGAATAAAATGCCTCTCCCCATAGGAAGCCCTTTCATCAGAGACAGCCCTTTCTGCCTGTACACTTTTTGGCTTGCATGATTTTCTCATCCAAATATAAAGCTCATCACGCTGTAATGCAACTTACTAGAATATCCCTGAAAATTCATGTTATCCAGCATATGTGCGGGTCTGACGTTTTAAGGGACGTACTGGCAGTCTATGGCCAGAGGGGACCATTAAGGAAACAGGTTTGATGGAAGTCTTGACACAGGCGTTGACAGCAAAATCAAATGATTAATTTGGAGTAAGAGAAGTGTTTCAAACTAATGAGAAACATGGTTTGGCCATACCCGCAGACTGTACATGTAGCCAGGGGAAACCAACTTTTTGATACAGAGAGGGGAAAATGAAGATGTATGTTCAACTTGGGTTATTCTTTTATGGAAAGGATGCTACAAAGTGAAAAAGTATAAGTGATTTTTATCCTGGTGACTTTTCTGTGAGTCTTTGGGTCTCTCATCCAAGCCCATTTTGCAGATTGGCTGCCTGGGATGACAGGTACAAAAACAGAGAGAATATTTGTAAACCTGGAGTTGGCCCATGTTAATATAAATTAATTCTCAATCAAAAGGACCACATATTTACTTGCTGCTACTTTAGAGGAGTAAATGGAATACAGAAATACCAGCAGAAGACACAGAGTAGGAGCTCAATATTTGTGTGTGTGTTGAGGCAGCCAGAGCAGTGCTTCTGAATATGGCAAAGTGAAAAGACTATGAAGTTTTGCTTTCTGTTCATACTTTGGTTTTATCAGCCTTTTCTGTTCTGTGAATTCTGGTGAAGGCAGTTCAGTCTTATGGGTTTGGAACTCCTGAATTATCATAGACCCATTGGTGTGTGGATTACTAATAAGCATTAATGGAACCATATTTTCAGGCCTTTTTGCACACATAGCTTAGTTAGAATTCTTAGCTTCTAGAAAAGCTGATATTTGACCCTGTGGGGATGGTGCTCTTAGTGCAGGAAGAAAATATTCCCAGAAAGAATTTGGGGCTTCAAACATAACATGTCAGTAGCTGTTGACTGGAACTTTCTAACCAGAAGTACATGAGAACTAAGTTCTTGCCAGAATTCAGACTTTCCTGCTCTTTGTGCTCTGTAAAGCCTAGTGGTGGATTTTCAGTTAATGCCTTAGGCTACATGAGAAAGGAGTTCCTGCAAGAATGTCGGGAATTCCTTTGGTGCCCAAGAGGAAATATGAGGACTCTGGACGCCAATGAGAGAATGGAAAATGAGGATGGGTGCCGTAATCATCATGCTGACGACTCCTGTAGTTTACTTCGTTTTCTTTTTAAAGTAAGATCTAAATGTGTTTGAGAATTTTTATAAAGCATAGGTCAACTTTCTAGCACTTTCAAGTTGAATGCAAGTTCGTGTTCTTCAAGTGACAAATAAGTGTAGGTAAGTCCACTCACTCCAGGTCTGTAATTTTTAAAGATACTTAATAAATGGCTTCTATTTGTTACTCGCAGAATGCAGACAAAAATTCATAGGAGAAAGTGTGGTTTAGGGATCTGTTTGTTTTAATTTAATGTAACTAAACACACTTGTAATCCTTTTAAATTATAGTCTATTTGTGTATTCTTGATAATTAAAGTTATCTATGGTATGTTTCTGTGTGAGTGTACGTGTGTGTTCATGATGGGGGAAAAAATGGCCTCTTGGGAAGAATGGCATTTTGATGAATCACAGGAAATAGTAAATTATGCGGATTCCACACAGTTCCCAAGGCTGTGACCATTTTACCTCTGAAATTCATGAACCAAGGTCTGAAGGGAGATTGGCTGGAATTACAATTCAGATGCTTTACTTTGGGAGGAGTGCAGGGTGGGGACAGAATTAAATTTTCAGTTTATTTCTCCAAACAAAACCCATTGTGACGGCCACCCGTAAGAGGGAGGGAATGCATACTTTTATGATAAAAATTTCTAGCAATGTGAAGCACAGAGGCATTTATTTTAGATGATACTGGCTTTAAAAAAGTTTAGATTGGTGGTCATAATAATAGCCTATTCAAAACATTTCAGGAAAGAACATAACTGCACAGGGTAAGGTTGACCAGGTACATGAAATGGTAATGAACTCAGTAATAAGTGAACGTTCCAGATTTGCACGTTCTTGCTACACACTGAGTTTCAGGGACTCTTTATAAATAAAGTGGGAAACCTTATTTTTTCTTCTCAATATTCTTGTTTTTCTCTCATTTTAATTCTCTTGGTTGCCTTGTCAATTAAGTTAATTAAGGCTGAAAATAATTCCCCCAAGGGGGCATTGAACTAAAACATTTCAGGCAAAATCATCTCTAAGACTTTTAATCTAGTCAGGAAATATTAATAATATGCAAGTGGGGTTATGCATAAAAGGAATGGTATAAAACGTTGCATTGTTCTTCGTGCATATATTCAGACAAAACACTGTATTTACTGTCTCCAGAAAACGAAAGTTAATTTATGCACTTCATCAACAGGCTTTATTACAGTGCCACATATTTGTGGTGGCCCTCAGGCCATGGGAACTTTTCACTCTTGACTCCACTCATTTAAAAAAAGGTCAGATCCTTAAAAGGAATGGATATATGTATATGTATAACTGAATCACTTAGCTGTACACCTGAAACTAGCACAAAGTTGTAAATCAACTATACTCCAATATAAAATAAAAATTAAATTAAAAAAAAGAAAAAGGTACAAATTGGTTTAAAAAAAGCTAAAAAAAAAGGTCAAATCAAATCACTCTATTTTTTAAAACGGGTTCCATACAATAATGGAAATGCAGTTGAGAGTCTCAGCTTTTTGTTAGTCAGTTGAAGAGTAATTGGCAAAAAAACCTTAAACTCTCTGAGCTCCAGTTCCCTCCTTATTCAGTGAGGTCACAGGGATATGGGATGGATTTTAGCAAATTGAGGCTTGATTCAGAAATTAGAATATATAGTTCCCACCCAATAATTAATCTTTAATAAAAATGTGGATTCACATTTGATTGCATCCCTTCCTCCAGCTCAAATCTGTGGTGGAATGGACGCTTCAGAGTAAAGAAGGAGGCACCGTGTTTCTGTCTGTCTTTCCCTCCAGCAGATCCTTGCTGCCCTGACCCTAGTGGTGTCAGGGTGAGAGGGAAAGGTGAGTGAGAAAGACAGAGAAGTTCTCACTTGACCTCTGTTGTGAGATGGCTCTGCTTTCTCTTCCCAAGTCCCTTTCTTTCTTGGGAACATTCTTAGTATCTTCAGAGGCCTCTACCATCAATGTCTGAAAGCCCGACTGTGACACTGATGATCATTATTCTCTAGCCCTGTGCTCCCAGCTCAGCCCCTGGAGGTCCAGCCTGTCCAGCATAGACAGGAGACAGAAATGTTTGCACCTGGCTCTGTCCCCCTCTCCTCTGTAACCCATATCTTGTCCAGGGAAGACAGGCATCCTTGGCCCCAACGAAGTCTGAGTATGCAAGGCCACCCCCAGACCTCCCCCACCTTTAATCTGCACCCAAAGCAGCTTACCAGCTGTTCACTTTCTCCATTTTCTAAGTAGAGACCAAGCACAGTCCTTCTGGCCCTGTTAACTCAGAGCCAACACACTCAGCCCTTGATGGGTGCTTCTGAGGCTCCTGTCTCTGCTTGAGTTGAGGGGTTAGCACAGAACTACTTTCTCCAAACACATCATCTCACATGTCCTTCTTTGATCTCAGTTTCCTTGGCCCGCACCACTTTTTAACACTCAATGTACATTTAAGCCCATCCAACCAGCTTCCTGTCATTCTGCTCTGACATTTCTTTTTTTATATAAATTTATTTATTTATTTATTTATTTATTTTTGGCTGCGTTGGGTCTTCATTGCTGTGCACAGGCTTTCTCTAGTTGTGGCAGCGGGGGCTATTCTTTTGTTGCGGTGCGCAGGTTTCTCATTGAGATGGCTTCTCTTGTTGCAGAGCAGGGCTTTAGGCACATGGGTTTCAGTAGTTGTGGCACATGAGCTCAGCAGTCGTGGCTCATGAGCTCTAGAGCACAGGCTCAGTAGTTGTGGCACACGGGCTTAGTTGCTCCGCGGCATGTTAGATCTTCCCGGACCAGGGCTTGAACCCGTGTTCCCTGCACTGGCAGGCGGATTCTTAACCACTGTGCCACCAGGGATGCCCTGCTCTGACATTTTACAAATGTTATTACAGCTTGCTCAGCGGTCTGCTATCTATTTTATCTTCATACCTCGGTTTTACAAGAATATAATTTTTCTCTTTAAATTTATTTTTTATTGAAGTATAGTTGATGTATAATATCATATGTAACAGGTGTACAATATAGTGGTCCACAATTTTTAAAGGTTATGCTCCATTTGTAGTTATTATATTTGCTATGGCCCGCATGTTGTACAGTATATCCTTGTACCTTATTTTTTTGTGGTGGCTTTTTTTTTTAATTTAATTTTTATTTTATATTGGAGTATAGTTGATTTACAGTGTTGTGTTAGTTTCTCCTGTACAGCAGTGTGATTCAGTTATATGTATACATATATCCACTCTTTTTCAGATTCTAAGAAAACATAATTTAACATACCATTACAAATAATTTAAATTCTAATAGCTTTCAAAACTTCTTATTCCATTCTCTCTTTGTGAAGCCATCCAATGAATCCCTATTTACTCATAATTCTAACAGTTCATTTTAAACATTTTTGAAAGTAAAGGAATTTAAAAAATTGTCATTATAAAATCGTGGCTAAGAATTAAGGGATGCATGTTCCTATTCATTAACACTGTTGATTATTTGTTTTGTTTTTATAAATTGAACAATTGATTGTTTTAGGACTGATTCACTCTGGAGATTACTAATTTACTTACAGATGTTTCCAGGTCTGGATTCATGGAACAGAAAATTCTATAGGTAGATTTCAGTTAATTGGCCATATATAGAATAAATGAAAACTTAATACATTCTTAAAGTGTTTTCATTTGACAAAATTGCATTGAGCACCTTATATCTGCAAGGCAGTGTAGTAGATGGTACAGAGGCCATGAAGATGCATAGAACAAATCTCACGGTCTGCTCTAGGACAAGGTGGTTGCCTAGGATGAGCCTTAATCAGCATCACACATGTGGAGCAGCTTAGTTTCATTCGGATGGTAATTGATTATTTGGAGAATTAACTTCAAACATAATATTAAGTAGTGTGTTTAATATTAAGGAATTTAAAGAGAAAACAAAAAATGGTCCATAATCTACTGCACAGATAATGCCTTTTGACAAAAAAAAAAACCAACAACAAAATAAAACAAAACCAAAATATAAGTGCATGTTAAGAAAATTTTAATAGGATGGAAAGCTATGAAAGGAAAAGTGAACATCTTCTATCCTGTGTCCTGTTTCCTCTTTCCAAATCTAACTATGCACTTCTAAGAGTTCTTGCCTGTTTAATTTAATGTGGACATATTTATATTTGCATATATGTATATAAAGTTATCATTAGAGATATGTAGATACCAGCTGCTTCTTTTTTCCCTCATTTCTTCACCTTTTCTATCTCTCCTACAACTCTACCTCATCCTTGTTAATAGCAATAGTACATTTCTTGTAATCTGGGTACCAGAATGTCGTCAATCAGTGCATTCTTGATGACTGCTTTCATTGCTAATACAAACAATGATGTGATGAACATTATTACGCATATATCTTTGAACCTTGTGATAAATTCCTAAGTCTTAACACTAGATCAAAGGAACCCTGAGTTTTCTGCTATTTCAGAGATTGCCAACTTGCCTGTAAGAAATGATCCATACATTTATATTTTAACCAGTAGCATCTGCTTTTTCTCATAACCTCTCTAGCATTTGGACTGCTGAACTTCCAAATTTTTTGCCAATCTGAACTGTGAAATATGCAACCTCATTTTTTAATACATTTCTTTCATTATGAAGGAGCTTAGATCACCTTTATCCATCATTTGTATATTTTTCTAGAAGCTTACTCATTTTTTTACAGATTTTAATTTTGGATTGTATATCTTTTTACTGACTTTTTTGAATTCTGTATAAATTAAGAAAATAACATTCTATCTGACATAGCACATATATTCTCCCCAATTTCTTTTCTGCATTTTGATTTCATGATATTGTTGCCGTACAAAAGTTTAAAATATGTGTGTATAAAATCTAACATATTTTTCTTTTGAGCGTTCTAGGTTTTTAGACCTCCTTAAAATAGCTTTCCCACTAAAATATTATGAATAAATTCATCCATACTTTCTTCTAGACCTTTTGAATTTATTTTTATATTCTAGTGTAAGGGGTAAAATACACAAACACATATGCATATACACATATACATTCATGTTTATGATATATATACACAAATATACATTATAGTTCATATATGTAATTTTTAAAATCCAATCAACTGGATCTACAGTCCCAATATTAATTATTGAATAATTCTTTCCACAGAGATTTGAAATTTAGTTGTACCGTGGATTTTATTTCCATATGTTTTTGCTATATTTCTGAATCCTTCTAATTTTATTCCATATACTATAAGTCCATTTTTTCTCTCCAAAACAATTTTAGTAATTATTATTTTGTAATTAATTGTATACCATTTAGGTCTATTCTCCTTTCTTTAATCTTCATTTTCAAAAATTTTCTTCAAGTTTTTATGTCTTTTCTTTGAGATAAACATTTTGTTCATTTTCACAAACATGTGTCACAGTGTTTTATGGGTCTTTTGGGGGACTCATTTGTATTCACAGATTAATTTTGAACAATTTGACCTTTTTATACTATCCTGTCTTCCTTTTATAGTTCATGGCATGTCTATCCACTCACCAAATTATGCCATGGTATGTAGTAGAATTTTAAATTTCCTTCACGTAAGCAATGTGGATTTCTTTTAGATTTATACCAAGTATTTAATATTTTTGTTTGCTATTAAAAATTGATTTATCTCTTCATTATATTTTCTACATTTAGATTATAACTTTACATATCACTCTCTTACAGAATTCTCCTAGTGTTCCTAATATATTTTTAAATTAATATTTCCTTGAAGCATAATCACATTACCTAAGATTAATGATAAACATGTCTCTTGATATCCTATTTTTATAATTTTTTCTTTCTCTTATCTGATTGTATTATCTAATACCTACAAAGCAGTTTAAAATTATAGCACATTCTTGTTATATTCTCGATTAAATGCGACTGATTCTTTTTATCCTATCAACAGTGATGACAGCGTTCGACTCTGTGTGTGTGTTTGCGCGCGCGCGCACACACATGGGTGCATTTGAGTTGGTATAAAGAAAGCAGATATTTCTATTGTTCAGGTTATTTTAGCATCAGTATTGGACTTGAACTGTGCCTTTTTTGTGTCGATTAAGGAGTATAGATTCATAGGAGCATTTATTTCTTAAGTGGCCACCAGCTTCTTTTTTTGCTTGACTGCAGCTGGGCATTTTTTTTCTTCCTTTACTTACTATAATTAGGCTTGCGGGAAGGAAGATTTTGAAATCATGCTTCATTCTGCCATCTGAAACCAGAAGTCCTGGAGGGGATGCTTTAATTATTCATCATGGAATCTCTGTATAGCAAATCAAATAGAGTTATGTATTTTTCACTTGATGATTTTGCTAATGGGATTCTAATCTTCACAACTTAAGACACCCAAAACAGCCAATAATGTTTTAAACAACATAATTAATTATTGCCTGGAAGTTTCTACCAAAGGGCATGTGGACTTTGATGAGATAAAATTATAAACCAGAAAAAAGAGATTAACACTTATATTTTAATACATATGAGGTTTCTTATTAGCAAATCTCATTGATGTAATTATGCAGAGTTATTTTAGGTGTGAACCAAAGTCCTTTAGAAGTAGATGAGTTCTTCATCTGGACTCTACAACATTTGAAATCCTTTTACCTGACACAGATTAGTATGAGATCCAGATGCTTTGCCAGCAATCCTAGTCTCCAGTAAAAATGAGAGGGGTTTTCATTTGTTTTTGGTTTCTTTTTGTTTCTGGTTTTTACTTAACGGTAAGTTTTCTTAGGAAGTATGCCTTAAAATTGCTCTTACAATCTGTTGATTAGTCATTGACATTTTCCACTTTTCTTAGAGCTATTATCCCAACTCTAGAATTAGGAAATACACATTTGAACATCCCCTTGCTCTTTCTTTCATTCCACATAGATGTTTGTGAAAGGTGTATGTACCTGTTTACATGTGTGTGCATATTAATTTCCACAATATTTTTGCCAGATATTCATGCCATAGTACAACTTTGTTCATTTATGGTGTGAAATACAACTCTCAAGCAGACCATAGCCTTGGTTCTCACACTCACACCATCTCTGTTTGTCTCTCTCTCGGTGTCTGTGTTTCTCTCTGTGTGTCTCTCTGTCTCTGTCTCTTCCTCTCATTCTATCTGTCTGTCTCTCTCACTGTATATATCAGCTACATAGTGATTCAGATTTTCATGGATTTCCATGGAGTTAACACAAGAGGAGATAGATTGTGCTTCTGTTGAGCAGTATCAGTCTCTGCAATCATGATGCATTCATTGCCAACATCAGGACACCTGGCAGAGTGGACACTGACCGAGAGGAAGTACCCTTGGCGGCCACGTATTTCCCTGTTACTTACATAGCACTCACTGTCTGCCAGGTTGTGTTCTAAGAACTTTACATCTGTGAATTTACTTAATCCTTCAAAACCTTGTGAGATAGATACTATTTATCCATTCCATTTTCAGATGTAACATTGAGGCACAAGGTATTTAAACAACTTGTCTAAGATTATACACCTAGTAAGTGCAAACAAGAATTTGAACAGTTTGGTTCCAGAGCCCATACTTTTATCCACAGCAGCCCTGCCTCAGTTTTTATCTGTGTTGTAATTATTCATTTCACGGCCTGGGCTCCTACCAGACTGGATATTCTCTGACTAAGGAAACACACAATCTTGTCTACCTTTCTGTTCCTGGTGTCATCACAATGCCCACCATGTATAGGGAATACATAACTTATTTTGTTTTAAATTGAATTAAAATAAAAATTTGTCTCTATAATACCCCTTCTCTTATGCCTCTTCATAAACAGCCTTCATAATAAACTCTGAAAAGATGAAATTTGGTTAAGAAAAAGCAATATAGAAAAATTATTGTATGTTTTTCTAACATATGCTTCATTTGGCCTACTGCTTAATTCACATTTGTCATCAGTGCACTTAGAATGTTCATTACAAATGGCCATTCTCATAACTTGGAGCTTCCTAACACCTCACTCTTTAGCCAAACAAGGTAACTCTTATGGGGAAATCTGCACATTAAAAAAAAAAAAAAGTAGATGTTCTGTTCATCTTCTGATGTCACATCCCAGAAAAAACATACTCCTCATTACAACAACATTTAGTCTTCCAAAACATCAGTGACTACACAGTGTGCTCCTTTGTTTCCAAAATCAAAGGGAAAGCTTTGGATAAATGGCAATTGCTTTTTTTTCCAAAGAAGAAATCCTAATGGAAATTACACTGAAGAAAAATTTACATAAAACAAAAAGCACAGATCTAAGTCTACAGTTCAATGACTTTTGTAAAAGTATATACCCTTAACTATCACCCCAATCAAGATATAGAACAGTTCTGTGGGTCCAGAAATTTCCCATATTCCTCCTTCCAGCCGGTGCTCTGCACTCTCACCTTTCACCAGGCCCTGATATGATTTCTATCAAGATATCGTAATTTTGTCTGTTCTTTCTAGAACTTTATGTGAACCTTGTAAAAACAAAAGTTACTAAAAAGAACTGTAATCATGATCACTTTTATTTTTGTAAGGTCCACTCATTGGTTGCATGGTAGGTACGTCATCCAGAGAAACACGCTGATGAAGTAGGACCAGTGCAAGTTGAATTCACAAGTCAGATGATGTCGAATACAGACATTTAAGGGTGTTTCAAGATCATTCTTGAGAGGCAGGCTTCACACTGACAGTTTCTCTCACCTCTGTCACGTTGTCTTTTTATTTCACAACTCTCTCAATAAAGTAGTGATGGGAAAATCCATTTACTCTATGTTTTGTTGCCCTAGTGGCAAATTTTGTGGTGCTCAGATCTCAAGCAATTAGATCATAATTATCCCTCAAGAGGGATATTTTCTTAAGGCAATTTATTGGGCCAAAAAGTCCTCTGGAGAAATAACAGTATTTCTTAGTTTCAGAGAGCTTGGTTAACCTCCATCTAAAATGTGATCTTAATGACCTTCATTCTACTAAATAAATATTCATGAGTGTTCTGGCCATTATTGCTAAATATGCATATGAAAATATTTACAAATAACTGTCATTGTTAAGCGTATCGATTTTTCTTTATGACTGTATTGCTTTAAACAGTAGGTAATTTGTATACACTCCTGTGATCAATCTGAAGTTTACATAGTGAATAATATTTACTGGGAAATATATGTGTGTGTTTCAGTGAGTATGTATATGCGTTCTCACACCTACTACCTCCTATGTGAAAAGAGACCATTTTCCCCCCAAAATAGAGAGTTAGTGATGGCACTTACGGCATCAAGCTCCTTGGAGGACCAAATGAGATAATATACTCAAGAAAAGTTGGGTATTATTTGGTTGGAAATGTATAAAGAGGGATGGTCTTACATTGGGTACAGCCTTTACAAGATCTTACACATGAGTGGTTGCATACAAATGTCCAGTTTCCAAAGGGGAAAATAGTGGGTATAGTGACAATTTTAACCTATATTGTTACTTCCCAAATGCTACAGCTATTTTCCATGTTGGACCATGTACAGTGTACTGTACAAATAACATCAGGTATTTTTAACATGTAGTTTTGACTACACTTGGGCCTTAATATTGACTTTAGAACCTACTTCCGGGTAAGGAGCAACTCCACCCCATTGCAGTTCTTTGGTCCTTTGGGTAGTGTCCTGTTTGGAATGTCATTCCAATATCAATACTTTCTGAGATCTTCCTGCATACAAAGGAATAAATAAGTGGTTCCCATTCTTTTATATCCTGGGCCATGTAGAAACTCTGCCTCTCTCTCATCTGCCCTGGAGACAAGTCTGTTCCAAACACCTGATAGTAGCTTCAGCTTCTAATTCTGATTTATGTTCTTACCTGCTAGGACTTTTGGTTGAATTTGGTATGTCCTCATGCTCTGGCCTAAATCTGCGACTGCCTCATTATAATCCCTGAGGCAGCTTACTACTTAATTCAGAAGCAGTGGGACAAGAGGGAGGAGATATGGGGATATATGAATATGTATAGCTGATTCACTTTGTTATAAAGCAGAAACTAACACACCATAAGAAAAAAAAAAGAAGGAGTGGGACATGATACATTTAATTTGGAGTACATTTGGGCAGACACGAGCCTGGAAAGAATTAGGAGTAGACTGTTTCTTATTTGGGTTTGCCTACTTTGTGGACCAGGATCTTCACTGTGAATAATCACAAACACATTAGCGAGACCTGATGACTATATAAAGTAATTCCTACTGAGGCTTTCTAACCCAAGGTTTCATGAAACATCAAGATGTAGAAGGAATGATTGAGGTTAAGTTCTAATTTAAAACAACAATGAGAAAACTTTTTTGCTATCAAATGGATTAAAAATATAAGACCTGTATCACCTCACATGGATAATGATGATGTCCAGGAATGGTTACTTTCACAGACTAAATCAGAAAAGCCACTTGGATGGCCACTTGGAAATGTCCATCAAAATATCTTAGGTCCAGAATTTCTACTTCGAGGAATTATGTGCATGTGGACAAAATGATATATGCACAGGGATGGCCTGTGTAGACACGTTGGAACCTACTAAAGGCCCAAAGTGGAGGGGGTTTGGTTAAATATGATACAGCTACATATATGACACTGGAAAACCTCAGGTATATCATTTACTGAAAAACAAAGTACTAACCTGGCAAAACAATGCATGTAGAATAATCACATTATTATATAAAAATAGATTTAGGGGTATATGTCCATAAACATTTATAATTGCATAAAAGGGCTGATAAAGTGGAGAAGGATGAACTTGGAGGGACCTAGATGTTGTAGACCCAGTTGTATATGCCATGGAAGTGAGACATTCCAGCTAGCCTGATCTAGGATTTCTCATGCTTCAAGAACAAAATATGAATAAGCATTTAAAACAACCTAAATATTTTAATTGGAGCTTGCTGGCCAAAATTGGCTTCATTTCCAAGGAATACATGTGAGGGTAGCTAGCAGCAAAGCAGTGTAGATAGTAGCAGCCTTGCACCCTTTTCACATACTTTGTATTTTCCCACCTATAAAATGCTGCTTTGGAAAGAGCCACGGGAGTCCTTCAGGAATCCCCGAACTCTATGGCCTTATTAGATGCACAGACCTGTGTCTCCTGGTGAGAGTCTCATGCTGGGAAAGTCATTAGAATAATAAATTTCACTTCTCTGTGCACTGGCTTTCTGAGCTCAGGTGCATATGTCTTTTGTGCTTTTTCCATTTTCCTGTAGCTTGAAGTATTGGGATTGCCGACCTATCCCTTCCTGCAAAGTTTTGCCAGCATCACGAGTTCACGGAGTGACTGATGCCTAAAATAATTTGTGGAGTTCAGATTGCCATAGCCCTACACAGTGCTCTTTATTCTCGACGTTGAAGAACTCAGTGAAAAATAAGAGCTAATTAATGAAAATAGACTTCACAAGGGCTATTAAGGAAGATCCCATAAAATACTTTTTGATATTTTGTATTAGAGTCTGACCCCAGCTTCCATTAATACCACTATCAAGAGCATCCGATAGCATCTATTTATGTGGATGGAAATTATTACATTAAATTGCGGTTTTCAAACAGAGAGATTCTGGAAAAGGCCTTGCCACACTAAATGGCAATTTCTATGGGTGGGACAATGGCAATTTCTGTAGGTGAGGAAGGCTGCAGAAAGCAATAACATGTAAATTCACCATTAAGCTTTGCTTTTTCAAAGTAAGGATATCAAAAAGATTTAGGAAAAGTATACTATATAGTAGATATTCCTTTTAAAATTTTAAGGAATTGCCATTCAGTTTAGAAATTTAGCATAACAGCATTTTCCCATAATTCAAATATTTTTAGAATTGGTTAATCCTCCTGTGTGTATCAAACAAGGAAAAAAATAATACATATAAGTGGCAATAAACATTTGAATCTCCAAAAATAATGCTAGGCTGGGACTTCCCTGGTGGTCTAGTGGTAAAAAAAATCCGCCTTACAATGCAGGGGACGTGGGTTCGATCCCTGTTCGGGGAACTAGGATCGCACATGCCGCAGCGCAGCTAAGACCACGCACCACAACTACTGAGCTCTCGCGCCACAGCTACTGAGCTCTCACGCCTCAGCTGGAGCCCGTGTGCCGCAAACTACAGAGCCCACACATTCTGGAGCCTATGTGCCACAACTAGAGAGAAGCCCGTGCACCACAACAAAAGATCCCACACTCCTCAATGAAGACCCCGCCTGCCGCAACTAAGACCCAACACAGCCAAAAAAATATAAATAACATAAATAAATAATAAATAAACCTTTTACTAAAAGAGGAAAAAAAATAATGCTAGGCTGAAATAAGAGTTGAACCAACTTTCAGCTTTAAGAATATTCCTCACTGTCATATGCATCTAAATTTGGGACAGGTAAAGAAATCACTCTTTGTAAAAATGTAACTGAAGTCAGGTTTATTTCTTTTAATATAAAAAGTAAAATGGGATTACTTAGGTGACAGTTCTGTTATTAGTGATATGCAGACATTACCTAACAACACATATCTATATTGATCTATTTGAGAAATATTAAAGAAAAAAAAACAACTTAGGGTTCTAATGAAAGATTCCTCCAAATTTGTTTTTCTGGCCTAACTAGAGGGAATTTTTTATTATTGCGGGACAAGAATTTTCTAAACACCCCACAGAGCAAACCAACTACTTTGACACAAGTAAAATTAAGCTCATCTCTTTACAGTCTTTTATCCTTTATCTAGTTGAGCTGTGACACTTGTCGATGACTTCTTTGCCATTGTTTCTGTATCTACAGCTTTAAAAATGAAAATGAAAGTCAGTCTTTACTAGAAAAGCGTGTTCATCCTTGATCAAGGAATCAAAAACAATTGTAAAGGTTAATTAGCAACCCAGATGTCCAACAGTGGTGGAACTATTTTGTAAAAAATAAAATGATATTTGGAAACACATGGAAAAGCTGAAAGAGAAAAATACTATATATTTGTATGTACTTTCTGGTGAAAATTGTGTAAAAGCTTTCTGGTGAAATATGTGATATTTATGAGACGTCTTCAACATGCTTAATAATTTGATGTGGTATTCCATTTTATGGATAAAGTTATAGTGTAATTTTTAAAAAATTGATGTTTATCCCATCAATAATTACAATAGAAAAATAATTTAATTCTAATATGTAAGCATTCCATTACTTTACATCTATATGGTGAAATATTGTCTCCACTAAAACTTACCTTTAAGAAAATCATTTAATAACCTGAAAAACAATTGTGATATGTTAAGAAAGCAACATACAATGTGTGTGTGAACGTGTGTGTGTGAGAGAGAGAGAAGAAACAGAGACAGAGAGACAAAGGGAAAGCAAGACAGAAAAATATTTTAGTTGATGCGGAAAGGCAATGTGTCAAAACAAGAACACTGCTAGAATCAAATAATTTATCTTTAGTAGAATTCTTTATATTCCAAATTTTCTGTTATTAACATTTATTACCCTTATAATCAGGAAAACACCATAAATGTTATTTAATCACCAACAAAGCATAGCAAAATTTAAAGGATATACAGCTTTTAAAACTTGTGGTTGTATTTGCTTGATAGGAATATAATTACTTTTTATTTCTTTCTGACTTTCTATATCTTCCATTTTTTCCTATAAAGAACATGTACTGTTCTTGGAAGAAAAGATAAGTTTTTTGTTTTGTTTTTTACAAAAGAGGCAAATAATATTTCCCCATTCTTAATCAAGTATTTTGGTGAAACTAGAAAAATAAAGGACAGTAATGCACTTTCTCTACAACTAGATTATAACTAATCAGGAAGGACAAGAGTGCACTTGATTTTATTATGTTTCTTCCTCTGTTCTAAGCCAGTAAATGAAAAGAAATATTGAGGGTGATATGTTGAAACATCCATAAACCAATGATCAAGATGTCACCTTGGATGAAAATAAAAGAATCACTGTGGCATCTCTCTTTTAGACACTGAGACTACTTTGTGCATGGAATTCATTGAAACTGTAACTAATTCTTCAGACCCTGTGCTAGTCATAGAACTGCAAAATGTCTCTTTGTATGTGGATTCCGGATACTTACGTGGCCATCAATTGAGTTAACTTTTTATTAAAATAGAGAAGTTTCAGCCTGAACTAGCTTGCCATCAGAAGTTAGAAAGGAGTCTAACATTGTATCATTTAGTAAAAAAGACCACCAAGGTCCATGGAGGGATGTATGGAGTGAAGCTGTTTCAGCAAACCCTATTGTTGGTACTTGGCCTGATCACCCAGAGAGATGGAAGTGTCTATACTGATATGTGGAAAGCCAAAAGAGCAGATTGATCTATGTTCATTGGAGTGACGGCTAGGGAGCAAATTTGTCATCACTTTTCGCACCATGCCTAGTACATTGCCTGGCACTTAGTAAGTGCTCAATAAATATTGTTGACTGAATTAATGAATTCTACAGCTTCAACCTGAGCTATCTTTCACATCACTAATGAAAAACAGGAGTTCAGTAGAGACTGTTAAAAAGTAAAGCTTCAATGAAATTTAAACAGAACAGAAAAAAATACAAGAATTGTTCTAAATTTTTTGAATCAGAGATATCCCCAATTTGTCTTTCTCTTTTCCAATCTCACAAGTGTTTGCAGTAGTTCAGATGAAACTTCTTAAGCCACTGTCCCCGACATACCCACACACAGTTTGAAGATGGGGAAGAGAGAGTGGGCAATGAAGAAGATGATGGTGTGTAAATTAAGAAAACGGTTGAAATTTCCTTTTGGCTTGTTTTTTTGATGGTTGGGACAGGGTCAAGGAAGGAGGGAATATTGGCATAACCAACAGAAACGTGTCCCAGCATCCAGAGCTAAGGGGTAGGAAAGAGAGAAATATGGGAAACTAGTGTGGAATGGATTATTGGACCTAGAAATGAATGTAGCTGAAATTATTCTTTCTGTCCAGTAAGAAGGTCCCCAAATGGTGACAGTGAGGACTCCCCAGTTCCAACCCTGATTTACAGAAATAACTTTGCTCAGTAAAAAGGCAGCTCTTTCTGAAACTTCAATGCCAAACCTCCAAGGCTTTGGCTTAATTAATCTGAGGATACAATGCAGGCCCAGCTCTTCTTTCAGATGTCATTTTCTTGAAGCCTACAATTACGTCTCTCTAATAAATAGCCCAGAGAAATGGCTTTGTGGTTTTTCTTTCATACATTCGGAGATGATGGACAGACAGGCCTTATGACACGCGATTCTGGGAAGTCTTTTTAATTGACTTGTTTATAGATGTAAAGAACTTGAGCAGCTAAGTGGTCTGCTGTTTACCATGGGCTTTTCTCAAGAGAAAGTGAGTAAATCATGACATCATTTGTTGATTTCACCTGGGCATCATTGAATCAGGTTGGAGTATAGTTGTAGTTGACCCTGCGTCTCATGTCTTAGATTAAAATTACAACTTACAGAAACATTTTATCAGAAGTTCCCTGCAAGTTGGACATTCATTTTTATGTTAGATAACCTATTTAAGAATTCCTGACTCCTGCTAGATATATTGCTTTGGATAATCTGTTGGACTTTTTAAAATTTCCGTATTTTATTTCTCTTTGAACTCAACTATGCTTACTCCTTGGATTTTAGTATTTGGTTTTTAGCGCATTTGCAGACCAGAACGTTTCTGTTGATTAATGGTGATATAAACCTGGATCTTCCACTCATGCAATTCCTAGATACAGACTGTCTAATAAATTACCGGAGGAGGAATAATTAAAAGCTTCTTTCAGTTCTATTATTAAGTTACCAAGGATGCCTGGATGCTGCTTCTAGATGTACTATAATTTATACTATTAGTGTGGATTGTTTTGGTTTTCTAAAAGTAATAAATGACCCAGTGAATAGCGTTTGGCTAGAGGCATACAAGAAAACAATCCATAGTATATAGATTTGTTCAATGGCATTTAAAAGACCTTGATTAGAATTCAGTCTGGGCTGGAGTGATGAGAATGCTGTTTACTGATGGCTGTTTGAAGTCGTCCTCCGTGGCAAAGGCGGAAGGGGTTCACAAATCGAAACATTTCTTACGTCCAGTGGCTGGATCTAGCTGTCAGGAGGAGCTGACATTTTAAAGAGAGGAATAAAAATGTCTGCGTGTCACGATCGCTGATACCATTTTTGTGTTTTGGTTTTTATGCTACCTTTGTTGGCTCAGAGCTCCAGCAGTGAGCTGAATGGGCCTTCCCAAGATGCTGTGTCCTCATGGTTCCTTGAGCAAATGCTGGTATTTTGTACGTGGAACAGGAAGTATCTTCTCTGACATAGTGGTTCACCTACACCTGTGTTCCTTTCAACCACCCTAAGAATCATCTCAGCATGCTTAGTGTTTGGGGATTGGGAGGGTTTACTTGTATGGTGCAGGGGTGTGGACTGGAGAAAGACAGGCACAAGGTGATAAGTTTAAATAGTTCATCTTTGAGATGGAAACAGACATTTGATTGGTTTTGCCAGTGGGGTGGGGCAATCTCTGGTGTTAGAAAGCCAAAACATTTGCCAGGCAAATTTATTGACCAGGTCCTGGTTTAAATACCTCTCTGTAGAATTATGTTGGAAACACATACACACAGCATTATTGAGTGAGCAAACATGGTCAGTGCTGTCAAGAAACTGAGAGGCAATATACACAAATTAATGCCATTACATTAAAATATGACAGTGATTTTATTAATTCTCTGTGTGTCTGTGTGTGTGTGTGTGAGAAAGAGAGAGAGAGAGAGAGAGAGAGAGAGCATCATACAAAACAGGGGCAGGAGACAGCACAGATCATTTTGCCATGGTAGATTCAAGGAAGGCTCTACATTTGATCTAGGTTTTGCAGGCAAGGTCCAGCCTGAAGATGGAGATGATGTGCTGAAGGAGAGAGACCAGAAAACTTGACTAATCTAGAGTTTGGAGAATCAGGCTGTGTTTCAGTCAGTTCTAAGTACAAAAGGTCTTTCTGAATTATTTTCCCGTAGCCTCATCACCTTTAAAAGATTTCTTGCTTCTTTCATTCATTAATCCTTTAAACATTTTTTATATAACAGTCATATATCAATATTCTCTTAGGTGTGAGGGATTCAAAGAAAAGTATACAAAATCATAGAATAAAAAACACTGCCCAAAAGCATACAGTGGGGGTGAGGTGGGGGACACCAAGGAAGCAGTTGTAATCTTCCAACTATCACCACTAGTACTCACAGTGTATTAAACAGTTAAAGTATGAAAGTTAGCCAAAACGATGCTTTCATTTTGAGAGAAAAGCTTAAATACGTTGTTTAAAAAAAACTTTATTAATTCTTGGTTGTATGCGTTTGTAATAAGATAAGCTAGCTAAAGTGCCCTTATCTTCCTTTTCTGACAAATAAGAAAATATTCTAGTGAATAATCAAACAGGAATATTTCAGAAATTTAAGTTGCAAACTATTGTGAAAAAAAAATTTAAAATGCCTTCGTTGGGAGCCAGAGTTTCCAATGTCTCCATAAACTGATAAGCAACAAAATAATTCTACTTGCTTCTTTTAATTGTAGTGTTTCTCAAGTATTGGATTTCCGTTTCTTACTCCCAGTTGTACTGTGGTTCCTCTAGTAATAAATGTCTCGGGGAGATCAAGCACATCTGTCTTCCCAATGAGAAAAGAGAAACTATTAACTGGCCTAGAATTACTATTGCAAAAACACAAAAACAAAAGAGATTTGTCTTCAAGTTTACCCATCTGTAAAATGGGAATGATAACAGGACCTACCTCACAGCCTTACTGTGATGTTTCAATGAGAAAAAAAAATTCACTTGAAGCCATTAGAACAGTGCTCAGAATATAGTAAGAGCTCAATTATGTTCCTTCTATTTTGTGCTTATACATTAGTAAATCTAATTCTAAATTTTAAAAAACTAGCAGGCAAAATTCTAAGATATAGGCACATATAACTTCCTCTGAATGTTTAATTCCATAAGGCCAGGATGCTTGGACTTATTTTCTGAATTAGTGTCTGGGGTTTCTCGTGTTAGAGTGTCTTCTGGAGGCCACATGCCTGTAGTGGTGATGTCATGGCCCCTTGTGGGTTAATATTGAATTTGTTCTGTCTATTTAACCCAATGAATCACAGCACTGCTATTCTGGGTATAAGCAGCTTCTGAAGCTAGGCAAAAAGTTAAAATAAAGAAAAAAAAAGAGAAAAGGATAATGTTGGGTCACACCAAGGATAATCTTCCCCCTGAAAGAAATTCTAGCTTCCCGATAATACCAGCTGGGTGTTCTCCCTAACCTCCTGGCTGCACATATGTGATGAATAATTGTGATTTAGCAAAAGAAAGTGAATGGGAATGGAACAAATTGAAGCAATTAACTAAAAGATGTAAAAGGGAAACAAGAGTCAGACTTGGCCCCCGGACCTTGTGGGTAGGAAACCCTCGGTGTTGGTTAAAGGAATGGTAATGATGACTTTCCCTGTTTGCAGACTGTTATCAGTGGTTAAGGCCCTTATGATTTTCGCTGGAGACTGCGAAGGAATGCTAACATATGAAACCAAGCAAAGAAGTGGCAAGTAATTGAGCCTTGAGGGATCCTTTGGAAAGCAGCTATCATTTAGGGGAATGCACTTTTGATATTCATCTAGCTGGTTTCAGAGTGCCTGTTTGCAGGAAATGAAATTCTAGACTTTGCTGTTTGAAAAGGGGAGGAGAGGGGTGGGTAGTGTTCTCAGAAGTAATCAAAGCCTTTTTAGCGTTAAAAATGACTGAGGAATGTTTGGAGCTGGAGGCACAATGATGCAAATCAAATGATGTATTAGTATCCTGCCTGGTGACCCTGGAAACCTTAAAAATTCTGCTTGGAAGTGGGTGGTTAGCATCAGAGCATTAGACTTCAATGCACTGAGGCAAGGAAACCCAGGGTGCTGTTCAGTTTGCATAGAGAGAGGGTTTAGTGCTGGGGCGGTGGGACACCAAGTGCTTACAGGGAAGAGAGGATGAGTGAGGGTGGACTAGGGCCCTTTTGACTCACCTCCGTCTGAGTGTAGCAACCAGTCCAAAATGGCAGAGGTCAGCAAGAACAAGACCATAAACTTGTGAAGGTGGGTCTTTCCCGACCTGAATCAAGAGCCCTTCAGTCAATGTGAGTTGCTTTATTTGTTTTATTTTTTTCCCATCTGATATTTTATTTTTTTAGTTTTTATTTTTTTACATTTTATGGAAGTGTAGTTGATTTACAGTGTTGTGTTTAATTCCTGCTGTACAGCAAAGTTACTCAGTTATATGTATATATATGTGTGTGTGTGTATATATATATATATATATATATATATATATATACACATTCTTTTCCATTATGGTTTACCACAGGATACTGAATATAGTTCCCTGTGCTATACAGTAGGACCTTGTTGTTTATCCATCCCATATATACTAGTTTGCATCTGGTGAGTTGCTTTATAATGAGAATACATCCCTGAAGTTGTAAAAGGTACGGATGGTGTCCTACAGAGAGCTCCACCTGGCTTGTGTCAACTACAGTTGGCACTCGCCGTGGGCACTTGCCATCTACCTCTACAGGATTATGTGCTGCTGCAGCTGCTGACTTTCAAAGGAAAATCTGAAACTGAAAGGAGTTCAGGGTGGAGAGCTGGAATGAGACACGCTGTGCTCTGGGAAAACAGGTCTTCAGATAGTAGATATTTTCAGGAGCCAATTTTATGAGCCTATTTCTTGTATCTCCTCATATCTAGAAAAACACTAAAATCCTTCATGGTGACGACTGCTCCTCGTGACTAGCAGAAACCTTCTGCCAAAAAAATATGTGCTTGACTGCATGTACTCCGCCTTCACCAAAGTCACATATATAATGATCTACCCCCCCCACCTCTTTGGAGCAGTTTCTCAGAGCTATCTGAAATGCTGGCTCCCAGGCTGCAGTCCTCATTTTACCCCAAATAAAACTAAACTCGCACTCTCACGTTGTGCATTTTTTTAAGTTGACACTTGTGAAAACCAATTTTTAAATTTTCTAGGAATTTCGCAAGATGGTTTTTAAACACAGTCATTATTTGAAATCACACTATAGAAACTTGTAATTAAATAAATTATATTTTAGAAAGGCAATACTCAAAATTCACCGCTTCGTAATGATTTTACTGGGTTTTGCTATTATCTGTGCTCTTGAAGTTCTTAACATTTATTATATCCATATGGTAAAAATATCATAAAATGGGGTGCAACTGCTCATTTCTCCCAACTCTGCATTTTGTGATGTGATGTTGGTAGCTTGAAATTGGCTTCAACTGGCCTTACTCCCACCCACAGGAAAGCAGCAGCAGGGCAGTGATTCTGAAGCCTTCACAGGAGCAGTTGAAAAGATACAGTGTGTTAAATGCCATGCTATTTAGGTCTTCTGCCCATTTTTTGATTGGGTTGTTCTTTGTTGCTGTTGTTGTTGAGTTGTGGCAACAGACTCGCAGACAAAGAGAATAGACTTGTGGTTGCCAAGGTGGGGGTGGGGGAGTGATGGACCCGGGTTAGTAGATGCAAACTATTACATATAGAATGGATGGACCATAAGGTCCTACTCTATAGCACAGGGAACTATATCCAATCTACTGGGATAAACCATACTGGAATAGAATATGCAAAAGAGTGTATATATGTATAGCTGGGTCACTTTGCTGCCCAGCAGAAATTAACAAAACATTGTGGACAGCTATACTTCAATTAAAAAAAAAATGCAGTGCTATCTGGTAAAGTCTGCCTCTTGATCAGCCCTCTGCTGGCTTCTTTCTTAGTGGCTCCATTTCTTAGTGTTTAAGAACCAACTTCTACTACTGCTGCAGAACCTCTGCCAAAGCCAGAAGACCTCGGGCACCACTGGTAGGCAGATGTGCTGACCTTGGACAGGAATGTGGACATGGGCAGAACCAAAGTCCTGGTTTAGCTGAACTGGGGTGAGGTTTGGACAGTGGGAGTTTGTAAGACTCCCCAGTGGTGCTCATATGGAGGCAAGGTTGAGAACTACTAGTCCAGGGAAAACTAACATTTATTTTTATTTATTTGTTTATTTTGCGGTACACGGGCCTCTCACCGTTGTGGCCTCTCCCGTTGCGGAGCACAGGCTCCGGACGCACAGGCTCAGCGGCCATGGCTCACGGCCCCAGCCGCTCCGCGGCATATGGGATCTTCCCGGACCGGGGCACGGACCTGTGTCCCGTGCATCGGCAGGCGGACTCTCAACCACTGCGCCATCAGGGAAGCCCCTAACATTTATTTTTGCTTTTCTCCTTCCTATGGATTTCTTCTTCCCCCAGTTACGCTGCTGCCTACGTGACTCACCTGTGTCCACTTTCTTCGTAATTCTTCCCTCACCTCTGTGTTGATGGAGTGGCTTCAGGATTGCAGGAGCCCCAGAGCTGCCCATCACCAAACAAGAGAGTGACTCTTTCCCAAAAGTTCCATTAAAAACCTCGGGAGAACTTGAATGGGTGTGGTTTGGAGTATGTGTGTCCACCTCCCAACCAATCTCTGTAGGCTGGATGGTCACCTCCCTGTCCAGTGATGCTCCTATACCATGGCCAACCCCACCAAGACAGGTGTCGAGCACACTGATGTATGTCTGCTTCACTGGCTTGGATGGTCCTTGTTGAAATCATGTGTTAAAGGCTTCATTCTAATCATCAGGAAAAAAGTGATGGTAGTCCTGAAATTGTTACCAATTTATTTCAAGTCTGGTCTTTCTGCAAGGATTTTACTAGAATAAAAGTGACTCTTGTTGCATATATTTTTGATCAGCATATATAGATTGATATAATTTCAAATATTGTAACCGTAACACGCAGAAGTCTTGATTCCGTTTTGGACTTTGGTGGCCAGGGAAAGCCAAGTTATAGTGGAATAACTCCTGAGATCTCATCTCTGATCTGCCTCTAGGTCGCTTTGCAGCCTTGGACGAGTCCCTTAACACTTCTCTATCAGCTGACTTGTCTGTGAAATAGAGATTAAAATACCTGTCATTGAATCTCACAGGGGTATTATGGGGATTAAATGAGATCATGTTGAGGAGATAATTTTGAAAAGAGTCTCATCGTACGGATGTAAAGTATTATTCATATTTACTGGCTAGCCAAGTGGTATTAGCTGTTACAAGTAAAGATAAGCATGCAAATGTTCAGCTGATTATTTATAACATAAATAAGTGTTCTCCTGATATATATTCTTTTAACTGCAGCTCTGATTTGGTTGCCGATGCTGTCTTTGCTAAGACAGAATTTTACTGAAACTCTTAGAATGATTTTTTCTAATCTTATCATTCCTAACTGTTAAGTATGACATCAAAATTAAAACAAAAATATATAAAATCAAAATGCAGGCATATAGGAATAGACAGAATTTATTTTCCAAATAAGCTCGATTGGGATTTGGAATAAGATCGCTCATTTATTTTATAATTTCTTTGAAATGGGTTTCCTGGTTTAACTATTTCTCACCTTCAAAGTATCATCTTTGTTTTGTATGCCTAGAGACTTTCTCTCAAGGTCAGCCTCAAATTTGTAGCCTTTTGTGAATCCACTGTGATAAAATTCCTTGAGTCATTCTGTGTTTTTCTCTGAGTTTTCTGAGCATCACACTAACACACACACACACACACACACACACACACACATACACAGACACAAGCTCACATATAGAGCACATGTCAGTTTTTTGGTTTTTTTTTTTTTTTTTTGTGGTACGTGGGCCTCTCACTGTTGTGGCCTCTCCTGTTGCGGAGCACAGGCTCCGGACGCACAGGCTCAGCGGCCATGGCTCACGGGCCCAGCCGCTCCGCGGCATGTGGGATCTTCCCAGACTGGGGCGCGAACCCGTGTCCCCTGCATCGTCAGGCGGACTCTCAACCACTGCGCCACCAGTGAAGCCCACATATCAGCTTTTATAAGGTTTATTTGTTCATCATTTTTCCCTAATCCTTAAAAGTAGCAACCCAATGTATTATTCCATCCCCTTTGCACCTAAGCGTGATGACATGTACCTGTAACCTAGTAAATACTGAATGAGTGATTGAATGAGAGTACATTTTTTGAAGGTGGAGAGAAGTTAGAGTAACAAGGAAAAAAGATCAAAGGGAAACTACTAAATTTTATTTCAGATTCGTAGAGAAATATACTTCATTGATTCAACAGGTTTTTACTGAATATTTACTACATGTCAAATATCAGGGTGCAGATGAGGGTTAGCAGTGAAGACTACAGATACCGTGTGATGCACACCGAGGTAGACAAACACATGATAAATAATTTCAAAACGGGGGAGACTTGATTCAGAGTGGTCAAGGAAGGACATGGAAGAGACAGCCTTTCATCTGAGACCTGTGGAAACAGGAGGAGTAAGTTTTACAGGGACCCAGAGGGGAGCATTTCTGACAGAGAGAAGGAGCAAGAGAGTAAGGGGGCCAGAAAGAAGAGGGAACAGGAGACCCCCAACCAGTGGTCAGAGTCCTGCCTCAGGCCTCCCAGGCAGGTTACAAAGGACAGACAGTGGGGATGGACTGGGCTTTCCGTTGGGGAAAGACACCCACCCCGTGTGTGTGTGTGTGTGTCTGTGAGAGAGAGAGAGAGAGATAAATATGGCTTGTTCTTACAAGCGGCAAGGGCTACTAATATTCCACCATCTTATTTGTGGCTCTACCCCTTTTGAGGTGTACAGGTGGCAAAGCCAGTTGGGCTATGGATGAAAGCACACAAGAGAAATAAAATCTCACACAGAGGGGCTCCTGTGTGCCTGTTATTGTTGTAGCTGTCCTGGTGGCTTTGTGTATGTTAACTCATTTCAGTCCTCACCACAAGCCCATGAGGTGGTTATTGTTTTCGTCTCCATTGCACAGATGAGGAGGCTGAGGCACAGAGGATTAAGTACATTGTTCGTGTCACACACATTGGTAAGTAAGCCGCAGAGCCAAGGTCAGGGCCAGGCAGTGAGACTCCAAATCCCATACTCCACATAGCGTGATGCCAGTCTGTGAACCGCTTGTCCTAGGTCTGCAGTGAGTATGGAATTGGGAGCAAGTGTGTGATCAGTGGTCTTGTCCCCTTGAACAAAGTGTTGTGAAAGTTGTGTGGGCTTGCATCTGACCTGAGTACAGTCCACATTATGTTTCCATGATGGATTGGGAGGAAAACGGTCCTTCAGGTAGTTCCGAAAGCACAGGTCTGAAGTGTACACTGTCCTGCCCTAGATGAAATATGGTGGTAAATCTCTTTTGTGTCTCTTGGTAGCCCACGCGATACATCACGTGCAAAAGTGTCATTTGTCATTTACCTTGTGGAAGTTTGTCTTATTTCCTTCCTGTCCCTTGGGCCTCTGAGGAAGTGTGAGAGAAAGGTCCAGAAGGGAAAGAGGTCATGTGACCTCCTGCTTTTCACTGTTACTGCTAAGGAGCACTTTGCGCTCTTTAGTATGACTGTCACCCCACTACAGCCGTCCTGCAGCACCTCCGGAAATTGTGAGCCTATGGGAGGAGCAAGGTGGTCTAAGTGCTGGGTGCTTATCAATGTTATCTCTGGTCACGTGGTCCGGGAGATTGGTGTTAAGTGGACCAATGGTCTGTGCTACCTTTTCACTCTACTAAGGCAATAACCGGAAGCAGCCACAACCTACCAGCCTGGTTAAATGGGATCAGTTATGAAATTTGGATGGATTCCTGTAACGTCACCTCCATGCGGTGAGAGGCAGGAGGATGCATTGTTTTGAAAATAGTAGAAAAGGAACTGAAGTAGTAATGTTCTTAACCTTATACAGCAAATCAGTGCCAGCAGCACATTGCCCAGAAATCTTTATCTTTTAACCCACATGATAACCCTTAAATCATATCTCCCCCCCACCCCCGCCCCGCTCTGGCTTTAACTGCAGAGGTTCATTTTGTTCCTGAGCTAATGACTCTCTGGGTCAGGTATCAAACATGTGGGACCTGGGTGGAAGGGATATGTTCATTTTAGTCTTAATTATTGTTGTTGTTATTAATGTTACCTTATGTGTTTGGTATTCTGTGTTGGCTGTGGAATCAGATTCCTTTCTCTTTCCTGAAAGAAACAAAACAGTACACACAGCCTATGTGGGGAAACTCTTGTCCATCTTCCCTCCCTCCCTCCCTCCCTCCCTCCCTCCCTTCCTTCCTTCCTTCCTTCCCTTTTTCTCTCTCTTTCTTCCTTCCTTCCTTCTCTTTCTTCCTCTCTTCCTCTCTCCCTTCCTTTCTTTCTTTCTTTCTCTTTCTACTGGAGAATTAGAAAAACTTGTGATAAAAGAATTGTTAAGTGAATGTTGCCATTACACGGGCATTTCTCTGCAGTTTTGAATAAAACCAGAGCCGTGGTAAAGATATCTGAAGGCTCACAATACTCACAAAGTACAGATGCCTCCACAAACAACTCACACACAAAGAGAGATGTGGAATTTTTAGAAGACATTTAGTTCTCATGTTGTCTTAGTCAAAAACAACGCCAATTTCATTTCAAGTAAATCACCTCCTTATGCCAATAGAGGACAGAACGTTTGCCTTGACTGGCTTGCTTCATGGATAGTAAATGGGAACAGGGAAGCAGTCGCTGTTTGGTGCACGGAGACATGAATGGCCTCACATATATGATAATGTACATGGAGAAGCATAGACCTGTACTTTATTGATCTCTTCCTTAATGTGTATTACTTCCTGCATCTTCAAGGTTGCAAGGTATCTGTTGCTTTATCTAAATTGTCTCGCTTAAGAAATTTGCCTACTGTGTATGGGGGTGGGGAAGGGGTATATGGGGGATCTGTGCTCTGAAGTATTAAAAGTTCTTCAGTTAACTGTTGGGAGCACTAAAAATCAAACAGCTTTCATCAGATGACTGCTCTGTTCATTGAGGTCCTGGAAACAACACATTCTTTTGACTTGAGGAGGCAACACCTAAAGTATGATCCACTGAAATACCTTTCCAATTTTACTATAGACTCTAGATATGTGGTGATTCGGGTTTTTTTAAAAAAATTATACCCCCTTTCTGTTCTATCATCGTTCAAACAAACTAATACAATCATTTACAATTTAACATAGAGTTTAGATAGATAGCATTCTGAATTTTGATATTTTTCTCCTATTTCTTTTACTAATCCTCTTTAAGCAAATAAAAAAAATCTGGGGTTGATTAAAGAAAAAAATAACACACACATTCATTTACACACATTATTAGATGATCCTTATGATGAGAAAACAAAACAGAATGTTTAAGGTACAAGGTGTCGAAGAGAGAATGGCTTAGTGAAGCCGACCTTCACCTGTACTCAGGCCTCTAGGCTGCAGTGTCATAGATGATATATTCTGTCAAAGTAACAATGCCTTTAATTGGGGGAGGCTACTTATAAAAAGGTGCTACTTAGGAAGGGAAGCTGATCTCTGCCATGGCAGCTGTTACATTCTGATTTCATAAATAAGTCAAGGTTGTGTTTTTCTTTTGGTTTAGTGTGCTTCAGTAAGAATTGAAACTTAAATGGAAATAGTCCTTTTCTGAGAATAGCAGCTCTCGCAGCTCATGGTTCCCTGTAGAAGACAACCTGCTCTGTCCTGCTCTGGCTCTGGACGCCCATCACTCGGCTCTCTGTGTTTGCTGATGCTGCTGACGCCTTTAAGATGGGGGAAAAGGCTGCAGAAGGTTATTTCTCTAACACTAATCTTTCTTCTATGACACTTATGAATTGATTTGCCAAGAAGGATTCCTCTCAGCCTACAAGCATGCTTTAAAAATCAGTGTTGGTGGCTAGTTACATTTATGGTGATTCAAAATGTTGTGTGTGGGTAAGCACCTAGGCGTCAGACGATAGCATGATATTGTGAGCATAAAATATCTAATTCCATACTGGACTGTGAGCTCCTTTAGGTCCGTTGTCTTAATCAGCTTCCCCACCCAGCGCCTAACTCAGAATCTGGCAGTGTATTGTAGTAGCTAAAAATATGTATAATCAGGAATCAACACCCAAGTTCAAACCCTGGCTCTGCTACTTACTCTAGGATCCTGGGGTCATAAGTTTTCAATATTTTAGTGTCTCAACTGTAAATTGTAGGCAATATTACCCCTTACCTCCTAGGATTATTATAAAGATCTAATGGGATAATGCATGTAAGTTACTTAGCCCGTAATGAACAACCAATACATGTTAATTTAACCATATAATACGTATTATACCCACCTAACTTTGAGGTGAGCCATTACCCTGAGGTGGTTGGTAGCTATGAAATTACAATGGAAAAGAATCTAAATGTGAGATGGAATTCTAACTTTGCTTGAAAAGTGAAAACACGTAAGCCGGAAAGATTCCAGACGTATTCTATAACCCCTGACGGGATTTGAAGGAGGGTCGTGAGTGAGACAGAGGCCAACAGCTACTGCTTTCTGGTCTAGAATGATTTATTAAACCACCCAGGCCGTAAAACTAGGCGGGAAGTTTTGCTATCAAGGACAATCGTCTGACGTTTTAACCGTATTAATATATAAGTGTGATTCTGTGCCGCTGTCTGGAGTCTACGTTGGAAAGTCTGGAAGGAGATGGGCACTTCAGAGGGTAGCGCTGGTAACCAGCAGGCGGTCTCCTTCCTCCCCACACTGCTCAGCATCACCATCCTGCTCCCGAGGGCCTCGGACATTCCTCAGTGCTGTGAGCCGGCAGGAGAGACATGCTTCCTAGCTGGCTCAGATTACCTTGTTCTGGTTAAATGAAAAAGTATGAGCATACGTTCCTTGTCACCACAATTCCAGCTGTCCCAGGCAGTGCTCTTGGAGCAGAGATATACGATCTGGTAACTCCTGAGGTTAGAAAAAAGAAATGTTGTGGTTGCCAAGGGGGAGGTGGGTGGGGGGGAAGGACTGGGAGTCTGGAGTTAGTAGATGCAAACTATTACATATAGAATGGATGGACAACAAGGTGCTACCGTATAGCACAGGGAACTGTAGTCAATATCCTGTGATAAACCATCATGGAAAAGAATATGAAAAGAATGTATATTTATGTATACCTGATTCACTTTGCTGTACAGCACAAATTAACCCAGCATTGTAAATCAATGATACTTTAATAAGAAATAAATGAAATTTTTAAAAAATGTGTTGCAGGACAGACCTTCCCATCTCTGACACAGGGCTTCCTGCCTCCTGTGTGGGACAGGAAGGTAAAGAGGGAAAGTCCTAATAACAGATTGTCTTCAGTGTGTGCTCAGTCCAGCCCAGCTGAGGGCACAGAGCACTGCCATTCAGAAGGACAGGATCAGAAGACAGGCTCCTTAAGGAGAAAAATGAGCCAGAGTGTTTGACGTGCTGTCCCTGAGCACATGTTGCAATGACCTCAGTTGTTTGTAACACCCAGCAGACCTTCAGGGCTAATGCCATGCCACACGCTGCCCCAGGCTGTCTGGTTCACACTCACACCCTGATCCCTCATAGCTTTGTCCACTCCTCCTTCTGACCCAGATCCAACTCCTTTTCCTGGGTTCTCCAGAACTCCAGAGTTGTAGACAACATCTCTTTTATCCTCAAACTCTTCTTGGTCTCTTTCACTTTCTCACTCAAACTCAAACCTGATATCCCAGAAGACACTGCTTCCCTTCAAACTACCTCAGATTGGGAGACTGCACCCCACTGGTGCCAGAGGGCCTTCCCAGGTGCCATCTTCAGATCATTCTCACTCTCTTTTCTGTAAACACCTCCATTTTTGAGTCTCATGAGTCTTCAGACCATATCACCTACCTCCCCTCCACCCTTCACCCACACCCCTTCCCTTCCAGGTCATTCAGGTATCCCACATCGATCCTGCCATATTCTTGGTGATTTTAGGACCCTGGCCTCTTCTCCAATGAGTTTCATCTCTCTTCTCCCTCAGCCACTCATCCAATGTCCATATCCCAGATCTTGTCATTAACAATCACTAAAACTCATCTGTAATCCCAATTCCAGGGATCCTACACTTGGGTAATTTCTTCCTATTTGTCTAGCTCACTACTTTGGGGATTCTGATTCTAACCCTTAAAAAAAAATCTCATTAGGAACAATGAGCCATTGCTTCAGTAGTTTTTTCTTTGTCACTCATTTCCTCATTCCCCCTCATCCCTCCATCCTCTGCTTAGGCTTCATGGAAGACCATTATGACTCTCTTACATATAATTATATAAATTTCCTTATCCCATACTCCCTCCTTTGAACGACTCTGGTAAAATTCTAATCCTGGCTGTCTCCAGCTCTCTCTCTTTCTCTCTTCTAACTCTCATGAACCTGACAGGAGAAAAACACTCTACCTGCTACCTGGTCTCAGCTGAAATTCACAACCCCTCCCCTCAAACCATCCTTTATTACTACCGTGCAATATTGGAGTTCCCTGTTGTATTCAGTGCTCCCACTCCTCCTGGATGACTAGTTGGTACATGTTCTCTTCTCTTTCTTCCTTGCTTGCTACCTCATTGAAACCATAAAAACAAACAAGCAAACAAAAGAAAAATTTTTAAATGCTCCCACCACCATATCTTCCAATGGAGTTATTCCTCTCAGTGCACAAACATGCTGTAAGGTTTCTCATTTTAAGAGAAAAAAAAATGGAAATTTCTCAACTTCACTCTCTTTTCAGTGACTGCCTAATCTCTCTGCCCAATTATTTATTTATTTATAATTTTTAATTTAATTTTTAACTTTTAATTTTAATTTATTTATATATTGTCAAGTTTTAATTTTTATTTTGTATTTTTTTTCTCTGCCCTATTACAAAGTAGAACTCCATAAGAGACAAGTCTCTTCACTGTTTCCACTCACCCTCCTCCTGCTCTCTTAAGGCCACTCTCATCACGTCCTAATCACCCCTACTTTGTGAGGGTCACCAAGGATGTCTTGTTGCCTGGCCCAATGGGCCATTTCCATCTTATTGTGCTGTTAATACTGGGCGACATTTGACATACTCGACCCACTCTTCCTTCTTAAAACGAGGATTGTTTGACACTGTTCTCCTTTGTGCCCCTACTAGCTTACTAGCTGCTTCTTCTGTGTCTTCCTGGCTGGTCTCCCCTTATTTCCATACTGGAGGACTCCAGGGCTCAGTCCTGGAATTTCTGAATGTCTTGATCATGTCCTTAGTGAGCTTATCAAAATTTGCATCTTTAAACATCATTTATATCTTGATGATACCCAAATGTATATTGCTAAGCTTGGCTTCTCCACTAAACACCAGACTTTGTAGAAAACTGAAAACCAGCATTTCCACTGTGGATATTAAATAGAAATTCCACAGTTAACATGTTCAAAACAAGTCATTCTTTTTGCCTCTCAAACTTGCTTTATCTTTAATCCTTACAACCTCTATAAAGGGCAACTCTGTACTTCTGTCTGACCCAGGTACAACCTTGACTTCTCTTTTTTTCTCATATATCACATGAGCAAATATTAATGGCTCTATTTGATCATTTCTCACCATTTTCACCTCTATAAGCCCAGTCCAAACCAATTCTTTGCCTATATTATTACAATAACTTTTTAACTAACGACCTTGTTTCATTCCTGCTTCCCTAGGGTCTGTTCTTCACCCTACAGCTAGAGTAAACTTTTTAAAACATATATCCGTTGATGTCATTTTTCTGCCCCAAAGCTTTCAAAAGTTTCTCATCTCAATCAAGGTAAAAGCAGTTTTTTTTTTTTCTTTTATAAACATCTATGAGGCTTTGTTACGTTTCTGCCTTGCCTTCTTCTTCTCTCCTAGGTAATGCATCTTAGCTACGCTGGCCTCTTACCTATTCCTCGTGCTAAGAGGACCCCAATCCCACCCTCTTGCCACCCCCACCTCCAGTTATGCTTGTTTATTTCTTCAGGTTTCTAACAAAATGTCACCCTTCAGAGAGAGCTTCCCCAACCGAACCATATACAATACATAGGTATACATATATACATATATATTTTTGTATGTGTGTGTATGTATACATACATACATACATAACACATATGTCACCTTTCTCTCTACTCCTAGCTTCCCATATACCTTTCTCCTAAGTAGTAGGCAGATAGATTGTTTATTACCTGACTCTCGATGACAGAATGCAAACTTCAGGAATGTGTGCTTTGTTCCTTGCTGGATTTCTAGCACCTAGAAGAGTGCATGGCACAGAGCAGGTGCACAATAAATATTTGTTGAATGAATAACAAACATTTTTGCATAGCTTTGATTTTTGTCTTTAAATCACTTCAGTATTTAACCCCTATTTGCTTTCCAGGAAGGCCAATTAAAGAAACACCATTTCGAGTAAACACCATTTTGTGTTCCCTGTTCCCTCCCCAATCTGTAGATTGGTGAAATTTTTCTGCTGCAACAAGGTACCATTTTTTTTTTCCTACAGAAAGAGCTTGCAGACTGGATGTCTCCCTTCCTTTTAATATGGACACATCGTTAGGCAAGTTCCTGCGGTGGTGCTTGTCCTGAGCATTTGAGAGGAATTGGGTAGAGGGGGATAGCACTTGCCTAAAATTTAAATCCTCTCAATTTTTAAAAAATTTAAAAGTGTTGTTTAATTGAATCCCTTTGGGGAATGATTCTACCTCATGGAGAATAGTGATGAGATCACAACAGAATCAGTTTGACCCTCCCTCTGGATAAGAAAAAAAATTAAAATGTACAAAAAGATCAACTCTCTGCTTTCTTTCCCCCCAGTACCCAGGTATGCCCCTAGCATGGCTTGTTATTTCCCCTCCTTGCCTTCAGCTTAGCTTTTTATTTTCTGTTAAAACAGCTTTACTTTTGAGATTGCTGGAAGAGTGATTCGAATCTCTGATAAGACAAGTTTACAATTTAATAAGAAAAAAATGGGGGAAAAGGCCACTCTTGAGCTACAGAGCTGCTTGGCCCTGTGATGGCTGCCTGTACATTGGTGTTTAAGTACCTGACCAAGTGTTTTGTGATAGAAACTGAACTGTGGAGGGGTGTGCGCAACCCTCTGAATGTCCTCAGGTATAATTTAATTGTGGGCTGACACCCTTAAGGACATTCCAATTTGAAGGTCAGATTAGCAGGCATTGCAGGTCTTATTTCAGCATCACTGGTCAAGTCAATGTTTAAATTTCACATGGAGTTGGATGGTGATAAACATATTTAGTGAAAGTGTCTTTCTTGCTTCTACAGTTCTCTGTAGTGACAGACACTGGGGAGGACCAGAGACGTGCGTCCCAAATAAAATAAGAGCCATAATCCTCTGAGTTTTGCGTAGTTGCAACCTTCGTTCTTGTCCACAAATAGAGGCTGTAGAGTAGGTTTGTTTCCTGCTTTTGGGGCTTCACCAGGGGTAAGTAGATCCTTACTCAATTACAGGCTCCAGAACTGCTCCCTGGGGATGGGAGTGGGAACTGGAGTGGAAGGAGGGGTGGGGGATTGCTGGTGAAAGTGGCCGACTCACTCTCTTTGCTTACTTTCTCGTGGCTTTGGTGAGAGTGTGATGGAGATGGAGAGATTTTAAGGGACTCCCATAAAAAGTCCCCTCGATTCCACCCCTGCTAAAAACTAAAGTTTTAATTTATGTTTGCACAGCTTTCTCTCAGATTCCATTCTGAATGTGTAATAAAGCTATGGAGATTTTTTAAATTCTTTTGAAAATTGAAGATTACAAAAATCCCTCTGCCACTGTTTCCCCTGCCTTGGTAGATAGGTTGGCAATTTCCAAATTCAGGATAAAATTTCACTGCTCCAAAATAAATAGATTTAGGAAACATGGCTTTTACACAATATTTCCCAAAATATGTTCTATTGCCACATATTCAAAGAGATATTGGGTTGGCCCAAAAGTTCGTTCAGGTTTTTCTGTGTGATATTATTTTTTGGCCAACCCAATATGTTTTGATGTAATAAAATTTCCTGGTCAAATAAGCTTGGAAGACACTGCCTATTACTATGTTTTATTAAATCTAAGATGCTGTTGACCATAATATCGACCACTTTTTAATGTACAGCCAAGAAAAAAATTGCTGCCAATTAAACTATGATTTGATTATAGAAACATCTCCATCTCAAAGGGTTTTTTTTGTAGGAAAAAAATGCATGTCTTCGAGTTTATGAAATACAATGTGTACAACCTTTTTGGAGAGCCATGGAGTATACTAGTGTACCGTAGATGAGAGATACCGCAGTAAAATTCTCTGCTGAAATTCTTTTAAACCATCTGAGTCTCTATCACACCACTCAACTTTATATTTGTTAAAAATTATTTGGTGGAGTATTATCCAATACAAGCATGGCAAAGACAGGTGATCTATTGAAAGATTTGAAGAAATAGAAAAATAAAAGAGAAAATGAAAGGTGACCTTGAAAGGAAATAGATACAACAAGTCCAGTAGAGCAATTGTTAAGTATATAGAACAAAATGAAAGAAAATATTTTGAACAAGCTATTGAATTTGAGCAAAAGCTGTCTTTGATTTTACTAAGAGGAGTTCAACTAGAAAAGGGACAGAAAGAAGGTCGTCTGAGCTTGTGATTGGTGAGAGTGTATGGGGAGAGACACAGGTACAAATGCTGTTATTGCCATTGATATAATCTTAGTTATGATCATAGACCTTTTCTTGAAATGCTGTTTAAATCTGATGCCAGTTGGTGGCCCAATTATACTTGTGAACGTTATATGGGCCGGTTTGGGGGAGGAAGAGGTACAGTTCAGATCCTTAGAAAAAGATGTTCAACTTTGCAGTCACTGCTTCCTCAACGGTCAAGAGGGAGAGATGAACAAAATCAAGTAACTGAGGACCTCAGTGTGTAACTGCTCAGTGACTTAGGCACTTCATATTGTCATAGTCTGTCGTTCTGGAGTTTGTAAAACTTATCTACAGAAATCTAAAGTAATGGCATTATGCAATTCGCTGACCACTAAATGATAAGTATAACTATGAGACTGATGTTTAGCAGAATAAATGAGTTACACCTATGACAAATACAATTAAATTAAGAGAATATAGAGAAAAATAAAGAAAAGATTAGGTGGACCATGAGACATAACCAAATGGAAATGTGTATTACTATATCCGGAATTACCTTATTTTGGCTTACTTGTTCCTTCTCTGTTTCATCCATTTGGAAGGTATCACTCATGAGAGTAGACTGTCTTTTTCATCATTGTGTCCTGGCTCTTATGTTAGTGGCTGGATTATAGGAGTCACTCAGTAAATATTTACAAAATATTTACAAAGTAGATGAATAAACAGAATGTAATCTAATCCATCATATTCACTCCTACTAATTAAATAGTGTATCATCTTTAGAGCTTTTAAACCTTTGCCTGGTGGATAATAGTCTTCTAGGTAATTTATTAAAATTTCAGATAATAAAATATTTTAGAAAGCAAACCATGACTGCCACAGTAGGGGAAATATTACATGTGTATATCAATTGGCTTAATGTGATCAGTCATTACTACGTGTCTATGCTGGCAAGGGTAACAGAGAAGGATCCTTCTGTGACCTTTCCTCAGGTGGAGAGGTCCTGCCAGGCATCAGCATTGCAAAATGACACAGTGTCTGCAGAGAAACCACAAAGGAACTTTCTCTTTTCCCTGTTAGAACTTTTCTTCCAAAGCTTAGCTTTAAATTCACCCTGATGACATTTTCCCTCTTATTTTTGAAAGAGCCACTACTTTCACAGATTCCTTTAACAAAGAGTAAACTTTTGCTGGTTTATGAGTGAAAACTACACTACAAAGGTGAAGCAACATCTTTGATGGACATGAAATGATGTCTTGGCATCCCAAGGATAGGAGCCACTTTTTTTAATCATTAGACTTGGAGCACAGGCTCCGGATGCACAGGCTCAGCGGCCATGGCTCACGGGCCTAGTTGCTCCGCGGCATGTGGGATCTTCCCGGACTGGGGCACGAACCCGTGTCTCCTGCATCGGCAGGCGGACTCTCAACCACTGCGCCACCAGGGAAGCCCTATCATTAGACTTTGAATTGTAAACTTCTAATACGTACCTATGTGAGAACACATATAAGGGGATATGAGATCTCTGTCACTTTGCTTTCTAATGCTGCCCCAGAAGAGGTGAGCCTTTTAAGAGTTTTCCTTCCTTTTTACAAAACCTGAAAGTTGATTTGAAATTTAGCATTTTTCAGGAACAATCCTCAAAATAATATATATATATTTTAATATTGATGTTTTTATTTAACACTTAGCAGGACAAAATCTTTTCCATGGCTTGTAATATAATATACTATGTGATAATATGTACAGATATATCCTATTTCTTTTTTATTGAAGTCTAGTTGATTTACAATGCTGTGCCAGTCTCTGCTGTACAGCAAAGTGGCTCAGTTACACACATACATTCTTTTTTATATTCTTTTCCATTGTGGTTTATTACAGGATATTGCATCTAGTTCCCTGTGCTACACAGTAGGACCTTGTTGTTTATCCATCCTAAATGTAATAGTTTGATAGTTTGCATCTACCAACCGCAAACTCCCAATCCATCCCTCTCCCTTACCCCCTCTTCCTTGGCAACCACAAGTCTGATCTCTATGTCTGTAAGTCTGTTACTGTTTTGTAGATAAGTTAAATTGTGTCATATTTTAGATTCCACATATGAGTGATAGCATATGGTATTTGTCTTTCTCTTTCTGACTTACTTCACTTAGTATGATCATCTCTAGTTGCATCCATGTTGCTGCAAATGGCATTATTTTGTTCTTTTTTATGGCTGAGTAGTATTCCATTGTATATATGTACCACCTCTTCTTTACCCATTCATCTGTCAGTGGACATTTAGGTTGTTTCCATGTCTTGGCTATTGTGAATAGTGCTGCTATGAACACAGGGGTGCATGTATGTTTTTGAATTATAGTTTTGTCTGGATATATGCCCAGGAGTGGGATTGCTGGATCATGTGATATATCTTATTTCTATGTGTAGTCATTCAATCAACATTATAGAGACCCATTCTGTGACCTAGAAACTAAGAACTAAAAGATGAATGGGACTTCCTTCAAGGAAATTATGATCCCAGATATAACACCAATATGTAAATATACACAGTATAATGTAGGAAGGAAAAGGAGTGGACCTTTTCAAATTATTGTTGGTGAACAAAGGAGAAAGTTGAAAAATGAAATAATTCAAGTGGAAATGATTTATGAGGCATATATCCCAAGTTTTACATACGTACACACACATACAATAAATTAAATTAAACTAAATTAATTATGGAATGCAAAACCATCGGGGTAAAGAGAGAATAACAATTAGCTACCCAGATACCCATTTAATAGTATCAGGTTTAGCAAAACCAGGTTTGCCATATAGAATGAAAATATCAACCCTACTAGTCCTACTAAAATGTAAGTCATCAGATCGTGTGACTTTGGTGCCCCAAACCCTTCAATGATTCCCTGTCACCCTCACATTGGCCTCTGAGACACCCCCACCCCCCAACCACAGGCCCGTGAGCTCTCCATCCCTCACCTCTTTGCATCTCCTGGTACTTTTCTGGTCCATCCACCCTGCTGCTTCAGCAACAGTGGCCTCCTTGATGAGCCTCAAACATGGCCTGGCTGCAGTTCTCTCTCACTGTCTATTCCTTCTCTCTGAAATGCTCTTCCTTTAGGTAGTCATACCTCCTTCAAGACTTTGTTTAAATGTTAACTTATTAATTAAATCTATCCAGACCACCCTGTTTTAATTTATGAATTGCCCCTCCTGTGCCTTCCCTCAATCCCAACTCACACTGAGGCCACAATTTACCAATTTACCCTTAGCTGGCTCAGAAAGACATGTCTGAGAAACAGAGATGGTTGGATGAATAGAGAGGTCTAGATAGAGAGAAAAGCAAATTTAAGGTAAGTGTGGTAGAATGTGACAGGTGAGAATGAGGAAAAGGCAGGGGTATTTTGGATATTCTTTGTACTATTTTTGCAACTTTTCTATATTTGAAATTATTTCTAAAAAAAAATTTTAAAAATAACGAGGCACTCGCTTACCACCTAGGGCTGCAGTGGAGACTTCTTGACTCCTCTGAAGGAGATTATTTTCTTTTCTAAATACCTAACTTACAGTCAGGCAGGGACTTGGTCTTTTGGGAAGGGAAGATGTTTCGTGCATAAAAATAGCACCATGGAGGTGTTTGATATGTTAATATTTTACTGCATCTTCATTTTTATTATTTATTATTAATGAAATGCAGTTGTCTTTGAAGCCTGCTGAGTGTTTAATAATGAAATTGTACAAAGTTCATTTTCAAATGTCTGTGTCCCATATGTGTTAGGAACACAAATGCAATATGTGCTTCAAACCACTTTATAAGGGGAGGACTGCAGGCAGAGTAAACCAACTGATGCTTTGTAAACGGCTGTTTACATACACAATGGCCGGGTTGCCTTGGCACCTTATGAGTTTGCCTGCTATACACAAAGTGCCCATTCATTCACTGAGCTTTTGGTTATGTGGTCTAAGACATCCACTTATAGACTCATACTGTAGCATGATTTGGTAACATGTTTCCCGTGGTCCGCACTTAAATTTATTCACTTTCAAATACTGATTATATTCTCCCTTAATATCCCAGGGTTCTTTGCATAAATTAGAGTCAATTAGTTCTCAATTTGTAGTGGTGCTATCACGAAAATTGACCTTGATCTTAAATGGTTCCTGTGTTGAATGTTTGCCCACAACTTTTTACCATTTCTGCTCAGCATGTGCAGTGCAGTCATTGGCTTGGGCTAGTTTGGAAGGAGGGAGGCAGCCTAGCTTTAGTCTTCAAGAGAAGCATGAGCTCACCTAAGACAGCCGTGACCCTAGAGTCCTCTCCCTCACTGGCCGCCTTTCTCCCTCCTTCCTTCACACCCTCTAAGCTCCCCACTTACAACTCTTCTCTTCCAGGCATTTCTCCATTTTAGCCACCAGAGAGTTACAGGCAGGCAATCCCATAACCGCTCTGGGTCTTGCTCTGGGATCAGTGACAGAATAAATAGAAGAAATGCCTCCATGATGACCAAGTCCTGGAAGTGTGGTGAGAAAGGAAGGATGTGGGAGAGGCTTTGAATTCTCCTCGTGGCCGTTGGGGAATTACACACGCAGCTACTCTCAGCGCCATCAATGAGAGTAGAAAGTCCATACACCCAAATGGACCCGAGTTTGTCTCTTCTTTACCCCCTGTTAGCTGGGTGAGTGTCATAAGCCAACCTCTGAACCCTAGACTCCTCATCTGTCAAATGGAGGTCATGACAGTACCATTCAGAGGATTCTTGTGGGGATGAAATGAGATGACACAGATACAGCAACTCCTGCCGTGGCTGGCATGCTATTATTTTATTCAGCAGTGTTATTTCTTTAATTTTTGGAGACTTCACTCTCCAGCTCTAAGACAGTCTGTCCAGAGCTTTTTTGGGTTAGTGAAGGAGCTTATGGACCACTGAGGCACATCCCTCTCCCATCTCTTCAGTCCTCGCGATGTCAGTGGCCAACATCTCATCAACTGTACTTCCTAGGACCATGTGACGGCTATGGGAGTAAACAAAATCGTCTTATAACTGACAATAACCAGATCTTAGGCTGGCAAAAGCCAGAATTACTTTTGTGACTTGAAAATTCTTCTGAATTAGAGATGAAAAGATCTTTCTCAGCTCTTCCCTGTTGGCAGAATTCCAGAGAGAACACATGGCCGTTGCCCATATGACAGTTTGTGACTAGGATTCTGGAAACGCTGTTAGACGGGTACACAGTAAAAGAGTGCTTTAAAGACCCTCGCCTTCCAAGACCATCATGTGCTGCAAGTGTCAAGTGACCCGAGAAATGTTTACATAGCATGAATAAAGCCAGGCACTGTGAATCTCCACCAGTCTATTTTTTTATGGCATGTCACCATGCAGGAAGACACTTATAAAGGAGAGAATGTGATTTAGGCTCTTGGAACTCAGCTTTGAAGAGAAGGGCTTTGGTGTTTTTGTGACAATTTTCTGCTGTACATCTGGGAAATGTTTGTTGAGAGTGTGAATCACTGTGTAGATCTCAGAAAGGCGTTTCTGTTTTCTGTGCTCCCAGGCTGCCAGTGCTAAGGCAGTGTTTCTGGCTGACTGCCAGCCTTGGAAATTCACTTCTTTCTAGATCAAGCCTCCTCGCTCCTTCTAGACCTGCCTCATCTCCTTTTCTTGTCCCCAGAAATTTGAACTTCCTTTCATAAATTACAGGGCATAATCATTTGGAACAAATAAACAGACAAAGCCCAAATCTCAAACAGCTGTGGCCCCATTCATATACATATATGTAGATGTTATGTACATATACACATAAATATGCACACACATTGCTATATATGTTCTCATCTCACAAGCTCAGATGAGTAATAATTTAGTAGTAAAGCACTTGAATTTGAAGGTCGGCTTAGATGCAATTTAACTGAGCATGCTGCTTAAGAAGTAAATGCTCTTGCTTATAAGTAAAAGAATGTTTATCAGGAGCTTTAAAAATTGTGGTTTGTTTGTCTTTTATAAAAGAAAGCTGAGAGAAGCACTCCAGGAGTGAGGAGATGCTCAAAAGTTTCAGACACCCATAGCACCTTGGCTTTAGCCTCATGGTCTCAAAGCAGCTAAAGAATCTCCAGCCATCATACCCTGATGACATCAGCATCTCGAAATGACCATGTTCCAAGGCCCCACTTAAGCCGAGAAGAGAGGAACAAAAGCCAAAGATTTGTGCCAGATGAGTCTATTATTTTGATTAGAGAAGTAAGAATTTTCCTGAATACTTGCTCAGCCGACTTCCACTTATATCTTTTTGGCCAGAAATATCCTGAAGCCACTCCCAGCTGGAAGGCTGCTAGGCAGGGAAAGAGGTAGAAGGAAGGATGGAGGCTGCATCAGGGAACCAACTGTGTTTGCCAGATATCCCAAAAGTATAGTGAACTTTATATACATATATGTATATGTATATATATATATATATATTTTAAAGAATGGTTGGGTGGAAAGATTATAAAAGGGAAAGATATCTGTGGGGGTCCCTATATATGCACCAGGTTATTGTATTCAGGTTTTAAAGAAATAGAGCAAAAGGATAGCCCAATTTTTGTCAACTCAGAAGCAGAAAAGTTGTACAAGCAGAACACTCAGCTCTTAGCAATAATTAAAATGTTTAAAAGTCTAGTTGCCATCTCTTCTGTGGAGAAAAGCTTGATAAACCTATTAAGTCAATGAAAGGCTGTTGTCTGTAATTAATTCTGAGACAAATAGTGAATTCAAGGAATATTTATCGGGTATCTACTAAGTTCAAACCACTGTGCTGACGCCATAGGAATTCTGACATGTGCTACAACGTAGATGAACCTTGAAGATGTTATGCTAAGTGAAATAAGCCAGCCACAAAAAGGCAGGTATTGTGATTCCATTTATATAAGGTACCTACAGTAATCAAATTTATAGAGACAAAAAGTAGAATACTGGTTACCAGGGGCTGGGAGGAAGGAGGATGAGGAGTTTTTGTACAATGGGTACAGGGTTCCAATTTGGGATGATAAAAATATTTTAGAGACAAATGCTTCTGTGTACTCAACAATGTGAGTATACACTTAAAATGGTTAGAATGGTAAATTTTATTCTATGCATATTTTACCATAAAAAATTAAGACAGAAAACCAGAAAAAAACAAAACAAAAGCAAATTACCTGCTGTCAAGGACCTTACAATTGCATGGCAAGTAGGAGAAGTATGCTACTTAACTTTAGACCAGATGGAGAGTAAATAAATAGCCCGAAATGGAACCAATGTCTGTAGGGATCAATAGGTTGAAAGATCCTATTTGGTCAGCCAAATGAGGTCATTCTTTTCCGTTCCTATGACCTCTCATCACTTAAGATGTTTCTCCATGGATGTGTTCAAGTTTTATGGGGAAAAATGGTAGGAATCATGGTGAAAAATACAAAGAAGACCATGACATTTCTAAGGGAGAATTAGTAGATACATTTTCCCGGAGCATGGGGTATGGACTATAAATAGAAGAGTTTGGACTGGAAAGTTCATTTTGGAGAATAGGTGAATACTAAAGTAAAATGATCTATGCAAGCCTTTGTGTCGTTAGAAACCACTGAAGCTTTTGGGGTAGGATATTGATGTAATCAGTATTGCTCTGCACTCAATTAGAGAAGAAGCAGGGCACATAGAGTGAGGGAAGGAGAGCAAGATGCAGTTACAGCTCTTGATTTTATCTGCTGATGTCATATGGGGTCAGACAGTGAAATTCAGTGGTGATTCAGATTTGAGTCCAGTTGACTGGTCTTGTCCTTCCCCCCACCCCCCAGTAGTCATACCTGAGGAAGATAATGTGTTAAATTCTATTTATTTCAGTAGCATGGCAAACAAGTAACAGGAAATACCGATCTGCTCTGGATTTGGTATTGGGAATCATTGTCCCAAGCATTACAAGCAGGAGAGAGAGAATTGAGAAAGGAGCCTTTGAGATATGCCTTCCTGGATCACATGGCGGTGAGGGAGGTGAGGAACAAGCATCCCCAAAAGGACAGAGTTGGGCAGTCAAACACATTGTGGACAGAAGGTAGAAGAATGGAATGTTGGAAGCCACAGATGTAGTTTCCAGAATGTCGAGTGATATGGAGTGCAACCACTTCCAAAATCTGAGAAAGATGACAACCGAGAAAATCCCACTGGCTTGGGTGATCAGAGATCTCAGATCTCACTGTACAGGGCAGGGCGATCCTAGAGTGCTTACAGCACAACTCAGATGAGAGGAGTTTGAGAAGGGGAGCAGATTGAGGGAATAGAAGAAACACATGGGGATGACCCTTTAAGGAAGCTCAAAAGTTAAAGAGAGGAGATGAAAACAGAGCCTTGGGAGGAAAGCAGCATCCAGTGAAGGATATTAAACACTGGAGAGACCTGAGCATTTTGCCAGGAGCCAATGTAGGAAAAGGGAGAGATTAAAAATTACAAGAGAGAAAGGAGGGCAGTCAGAAGGGGCAGGAATATTTGTGGGAGCATGAGAGGAGGCCCTTATAGCCCTACACTGGCCAAGGTTGGCAGGGACCAGGGAGAATCAGAGGAAGGGTTAGGAGTTCCAGGTGGAAGAGTAAATGTCATAATGGCTTAAGAGATTGCTTTAAAACCTAGGTGAAAACAGCAGAGTAAAAACAAACAAGGAAAACCCATAGAAGATAATATGAGGAAGGATAATAACTTTCACCATTTATCTTCCAATGCTTGTGTCACTGGGTTTCTGCCATCTCTTTTTCCATCTTTTTCCAGCTTTATTGAGATATAACTGACATGTAAAATTGTGTAAATTTAAGGTGTGGAACATGATGATTTGATACATGTATATATTGCTAAATGATTACCACAATAAAATTAGTTAACATATCCATCACCTCACATAATTACAATTTTTGTGTGTATATCATGCGAGAACATTTAAATTCTACTCTCTTAGCAAGGTGCAGGTATATGATGTGGTGTTGTTGACTGTAGTCACCATGCTGAATATTACATCCCAGAACTCATTCATCCCTTTCACCAACTTTGTTATCTTTGTCTTTTTGATAAACAGCTATCCTAAAAAGTGTGAGGTGATATCTTATTGTGGTTTTGATTTCTGTTTCCCTTATGACTAGTGATGTTGAGCACCTTTTCATGTACTTGAGGACTATTTGCATGTCTTGTTTGGAAAAATTTGTATTTAGGTCATTTGCCCTTTCAAAAATCAGAATTTTGTTGCTATTGAGTTGTGTGAATTTCTTATATATTTTGAATATTACCCCTTATCTGATATGTGGTTTGCAAATATTTTCTGCCATTCCTTAGGTTGCATCTTCATTTTGTTTATCACTTGATCATCTCTTTGGCTGTGCAGAGCTTTTTAGTTTGATCTAGTCCCACTTGTTTATTTTTGCTTTTGTTGCTTGTGCTTTTGGTGTCATATTCAAACTTGTTCTCAAGACCAGTGTCTAGGAGCTTTTCCCCTATATTTTCTTCCACCAGTTTTATAGTTTCAGGTCTTACCTTTAAGTCTTTAATCCATTTTGTGTTAATTTTTGTGAGTGATGTAAGATTTCATTCTTTTGCATAGGAATATCCGGTTTTATCGACACCATTTATTGAAAAGACTATCTTTTTCCCACTGAGTATTCTTGGATCCTTTGTCAATATTAGTTGACAGTATGTGCATGGGTTTATTTCTTCTGGGCTCTTGATTCTATTCATTTCCATTGATCTATGTGTCTGTTTTAATGCTAGTACCATACTGTTCTGATTACTATAACTTTATAGTATAATTTGAAATCAGGAAGTGTGATGCCTCTAAATTTGTTCTTCTTTCTCAAGCTTGCTTTGGCTAATTAGGGTCTTTTTTGGTTCCATATAAATTTTAGGATTGTTTTTTCTATTTCTGTGAAAAATGCCATCAGAATGTTGATAGGGATTGCAACAAATCTGTAGATTGCTTTGGGTAGTATGGACTTTTTAACAATATTAATTCTTCCAATCCACAGCACAGAAAATCTTTCCATTTATTTGTGTCTTTTTCAATCAATATCTTATAGTTTTCGGTGCACAGATCTTTCACCTCCTTGGTTACATGTATTCCTAAGTATTTTATTATTTTTAGTACTATTACAAACCAGATTATTTTCTCTGTTTCTCATTCAGATGTTTCATTGCTGATGTATAAAAATGCAACTGAGTTTTGTATACTGATTTTGTACCCTGCAGTTTTACTGAATTTGTTTGTTAGTTCTAACAGTTTTTCCATCTCTTTAAATTCAGTGGAAGGTAAATGTGCTCAGTGTTTTAATCATTTCATTAATTACAGTTAAAGAAACTCTGAAATCTCAATAAGAACTGCCAAGAAAAATGAAAGAATCCATGACTGAATCCTAGCTGAAAAAAAATTAAACTAAACAAACAAATAAGTGAATAAAGAAAATGCATAAATGTCTGTAGCAACTTTATCCATAATTGTCAGAACTTGGAAGCAATCAATGTGTTGTTTGATAGGTGAATGGATAAATAAACTGATATATCCAGACAATGGAATATTATTTGGTGCTTAAAAAAAATGAACCATCAGGTCAGGAAAAGACATGGAGGAACGTTAAATGCATATTACTAAGTGAAAGAAGCCAATCTGAGAAACCAGTTATACTGTATGATTCCAACTATAGGGTATTTTGGAAAAGGCAAACTATGAAGATAGTAAAAAGATCAGGGGTTGAGGGGAAGGAGGGATGAATAGGTGGAACACAGAATTTCTAGGACAGTGAAACTATTCTGTGATATTACAATGGTGGATATACATCATTAAATATTGGTCAAAACTCATAGAATGTAGAACACCAAGGGTGAACCCAAATGTAAACTATGGACCTTGAGTGACAATTACTTGTCAATTCAGGTTTATTGATTGTAACAGTTCTCTCACTGTGGTGCAGGATGCTGATAATGGGGGAGGGTGTGTGTGTGTAGGGCAGGGGGTATGTGGGACTCTCTGTACTTTCTGGTCAGTTTTGCTGTGAAACTAAAATGCTCTAAAAATAAAATCTATTATAAATAATACATAGTACTGGATATAAATAAGTCAAATAGAGTTTCCAGAAACATCTATCACTCATTGTTAAAAATAGCCCATATTAATTACAAATTATTAAAAATGTTACGTTCTGTATTTAACATTGGTTCAACAAATATTTGAGCAAGATTCCACCATATCACTGGTAAAGTTAAGTTATAAACTATTATGTGTACTTCTGTGAAAGCGACATGAAATCTAACTCAGGCCTCTGCCTTTACAGTATGTGCATCTTCAGTCTAACATTTGTCAGGCAGGGTGGAGGGTTGCAGAGCAAAGCACCTTTTCATCATGAGAGGGTATGTGATGCCCTCATGGATGCAGAGCTTCAGGAAGGAGGATTGCTTATGTTTACTACTGCTTATTTAAACCCTGGGCAGAATTTAAGAAGAAAAGTTATAACCAAACTATGTTGGCTTTTAATTTAAACAGTGATAATCACTTTAGTGTCATAAAGGAGCATAGATGTGTAATAATGACATCGTTGGAAGTTGTAAATGAAACTGAGGGATTGAAAGATTTCCTTCTTTCAGAGACTGCTTAAGTAAGACTGAACTTGAATTTATCCTTTAAACTTTCTTAAACAGAGAAACTCCCTTTACAGAAAAACTTCTGCGCTGTGGTTTTATTCTTCTCAGTGTTCAGACAGCTGCTACAGTTCTTTTCTCTCTTGTGGTCATGGTATGACGATTAATTTTTTTAACCTGGAAAAGGGGAAATTGCTTCAAATTAAAGAAAGACAGCTTTGAACAAGTTGCCCCAGTGAAGCATTTTAAACATCAAGCATGTTAGTGTAGCTGCCTATACTGTAATTTCGATAACAGCACAGAAACCAGGCTGGTGTGTGTTACTTGTTGGATGATAGCCACTTTCAGTGTGCTCCACTTTATGCCATAGTGATGACTTTACAGTGACAATGATGAAAAGAGCTCTTAGTAATCTGAAGAATAGGCTTTTGGATATATATCTGAAAAAATAGTAGATGCTATGGCCCTCCAATCATTAAAGACAGGGGTGCAGGAAAAATTATTATAATGAAGGAAGAGGTTATCTGAAATGTCTACAACCAAGAATTCAAGTTAGGACTGAAGATTCCAGCAGAATTGCATATAGCCAAATACACAAACAGCTCAACTGCCTGTGTTCGAAATCAGTCAAAATATTTCAAGGCATTGCATCTTATTTATTTTTGTATTCCATGCAGAGAGTTTTGTTCAATAAATGTTCCACGAGTGAACAAATTAAGCAATGATGTAGGTTTTTATAACACCAAAAACCAAAAATGTGACTAACATAATAAAGTAGTTGTGAGATGTGCTTTGACTATCTTTTTTGTTTTCTAATCGTGCTAGCCGTGGGTTAACTATATTGATCTTTTCAGAGAGATCTTGGAACTGTTTTCCCATTTGATGGCAAAGTAGTCTTGAATAGAAGTATAATTGGTCAGAGATCAGAAGATTTTGGAGGCCCCCCTGTATAACCTGTACTGACTCCAAAAAGAAGCATATTTATGGATTTGGAAGTGAGATTAAATTTTATATTTTTCACGGGGTGGGGGGGTGGGGGCAGTGCTCTACATACACAGTTTGCAGTTTGTGGCACAGAACTTTACAGCAGAGGATATTCAAGCTGGGTCAATAAAGAATTCAGATGGAGGGCTATGAAAATGAATTTGAATTTATTGACAAAGTAACTCCACGGTTCCAAACAGAGGGAGACAAAAGCCACTATGATCTCCTACAATAGCTACTTATACTTTATTTACTGAGCATTTAATTTGTACAAGTCCCTTGAACAGTGAAGAAAAGTATAAGATGATCCTTTAATGTTTTAAAATAGGAGAATAAAAGGGAGGGGGGATTGAGCTGTTGATCATAAATCAATCAGATGTGTCCTATTCTCAAGCAAAGTAAAAGATTACAAAGTTACAAATCAAACAAACAAACAAAGAAACATACCTAATCTCCTACTTTCCTATAATTCTTTCAGAATCATAGCTGTATTTGAATGTATTTCCTTATCCTGACAGGGAAGTGCCCAGCTATGCCAAAGCTGAAGTTTGGGAGGAAAGGTCAAAGGAAATAAATGACATGACTTGAATGGTTTCGGTTCTTTTCCCAAAAGCTATTGGTCTCATATATTTAAGGTACTTGTTTAGAGCAAAACATGTGGAGCATCTGCTGTCAGTTTAAGTTGAAGGGTGGGTGAAGGAAGCGAATATTGTGTGTATCCGACCAGACCTGGCTCTAGGTAGAAGCAGTGGAACGGCTCTAGGGGTCAGCTTTACCTGGTTACCTGAGCTGGAGAAAGCTGATCTAGGACTTGTAAAAACAATACCTCCAACTCGAGGCCCAATCCATTGTGAGGCTCACAAGAAAGGCCAGACTTGAGGAAGCAATGGGATTTCTAGAAGGACATTCCAGGGCTGTTGAAAACTTTTTCCCGGGCAGTATGATGGTTGCTGGAAATTCTCTGGAAAGCCCGTGGTGAAGTGGCTGAAACAATGAAATGCAATTGAAGTTGGGGAAAATCAATCATTTTTACTTTTCTCCTTTTCTGTCATTAATAAAATATGATTGCAGATATACGATTAAAGATCTTAATTGGTAAAGAAATAAGTTCCTTATCTCTGCTTCTAACCTAGGAAAACAATAACTAATCAAACACATTTTAAAAGGTATACAAATCTGACCCCAAAGACAGCCGTGATGTAGTTCCCAAACTGCTCAGTGATTTCTCCTTTTTCCCACCTGAAACTTCTTGGTAATAGACATTTGGATTAGTTTTATGTTCTTTTCCTATTGACATAAAGTTATATCTGGTATCAGCATTCTTCTCAACTGGACCGTGCAGTATCGTCATAGCCCAGATTGCAGTAAAGACCAAGAAGGTGTGGTGGAGACATTAACCTCCCAGAAGTTAAGAGATGATGATTCCCAGGGGTGCTTCTTCAACGACCCACGATGAAGATGGAGTTTTTGTTTACTTCTAATCCATTGCAGCCTGATGCTTTTGTAAAGGATGAAACCAGACATTTGGATGTTGTGACTATCAAACTGGCATCCACATTTGTAAGCGTTCTCTCTCGATTTCTGTAATTGAACTTGTGGCAGACTGGACTCGGCTTGTAGACTGGCACCTGCCCACAGACCACACTTGGAGCCTCACTCATTTAGAGTGCTCTGTGGTTTGTTTTTGGGACGGTGATTTGCCCTCCCTGAAATTCTTTTCCCTATTTATAAAATGAAGTGGGAAGACACTGAAATCCTACGATTCTATCCTTTTTGATAGAATTTTCTTTTTACTAGTTGTGCCATCCAGCCTATTATCTACATGGTCTCTGTTAGGCCCCATGTAAACAAATGAGCAAAGAGCATCTTTTAGTTGAGGGTTTACAGTCTCTATTTTTGCAGAGTTGTCACTTAATTGTCACACCACCTGCAAGGTAGTGGCTCTTTGGACCAGCTACTTTGAGGGAGGACATGACTGCCTGAGTAGCTCTGGACTTTCTAGGGACACCCCCCTTATGGCCCCTGCTGTCCCCTGAGGGCTCCAGGTGGCATAAGGATGGTGCCTTGGCAGGTCAGCCCTGAGAGATGAAACTTCCATTTGCTTCACTAACCGAAGTGAGAGTACTGAGTTACAAGTAGGTCAGTTCTGTAGATGGCAAATCGCCTACAGCCTGAGGTCACTGGCTCCCTCTTCTCTCCCAAAACCTGCAGTGAAAAATACACACCCAAAGGTGGCAACAAAACCATCACTATAAAAGCTGTTGACTGTTGTAGTCTTGGATAAATGTTCAGCTGTGGAATGATTTTAATGCTAGACTGTTCCCCCACCCTCTCTGAATTTAATGAATGATAATAAAAGGAGGAATGGAAGAAGACATTTATCTAGACTTAAAAGTCACAATAACCATGGGTGAATGATTGTGCTTAGTCACTTTGTGTCTAGAGTTTATGTTTTTAGGATGTGTTTTAAATGCTAGGACCAAAATCTAAGTTTTAATGGATTTTAAACAGTCTTTTTCAAAAGAAAATTAGATCATAATGGGAAAGTTGGTGATTCTTCATGAACAAGTTATTTGGAAGGCTCCATGCTGTTTCTAAGAATTCAAGATGGTCACAACTTTCTGTGAGAAAACAGATACTGCAGATAGGCAAACCACTGTTGGTGCTTTTAGTTACTGACTTCCAGACTTCGTGTGTGGTCCTGCGCCCATGTTAAAAAAAAAATCACAGAAAATATATATGTCAGGTCATGCTCTTAAAAATTCTTTATTCTTAAGCATCGCTAAGAAAAGAAAAAAACCACCAATACTTCTTAATCCATAAATCCTCTCATTTGTTTTTTTTAAATTGGTTTTGTGGCAAATCAGGGTACATGACTTTCATACTGAGCCTCATTGATTTTTGATATATTGCAAGTACCCTTGGCCACACATGTGGTCATCATGTATGTTGGGTAAGGTAGGAACGGGGGAGTGTGTACTAATTAGATGAATGAGTCATGCAGGAACACACACACACACAGATTTGCTTAAACACATCTTGCTTAACTCAATCTGCAAATTGTATGGCTATTGTTCAACTGTCTGATTCATTTGTCACTGACAGGAGTGGGGAAAATTCAGCCCTTTCAGCTATATTTGCAGTCACTCAAGGTGTACCTGGTCAGCTACTGATTGATTTGGACAATATACTTTGCTGTTTTGGTTTTCCAAGTTTCCACTCTTAGGAAAAGTGAAGAGATTCACAACTTTGGAATTTATATGCTATCTTGAAAGAGATAGATTAGATAGATTAAAACAGTACTTGAATGTCCTCACAAAAATTCCAACTGAATGTAGACAAATGTTTTTCCTGCTGCATATCCTAGTTGTTGAATTTTAAAAAAGGATGTAATTTCTAGACTATTTTCCAGAGAGAGGCAAATAAACACCAGACTATATTTAACAAACCTTCAAGTTACACTGTCAGTCACTGTGATGTTTGCCTAGAGGCAAATTAAATATCTTCAGCATGTTTCTGAAGGAGACATTCAATCAGCATCACGATCTGCTCTCGATGTGTTAAACAGTTGAGGCTCATAGTTATGCTGTCTTCAAATTCGTTCTGTTGAGCCTGACCTTAAGAGAATGTAGAAAAGCAATTAGTTTTAAACAGTGGGAGTGCCATCAGAGTGAAGGAAACAAATTACACAGTGAGGTGATATTTTTAGTGATTTTTAGGGAGATTATTAAAAATGAAATCTGCACTAAAAGCTACGATTGCAATCTTTAAAGGTGGCACAGAGCAATGCATTATTTTCATACAGCTACACTCCCTAAATGGCACTCCTAGCCCCTTTCTGTGTCCTAATGAAAGGTGGTCTGGCTCATTAAACCACATCACGACTCCCCCTGGATAATCAAGCCAAACATTTCTTACACATGATTTGTTGAATTCAGCCCCTTTGCCTTGTCATTCAATTTTAGCAAACATTTACAGTGCATGCATCAGAAACCAAAACTGGGCTTTGCATTCAAAAATGTTGTTGATAACCCTTAACTAGACGTCTGTGTTTAGAATTTATGGTTACCAAACGGGAAAGGTGGGGCAGAGGGATAAATTAGGAGTTTGGGATTAACATATACACACTACTATATATAAAATAGATAAACAACAAGGACCTACCATATAGCAGAGGGAATTCTACTCAATATTCTATAATAACCTATAGTGGAAAAGAATCTGCAAAAGAATAGATATATGTATAACTGAATCAGTTTGCTGTACACCTGATACTAACACAACATTGTAAATCAACTATACTCCAATATAAAATAAAAATTAAAAAATAAAAAAGTCACATGTTTGTGTATTCACACACGCAGACATGCACACTTTTTTGGTTTAATCATTTTGTTTTAGTTTTACTTTTTGTTGACAGGATTAGCAAAATGTCATTCTATTGAAATTTCACTTCTTTTTATTTAACTTGTAGAGCTATAGCTAAAATCGACAGAATTGTTAAATGCTCAAATTTGCTGTCTGTGTGTTATAGTCACTTACCTATATGCAGGTTTCTAATGCCAAGGAAGAAATGATCTTAATGTTAAGGGTGATCATCATAAAAATCATATTTATGAAAATCAGACACATGCTGTTCTCATAGTGTCCTGCGTGGAAGCTCTCACATGGAGAACTGCCTGGTACAATCTGTAGAGCCAATGTAGATGCCAGTGCAGTTCAGTAATAAATTTATGAGCAGGAACAATACAAATGATCATGATAACTAACAATTACACGTGCTTACTCAGTCCCAGAGACTGTTCTAAGTCGTTCACATCTGCTGCATTCGCTGAATCATCCTAGCAGCTCCAAGAGGGGTGTACTATTTTTAACCTTAGCTCTCAGACGTGGAAACTGAGGCTCAGAGATGTTCAATAACCTCTCCAAGGTAGCATGACCTTGAGGAAGCTTGTATGCAAACCTCAGCAGTTTTCAGGGTCCCATTCTCTGCTACTGTGCTCTATGGCTGAACATTAGGGGCAATTTTGCTCATCAATATACTCAGCATAATTTGATTAAAATATGAATAGTCAAAGGATGTTAGTACAGGCAGATACTATACACTAATTATAATTTGGTTCAAATATGCAGATTTAAAGAATTATAATATAGGCCGCTGCAATATCTGAGTGTGATTAGGTTACATAGAGTCAAAGATCTCAGTCTAGGAAGATGCTTCCAGGGTCTCCATTTAACCAGGCACTTAAGCACTCCTACAGCCTCCTCCCTTTTCTCCCTAAGAGATAACTGAGTTAGACTCGGGCATCACACTTGCTTCTGTGGCTGAAATGACTCTAAGCACAGTCCTCTTTACAGTGGGTGCAAATCAGTGTCCCCAAAGCTAATCTGGAGAAATCAACATCATGAAATTAGGTTGTTGAGATTTTCTGGCATGTGTGTAAATATTCTCACTTGGATAATAATAGGATAATTCACATTATGAATGGGAATAAAATTAGTGAATAAATATTAATGTCTTTAAGAGACAGTGCAGAACTTAGAGAAAGCATTTCTAAAAATAGGTGCCTTTTTGAAAACTGAGTAAATAAAATATTTCGGTTTAGTTTGCATCCAAATTACAGACTTGTTTTGAGTTAAGTTGGACTTTGATTTTTCTGTAATACCTTCATATCTCTAAACAGTTCTGACATAATTCTTCAACGTTTTAAATATAACTATCATGTTAATTAGCTCACTTGGTCAGAATTTGGTTTAAATAACAACATGATCTTGGGTTTACTTCTCATATGGGTCAAAACAGTACATTTATGTGTAAGGATACAGAATCCGGAGCCAGACTTTCCGGGATATAAGACAAGCTCTAACATGTCAACTGTGTACCTAATGTTTATATGCTTCAGTTTCCTCATCTGTATAATGTTTGGAAGAATGTATGACACACCACAAACACTGTAAAAATGATGATTAAGGGGAAAAAAAAGTCCTCAAGTTTAAAAAGCAATCATAATCTCATTCTTGGTACTAAATTGGTACTAAACCATTTGATAATGGTGTTTAAATTACCCTTAGGGAAATTATATGTGTAAATAGGTACAGATTTCTGACTCTCTAATGTCATCATATACATTATATTTTTATTCCTTTTCTTTCTAAATAGTGGAATGAACTTACAGCAGCAGATCCTAGCTCTTTTGAAAAGCACACATCTCATATTATGTAATCACTAACACAAAACAATTGTTTTCTTCAGAATATATATAATACAGAGTTGAAGAATCTACATCAAAAATGCTCAGCTATGATGAGGCTGAGATTGAAGCCCTTTTCACAAAGGATGTTTTGTTATCTGGTGGATTTATATTGGACAGGATTGCCAACTAAAATCTCTTCCCTTGAAGGTTGCAATGTTGCATAATTAGTTTGCTGTTGCAGTCAGATGGCTAACAACCTTTATTCTAATCCCAGTGCAGAATGAAATAGACTTTCAGAGCTGGAAGGAACCTTGAGGTCACCTAGTTCAACTTGCTCATATTATAGATGAGAAAACAGCCTCTGACAGATTAAATGTCACCCAGCTAGTTAGTTAGCTGTCCATCAGGATCTCGGAAAAAAGTTGCATTTTTAAATGGTTATTTCAGTTATCTGTTTCTGCATAAAAATTAGCAATAGATAACAAAGTGGCTAAAAACAAGTATGATATATTGCTTATTAAATTGTTGATTTTTTTGAATAAGGTTGTGATTCTCTGCATTGACCTGGTAGGCTTTCTGCTCCATGTGGTGCCACCTAGAGTCACTTACACAGATCCGTTTATCAGGAGCTCTGTGGAGAACCCTCAGTTGGGGCACCTCAGTTCTCCTTTCCATGGCCTCTTTCTCCATATGCTGTCTTGGCCTCCAGGGAATCTCCATGGAGCCTCTCTCTCCTGCAGAATATTCTGTGACTGAAATGGCACATGTTTTAGCCTTAACTCTTAACATAGTCTTCCTTTCAATGACTACACATTATTGTCTCTAAAGCTTATCTGTAAAAACCCATTTCAAGAAATTATGCTATTGGGATAATTTCCTTACAGGATGGTGGCTGTGTTACAAGACAATGCATCTCAAGAGAATAAATCCCAATGTATAAGTGGTTATCAAAACGACTTGTGTCAAACTTGCGGATAACCATTGGTGAAAGAAAAATATTATGGTCCAGACCAGCATAATATGAGGCGGCGTTATAATAGAGTGTAAATTATGGAAGATGTGTTCATTTGGAGCTACCCATGTGCCTTCTGACCATGGTGGCAGATAATTTATGTGGTCAAAGTCAAAAGAGCAAGCTGTGAGAACACAGTATTTTAACACGTAGAACTGATGCTTCTCTAATTAATTTCTTGCATTGCTTCACTGAAACAATCCTACAGTAGACTGTAGGACTAGGATGAAACTTTCCAGAATATGATAAACAGCAGGAATATTCACATTGGCTTTGGCAGCTACTGTTTCTTTTTTTAATTGAAGTATAGTTGATTAACAGTATTATATTAGTTTCAGGTGTCTAGCATAGTGGTTCAGTATTTTTATAGATTATACTCCATGAAAAGTTATTACCAGATAATGGCTGTATTTCCCTGTGCTATGCAATATATCCTTGCTGCCTATCTATTTTATATATAGTAATCTGTATCTCTTAATCCCATACCTGCATCTTGCCCCTCCTCCCTTCCTTCGCCCCTCTGGAAACCACTAGTTTGTTCTCTATATCCATGTGTCTGTTTCTGTTTTGCTATATACATCCAATTGTTTTATTTTTTTAGATTACACATATAAATGATATACAGTATTTGTCTTTCTCTGACTTCTTTCACTGAGTATAATATTCTCTACGTCCATCCACATTGCTGCAAATGGCAGAATTTCATTAATTTTTATGGCTGAGTAATATTCCATTGTATATATGTACCACATCTCTTTTACCCATTCATCTGTTGATGGGTACGTGGGTTGCTTCCAAATCTTGGCTATTGTGAATAATGCTGCTGTGAACATCGGGGTGCATGTATCTTTTCAAATTAGTGTTTTCATTTTCTTCCAGATATATACCCAGGGGTGGAATTGCTGGATCAATCATATGGTAATTCTATTTTTAGTTTTTTGAGGAATCTCCATACTGTTTTCCATAGTGGCTGCACCAATTTACATTTCCACCAACAGCATATGAGGGTTCCCTTTTCTCCACATCCTCAACAGCATTTGTTATTTGTAGACTTTTTGATGATGGCCATTTTGACAGGTGTGAGGTGATATCTCATTGTGGTTTTGATTTGCATTCCTCTAATAATTAGCAATGTTGTGCATCTTTTCACATACCTGTTAGTCACGTATATGTCTTTGGAAAAATGTCTATTCAGTACATCTTCTGCCCATTTTTGATTGGATTGTTCATTTTTTTGATATTGAGTTGTGTGAACTGTTTATATATTGTGGATATTAACCCCTTGTTGGACATATCATTTGAAAATATTTTCCTCCCATTCAGTAGTTTCTCTTTTTGTTTTGTTGATTTTTTTTTTTTTTAGCTGTGAAAAAGCTTTTAAGTTAAGTCCCATTTGCTTATTTTTGCTTTTATTTCTTTTGCCGTAAGAGGATGATTCAAGAAAATATTGCTACAATTTACGGCAAAGAGTGTTCTGCCTATATTCTCTTCTAGGAGTTTTATGATTTCGGGTCTTAACACTTAGGTTTTTAATCCATTTTGAGTTTATTTTATATATAGTGTGAGGATATGTTCTTATCTCATTGTTTTATATGTAGTTGTCCAGTTTTCCCAACACCACTTATTGAAGAGACTGTCTTTTCCCCATTGTATATTCTTGCTTCCTTTGTCAAAGATTAATTATTGTAGGGCTTCCCTGGTGGCGCAGTGGTTGAGAGTCCGCCTGCTGATGCAGGGGACACGGGTTCGTGCCCCAGTCTGGGAAGATCCCACATGCCGCGGAGCAGCTGGGCCTGTGAGCCATGGCTGCTGAGCCTGCGTGTCTGGAGCCTGTGCTCCACAACGGGAGAGGCCACAACAGTGAGAGGCCCACGTACCACGAAAAAAAAAAAAGATTAATTATTGTAGCTGTGTGGGTTTAATTATGGGCTCTCTGTTCTGTTCCATTGATTTGTCTATTTTTGTGCCGGTACTATACTGTTTTGATTACTGTAGCTTTGTGGTATAGTCTGAAGTTTGGGCGGGTGAAAACACCAGCTTTTTGCTTTTTTCTCAAGATTGCTTGGCAATTCAGAGTCTTTTGTGGTTACACATGAATTTTAGGAGATATTTGTTCTAGTTCTGTGAAAAAAATTCATGGGTATTTTGATAATGATTGCATTAAATCTATAGATTGCTTTGGGTAGCATGGACATTTTATCAATATTAATTCTTCCAGGCCAAGACCATGGGACATCTCTACATTTCTTTGTATCATCTTCAATTTCCTTCATCAGTGTTTTATAGTTTTCAGAATATAGGTCTTTCACCTCCTTAGTTAAGTTCATTCCCAGGTATTTTATTCTTTTTGATGTGATTTTAAATGTGATTTTAAAAACATTCTCTTTCTGATAATTCATTATTAGTGTATAGAAAAGCAAAAGATTTCTGTATACTTCATCTTTATCCTGAAACTTTGCTAAATTCATTTATTTGTTCTAATAGTTTTTTTTTGGTGGAGACTTTAGAGTTTTCTATATAATGTGTCATGTCATCTATAGATAGTGACAGTTTTACTTTTTCCCTTTTAAGTTGGATGCCTTTTATTTATTTTTCCTGTCTGATTGCTGTGGCTAGGACTTCCAATACTATGTTAAGTAAAAGTGGCAAGAGTGGTCATCCTTGTCTTTTTCCTGAATTTAGAGGAAAGAATTTCAGCTTTTCACCATGGAGTATGATATTAGCTGTGGGTTTTTTTCATAAATGGCTTTTGTTATACTGAGATAAGTTCTCTCTATATTCAGTATGATGAGAGTTTTTTTTAATCATGAATGGATATTGAATTTTGTCCAATGCTTTTTCTGGATCTATTGAGATGATCATGTGATTTTTATCCTTCCTTTTGTTAATGTGTTGTATCCCATGATTGACTTGAGAATATTGAACCATCCTTGCATTCCTGGAATAATTCCAACTTGATCATGGTGTATGATCCTTTTTATATGTTGTTGGATTTGATTTGCTAATATTTTGTTGAGGATTTTTGCATCTATACAAAATTAAAGATATGGGCCTGTAATTTTGTTTTTTTGTAGTCTTTGTCTGGGTTTGGTATCATGGTAATGGTGGCCTTGTAGAATGAATTTGGGAGTGTTCTGTCATCTTCAATTTTTTAAAAGCAGTTTGAGAAGTGTGGGTATTAGCTCTTCTTTATATGTTTGGTAGAATTCCCTTGTGAATCCATCCAGTACTGGACCTTTGTTTGCTTGGATTCAATTTCAAATTCAATTTCACTACTAGTGATTGATCTATTCAAATTGTCTGTTTCTTCTTGATTCAGTCTTAGCAGCTTGTATGTTTCTGCAAATTTATTTACTTCTTGTAGTTTTTCCAATTTGTTAGCCACTGTTTCTTTATTTCAGATAGTGAGATTCGATAAACCAGGCAGCTGTCAATATTTCAACATTTAAATATTCAACCATAAGGCTAGAAAAAATATTTCCAATGCATATGTAATAAAAAAAAGTGAAGGCACGAGAACACAACTTTGGGTGTGATTTACCAAAAGAAAGAATGAGACTTCAGTGTGTCTTTTATTTGGGATGAAGATTATTCTGGCCTTGACCCTATAGTGAACTGCTGCAGCCAGTAACTCAGAAAGGAAAAAAAAAAAGTGCTTCCATTAAACTGGCAGCCTCCTAACAAATTTTGCCCATCAGCATGCACACACATCAGTCATGAAGCCATGTCTTCCATGAGGCTTCTCTTGGCCACTCTCAAGTCCTTGACACACACCTTGTCACTGACAGCTAGTATGCAAATTGCCTAAAAGCTCCATTAGGCTAATCTAGGCAAGGGAAGCCCATCTGTCAGTTCTGTGACACTTTCCCTTTTGGATCCTCATGTGGGAATATGTTCTTGAGACACCCAGTTGGATGAATTTGTGCCAGTGTCTGGAATCACCAACCTTGGAGGAAATTGTCACTTCTACTTTTTTTATAGACTTCAATATTTGATTTCGTCTTCCCCCTGCTACTAAAGAATAAAATTTAAATGGATGGGAAAGTTTTCTATTCTAAATAAAAAAGGACACATTATTATTTTATGCACAGAAGAAGGAACATGATGAGCCCTCTGTTTGGGAAATCATGGTATTACTGGGTGTTTTCCAATACTGTGTGTGTGGTCTGCTCTTCACAGGAGAGAACACACAATTTCAAATTAACTGGAACTTGTCAGCTGTTGCTGATAGAGGTTGGAAGTTTTGGGGAAAAACAGTGGCATGACGTTATTTCAACAGGCCTGCCTATTAAAGGCATTGATTAGAAATGGCCTCATGATTCCTATCCCCTCTTTCTTCTTTTTTAAAAAAGACAACAATTACATGTAAGCAATTGGAAAAGGAAGTCTAACCCCCTTGTTCCAATGGTTTTATGAGCATACTCAAGTCTCTTGCCCATCTCAAGTTGAAACCCCAAGAGAAAAGTTAGAATTGGCAACAGCAGATTCAGAAAAGCACCGATAACTATGATCATTGGTATCTGTTCATTATAAACAAACTTCTTCTATCCATCTGGTCTACCAGAATGGTCCACTCATGTTTCTTTCTAAATAAAGGTAGAGTGGCATAAAAGTAATGTTGGCCTCACCAAGCTGGGAAAGAAAACATTAAGGATCAGAAAATAGTTCATAGAAATGTACAGTAAATTATAATCTAGAACCAGAAAGATAAAATGTTTCCTCTTTTTGAAAAATTCACAATTCTATGTCAAACGATGTATGCAGGTATATGAAAGGTTTACGATTGGACAGACTGATGCTTTTGATCATTTTGGCACCTAAATGGTTAATTTCATCAGATTTAGAGTCTGCTTTCCATTTTTTCAGGAAATGGTCCAAAAAATGGACTGTTGTTATTGACAGGACTACCAAACTAGTTATTATTTGCTAATAATGTTGTGTTAAAAGTCTAAGCAGAAAAAAAAAAAAAAAGTCTGAGCAGAGCATCTTGCCAGAGAGAGAGTAAAACTTTTACGCCCAACAGTGTTTGGATGAGCAAGATAATTATACCCTTGTCCACAGCAGATGCTCTGTTCTTCGCTTTGGCAGTTTCCCTGTTCAGTGTGCAAATAATTTTCTCCACTGAAGTTGGTGGCTATTTGTGACAAATATATTTCTTTTCCAGCAAAGAATGGATCTTTTCTATCATCACTCACAAATAGCCACTGAATGGAGTTTTTATTGTTTTAAACACACACGCAAATCTGATATGAAGCAGAAAGAAAGTTATGTTCATGTCCCATAGCCATCAGAGGATGTGATATGAAGAAAGAAGTTATTTACCAAACTAGTTGGAAAAATACATTGTAACAATTATTTCAATATCTTTATTAAAATCAAAATTTAAAAATTATGTCTCAATGTTGATAGGCAAATGAATTTTTAATTCAAGTATACACAAGTTCAGTTTATAATGGAATAGACGTTTATTTACATGTATTGATATTTACAAAGATCTTATGAGCTCTCTCTATCTCTGTATTTTTGTAACAGGCAAAATTTAGTTGATACATACATAGTGAGATCTACAATATGGAGTTCACTTCCCTCACAGTTTTGACAGACATGTGTGACTGTCCTATGTTTGAAAAGATGAGCGTATTCTTGGCCAGTGATGAGTAAATATATTTCCATAACTTCTCTTGGCTTAGCCCAGCTGCTATAACTCTATCTATAAGCAGCAGGCTAGCAGGTGTTTGGCAGAGAGCTGCAGAAGGAGAAGAAAGGAGGAGATCTATTTTCCATATCTCCTTTTTTCTGTTCTTCACACAGGCCCCCATCAGTAGAAAGGCAGGCACAGCCTCTCCTCAAGATGCCATGTTTTCACAACCATATAGCACAGCATACATTTATCTCATAAAACTAAGAATATAATTGGGGTTTAGGTTTCTGGATTATCCCTGAATCTACCAAGAACAATCACTATTGACAAGATTTTTATGGTAAAATTCAACATCTAGGAAATGATTAAGTACCAACTGAAAGACTGGTCCTCAGTACAGTAAGTCTCCTACAGACGAACGAGTTCTGTTCAGAGAGCGCATTAAGTCCAATTGGTTCATAAGTCCAAGAAAGTTAGCCTAGGTACCCAACTAATACAATCAGCTGTTTAAGTTCACACAAATAATACATAAAAAACAAACAAAAAATAAAACATTTTTAATCTTACAGTATAGTACCTTGAAAAGTACAGTAGTATAGTACCACAGCTGGCATACAGGGCCTGGCACTGAGTGAACAGGCAAGAAGAGTTACTGACTGGAGGAGGGAGAGGAGGTGGGAGATGGTAGAGCTGAAGGATCATCAGCTATAGGAAATGGAGGGCAAGCTGCAATTTCACTCATGCCTGACGTTGATGGCACAGGGTCTGGTTCCTTGCTGGAACCAGCTGCACATTCGCCTCTTTGAAAGGGCACAAATTGAAGGTTCGTATGTAGGGGACTTACTGTGTATACATAAGTGTTGAGGGTCAGGGCCCCATGCCCTGTCCTCAACTCTCCAGTGTGCCAAGTCAGGGATAGCTACTAAAGGATGAAATACTGCACAGAATATTTATCACCAGCAGAGGCAGGAGGAAAAGCGCCCCTAGATAGAGCCTTAAGCAGGGAGGAGATAAATCTGCCTGTGATACAGGTTTCTCAGAGGAGGTGGAATTTGAGTCAGGATATGTAGGTTTTCTCCTACCAGTGGGAGCCAGGAGGAGGGCATCCCACATAGAACAAGAGCACTGATCTGGAGGCAGTAGATTCCACTTTGCCAAACTTTCAAACACCACGATTAGGTGAGATGGCGCAAAAAAGGATAAGTGGCCTGTTTGAACATTGACATCATTTCTCTCCTCTTCGAAGTTGCAGCTGAAAAATAATGAACAATCCAGTATAGTCTCGAGAAGATACTAGACTATGATGTACAGTCCTATTCTAATAAAGATCTAATAACTCACATACTTATAAATATAGTTCTAGTTGTATGTAAGAGTCACATTGAGATATTATTGAAGATGGTATCAGGACACTAGGATTCTAGGTGCATGCAGGGTTAAATGAGATTAGTGATAACTTCCACTCACATGGCACTGCCTGGTCATTGTTATCTTAGATCTTCAGTGTGAGATTTTCACCTCTGTTTCCAGATGAAGAGAATTGAGTGTGCGTGGACCATTCACAGAACTGAATGGCTGCTTCAAATGGCACATCCCAAGTTATAAATAACTGAGCCAATCGTGTGTAAAGTTGGGAACTTCCTTCCCAGTTGAATGATCAATGAGGAACCAGGGACATAGTCCTCCTGGTCTCCTCCTTCCTTTCACTTAACCTTTCCCGTACAGGCTGTACTCCGTCCTCTCATTTCTTTCTTTTTAAAATTAATTTTTACTGGAGTATAGTTGATTCACACTGTTGTATTAGTTTCAGGTGTACAGCAAAGTGATTCAGTTATACATATACATATATCCACTCTTTTTTAGATTCTTTTCTCATATAGGTCATTACAGAGTATTGACTAGAGTTCCCTTTGCTATACAGTAGGTCCTTGTTAGTTATCTATTTTATATATTGTACTGTGTATATGTCAGTCACAATCTACCAATTTATCCACCCTGCCTTTCCCCCAGTAACCATAAGTTTGTTTTCTACATCTGTGACTCTACTTCTGTTTTGTAATTAAGTTCACTTGTACCATTTTTTTAGATTCCACATGTAAGCGATGTCATACGGTGTTTGTCTTTCTCTGCCTGACTTACTTGTCCTCTTGTTTCTAATCACGTATCTGACATATCTATCCTTTCACACCCTTCCCCTGTGGGAAGGAGCTTATATACCTTCAGTATAAACAACCAACTTGGGGATATTATTTTCTCTTTGTTGAGAATTTTTTCAGGTTTTATGATGAGGTCCATTTCTATCAATGTTGAAGCATTTTTAGTGGTTTCTGGGTTTATCCTCGTGTCTGGTTTTTGTAATAAATACATACAAAAATGGGACTGTAATCACGTAAAGAGGAACTACCTGGTTAAGCAAATTTTACAAAATATTACAGAAAAAAATATATCCTTCTCATGAGATAGCCCAGAAAAGGACCACACACTTTTTCCATTATGTGTGTATAGCTGAATCTGTTTCTCACCTCACTTTCATTCTTTAGGAATTACCACCAGGGTGTCTTGGTTAAAAAAAAATGAGTTCGAACCCCAAACAAAGGAATATCATTCTCCCTCAAATAACTTAATTACTCAGAAATGCTTTTTGGCAAAACGCAGTTTCTAGCATCTTCCATCTCCCTGCAATTTATCCATACTCTGGATTACCTCATTCATTCATTCTGACAGGGGACTGTATTTGTATCATTGCCTGACAGATGTGTTACATGTTTCAGTCTTAAAATATTCGACTCTGAGCTCAGGGCTGCATACTTGGGGGATGATGTTAAATCAGCCTCGGCGTCGCACTGCTGCCATCGCGCCAAATAACTCAGGGGAAAATGATAAGGGTATAAAGAGATCAGTAAGGCAAGAGAATCTATGCTTTCAAAAGTAAGGCAAAATAGGAAAAAGACTCTCAGTGAAGCACTGGGGAGCAAGTAAAGCAAGAGCAGGCCGTGTTTGGGACACCCTTACACCGCGGTGAGCCATTACCCTGTGAGTAGTAAATTCTCTTACGTTTGCCTAACTCCTGTAATATAGTTCATGCTAAAATACAGCCGTAAGACTCACCGGCACATCGATCAGCCTGGCATTGCTCTCTCTTCTCTCCTAATAGAATAAAATGAGGACATGCCTGATGAATGCTGTGCAGGACAATCCCAGGTCATTTCTATGGGAGCCATCACAACGGAGCAGTCTCCCTGCTTAAAGAAGATCTGTATGACTCATATCTTTGTAAAGGTGAAATATGCAAATATGCTTCTGCCCTTTGAGATGATATCACTCAATGGAGCTCTCATAAGTGCCTGGTTGTGTTGGATTTTTTGGTGGAAAACCAGCAAACCGTAGAAACTGGCAGTCTGGAAATGACATCCTTTATTGAGTCATAGGTACTCAGATGTGCATCAAAAAGCAATCATTTCCTTTTTTTAGCAAAGGCATTGCATTATTCTAAATTTGAAAAAAAAATGAGAATCACTTGCAGACAGAAGAGAGGAAAATTTATGAACATTTGGAAATAAGAATTTTTTTATATGCTAATGATCACGGAGACTGTGTGAAGATGGTCCAGCTTTCCTCAGCTGCCGCTAAGGTGCTTGGTCCTTGGGGTGAGGCCCTCGCTTCATCCTGCGACTAGCACTGAGTCCAGCAGCCCCCACCTAGCACTTGCCTACACCATGGCCTCCGTCTTGGAGCTCGCCTGCATCTACTCAGCCCTCATCCTCCACCATGATGAGGTGATGGGCACTGAGGATAAAATCAATGCCCCCAGTAAAGCAGCCAGTAGAAATGTTGAACCTTTCTGGCCAAGCTTGTTTGCAAAGGCTTTGCCCAGTGTCAACATCAGGAGCCTCATCTGCAATGTGGGGGCAGGTGGACCTGCCCAGCAGGAGGTCCTGCCCCCTCTGCCACTGGTGCCCCAGCTGAGAATAAGAAAGGAGAAGCAAAGAAACAAGAATCTGAAGAGTCTGATGGTGGCATGGGCTTTGGTCTTTTTGACTAAACCTCCTTAGTAACACGTTCAATAAAAAGCTGAGCTCTAAAAAATAAATAAATAAATAAATAAAAAGGTCCAGAGCCCTTGAATATCAGTTGAAGGAAGATAGTCTTTAGCATTTCATGATTTTCTTTCTTTTTTTTTTAACATTTGGATAAAGTGTGAAAATTAGGAAGATAAAATTAGGAAGATAAAGCTTAAGGTTGTGTGCAGGACGGATTACAGTATCAATACTTGGAGCCTGGGAACAGGAAACACAATTTGGAGACAGGAACATTGATCCATATGTGAGTGAATGGAAAAAGACAGATGTGAGAGGCACCGTGAAGGAAGCATAAACAGGACTTGGTTGCCCAGATGAGACAGAGCCATGAAGATCAAAAACAGATGTATCCAGATGTTAAGTCACCAAAGCACAGTTGATCTGTGAAAAATGGCTGCTAAGTTAAAGTTGAACATTCAAGACATAATGTGTTATGAAACGTCGCTGTCGTGATTTGGGGCAACACGTGGAGATGCCCGGAAGCACAGCAGGCATCCGGAAAAGGGCACCAGGGGATGCAGGCTGAAAGCAGGCTGTGGGCGGAAAAAACAGCATGTGGGAAAGCATGGGTGCAAATGACCACAAAGGATTCACATCTGAAAGTGGAAATCCCTGATTGGTATGGGGAGGGGTATAGGGGAGGCTGGGGAGGCTGGTCGAGAAGAAATGGCAGCAGGTTTGCTTAGAAGCTGATGAAATTTAAGCTTTAGGGTCCCTCCTCTTCTCCACCCTTTTCAATAGTCCTATATCTAATCTTATATCTTCATTCTGTATTCTTCTTCTTAAAAAGTCCAATGACCATCCAAACTGGACACATAAACTTTAGCCCCACAAAAGCCACATTCTTCTATTGCCTAGAAGTGTGTTCACATGGTCATACGGGCTTGGAAAATTTGCAAAAGGTATTTTGATAACAGCTGGTTAAGACCCTGTCCTTTTCCACGTCAACTGCCCCATCCTCACCTTTCCCAAGTGGTGGTGGTATTTTGGAATTCCGCTGAGGGGACGCTGGTAGAGATGAACTTAGTCTGGATACATGCATGCTTGTGTTAACGCTAGCTGTCCTGTGGTAAGAATGGTTTCCAAGAATCTCAAACTGCCCACTGTGTGATCTTCTGGGCATTGTGGCAGTCATACACGGCCACGAGATCCTAGTGTGTTAGGTGTGTTGCCTCTGGCCCCTAACACTGCAAGTATACGGGAAGGAGGAGAAAAAGATTTATTTGCAAGATCTGAAGCCAAAAGATAAGTCTATGCAAAAGTCTTCCCAATTTTTTGTCCCCAAATTTGTCATCCCAACCATTTATAAGCCATTACCATTAATGAGTTGTGAGGCTGAAGAAAAAAAATATTCTAAACTATCGATTAAAAATATGTATAACTCATTCACTTTGCTGTACACGTGAAATTAATACAACATTGTAAATCAACTATACTCCAATAAAAAATAAAACATAAAATAAAATAAAATCTATTCCTAAAAAAAATAAAAAATATCTATTCCTCTCTATCAGCCACTAGAGGACAGACAGAATTACTTTTTTATTCTCTCTACGGAAAATATTATGAAATTACTGTCATATGATGAGAGAAAGAGTATGCAGACCAAAAACAAAGGAGAATTATTTTTGAAGTGTGTCAGGGAGTTAACATTGTTATTTCAACGCTTTCAATGCTTATGTTTTTTAAAAAAATTATCAGCTTTTTAAAATTGCTGATTTGTTGCAACATTTCTTCATTCTAAATGAATATTCATTTTTGTAACCAATTTTATAAATTTTATTCTTTTTTTAATGAATCCTCCTGCCCCCTGTTTGTAGTTTTAGGTACTACAAAACCTGGATCTCTCCCTGCATTGGGGGGTTGACCTTAATTTCATAATGAAGTACATAATCTTAATGTCTGGCCCAACCAACCATGCAGACCATTTTGGAATTAAACACCTGCTGTGATCTGAATGTTTGTTTCCCCTACCCCCACCAAATTCATATGTTAAAATCCTAATGCCCAATGTGACAGTATTAAGATGCGGGGAGCCTTAGGGAGATGCTTAGATCATGAGGGTGGAGCCCTGGTGAATGGGATTAGTGCTCTTATAAAGACCCCACAGAACACCCTTTGCCCCTTTGCCCTGTGAGGAGACAGGATAATCTGGGACCTGGGAGAGGGTCCTCACCCAACCATGCTGGCCTCAGATCTTGAACCTCCAGCCTTCGAAACTGTGAGAAATATAAAATTCTGTTGTGTATAAGCCACCCAGCCTATGGTAATTTGTTATAGCATCAGGAAGGGACTAGCAGCATCCATTGCTTTCAGCTTTTGTGCGTTCACCCTTTTTACGTTCTGTCATCTAGCTCTACTCTATAATATCCTCATCCTCTAATTCTTATAACTACAGAATGTCTTAGTGGTTTATATATTAGTGGAACACATTACTATTCCCTAATACTCTATATCTCAATGCAGTTTAAAAATAGTTCCACTCTCTGCATAACATAGTATTTGAGAAATATATTTAACCAGAACTTTAATACTGGTTCAAATCATAGATAAGTGGTTCGAATCAAAACTGCAGAATATAAACCAACGTTAAGAAGATCTCGACCTGTAACATTATTCCATGTAGAGGATTTCAGGAATTATAACTAGTTTATTTAGTAAAGTATTGTCAGAAGTACACAAATGATCTTGAATGGAGAGAGATTACCTACCAGCTATCATTACTCCGTTAAAACAAATGTTATATAATTAAATATTAAGTGCTAAATAATAATGGAGTCATTTTATAACAGAATATATAAGATGTATTCTAGCCCACAGGAAGACCACTCACTGAAATTGAAGTTTATATAATGGACAGATTTGGAATGTCAGTGATCATTTTTCTGAATTTTCCCAATCCCTCTGTGTCTTTTATGAAAAAGAATCTGTAAGATTAGGTAGGGATAAGACATGAGGATATTGCTTGGTCACTAGAAGTAATGTATCAGCTACAGACCTAATTTTCATTTTCTTCCATGCATAAACAAGTCTTATCTTTATTTGACCAGCCAGGGTATGATAAGTAGCTCAAAGTAGATAGAACACATTGGGTCACCCCATTTTCAGTCTTCTCATCATGAGGAAGCAAATGCAAAACATGCATATTTTTGTCGTTATCTCTGTGCTCACACAAGATGGTAGAGTGTGTCCGCAATAGGAACTGGTGGCCAAGATTAGAGGTGTGTCTTTCTGTCATTCTCAAACTGCTAATGTATGACACTAACTGTCCTTGCCAGACACCTTAGTACTGATTGAAATTAATGACTAGTGGAATCTAAGTAAATAAAAGGAAACCTGTCTTTGCACATAGCACAGCCAGCTCTGAGGTGAGTAGACAGTCAACAATGTAGAATAATGTAGTACAGTTGTCCCTTGTTACCTGCCAGGATTGGTTCCAGGGCCTCCCTCAGATACTAGAATCCACAGATGCTCAAATCCCTTGTATGAAATGGAAATGGGGTGGTACAGTCGGCCTCCGTGTCTGAGAGTTCGGCAGCCTTGGACATGGAAAGCAGACTGTACCCCAAACAGTGCTTCTCGGCTAGTGGTGGGTGTATTAGGGTGTCATTCTTCTGTTTGCCTAAACTGGAGGACTTTAGGCATTAAGAAGGAGTTCTGCCACTGTGGTGTAGTCTGCACTTTGGGCATCTTTACTTTGCTCTGTTGAAATCAGAAACCAACACCAGAGGATGCTGGATTCTACTGGTTAAAAAATATTCCTTTGCCAAGAAATGTCTTAAATATGGCCATAACTCATCTGAGTAAAAGTCACCACAGTGGTAGAGAAAATTCCATGTGGTTAAGTACCTTCTCTCATTTTATTTTATCTCTTTTTATGAAAGTAATTTTCTCTGATTTCTGTAAACCACTAGGAAAAGCAATCATATTAATTGCATTTATTGTCTTTGAGAACTCTGGTTATAAAAGTTGACCATTTCACAGTTCAATTCATTCCCATACTTAAAACAATAACCTGAGTAGTAAAATATGTTTTTTAAAAAATTTATTATGAGAAATGTAACTTACAATGAAAGAAATAGATGTTCTCATAAGAATTATCATTGGTACTGTTTCTCTTATCCTTTAATAGATGTAAATATTGACCACATTTTGGTGTATATCAACTTTCCTATCTTTTATTTACTTTCTATCCTGCAATTATATGTGCTGAGAACTCTATGCTAACTTTACCTGCCTGAACTGTTTCTCTATTTTTGTCTCTTTAACACTTAAAGAGTAAGTGTCACTGGTTATATTTTATCTTTTAAAGTATCTTCTCATAATAATATTTACTTTTATATATTATTGTTGCACTTACACAATGAATTCTCATATGTTCTGTTTTACATATGTAGCACAGATTAAATTTGTATTGGTTATCTGAGAATTAGAACTCTTTGGTCTTTCTTTGGTATAATATAAATTTTCTCTAAATAGACCCCTTCTTCAAGTCAAAATTCTGGACAGAAATTTTAAAGCTAGCAACTTCAGGAATTCTACGTATAGGAAAGAAATAGTTTATTTGCAAAACTATAAGGAAGTGTAATTCTAGGCTGCTTTCCTGTCCATGTCTTATAAACTTGAACAAGTTGATTACCCATTATCTGCCATAGTGTTGGGTTCTGTATGATGTTGGTTATAAGCAGAAGGGGTGCTGTGATACATATGTGTTTTATGTTACATACATAACTTAATATGTAAAGCTGGCTTATTAAAATGTTTAACTCTACACACTGTTCATTAGACCCATTTACTGAATTACAGAATCCTTATAAAATTACAGATATTATGATTTCAAGGAGGCAGCTTTTATCACTACTGCAATAGTTAGTACTATAGTTAGTACTATACTTTTTGCTTTGGGGATAGATGTTGTCATAGTTTAGCTTCTTACATTTGGTTGTCTCTGTTTTGATTCTGCTCAAGATGTGATCAGATTCATGGAGTTAATGGTCTGCCCTTAAAGAGTTTAAGTGGGTCTCGAGTGTTTGTACATCAAGGGGTGATGACATAAAAATATTTTCTTTTCAAGGAGTTCTCTGTTGGCTAATGAGAGGCAGGTTTTCTTTGAGTCCATCATTCTTCAAGGGATTCTTATGTTTCCTGCACTGTTACATCATTAGATCATGGAGATTCACTAAATCTGTCTGCACATTCTGCCCTCGCACCCTCTCAGGGTGCCCTCTAGTCCTAGAAGCTGAGACAAAACCACCAAGAAATTGTTATTCTGTCTTCCCAGGATATTCTAGCTCCTTCTTTGTATGCATATAAACCCTTTCCTTTGTTTATGTCTTCTAGGATGTTGGGCATTTCATCTGTGGTCACATCTGTTTGTGATGCAGTGGGGCCCTGGCGTTGGCTGGTACCATTTATGAAAGCTGATGGCTAAGTTTTCAGAAATTTTGTCAGCCAATTGTTGAACGGTTAGTAGGTTAAAATCAGCCAAATAAAATTGCGTATATGACAAAAATCAGCAAACCTATATATACATCAGGGCTTTTTCGGTTTTGTTTTTGTTTTTTTCCTTAGAGACCTGGAATACCAGCATAGTACTAATTCTGAGTTAGTTTTCTGTTTTGATCCTCACTCTGGCCAATTTGCCTTCTACGGAATAGAGCAAGAACTGTGGCTTCTTTTGGAGAAGCAAAGCAATGGTCACTCTTCAAAATGTCTTTTAGTGATTATCCTTTAGAAAAGGCTCGTATCTCTGTTTGCCAAGTAACACATAGGATTCTCCAAACCAAAGAAAACAAAACAAAATAAAATCATTCTCTGGAATATTGGAGATGTGTAGTAAGTACTTCGGAACGTAAATATGTATGACTATCCCATTTGTGTACAATCCTAGGGCACATATCATACTTGTTAGAAATGAAGGAGATAATTAAACAGAAAAAAGCAGTTTAAGCAATTGTTTACCCACAAAGTCTTCTTGTAGGGCAACAATTTTAAAAAACCTAATTATATTTAGAGTTGGAAGCTATGAAATTGGTACAGTTTATTTTGTGTATATAAAATTCCTTGTGAGAGGGTAGACATTTAGTAGTTAGTGTGTTATTTAACCCATAAGCGTTTTTCCACAGGAGATAAGATAGATCTTATTTTAATGAGCACTTTCACAATTTGTAGATATTTTCTCAAAATTTGTATATTCTGAAAATGACTTCCCTTGTGAAAGTTTATGTTTATCTTAAAAATTCTTTTGAGGGTCTTGTCATCAGTTTATCTGAAGGCAATTAGTATCAGTAGCTGAAATAGTACTAACTGAACCTAATTTCTCATTGAAGAATGACATTTCTTGGTTTCTAATGGAGAGAATTTCAGTTTGGCAAGCATCAGTGGATTGTTTACTTTGCATTGGAAGATTTTAAACCAGGCAAACCCAAGTTCACTAGACCATTCAAGAGACCAACCAGTACACGTCTTACTCAACAGATCATGATTGTTTATAATAACAATGAATATTGTAAAAATGCTTTAAGATTGATGTAATAATGGTAGCTATCCCCTATAGAAGGCTTACTGTGTTCCAGGTTTTATTCTCAGTACTTTCCACATAATTACTCATTTGAAATGTTTACAATCTTCTAAGGTAGTTATTATCCCATTTTCAGATGAGGAAGCTGAGGCAAAAGCAGTTAGGTAATTTGCCCAAGGTCATACAGACAATGAGTGGTACAGCAGGATTGAAACCTGGGTGGTGTGGCTTCAGGATCCAGGGTCTTAGTGGCTGTACAGTGACAATAACACTTCCTTCTTCATCTTGAGTCTTTGGAGAGTCTCCCAATTAAGGGCAAATACCCTTTTGTTGCCAGTCTCTGAAGCCTTAATCACTTATTTTAAAAGGACAAGAGTAATTTGGAGAAGGAAAAGCAGGACTGTCTTATTATTGGGGATAGTTCATTCTGTTGATTATGGAGGATATCCCTGTGCAAAATAAATCTCCAATAATCATACAAAAAAGAACATGCATCAAAAATTGGATTTGGTTTCGGAAACTCTCTAAAGCACAAGGTGGATTGACTGAAAATATACTGGGAAAAGGAACGCTTATAGAGGTTTATGATCATGAGAAATAGAAGTTTGAATGTGTAAATATCTCATATGTTTCTTATTTTTAAATTATCATAAATTTGATAACAATATAAATGTGTAATATTCATTTTATTATCAGATCTTTTTCTTTTTCTTGAACTTGAGCATTAATCTATTCTTATAGTTACCATCTCGGCCCAAAATACCATAAATGTTGAAAATACATTCATAGAAAATTATCCACAAGTGTTCCTTCCAGTTTTTATAATGAAGCAATTACTTTGTAGGTATTAATTGCTGTCACAATTAATTGATCTGTGCTCTTTGTCTTCTTGAGGAAATTATTGTGTTTTATAGTCTAAATTTCTTAGATTTAGGACTTTCAAAGTGTTGATTCTGTTCCCATTTAACTTTGCTGCAACAATAAAATATGAATGAACTGGCTAATAAAATAACACAATTATTTTATGTCATGGAATATGGGTTATTTTTTATGAATTTGCTGAATTGCCCCGGAAGTTCACTATATGAAAGCATTCTCGTTTTTCACCTTGGTCTAGTTTAAAGAGAAATAAGGTTGGTAGAATAGCAGACAACATGGGGTCGGGGTGTTCTTTTTGGGGGATGTGCAGGTGAAGTAGATGATGTCGTATTGAAAATGCAAAGCTTCCTTCTCAGACATAAAGCTCATCTGCCAAAAACAGAGACATTTATTCTGTACCAGTAGTTTACCTCAGTTGCTTTCTTTTCTTGGTATTTAGCAATTTTTGCAATACAGATGAAACTTTGATTATTAGTTAAACACAGATAAAATACATCTTGTCCTTCCCACAGATTATATTTGACTTCCTGTAAATCTCTTTTAATGATGACTACTCTGGGTCAGGGGAAGTATCAGTTGAGAGAGAGATTTTAGACACCAAAATCTAGACCCACTCAGGAGGGAGAAAAAACTGAAATGTGGTCTCTATTGAAAGGAGATCAACTGCATTTAAAAATGTATGAGGAGCAGCAAAGACATTGCGACAATTATTCTGCTCAGTGCGTTGAGGTGCTATATTGTGGGAGGCAGGGCCTTGGAATTGCCAGAATGATCTCCATCAGCACGTGCAGTAGAACTTCCTGCCAAGATCACCATGTTCTGTGCCCGCCTGTTCGACATAGCACTTAGTAGCCAGTGGTCTTGAACACTGGAAATGTGGCTAGTATGACTGAGGGATTGAATTCTTTCTTTCACTTTATTTGAATTAATTATCTTTACATTTAAATAGCTACATGTGACTAGTGGCTACTGTCTTGGACTGCACATATCTAAGGTTAAATCTGGGATTAACTGGAATGAAGACCGCCCAGCTTCAGGTCCTGGACGTGCTGCAGGGTAGCTAAACAGCCTTGGAAAACCCTGTAACCTGTCCAAGCCTCAGTATTCCCAGCTCCAAGATGGGCATAATAATAGGACCTACTTCTAAAAGTTCTGATATCATGAAATAAAGCAGTGAGTATAAAGCTCTTTGAACTGTGCCTGGCATAAAATATATGCTCAACAAACATTAGCCTGTGCTATTCTTTTTCATTATTTTGTGACCTTCTGTAGATTTTAAGAATGTAGAAACTGAAAAAGAGATAGAAGTGAAATAGGTCTAAAGTAATAAACAAAAAAGTCCATGACGTGGGATAGAATTTTAGGTTTACTGGAGGAATATGTGAGATGGACATATAGAGAAAGTAATTATAGGGTGGCTATATATTCCAATTTGCTTTGGACGGTTTCAATTTATACCTTGTGTCCTGGTTTAATTATTAATATCTACTCTTTTGTTCTCAAAAGTATCCCAAAGGTGTTGTAAGGTACATTTTTAGAGTCACCCTGGAGGAAGACATAGGCATGCAGCCCACTTATTCCAAGTGGAGGGAAAAAGATGCATGCACATGTGACTATAAAGGTGTGGGCTGGAGGGACATTATAAAGGTGGGATGGGAGCTTGGACAAGGAAAGTAGATGTTATTTTATGTGGTATTTATGCTGTTATTACATTGCTCCCAAGTCATCATATATCTACTTTCAGAAAAACTAAATTCTGATTTAATTGGACAAAATGATTTGGTGTGTCAAAAAAGCCTTACATTATTTGATGTTCTGATTGGCCTTCTGTTATCGATAGCAATTTTTGTTACACGAAATCAAAGTTTGAAACAAACTGCTTTCTTTTTATCACTGATTAGCTGCCTCATTCTATCTGTTTTCATGACTGAAAACTTTGAAAGTGTTTACTGAGTTGCAATAAAGTACCAGGTTGACATAACTTACGGTGGGTGTTCTTTAAGCTACGTCTATTGGTCTCTATTCTATTTGGGCATATATTAGAAAGCTAGAGAGTTAATTGTTGGCAATATTGCTAATTGTGATTTTAGGGAAACAGTGTATTAAACTGTGAAACATAGAATATTGGAAAAACAAATGAGGAAAACCTTCAAAATTAGAGATTATGGGGGGAGAACTAAACTAAAAATTTAAGTAAACATATAAGGTACAAGACTGTGACTCAACTGTAATTGTTTGACTCTCCCCAGGTCCCTCCCTTACTCTGATGGCATTCTGAATCAAGGTGCTGACCACTGGCTCTCCTGGAGGTCTCCATCAATAGCTGATGGGGACCTGTTTTGGATTTTCACTCTTCTCCCAGTGATCCTAGCCCATCATGAAAGCAGACATTTGAGTTTATCTCTGAAGTATTCCCTAGACAGAACAGAGGTACCATACAGGGATTAGTTGCTCTCAGGATTTCTGGGGAGTTCTAACAATTATCGTTATACTGTAGTGGACTTTGTAATCTCCACCTGGGGAACCAGTCATGGCTCAATTTTTGCAGGAGGAACCAATCATTATCAATATAGGAATCATGAGCTGTTTAGGTTATTTTCAAAGTGTAGACTTGACTTTTTAAACTAAGTAAGCACCTCAAATTTCAAAGTCTGTCTGAATTTTGTTTATTTTTCCTTAAAAAGATCAAGAGTTGGCCACATTAAAAGAAGGGTTGGGGCAGAGACCAGATGTCATTGACACTTGGAGAATTGAGCAATCTTTATAAAAATTCATTCCACCATTTATAGTAGTCACTCCTCTCAAGCTTGTAAATTTATTAATGAAACTGGGTTATAGCTGCTTGAAATGAACAATAACTATTTTACTTGTGTTTCCAAGTACCATGAATTTTAAAATGTCATTTAATATTGAAACCTCTGAATGGAGTTCAGTGACTTCAGATTAAGCCTATTTGTAAATAGCACAGAACAATGTGTGATGATGCAACTGCTGGGGTTTTCAAATACTAATATTTAGTGCAAAAGTGAATCTCATCCTAACAGAATTTTAATCAAACCTCAGTAGTAGTAGTGATGTGTAAATACCTTGAAATTCATCATCTATTCCATCCACAGTGATTGTTTCATCAGTGCTTAGTGCTTTTTGGTTCTTGATAAAAACGGCAAACCCCAGTTCTAATGACATAGTTTCATCTCAAGAATAGTGGCTGCCATACCTAAAAAAAAAGATTGACTCTTGTAGCTCCCGCTTAAAGGTAAATTACTCCAACTGGGACTGAGAAATCCGTGTTCATTTTAAGGATCTGCCTCATGATGATGATGCAAATGTTAAGAACAAAAAATAATTTGTTCAGTGTTGACTCTGTGCCAGGCACTGTGTTAAATATTTTATGTGCAATTTATAAAGTAAGGCCTCACAACTGACCTCTGAGGTAAGATCATCATAATCCGTCTTTTACTCATGACTAGTTAGTGGTGGTGTGGATTCTGAGCGGGCAATCTGGAGCTCTTACGCATCCTGTTACCATTGTTGACGGCAGCTATTACTAGGCCAGTGGCCAGAATGTGCAAATGAATGCCTTTTGTGGGGAATTTTGTCCTTTAGTACTCATTTCCATATCTGAGCTCCAGATAGGCAAAGTGAAGTGGGGCAGGTTTTTGCCAAACTCTGTTATAAAAGGTATAACTGAAACAATTGTTTTCTACAGTCATAGTCTCCAGAATGGAGAGGCAATTGCCTAGCATAAAATTGCAAAGCCATCCTGTATGTGGTTCATGAAACTCTGGCTACAGTCACATGGCTTACCTTAGATATTAATTTAGCCGCATTTCTTACTGCTTGCATGGACAATATTCTTCTTCACCCTCATTTGAGGCTATTACAGACACTACAGTGATTGCCATGATTCCTGTCACATCCACAGCAGCATCCACCGAGCAAAGGATTGCATGCGTACGTGCAGGCTAAATAATGTATGATGCAAGACAGGAATGTGGTCTGTATTCATTTTTGGAGAGTAAAAGAGTTGCCATGTCAGTCTCACGGGAGACTTTATCCAGGGCTTTACCCTTGAGTGGATAAAAGAGTACAAATTCTCTTGCACTGGAGATGAATAAAAACAAATTGGGGAGACCATCAGCAGAGCAGACTGCTGCATGATGGAGCCCAAAGCTACCCAAAACCACCAGACCAACTGCTTCAGGATCCTGCCAGCAACCAGACGCTGGGAAGAAAATTGACTGCAGTTTGGCATCAAGGCCTTGTGATTCCCAGACAAGAGGAATTGCATGCAGAAAATATTTAAAATTCTCTTTGTAAAAGAGTTATGTTTTCAATCACAGGGAGAAGTATGTTTCAGACCTAGTCTGCTGCAAAGGAAATGTGGCAGAGGGTTATTTACAAAGGGTGAAGGTACTGGGGTAAGAAGTTGAATTTTGGTTAGGTGAGGGGTGTTTCAATGAATAGTTTTAGGCCGTTGAGTTATTGTCATTATTCCACAATGGGGACTGTATTGGCCTTTCAAGGAGAGGGCATGGATCTCTATAAAGCAGTGGCTCCCAACCAGGGACGATGTCATAACCCCAGGGCCCATTTGACAATATCTGGGACATTTTGGGTTGTCACGAGCTTGAGGGGAGCGTAGCACAACTGGCATCTAGTGGTAGAAGACAGGGGTACTGTTAAGTATCCTACACAAGACAGCCCTCCACAACAAAGAACTATCCTGTCCAAAATGTCAGCAGGGCCAAGGAGGGGGTCCCTGGTTTAAAAGGACCTGGTTAATGTCTGTGCATAACAACACGGCCTTCAGACAGGTGTTCATCCAAGGTAGCCTGACATTGTATAAAAGACGATTTTTAATGTTTTATTTTATTGATGTGTGAACATTTATTTGATGTACCAAATGCTTTCTGTTTAAAAAATAAACAGGAAAACAAACAAACAAAAACACAACTCACATCCCTCTCCAGTTTATCTCCAAAGTACCTAAGGGTTAAAAACACAAATGGGCCGCCCTCCAAACCACACATTTTCCAAGAATGTAGGAGGACCTGGTTGATTCACTTTTCAAACTTGAAAAATGAGGCATATTAACAAAGCACACTAAACGAATCAGCTGCTTAGGACGATCTTCACGCCACTCCATTTTTCTGTTATTAAATAACAAACCATGAATCTTGACAAATGAACCCCCTTGTTTGACATTATTTGAAAAACTCATAACACACTCGCTTCTGATGGTGACTTCCCCTTTGAAATTAAATTTAAGATGGACTTCATTTAAATTCTGATAGAGGGAAAGGGCTTGTTAACCTTCCTTGTGACTGTATGCTGTTTATCATCTTCATTCTTTTCCTCCCCCTTTATACATGGATGGGCCAGAGCTCCCGGAAGGGTGTCATCCTGCAGAGTTCATTGCAAGGAAGCCTTTTGTGTTCATTGGTGCCCATATCATGAAGAGGAGAGGTTATGTATTAAGTGTTGTGTGGGGCTGTGTGGCTTCTGGGGTCAGATTCCCTAGGTTCAAACTGGAGCTCCAGCTGCATGACCTTGAGAAAGTCATTTGCCCTTTCTGTGCCTCAGTTTTCTCATTTGTAAACCCAGAAGAAAACGATTTGCCTCATCGGGCTGTTGTGAAGATAACATATAACATGCTTAGCAAGCAGATGGCAAATGTTACCTCTAATTATTTGAATAGTTATTTTAAATATAGCATCTTCCAAAATGGATGCTAAGTCATTTTATTTAATTTCCTAAAGAGGACGCTGGTACGGATTGGCTGATTTTAGCAGCCTCGACATGTGGCTGGCTAAGAGGGCTTTAGCCCCCATGTAAGAATCCCTAACAGACCCTCCCAGCATTGCCACCATGAATAAACACCTAAGAAAAATCTGCATACTTGCCAAGCATATGCAGCTTCAAGACAAGCCCTCTATCCCCCTCCTCAATCCAGTACCATCTGAAGACCCTCTTCTGAAAGTCTGCTGTTCCTACTGGTTTTAACAAGCTGACACTGCAAATTCATGGCAATGCCCTGCCCTGGTACAGTTCAGCATTACAATGTTCTGTATCCCCAGACTCTTAAGTCCTCACCTTTCCTAAATAGGATTTATAAAGTGTGACTTTGATCAATATGGCAAAGCCAATGTTATCTGAGGGAAATAATAGTTTTAACTAACATTTTAAAATGTCTTTCTTAGTACCTCAAAATGATTAAAACGTTAATCAATGATAAAATCGCAAATCCATCTAAAAACAAAGAATTGAGAAAGGAATCAGAGCCACTTTTAATCAGGAAAGTGGCTGCTGTGACCCACTGACCCCTAAAGGTTATCGTCACTCCTTTTTTTTTTTTAGAGATGCCATAGTTCAGTCATTTGTCTTTGGCAGCCAGAGTATGCAAAACTGCTTTTGCTTTTCACGTATTAATTCAAGCCTATGCATTTGTCAGACATTCTAGGAACCTTCTGCCAACGTTTTGTTGATTAAAGAATGTGTATTTTGAAAATGAGTAGAAAGGAAGGAATTTCTAATTCTTAAAACAAAAGAATGATTTACAATGTAGAATGCTACCTGAATTGTTCAGTGTATCATCAACAGATAAATGAAAATATTAAGGATTAGCAAGAGTGTTGGCACTGACTCTTAAAACCTGTGAAGTGATTGGTTCAATAAGACTGAGAAAGTCTACATCTTTCAGTAGAATTTCTAGAACTCACAAACAAGAATAGGGCATAGAAAACCACTTTTCACTGTATGTATTTTTCAAAGGGCTTTTGAAATACATCCTTCTCTACAAGAATCTGGTGCTTCCACTACTATTTTTAAATTATATACCTCATTTCCATGCATACAAGTTTCCCATACTCATCCTAGCTTCCATTCGCTCTGACCGTTTTGTTTTAATTTTTCCCACTGGGCCCTTTGGAGGGCACATTTATTGTTTTAGGCACCATGCAATTTACTAAATGGTGTCCGGTTATGGAAATGCTTGCAAAGACCCCTGGGGCAAGAAAAGAATTAAGTCAACACAGATTGATCATCCTGTAGTTGGTGTTTTCTTATTTGATCAGTCAAGGGCTCATTCGGTCTGAACTGGTCCATCTGATCTGTGACACATAAAGCAAGATGCATTTTTCTGGCTCCCTGGTGGTTTTAAAGGCTATGCAGTGGGAAAAACTGCTTTAAACAAAGCCTCATTTTAAAAGAAGCCTGAGTACAGAATGGAATTCAAAGAATTTGGAGAGAGGGGAGGTGAAAGTGGTAAGAAACAGCTTGAAAAAAGCCCTGGGAAATTTAAAAGAATAACGCACAGGAGGGAAGTCAAAGATAAATCCCATCTGTTCTGTTGTGAGATACACAGACCAGGACACCGCTTCGGCAAGGCCGTATTGAACACCTACTAAGTGCAGGACCTGTAAAGAGGTAGAGCTTAAGTGTTCTGGGGCATTGGAGGAGCGAAGTAGAATTCGTAGGTCAAGAAAGAATACTTTTTAAATCTCAGCCAAGAAACTTTATTCAGCTTTATGCAGATATGACATTCCAAAAGGCAATGAATACCCGTTATTTTATTCAAGTATTGAGAATGGAAGGTATTCTCCCGTGTAATTCATTTTCAAATTGTACGTTAAAAATGTTGGTCATAGATTAAGTAATACTGAATAAGTGGTTGAATGCAGCTAACACCAAGGTTTCTAGCATGGAGGCTGCAAGAATGATAGCAAGATGGAAAGCAATGGGTCTTTGTGATGGGTGGGTGGCTGTGTGGGGAGTGGGAGAGAAAAGACCAGAGGGAATGAGTTACATTTTCACATGTTGCATCCAAGGGGCCTTGTATTATAGCCAATTGGGAATATGGACTGGGGCAAATCTGAAATCCTGGATGGTATAAAATGGATTATTGTAGCAAGAAGCAAAACTGGACACAGCCTCCTGTCTTTATGAGCTAACTGCTGTGATCACTCAGTTTTTATTGTGTGGGATGTAGCTTGAGTATTTACGAGGCATCCACTTGCTATTGGATAAGTACTCACCTCCTACCCCTGATAAAACAGCTAATGAATCTTCAGGTTAGAACTCGGCCAAAGTGTGCCCCCTGGAATCATGATTGATGCATTCACTGTGTATTTACGTAACATTCTAGATTATAGTTGAGAAAACCTGGGATAGATTTAAAGACTAATATCACTTGCCAGACAGATATGAATCACAAATATTATCATCATTATTATTATTTCTTGGTCGTGCCACATGGTATGCAGGATCCTAGTTCCCCAACCAGGGATTGAACCCACGCCCCCTGCAGTGGAAATGTGGAGTCTTAACCACTGGACCACCAGGGAATTCCCATTATCATCATTATTTCTCGTGTTTTTGTTATTGCTAACTCTTATTGTGCACTTACTATGTCCAGGAACCATTTTGTTTGCGTTAACTCATTGAGTTTTTGTAAAGACCCTATGATGTAGGGGAGTACTAATTTTATCCTCCTCATATTAATGAGAATGCTGCATCTCAGAGAGGTTCAGGCACCCCAAAGATCACACAGCCAATAATAAACACATCACGGACTCAAGCCCAGACAGTCAGTGTAATTTTAGAACTTTTGAAGATATGCCTGTATGAAAAGGAAATAAAGGATAAAGTGTAATATACCTCCTAATTCTGGCATGTATAATTATAAAGATCCTCACATTGCATACTCCACGTCACTGGGGGTCATCTTATCATTTACATTTTGTAATAACACAGTGTGACAGGTTAGACCAATGGTTCTTTACTGGGAGAGAGTTCCCCACCCTAGGGGACACTTGGCAGTGTGTGGACACATTTTTGGTCCCACAACTGGGGGGCGGGTGCTACTAGAATCTGGTGGGTATAGGCCAAGGGTGCTGCCACCAGCCTACAATGAACAAAACAGTCCCGGCGGCAAAGAATTATCGTGCTTGGTATATCAGTAGTGCCTCAGCTGAGACTTTCAATCAGAGTGATTCGAAGAGGAGAGAATAGTAGCTCGGTTTGCAAATAAAGGGCATTCGCCATGAAGGAGCAGATTTGGGAATGGGAGAACGAGATGAGATGGAGTCATTCACTCATTGGTTCATTCATAGCATTGCTATTTATAGAGTGATCACACTGGAGAGTAATGGTGAGGAAAGCAATATGAGGAAGTTTCTTTGGAGAAAAGGAGGGAAGACGGAGTAGAGGCAAGGCAAAGATGCTTGGCTGTCACAGGTGAGCTGGGCCAGAGCTTCGGTGCACCCAGGAGAGAACTGTGCTAGGCTGATCCAAATGCAGGGCCAGATGGGGGGAGAGCAAGTGATGTTCTCAGAAGTACCCCAGAGTAGGGACATGAACACGAGTGTGCATGCGTGGATTGGAGAGGCTGAGAAGCTTGCATTGCTTTCGAGTTGCTCTGCTGGCCCGGGAGTAGGTTGCTGGCTTTGTTTTTCCAGTAACAGCCTTTTCTGTTTCCAGCAGTCCTATGCACCAGCTCCCCACCCCATGGCTCCTCCCAGCCCCAGCACAAACAGCAGCAGCAACAGCAGCGGGGAACAGTTGAGTAAAACCAACCTGTACATTCGAGGCCTCCCGCCAGGCACCACTGACCAGGACCTAATCAAGCTGTGCCAACCGTAAGTGCCCCCCGCCCTCTGCGCCATTTCCAACCTCATCCTTGCCCACATGGGCTCGTCCATGTGGGGTTGGGTTTTGCACCCAATGTACCCAGTGAGGAGGACTCTTGCTGTAGAAACGGGGCTTAAATTTAAGATCTGAGTCCAGCTTATTTTGGGAATGGAGTTTGTTTGCCTTTTGCTGTGAAAGAGAAGGTTCTTGAACAGAGAGACATAGGGTTGCTGGCTGATGTGCATGTATTGACCAAGAAGATGAGGAGCAATCATGGAGTTGGGTCCTCACACCTTGTGGTTGGTGGGTTCTCATACCTTGTGGTTGGTGGGTTCTCACACCTTGTGGTTGGTGGGTTCTCACACCTTGTGGTTGGTGGGTTCTCACACCTTGTGGTTGGTGGGTTCCCACACCTTGTGGCTGGTAGGTTCTCACACCTGTGGTTGGTGGAATCAATGATGAATCTCATGAAAGAAACTGTGCTCTTTTTTTTGGAGAGGTATTAGTGATGGGGATCGCAAGAACTCAGAAGTGGTAGATTTCAGAATGGTTACCTGCTGTGTTGCAAAGCTCTTCTTGTCAGTTCTTGCTTGGTAAATGTAAGTTCAGCTGGGACCAGGTAATTGGAAAATTAGAAGGCTAATCCTTTTGTTTCCTTGAAAACATCTATTTCCAAGTCCAGTGAAGCTCTTCCCACCAAAGCCAAGAACCGCAGTCACCTAGTTTTATATTTCCCAGGAAATATGGTAGTGACTAAATGCCCTTCCAAAATGTTTTCTTTCATCTACTATCTACCAACATTTATGTTATTAGCTCTCTTATTTCTGTGCAAATCAGTTAAACATATTTAAGTTTACCCTCCAAATTAAATGAATAGTGGATAACAAATTAAGAAACATAGGCCTGGATTTTTAGATTGCTGTCTGATTATTTTCTTTTTTTTTGATACGCGGGCCTCTCACTGTTGTGGCCTCTCCCGTTGTGGAGCACAGGCTCCGGACACGCAGGCTCAGCGGCCATGGCTCACGGGCCTAGCCCCTCCACGGCATGTGGGATTTTCCCGGACCGGGGCACGAACCCGTGTCCCCTGCATTGGCAGGCGGACTCTCAACCACTGTGCCACCAGGGAAGCCCCTGTCTGATTATTTTCAAAGTAATATCAGTGCAGCTATTTGTCACTTGACTGTGCGTTAGCTGGGTATTTTTAAGTTGGGGGAAACTATTACTCAGTTTTTCTTTTGCTGTTTTGCAATGCTTTTATAAGAAGGTTGAGAGGATATTTATTTTGTAAATTTTCCAACCTCTAAAATTTTGGAAGAGGAAAACAAGGCAGATAGTATTTATTTGCCTTTGTTCTGGTTTTGAAGATTGGGAACAAATATCAAAACAACAGGAAGTGGCAGATTAAACAAAACACAAATACATAACTATATAATCAGTTGACAAGGCAGTATGTAGACTAGGGTAGGGGCACCCTGCTCTGTCAACTGCCTTGATTTGTGAAAGAGGTAAGACAGAACATTGAAAAAGAAATATTTATTTGAAAGCAGTTAAAACAAAGAAAGAAAGGTGCTAGGGATAAGATATACAAATATGTTAGGTTTTGGTCTATAAAATGTTGAGGTTGAGAACCGGAAGGTAAATCACTCAACATTTTTAAATTTTTTTGCTAGTGTTAGAAAATTCTAAACTATTTTGATAAATAAGGGCTTTGAAAATGTGAAAGATGACGGACTTTATATTAGAAGCTTCAGATGAATAATCTCCTGTAATGAATACTGATGTGAAAAAGAAGGCCAGCCATTATCTTTGTGTGTGAATCTTATTCATAAAAAATATTGGTGGGTTTTAAGGGAAGATTCTTTCCCACTTGTTGAGCTTGTTGAAACACAGATTTCTGGGCCCCTGAGATTGTGATTTCACTAGGTCTGGGCTGGAGCCAGAGAATGTAAATTTCAGCAGGTTCCCTGGTGTTGTCATGATGCTGCTGGTTTTTTGAGAAATACTTCTTTAAAAAAAAAAAAGGCACAACTTAAAAGTTGAGAATTATGTTTTATTGGGCAGACTTGCTGAGGGCTTAAGTCTGGGAGGCAGCTTCTCAGACAGCTCTGAGGGACAGCTCTGAAGAGGTAAAGGAGGAACCAGGAGATACAGGAGTTTTTGCAACAAAGACCAGGTAGTCAGAACATCAAAAGATTACTGTTAATTAAGGAAAACCAGACATCTCAAGTTAACGAATTTAGTGTTTTTCTGTGTATGGGCAGATTCAAGAGTCTGGACTCATTGAAATCATCCCTTGGAGATGTACCTTAACTATCTAGGGCCAGTATCCTGCTTTTCTTCATCCTGAATCTCCTCAAGATGCACAGGGTGGCTTCAGTGGCTGATGGCTTGGTGTCCGCAACCTCCTTTGTTTACTGATGTAGCAGTTGACCTTTTTCATCCACATATCTCTACATTAATATAAAGTCCACTGACTCTTTCTAACGCAGAAAGTCTCACTAAATATGTGAAGGTATTTGAGGTGGTGTATTATAACCTGCTTGGCCACCGTGTGATCTTGTGGCAAATCATTTACTGTCTTTGAGCCTCCGTCTCCTCGTATAAAAGAGTGGGCTGGGTTTGATTATTTCTAGGTTTCCTGTAGTACCAGTGGTGTACTGCAGCTGCCTCTGACTGAGGCACCAGAGCCAATGGTTAAATATTCAGGAATTCTTGAGTGATTTGTTACATACTCAGTATCTTGAAATCAGCCATGGTGGGAGTATTTATATCACAGGAATCAGCAAGACCTATAAATGAGGGCTTTTAAAATTCTATGTAGTTTTGTTTTTTGAGAGCTGGTTTATGAACATACCACTGATGTAGCATTATACTATGAATTTCTGTATCAGTGTCCATTTCTGCAAAGATATTGCCAGAAATTTATAAATGGAAAGGGTTACCTAAAGTCTGCATTGGCATTTTTAACTCAGGAAAGAGATCTAGTGGCACAAGAACATTATGTTTGAGGGAAAAAAATGTTTTGTTTGTGTTTCTTCTGTTTATTTGAGAAATTTAAAGAATGCCAAGGGCACAGAGGGTAGTGGTTACTTGTTCATATTAATTTTTGCTGGCTAATAAGACCTGGCCCATGTTATTGTTATTGTAAAAATGTTTGTGGGTTCTTCAGTTATTGAAGTGGTCTGGACCTGAGGTTTATTGCTGAGATTTGCTTTCCGGGAGACTGAAAGAACTAATGTGACCGGGCAGCATAATGTAGAGGAAATAGCCATGCGCTGAGAGTTTGGGGTTTCACTCCTGGCTGTGCCATCAACTGGGTATGTGGCCCTAGACAAGTGACTTGTCCCCTCTTAATTTTGGTTTTCCCCATGTATAAAATAATTTGTTTATACATGATAATCTTTTAAATATTTTTTACTTTAAAAGTCTGATAGTTCATTGAGGCCCTCACTAGTTAGCAGAAAAACCTACTCTGGTCACCTTTCACCAATCCCCTTTTACAGTGTTGGCAGGGCCACTGCCTGAGCTGATTCTGCTGCATGAATATGACCTGAGAGCTGGGGACGCCTTTGTTAGGGACCATTGTAAGTCCTTTATAAAATCCTGGTTTCCTCTCTTGTAGTGGTGATGTCTTAGAGGGCTCCTTGCTCTTTTAAATTAGCATTCTTCTGAAGATTCAAATCATCTTGCATTCCTATGACTCATCCAACACTTTAAAATAATGTTACCTACAAAACAGATAATATTTGTAGGTTTCAATTATCTTGCCATCAGGATCAATTTTCCATGGTTATTCCTATGAAATTATAAGAACTTTCAGAGTTACTATTCCCTTATATTATAAGAAGTACAATATTTTCTAATATCCATAGTAATAAAATAATAGAAAACAGAGATATATTAAAAAGGCAGAGACATAGCAAATTATCTGGCATTAGAATACAATATCCATATGAATACTAATGAACAGTAAGAAAATGATATTAAAGGAAAGAAATTGCATTATTTCTCAATGTATTATCTGAAAGCAAATGCTGATTAAGAGATTCCATTCACATTTATCATCAAAGCTCCTATGGTTGGATCACAAGTAAAGTCAAGGAAAGAAGGCAAGACTAAAGAATAGACATGAAGAATCATTTTACTCTATGGAAAATCTCGCTAGTTATACCTATGTTTTGGATGAATACATGGCATTTTGTGTCTTGTAAGAAATACTAGTGTTAAAGACCTTGTAATGTCTTTTCTAAAAACATTTAATTTTACTTATTTTTTTATACAGCAGGTTCTCATTAGTTATCCATTTTATACACATTAGTGTATATATATCAATCCCAATCTCCCAACTCATCCCACCACCACCACCTCCCCCCGCCACTTTCCCCCCTTGGTGCCCTTACATTTGTTCCCTACATCTGTGTCTCTATTTCTGCCCTGCAAACAAGACCTTGTAACGTTTTTACCTTGAAAAGTTTCAAGGAATTTCATTGTGTTCTCAATCAAGAAATTTTCACAGAGCACCTATTGCATGCCAGATAGTGTGCTAAAGATTCAGTGGTGAGTACATTTAGATAAAGGTCTTGCTTTAGCAGAGATTATATTTTGATAGGGAAAATGGAAATCAATGAAATGATCGTGTGATTTGATATAAAATTGCAACTACAAATGCGAAAAAAAGAAAGGAGCATGGAAATAAGAGGATTTGTAACATGGGATGAGACCTTGTTAAGGCAATGGGCAAAGGAATCTCTGAGCTAAGATCAGAAAGAGTAGGAATAGGTTTAACTAAATGAGGAAGGAAGGGAAGAGCATTCTAGGCAGAAGGAACTCCATGTGTGCAGAACCAATGGCTGGAGGGAACATGGCAAAGACAAGAGGCTGAGCAAGGGTCAAGTTGTTATAGCAGAGAGAGGGGGTGGAGCCTGGGGCAACATGACCTGGAAACATGGAAGGGGTATGGTGATCCCTTTGTATGTCACTTAGGAGCTTTGTTTCAATGAAGGAAATCATTGAATTGTAACAAACGGGAAGGTGACAGAGTCAGATTTTTGTTTCAAAAAGATAATTCCGACTGCCAAGTAGAAAAGACCTTACGAGATCAAGGAACAGAGCAGGAGAGTTGAAGAGCGAGCTGGAAGCAGAATAACTAATGGTCAGAGAAGAGGGTGTGAGAATTAATATTTGTGGTGGAGGAACAATTATGTGTGGTGAAAGATGTCTTTTTTCATATGCATTTGTTTTTCTATTAAAAAACAAAGATGTTAGAGACAATTAACCAAACAAACTCCAAAAGAAACAACAAAGTAGCACAAAAGAGGACCCAAATTAGTTGATTTTTAATTTCTTTTTCTTACCCTGTCATGAATGGGTCATCAATATACTATTAAATATTTAGTGGCTGCAGTATTTAAAACATGCAAGGCTAATATAGTGAAAACTGAAAATCCAATTGATTATTCAATTATATTCGTTAAATGGGTTATCAGTTGGAGACTCTGGGTGGAATACTTGAGTTATGCACCATTTATGCATATCTCAAAAGGGGGAAAGGGAAGTGAGGGAAGATAAATTTGGCTTAATAAAGAGAGAGAGAGAGAGCATTGCAACTTCTTTGGACCAAATAACATTTTGGTGGTGTAATGATTTTTCACATATTCAGCTCTGTTTCCTACCTCAGAGAAATTGATAACCTCTATTATGTGATTCTAAACATCCCCTTGAAACACATTGAGATTAGTCTTGAAAAGTAAAGGCACGTATTTAACATAATGGACAGAATTTTTAATGGAAAGTAAAATCATTAATGTGTTTATGTTTTCTACAATCTACCTTTTATCTAACCGTTCTCATAACTTATAAATTTTAATTAATATAATGCTTTCAGAAAGCCCCGGCCAGATTGCCCTCACTTCCAAGTGATTAATCTGGAATTAAGGCCAGCACCATGCAGGTACAGAATGAATTGTTCTGTTATAAAGTGAATGCGCTGCTGACAAGGCCACTTTAAGCAGAATAAAGGAAAAACAGGGGAACTCTAGGGTAGGTGCACACATACTTCCAATCATCACCTGAAGACCAGGAAGTCAGCTGCCCCAGCCTTCATTTTTCTGGGTAAATGTTTTCCTCGCTCAGGCTCTGACATCCTAGCATCGCTCCCTTTAAAAGGAAGCTGTAAATGTCACTTTAACATTTAACGAGAGAGGAGAAGCTCCCACAGTGAAAAGCCAGGGGAACAAAGAAGGAGTGTTTGTACCCACGCTCATCTCCCCGACTTTGACCCAACCCTGCTGGATGTCTGGTTAGGTGTGGGCTGAACGCAGAATAGTAAGAGGAGCCTCAAGTGCCATCCGGGCTCTGAGTGCAGAGTCCATTATACATGGTGTCAGACAGTTTTGACAAATGCACTGACACAATCAAACCTTTTATCAATTTAAAAAGTAACCTTGTCACAGTAATATGTCCAACTGTTCAGATACAACTAAAGGAAAACAAGTCGTCACACACTCCAGAAGAACTGAGTAAATAAGAAAAAAATGTGACTGGAATTTTTTTTTGAGTTCTTTCTTCCCATGTCAATGAAGATTTAAAAATTCTCTCTAATAAAACCTGAGGAAATTTATGAGTGGCTTTCACCTGCAAGTCAGGCTCAAATGATGCAGCTGCTTTGGAGGTGTCCTGTATCCGTGTGGTGGCAGGTATGAGGAGGAGGTGAAGTTGAGGCTCTTTGAACTCTGCCTTTGTGTCATTCAAATGAGAGAGTGCTTCTAAGGCCCAAATTGGTGGCCTGAATTCAGTGAGTCAGCATAGATGTCATACATTGTTACATATAATAATTCAGGTTTAAGTACAGTTATATTTGTGAAGTATGTATTAGAAACCACACAGAGTATTTGGTTTGTAATTCATAAATAATTATCCTTAATAACACAGTTATTTTATATAGATTATTAACATTTATTGTGCATTATATACCATGTGCTCTGCTGAGTTTTTATATTACCTTATTTAATGCTCAAAACAACCCTACAGAGTGGGAACAAAAATTACTGAGTTATAGTTGAGTAAACTGAGTCTCAAGCATATTAAGGGGTTTGTCCAAGTCTATACAACCACCAGGATTCCAAATCCAGCTCTGACTTCAAAGCCCTTATTTATAACCACTAAAACATTCATTTAATGAGAAGGGTAGCATAAGTCCTCAGTTCTCAAATCCAGGAGAATCCTTGAAGAGGTTTAAAAAATACTGATGCTGGGTCTCATCCCCCAGGGATTCTGATTTATCTAGTATGGGGTCAGCTTAGACACTAAGATTTTTAAAAGCCTGCTTAGGAAATTCTATATGTAGCAAAGCTTGAGAATCATTGGAGTAAATAATGCCACACTAACCACAAAACATAAGTGAATCCTCTGTTTTAACTTCCTTACTCTGACTTTTGGAGAATCTAGAAATTTCATAGGACCTACCAATTTACTTTCAGTTAACCAAGAGACTTAAAAATAAATTCTAGGGACTTCCCTCGTGGTGCAGTGGTTAAGAATCCGCCTGCCAATGCAGGGGACACGGGTTTGATCCCTGGTTGAGGAAGATCCCACATGCCGCGGAGCAACTAAGGCTGTGCGCCACAACTACTGAGCCTGCACTCTAGAGCCCACAAGCCACAACTACTGAGCCCGTGTGCCACAACTACAGAAGCCCGCATGCCTAGAGCCCATGCTCTGCAATGAGAGAAGTCACTGTGATGAGAAGCACATGTGCTGCAACAAAGAGTAGCCCCTGCTTGCAGCAACTAGAGAAAGCCCATGCATAGCAACGAAGACCCGATGCAGGCAAAAATAAATAAATAAAATATAAATAAACTTATATAAAAATTCTATTAAGGTAATTGGAGGATGAGTTGGATTTTGATGACAAAATGGGAATTTTAAATTAGGCACATGAAAAATCAAGGTCTGGAATAGGTACCTAAAAGTGCTTTAAAGAATATACTCTCCTTCACATAATTTTCATAAGTCATGCATTTCTTCAACATTTCAGTTTTTAATAATGTTTGCACTTAATTGATAAGCAATAAATTCTTCCTATTTTTGACTCGTGTTATTAAACTTCTATATATATTTACTTTTTCTTGCTGCCCCATAGTCTGCTAAACGTAAGTCTACTGAATCTTAAAAAGAAATCAGCATTTTCCAGCATTTTGGGGGCATCCTGGAAATTATTGTCCCACTGATTCATTGACTATCCATTCATTATTGTTTTAATTACTTTGGATGAAGAAGATTCTGCTGAATTTTTGAGATTTATTTGAAAATATATTTATTTAAATTGCAGATAGCTGAAAATACTTTCTTCTTATTTGTTCTGCAGATAGAGAAGAGAAAAAACAATGATTAAACCATTGAAAGCACCAGTTAATTTAGGTTACTATGTTGGTGGCAGCACAAAAATGTTGGAGGTGCCAAATCAAGTCTTAGAGGTCTGGGAGAGGTGGAATTCCAGACAGATATTTTGATAGTGCTTGAAAATTTGAGGGACTTGGAATTCAAGGGCAGGAATCTGGCAAGTTCAGATGGCATCTTGGTTTTCAATTTGCTCAATGATCTTCTAATTGCTAAATACAGCTGACTGTTTTTAGTACTTATTTTATTTGATCTCTCTGTTACTTGATCCTGTTGACTTCACCTTTATTCTAGAAACTTACTTTCTCCTTGGCTGGCATACTCCTCCTTCCTGGGTCTCCTCCTAGGATTTTGTCTTCCAGCTTCTCCACTATCTGCCTCTTGAATATTTTGGTGTTTTAAAAGTTTAGACCTCCTCTCTTCTCACTCCAAAAACTCTCTGTTCTCCTCTACTTAAATGTCAGCTATTCTGATGATTATTAAATTTATATGTCCAGCCCATGGAGGTATACTTTATTTTAGTCCTAGATCCATATCTCATTATTCCTTGTACAATTCCAAATTTGTATCCCAAGAGCTATCAAAGTCATTGTCCAAAAAGGATTATTCCTAGACTTTTCCCATCTTCAGCGTTCTCTTTCTCTCTGAATGACAGCATCACCCATCTGGTCATGCAAATAAATTATCTTAGGATCACTCCTTTCCCCAACCTAGAAATAGTTTCCAAGGCAAAGAGATTTCAACTGCTGGTCTCTTTTGTTTCACTACTGTCATCGTTTATTTACTTATTAATTCCAAAGTATTTATGGAATGTCACCTATGTGCCAAGCATTGCAGATACCTGAAGACCTGGTAGGTCTCTGCATAGAACTAGCATTCTGATAGAGAGAGATAATACAAGAATGAATGAATAAAGAAGAAAACATCAGAATATGCCATGGAAAGGAGGTTGAAAAACCAAGAAAAGAAGGTTGTAAGTAATGACAGGGAGGTTACTATGAACTGAGGAACCTCTTTGAGGTGAGATGTCAATTTCAAGAAGCAACCAGGCATATGATATTCAGGAAGAATGGCATTACAGATAAATGTGGGAGCTTGTACAAAATCCCAAAGGTGGAAATGAGCTCCATGTTTTCAAGTAACATAAAGAAGGTTGGAATTGCAGAAGAATAGTGAATAGGGGAGGTGGGGATGGTAAAAGATGAAGTAAAAGAAAGTATACCAGGGCCAAATCAATAGAGTTTTCTAAGTCAGAGCATGGAGATTGGATTTTATCCAAATTTACTTTTTTTTAGAAAAGTTATTTTGACTACTCTGTAAAGAATGGATTTTAGGGAGCGTGAGAGAAGCAAGTAAATGAGCAAAGATGCCATTGTGGATTCCAGGAAGGAGATGGTGATGGCTTGTATTAGGATCATAGTGGTAGAGGAGGTTAGATGGATGGCTTCACAATATACTTTGGTGAGAGTTTTGATAAAAGTTACTGATGAATTGGATCTGGCAGGAGAGTTAAGGGAAAGAGAAATTAGGGATAATTCTTACGTTTTGGCTTTAGCATCCAGGTATAGAGTCACTTAATACGATGGGGAGGATTGTGGAAGGAACAGTTTTGAGTGGAGAGAAATCAAGTGTTCTTCTTAGTTTTGTTATTTTTGAGATGCTATTAGACATCTAAAATGAGATACAAGTTCATAGCTTAATATATGACTACTTTTCAAAGCAGAGGTTAGAGTAAAAGATACAGAATGCAAGTCCTAAGCATTATAAATAGCATTTAAATACATTGTACTGATAATACTATCGTGCCTAATATGTGTTAGATATTATTCCAAGTATTTTACATGTTAAGTACTTCATATCACCTGTGTTAATTCATTTGTACTTCTTGATAACCCCTATTTTAGAGGTAAAAAAAAATGACACAAAGAAGTTAAGTGACTTTCCCAAGGTTACATAGGTGGTAATTGGCAAGTCCAGGATTTAAAATAAGGAGTGTGGTTTGAATGCCGTCTCTTAACCATGATTCATACATAGGGTGTGCACAAAGCATGAAAAGAAAAGTGGTCATAGACTCAACATTCTGAGAGGAGGAGAAGCCAAGAAAGGAGTTTATAAAGGAACCAATGAGATAGAGGAAATCAGGAAAGCAAGAGAGTGATATTATAGAAGCTGGGAAAAGACAGTATCTCAAGAAGTCAGAATGACTTAGGGTGTGGATTACTGCTGAAAAGTTAAGAAATGTAGAAGAAAGAGAAATAGAGAACCTACATTTGGTTTTGGCATTGCCAAGGTCATTGGCAAGCTTGACCAGGGCTGTCTTTGAATGGGGTAAAAGCTGAAAGCCATTTGGTGGGCCTTTCTTTAGGGTCATCACTTGACAGTGCTTCCAAGTGAAAATGCCTCTCTCTCCTTTGTGCTTGAACTATGCCTAAATAGTCATTTTCTCCACTGATCTTCTGGTTATTCTTTCTTTATCTTTCTTTATCTCTATCTCTATTTCTGTCTCTTTAACTCTTTCTCATTTTCCCCTTACCTTCTTTCACTATAAGCTTTTGATGTCAGTAGATTTATCTTGCTCATTTTTTCACTCCTGATGCATAGTATAGTTTCCAATATTTAAGTGGTAACTAATAGATATTTATTGATTGAATAAAGCCTGAATGCATCAGTGATATAAAAATGATTTTATTGGATTTAATCATAAAACTTATTTCAGGGTAGGCTTTGAGTTTATAATGCGAGATACAGGAAGTAGGGTTTTTTCTTTAACACTGCATTTAAAGTTGAACTACTGGAAGCAGGAAACAAGGAAGTACCTGGCTTCAGTTAATTGACTGGGGCTTCATATCTGACCATATTTGCATAGATCAAGGAACAAGAAAAGCTATTTGGCTGACAGGGTCTTGGTGCTCTGGCCAGGTGACAGGCCTGAGCCTCTGAGGTGGGAGAGGCGAGTTCTGGATATTGGTCCACGAGAGACCTCCTGGCCCCACATAATATCAAATGGCGAAAACCCTACCAGAGATCTCCACCTAAACACTAAGACCCAGCTCCACTCAACAACCAGCAAGCTACAGTGCTGCACACCTTATGCCAAACAACTAGCAAGGCAGGAACACAACCACACCCATTAGCAGAGAAGCTGCCTAAAATCATAAGTTCACAGACACCCCAAAACACACCACTGGACGTGGTCCTGCCACCAGAAAGACAGGATCCAGTCTCATCCAGCAGAACACAGGCACCAGTCCCCTCCACCAGGAAGCCTACACAACCCACTTGAACCAACCTTACCACTGGGGGCAGACACCAAAAACAAGGGGAACTACAAACCTGTAGACTGCGAAAAGGAGACCCCAAACACAGTAAGTTAAGCAAACTGAGAAGACAGAGGAATACACAGCAGATGAAGGAGCAAGGTAAAAACCCACCAGACCAAACAAATGAAGAGGAAATAGGCAATCTACCTGAAAAAGAATTCAGAGTAATGATAGTAAAGATGATCCAAAATCTTGGAAATAGAATGGAGAAAATACAAGAAAGGTTTAACAAGGACCTAGAAGAACAAAAGAGCAAACAAAAAATGATGAACAACACAATAAATGAAATTAAAAATTCTCTAGAAGGAATCAATAGCAGAATAACTGAGGAAGAAGAACGGATAAGTGACCCAGAAGATAAAATAGTGGAAATAACTACCACAGAGCAGAATTCTAAAAAAAAGAATGAAAAGAATTGGGGACATCTCAGAGACCTCTGAGACAACATTGAATGCATCAACATTCAAAATATAGGGGTCCCAGAAAAAGAAGAGAAAAAGAAAGGGACTGAGAAAATATTTGAAGAGATTATAGTTGAAAACTTCCCTAATATGGGAAAGGGAATAGTCAATCAAGTCCAGGAAGCACAGAAAGTCCCATACAGGATAAATCCAAGGAGAAACACACCAAGACACATATTAATCAAACTATCAAAAATTAAATACAAAGAAAAAATATTAAAACCAGCAAGGGAAAAGCAACAAATAACAAAAAGGGAATCCCCATAAGGTTAACAGCTGATCTTTCAACAGAAACTCTGCAAGCCAAAAGGGAGTGGCAGGACATATTTAAAGTGATGAAAGGGAAGATCCTTTAACCAAGATGACTCTACCCAGCAAGGATCTCATTCAGATTTGACAGAGAAATTGAAACCTGTACAGACAAGCAAAACCTAAGAGAATTCAGCACCACCAAACCAGCTTTACAACAAATGCTAAAGAAACTTTTCTAAGCAGCAAACACAAGAGAAAGAAAACACGTACAATAACAAACCCAAAACAATTAAGAAAATGGTAATAGGAACATACATATCAATAATTACCTTAAATGTAAATGGATTAAATGCTCCAACCAAAAGACATAGACTGGCTGAATGGATACAAAAACAAGACATGTATATACACTGTCTACAAGAGACCCACATCAGACCTAGGGACACACATAGACTGAAAGTGAGGAGATGGAAAAAGATATTCCATGCAAAAGGAAATCAGAATAAAGCTGGTGTAACAATTCTCATATCAGACAAAATAGACTTTAACGTAAAGAGTATTACAACAGACAAAGAAGGACACTACATAATGATCAAGGGAAACATCCAAGAAGAAGATATAACAATTGGAAATATTTATGTACCCAACATAGGAGCACCTCAATACATAAGGCAAATGCTAAGAGCCATAAAAGGGGAAATCAACAGTAACACAATAATAGTAGGGGACTTTAACACCCCACTTTCACCAATGGACAGATCATCCAAAGTGAAAATAAATAAGGAAACACAAGCTTTAAATGATACATTAAACAAGATAGACTTAATTGAAATTTATAGGACATTCCATCCAAAAACAACAGAATACACTTTCTTCTCAACTGCTTATGGAACATTCTCCAGGATAGATCATATGATGGGTCACAAATCAAGCCTTGGTAAATTTAAGAAAATTGAAATCATATAGGTAGCTTTTCTGACCACAATGCTATGAGACTAGATACCAATTACAGGAAAAAATCTGTAAAAAATACAAACATATGGAGGTTAAACAATACACTACTTAATAACCAAGAGATCACTGAAGAAATCAAAGAGGAAACCAAAAAATACCTAGAAACAAATGACAATGAAAACACGATGACCCAAAACCTATGGGATGCAGCAAAAGCAGACTACTAAGAGGGAAGTTTATAGCAATACAATCCTACCTTAAGAAACAAGAAACATCTCAAATAAACAACATAACCTTACACATAAAGCAATTAGAGAAAGAAGAACAAAAAAACCCCAAAGTTAGGAAAAGGAAAGAAATCATAAAGGTCAGATCGGAAATAAAAGAAAAAGAAATGAAGGAAACAATAGCAAAGATCAATAAAAGTAAAAGCTGGGTCTTTGAGAAGATAAGCAAAATTGATAAACCATTAGCCAGACTCATCAAGAAAAAAAGGGAGAAGACTCAAATCAATAGAATTAGAAATGAAAAAGGAGCAGTAACAACTGACACTGAAGAAATGCAAAAGATCATGAGAGATTACTACAAGCAACTATATGCCAATAAAATGGACAACCTGGAAGAAATGGACAAATTCTTAGAAATGCACAACCTTCGGAGACTGAACCAGGAAGAAATAGAAAATATAAACAGACCAATGACAAGCACTGAAATTGAAACTGTGATTAAAAATCTTCCAACAAACAAAATCCCAGGACCAGATGCCTTCACAGGTGAATTCTATCAAAAATTTTGAGAAGAGTTAACACCCTTCCTTCCCAAACTCTTCCAATATATAGCAGAGGGAGGAACACTCCCAAACTCATTCTACAAGGCAACCATCACCCTTATACCAAAACCAGACAAAGATATCACAAAAAAAACTACAGGCTAATATCACTGATGAACATAGAAGCAAAAATTCTCAACAAAGTACTAGCAAACAGAATCCAACAGCACATTAAAAGGATCATACACCATGATCAAGTGGGGTTTATCCCAGGAATGCAAGGATTCTTATATGCAAATCAATCAATGTGATACACCATATTAACAAATTGAAGGATAAAAACCATATGATAATCTCAGTAGATGCAGAAAAAGCTTTCGACAAAATTCAACAGCCATTTCTGATAAAAACTCTCCAGAAAGTAGGCATAGAGGGAACCTACCGCAACATAATAAAGGCCATATATGACAAATCCACAGTCAACATCGTTCTCAATGGTGAAAATCTGAACTTTTCCACTAAGATAAGTAAGAAGACAAGGTTGCCCACTCTCACCACTATTATTCAACATAGGTTTGGAAGTTTTAGCAACAGCAATCAGAGGAGAAAAAGAAATAAAAGGAATCCAAATCGGAAAAGAAGAAGTAAAGCTGTCACTGTCTGCAGATGACATGATACTGTACATAGAGTATACTAAGGATGCCACCAGAAAACTACTAGAGCTAATCAATGAATCTGGTAAAGTTTCAGGATACACAATTAATGCACAGAAGTCTCTTGCATTCCTATACACTAACAATGATAGATCAGAAATAGAAGTTAAGGAAACAATCCTATTCACCATTGCAACAAAAAGATTAAAATACCTAGGAATAAACCTACCTCAGGAGGTAAAAGACCTGTACTCAGAATACTATAAGACACTGATGAAAGAAATCAATGATGACACAAACAGATGGAGAGATATACCATATTCTTGGGTAGGAAGGATCAGTATTGTGAAAATTACTATTCTACCCAAAGCAACCTACAGAGTCAGTGCAATCCCTATCAAATTACCAGTGGCATTTTTTACAGAACTAGAACCAAAAATCTTAAAATTTTTATGGAGATACGAAAGACCCCGAATAGCCAAAGCAATCTTGAGGGAAAAAAACTGACCTGGAGGAATCAGGCTCCGTGACTTCAGACTATACTACAAAGCTACAGTAATCAAGACAGTATGGTACTGGCACAGAAACAAATATAGATCAATGGAACAGGATAGAAAGCCCAGAGATAAACACACACACATATGGTCACCTTAACTTTGATAAAGAAGGCAAGAACATACGATGTTGAAGACAGCCTCTTCAATAAGTGGTGCTGAGAAAACTGGACAGCTACATGTAAAAGAATGAAATTAGAACGCTCCCTAACACCATACACAAAAATAAACTTAAAATGGAGTAAAGACCTAAATGTGAAGCCAGACACTATAAAACTCTGAGAGGAAAACATAGGCAGAACACTGTATGACATACATCACACCAAGATTCTTTTTGACCCACCTCCTAGAGAAATGGAAATAAAAATAAACAAATTGGACCTAATGAAACTTAAAAGCTTTTGCACAGCAAAGGCAACCATAAACAAGACGAAAAGACAACCCTCAGAATGGAAGAATATATTTGCAAATGAAGCAACTGACAAAGGATTAGTCTCCAAAATTTACAAGCAGCTCATGCAGCTCAATAACAAAAAAGAAAACAACCCAATCCAAAAATGGGCAGAAGACCTAAAGAGACATTTCTCCAAAGAAGATATACAGATTGCCAACAAAAACATGAAAGGATGCTCAACATCTCTAATCATTAGAGAAATGCAAATCAAAACTACAATGAGGTATCACCTCACACCAGTCAGAATGGCCATCATCAAAAAATCTACAAACAATAAATGCTGGAGAGTCTGTGGAGAAAAGGCAATCCTCTTGCGCTGTTGGTGGGAATGTAAATTGATACAGCCACTATGGAGAACAGTATGGAGGCTCCTCAAAAAACTAAAAATAGGGCTTTCCAGGTGGCGCAGTGGTTGAGAGTCCACCTGCCGATGCAGGGGACACGGGTTCATGCCCCAGCCTGGGAAGATCCCACATGCCGTGGAGCGGCTAGGCCCGTGAGCCATGGCCGCTGAGCCTGCGCGTCTGGAGCCTGTGCTCCGCAACGGGAGAGGCCACAACAGTGACACGCCCACGTACCGCAAAAAAAAAAAAAAAAAAAAAAAAAAAAAAACACTAAAAAAAAATTACAATATGACCCAACAATCCCACTACTGAGCATATAACTTGAGAAAACTATAATTCAGAAAGAGTCATGTACCACAATGTTCATTGCAGTACTATTTACAATAGCCAGGACATGGAAGCAACCTAAGTGTCCATCGACAGATGAATGGATAAAGAAGATGTGGCACATTTATACAATGGAATATTACTCAGCCATAAAAAGAAACGAAATTGAGTTATTTGTAGTGAGGTGGATGGACCTAGAGACTATCATACAGAGCAAAGTAAGTCAGAATGAGAAAAACATATACCATATGCTAACACATATATATGGAATCTAAAAAGAAAAAAACAATCCAATGGTTCTGAAGAACCTAGGGGCAGGACAGGAATAAAGATGCCGACATAGAGAATGGGCTTGAGGACACGGGGAGGGGGAAGGGTAAGCTGGGACAAAGTGAGAGAGTGGCATGGACATATATATACTATCAAATGTAAAATAGATAGCTAGTGGGAAGCAGCTGCATGGCACGGGGAGATCAGGTCTCTGCTCTGCGTCCACCTAGTGGGGTGGGATAGGGAGGGTGCGAGAGAGAGACAAGAGGGAGGAGATATGAGGATATATGTATACATATAGCTGATTTGCTTTGTTATACAGCAGCAACTAACAGAACATTTTAAAGCAATTATACTCCAATAAAGATGTTTAAAAAAAAACCTTTGTACTACTAGAATGAAAGAAGAAACGTTTTGGATGTGAAGGGTTTTTTTTTTATCATCTTTATTGCAGTATAATTGCTTTACAATGGTGTGTTAGTTTCTGCTTTATAACAAAGTGACTCAGTTATACATATACATATGTTCCCATATCTCTTCCCTCTTGCGTCTCCCTCCCTCCCACCCTCCCTATCCCACCCCTCTAGGTGGTCACAAACCACCTAGCTGATCTCCCTGTGCTATGCGGCTGCTTCCCACTAGCTATCCATTTTACGTTTGGTAGTGTATATATGTCCATGCCACTCTCTCACTTTGTCACAGCTTACCCTTCCCCCTCCCCATATCCTCAAGTCCATGCTCTTGTAGGTCTGTGTCTTTATTCCCGTCTTACCCCTAGGTACTTCATGACCTTTTTTTTTTTTCTTAGATTCCATATATATGTGTTAGCATACGGTATTTGTTTTTCTCTTTTTGACTTACTTCACTCTGTATGACAGACTCTAGGTCCATCCACCTCACAGGATATGAAGTTTTTTTACACTGTAGATCCCAAGGAGATTCCTAGAGGGAAGCCTCAGGATAACCTGAGGCACATGTGTGGTAGTAATCAAATAAGGATCAATACTTTGATTACTCACTCAGTATTGCTACTGAGACAGGAAATAACCATTTATTCTGGCCTGAACTATCAGGTCTCAGCTGTCAAACAGGTCACAGTGTGCCAACTGACTGCTAATTCCATAGCTAATGCAAAGTAATTTGGGCTCATAGAATGGTGTTTGCTGAAAATTTTTGGTTCTGGAATTTTTCTACAGATTGATCTTTGCAACCAGTGACTTCTGAGGCTACCATATTACAGACTATTGATGAAAAAAATACACAAAGCAAATCTGTGTACTTGCCATATTAAATATCACAGCTTTTAATCTGAAAATTGGCAAGAATATGATTTGTATACATTATTTAATCACGATTGTGAATGTTATTAAATTATAGTTGATTTACAATATTAATTTCAAGCATACAACATATTGATTCTTTTTTTTTTTTTTTTTTTTGTGGTACTTTGGCCTCTCACTGTTGTGGCCTCTCCTCTTGCGGAGCACAGGCTCTGGACGCACAGGCTCAGCGGCCACGGCTCATGGGCCCAGCCACTCTGCGGCATGTGGGATCTTCCCGGACCGGGGCACAAACCCGTGTCCCCTGCATCGGCAGGTGCACTCTCAGCCACTGCGCCACCAGGGAAGCCCCTGATTCATTATTTTTGAAGAGTATACTAATTTTAAAGTTATTATAAAATATTGGCTATATTCCCTGTGCTGTACAATATATCCTTGTATATTACTTATTTTATACATAGTAGTTTGTACCTCTTAACCCTTTGCCCCTCCCTCCATCCCTCTCTCCACTGCTAACCACTAGATTGTTCTCTATACTTGTGAGTCTGTTTCTGTCCTGTTTTATTCATTCGTTTTGTTTTTTAGGTTTCACATGTAAGTGAGAACACAGAGTATTTTTCTTTCTCTGTCTGTTTTATCTCACTCAGCCTAATATTCTCCCAGTCCTTTCCTGTTGTTAAAAATGGCAAAATTTCATTCTTTTTTATGGCTGAGTAATATTCCATTGTATATATATTACACCTTCCTTATCCATTCATCTGTCGATGGACACTTAGTTGCTTCCATATCTTGGCTATTGCAAATAATGCTCTTATGAACATTGGGGTGCATGTATCTTTCCAAATTAGTGTTTTTGTTTTCTTTTGATATATACCCAGGAGTGAAATTGCTGGTTAATTGGTAGTTCTACTTTTAGTTTTCTGAGGAACCTCCATACTGTTTTCCACAGTGGCTGCACCAATTTACATTCCTGCCAGCAGTGTACTAGGGCTCCCTTTTCTCCACACCCTCTCCAGCATTTGTTATTTGTGGTGTTTTCGACAATAGCCATTCTGACAGGTGTAAGGTGATACCTCATTGTGGTTTTGATTTACATTTTCATGATGATTATCGATGTTGAGCATCTTCTCATGTGCCAGTGGGCCATCTGTATGTTTTTTTTGGAAAATGTCTATTCAGGTCTTCTGCCCATTTTTAATCAAGTTGTTTGTTTTTTGATATTGAGTCTTGTCTTGTTCCTTATTTTAGAGTAAAAGCTTTTAGCTTTTCATCATTGAGTATGATGTTAGCAGTTTGTCATAAACTGCCTGTATTATATAGAGATATAGTCCCTCTTTACCAACTTTGATGAGAATTTTCATCATGAATGGATGTTGAATTTTTTCAAAGGCTTTTTCTGTGCCTATTGATATGTTTATGTGATTTTTGTCCTTCATTTTGTTAATGTGTTAATACTTATTGATTGTTATAGAGGGGATAGGTTACAATTTATTCTTAAAAAGAAAATTTTAAAAAAAATTTTGCTTTAGTGTTTATCTGTTATCACGTTCGTTATATCTCTAACAATGTGGTGTCTCTTGACAAATAAGGACTTCACTCTACGGTTTAAATATTGCCTCTGAAATTTGTGTACATATGTTTGTTGTTTTAGTTTTAAATCAACATTATTTAGGAGTCAACTTAAATACACTCATTTTAAGTGTAGTGTTTGATGAGTTTTGACAAATATATACACCTGTGTAGGCACCACAATAATCAAGATATAAAAAATTTCCATCATCCCTAAGGCTTCTTAACAATATAGTCAGTGTGCTAAGAAGTTCGCAATATAAAGCCGTCCTCCTTAAGAAAGCAAGGGGGTGGCATCAGACCATGAGAGTATCAGAGAATTTTTAATCGCTTGTGTGTTCTCATTAATCACTCAGAAGCGGTGTAAGCTTGATAAAGTCACGTAGCCCATCTGAGTATATTAGTGACTGATACGTTTTAAACCCTAAATAAATTATAATTATCGTTATTCACTTATGCAATGGAAAAATCTTTTTTGTCATTTATACAGTGGTAAATTAAGTAGAGCTCACCTGTAATTTTAAGGGCTCTGTGTTCAAACAGAGCACATATTTTGGTTTTTGCTTATTCCTGTCTTATTTATCTCTATATAATCATAAATTCTTGTATTAACTTGTAGTATTTTGTATGATTGTTGCTATCCGTTGTTCAGTGGTACGGTCATGCTATAAACAGTCACAGTATCAGGATAAATACATACAATTTAGGCTTGATCTAAAAGATTAAAACAGTGCAAAATAAATTTTAAAACACCATAGTGCTTCAGTATGGCATAATGATATTCTTTAACAAATAAAATGGAAGTTTTTGAATCAAACTGATGCCAAGCGTCTTAGCTCTTCAATATAATTAAGTGGTTTAAAACATATTTGATAGTCTTAGTCAATGTGTGTATATTGACGATATTATGATCTCACTTAGAGTTTATTGCTGAATCAATAGGTTGAGTTGGTTTTAGCTTGAATTAGTTCTTACCAACTAAATTTTCTTCCAAAGTATATATTTAAAAAGTGTTTCCTCTGCTTCTATTAAACAATGTTATAGAAAGCTCTTTTGTGCTTACTAGGAACTTCTATTTATTGAAACAATTACACTAAATTTAGAATTAGGGAGACAGATCTTAAATAATATCAATTATTGAAATATTCATTGTAACCATATAAATTCAGATGCAAATCCAGAACCTGTGACAGGTCGCCTTTTTCTCTGTACATCATTATGAGGACCACTCTGGGTACGAGTCTCAATCTAACTTTATCAGCTCTGTGTTCTTGGACAAGTTACACTACTTCTCTGTTCCTTGGTTTCTCTTTCTATAAAATGGACACAGTAATGATACCTTCCTTTTGGGGTTGTTAAGAGAATTAAATGAGTTAATACATGAGAAGCACTAAAATAGGGCCTGGTATGGGTGTTACGCTTACAAGAACTTACCAATATAAACTGAAATAAGTTTGCTCCTAATCTAAACATTCCCTGTGAAGTGAGTGGTCATGATTTCTAGCTCTGTATTGAAACTGCATATGACAACATACTACCCCAAGTCCTTTCAGCTCTGGAGCCCTGTGATTCTTCACTTGCAGCCTTTATCTCTGTGAACACAATTGCCTTCATTATTCAGGACACAGGCCTTGGTTGTTGGTAATTATTGCCCTCTATACCAGAGTTTTCAAAGGCACTGAGCCTAACATTGATTTGTTACCTGCAGGATTGAGCCTTGCTGATTCTTGCACAGGAATCTTGGGAAAGCAACCAAGTTTAAGACAAAAAGCTGACCTGTTTCACTGATTCATGCTTCAACATCCCAGGGCAAGGCAGAGACATAATCTCTGGGTGATCTGCGTGTCTCAACACAGAACCAGGGCACGATCACACAGAGAACTCCCTGAGCACTACAATTACCTGCATGCTTTATTGGATAAAGGGTCTTTAGGATACTTTCATGACCACAAACCAGAAAAAGGCCATGAGCAGTTCAAGTAAGAACTAGAAATGAGGTTATCAGAGAACTGTAAAAGTCTCCCCCTAGTTTCAAATTTTAAAAGAGTCATGTGGCACTAATAATGAATGACACCTCTGAGAGAGGGAAGGAGGCATATTTCCAGGGAATGCTTTCATGTCAGGATCATTTTGTCTGAGTGGAAAGTGATTTGCTGTGGGCCTTTACATAAATAGTTCCTGGGTCTCTGCCTCTGTATGTGACTCGGTTTGCTTTAATCTAAAGCAAAAAGGTAGTATTTATGAGGTTACAACTTCGCGCTAATCCTGTGGACCGTGAATTTGTTCACATTCATTTCATGTTAGAATTCCAGTGAAATGAAAAACAATGACAGTGAAACTGACATCTCAGTGAGTGCTGTGTACCAGGTACTACTGCAAGCACTTTGCAGGTAGAGCTGAGACAGGCTGGGACCTGGGACCCTTTGCTGTAGTGCTGCAATGCTTGCACCTGGACAAACCTCTCCTCCAGCAACAAAACACAAAAAAACTATATGGGACTAAAAATAATTGCTTGCACGTGCAGTTGGGGCAAATTATGGACAAAAAGATACAAAAGACAAAAAAACTCAACTGCCACTTCTGAAGAGCCAGGAGCAAAAACAGGGTGTTGGGAGCAAAAGCAGGGTACTGCGCATGCCCCCTGCACTTAACACCACCAGAGGGGTGGGCAGACGACCTAAGCTACCCCTCTGGCCCAACCCCTGGACACACCCCTACCCTCACCCCATATAAGGAGCAAGCTTGCCAGCCCCCCAGGGAGCAAGCAAAGTAAGGGAACCTGTTGTTTGTTCTCGCTCCCCCCTGCTGCAGCAGGGACCCCAATAAAGCCTTGCCTGAATTTCTTGTCTGGCCTCTAGTCAATTTCTATTGATTGGGGAAGGCCAAGAACGCTGGTCATTATCAGAATGGTCAGCTCTTTCTGGCTTGTCAAGACTTTCCAGGTTTCAGCATGAAAGACACACATCCTGGGAACCCCCCGATTCCAGGCAAAGTGGACTCTACTTAACAGGTACTATTTCACTTAATTACCAACCTCTTCCATTACCAATGAGCAACTGTTACTCTCTTTTGCCACTAAGGGAACTGAGATCCAGAGAGGTAAAGTCATTTTTTGAAGGTTCTAGAACCATTGACACATCCTACCAGTGGCTGAGTGGGAATTCAAACCCAGACAGCAGAGCTGACTCTCATTCTTCACCTAGGTTTAGGTATTGGAATAAGCACATAAGTTGCTGAAACAGACCCTTTTCACCAAAACTTGGCCTAGAACTTGGGTACTTCAATGCCTGTGGGTGTAAGGAGAGGAAGACAATTATTTCTATGCCATTCTTTGGTGACACCAAACCATATTGCAGACTCAATCTCAGAACTGCCTGTCAATGGGCATGAAGGAAGAACTTTTTGAGCCACCATAGAAAATTGATTAATGACTTGCAAAATTCTGCCAAAACAACACACCTGTACTGTACAGTCCTGTAGTGCCTTGCATAGTAACTACTTAAGGAACAGTGTTGAGTGTCTAGTTTGGGGAAAAAAACACTTCAGCAAAATGTGTTTTGTTTACATTAAGGTCCTTTTCCCCTTCTTATAAAAGCATGAAGAACTCTTTAGACAAATTATGATAAAATATCTGAAAACATCAAACCGTGTTTCGAATGGAAGTTACTATTTCCTGGATATTATTGTGATACAAATGCCCTTTGATAGAGTTTTATTCCTTCTATCATTCACTACCTATATGAATTGCTAAATGTTCTGAGGAGAGTAGATATAATAGCTCCCAGATTTTCAAATTTAGAAAAGTGATCAAATAGTAAAAAAGGGAGACAGGCTATGTGGTATTACCAACTTTTAAATTTATTAAACAATGATACTAGATAAAACACCTACTACTGGTAAATGATGATTACAAGCATATAGATCTAGTGGCACAAATTGTCTATCACTAGCACATTTGTTTTTCAAATTTTCATTTTAATACTAGACGGGCCGTCATCCTAGTTTAACACAAGAAAGTTTATCTCAACATATTACAAAAATAGGTGTTACGTTGGAAAAACAACTTGACTGCGCTGTAGCATCCCAGGCACTTGTTTTGGGTACCAGTGTGTCAGCGTTCAGTGCAACTGTGTTCAGTGCAACATGACACCAACTGCTCCAGAGTTCCCTTTTGTACCACAGTCATTGTAGAATTCCAGTTTCACATCCCTGTGTTGACAGAAATGGGAGCAGCGTATTTCATGCTGTTTCACTCAATTGAGATTTTTCTGGGCAAACAGAGATGCTGAGGAACCACAGCCCCCAAGCCAGCACCAAGAATGGAAGAAGCTGTGACAGGCTAGCATAGCACACCCCAGGCGCGGGTGGTCTCAGCTCAGTGTGCTTACCCCCCACCCAGAGCTCCCAACTCACCAGGAAGGAGCAGTTGGGGATGGATGTGAAAGGCATAGGTTGGGTCCAGAAAATGTTGTCGAGGATTGTCCACTAGTGTGGTGACTGGCGATTGGGAGACCCGAGTCACATCCTAGCTCTGCAGCCAAAGAGCTCCATGGCCCTGGCAACTCCCTTTACCCACTAAGCCTCAGGTGCCCCTATAATTGTATGACCTTCCAGAATCCTTCTGTTATAAAACGCACAGCTGTTTGATTTTCAGTTCTCCGAGATCCCCGCTTTCTGCTAATGAACAATACGTCCTAAAGCATTAATCAGCCTTGTTCATAGAGGTCATTTTGCAACCTGATGGAACACAGATGCCCTAAGCCTAAACCATGGTGATAAATAGAAAACAAGCAAGCAAATCAAATGTCGAACAAATAAGGAAAGCATGTACTAAATACTGTATGCCAAAAATCAGTGGGGCAGATTGGAAACTTGTGGCTGGTTTTCCAAAGCAAGTACTATGGCCAGGACGTATCAGCACATAACACACACACACACACGCACGCGCGCGCGCGCACACACACACACAGCGTCTGTATGCTTATGAGCACTTCTATATTTGGAGATAATTTCCTTGAGAGCAGGAATGGTTTCTTTTTCCAACCCCCAACATTTAGCTCAGTGACTGCCACATTCCCAGGGCCTAGTCACAATTTGTGGCATGAAATGTTGTTATCTGTTGGGGACTAAATTCCAGGTCCTGTGAATGCTTTTACATCTTAAATTCTTATTTTTACTCCTTAGGGCAGAGTGGGAAAAAATGGCTTTCTCCAGAACCAGACTTCACAGAATAATATTTGTTAATATCCCTATGGATATTAAAACTATAGGACCAATATTTTTATACCTGCAAAATACTGAGTAGGTAGTTGGAAGGGTGTAGGTGAGGGTAAAACAAGAAAGAAATTCTTTTTATTTTTTATTTTTAATTTTTATTGGAGTATAGTTGGTTTACAATGTTGTGTTAGTTTTAGGTGTACAGCAAAGTGAATCAGTTATTATATATGTATATGTATCCATTCTTTTTCAGATTCTTTTCCCATATAGATTATTACAGAATATTGAGTAGAGTTCCCAGTGCTATACAGTCCTTTTTACTATCTATTTTATATATAGTAGTGTGTGTATGTTAATCCCAATCTCCTAAATTATCACTTCCCCCCACGTTTCCCCTTTGGTAACCATAAGTTTGATTTCAAGATCTGTGGGTCTGTTTCTGTTTTGTAAATAAGTTGATTTGTATCATTTTTTATTAGATTTCACATATAAGTGATATCATATGATATTTGTCTTTCTCTGTCTTACTTCACTTAGTATGATAATCTCTAGGTCCATACATGTTGCTGCAAATGGCATTATTTCATTCATTTTTACGGCTGAGCAATATTCTTATAGGATGTTGTCATAGATACTTTCGAAAATCAGTGCCAGCTCCCCTCTCTGGGCTCTTTAAAATAAAAAGACAGTAAAGGCAAGCATTTCATTACGTCAGAAGAGAATAAATAGACAAAGGACACCTCCACCAACTTTTTAGCCTCTCTCCATATTGAATATTGAAACAGCATTCAATGTTACCCACAATGGCCTCAGCCCCCAGCTTATGAGGGCTTTTGTTTTGTTTTCTCCAGATAGTCAAGGACATCAGGATTCCTCACTTTTTGAGAAGGCAGACACAGCAGGTTTTGCACAAAAATTCTCTAAGAGGAAGGTTGCTGGCATTTCCATGCTTTTTCCTCCTTGGATGGAAGGTGATTGGCAGCGTGCCAATCTACAGCCTCATTTGAGATGGGCTACTAGATAGGTACCTGGCTGTTCTTTTCTAGGCAGCTTAGACAGGAAACGCACAACTGTTTTTTGTTTTGGCTGTGTTGGGTCTTCATTGCTGCACACAGGCTTTCTCTAGTTGCGGCAAGCAGGGACTACTCTTCGTTGCGGTGTGCGGGCTTCTCATTGCAGTGGCTTCTCTTGTTGCGGAGCACGGGCTCTAAGCGTGCAGGCTTCAGTAGTTGCAGCACACAGGCTCAGTAGTTGCGGGACATGGGCCTTAGGGCATGCAGGCTTCAGTAGTTGTGGCGCATGGGCTTAGTTGGTCCACGGCACGTGGGATCTTCCCAAACCTGGGGTCGAACCCGTGTCTCCTGCACTGACAGGCAGATTCTTAACCACTGTGCCACCAAGGAAGTCCCATACACAACTGTTTTTCAGAAAGTTTCTCCTGAAGAGTCTGCAAGCATACCACAGTCAGGCTGTCACACAGGATATGACAATGGTGTGAACAAATCACGGTGTAACTCAAGTGCAAGAGCATCATGTGCTAATCCCCTTTGTTTACCCTGAAAAAGGAAAAAAATTGATTGCATAATGAGTGTTAAGGATATTTTGGGCAAACAAGGACAAATTGGGCCATTAGTCTTTCAGAGGAGATGTTTTCAGGATCCAGATGTGTTCGTTATGTTTACAGGATGTCAAGTTGTACACGTAGGCGAGACCTCAGACCAATGCAGGGATTTTCTTTTGTAAGGAGCTAATAGCCTTTAACTGCGATGTGTACAATATTTAGCTCCCTAAGAGGAAGCGTACCTCTTAGTTGAATCTTAACTTATTTCCCTCTCTGTTGCATCTCTCATTTACTGTAACCCTCAGGGGTGTGTGTGTTAGTCCTAAACAGACAAAGCATAGATCTTTCTTGCAATCTGTACCAACGGAAACAAACTCAGATGAGACAGGCCAGTGGCTTATCAGCTGCCTCCTGTTTTTAGAGTCCTGGACATGCCTTTATGATGCACAGCCTCCTAGAGTTTACTCTGTGATCTAGAATCAACCATTTCTGTAAAATCGACTTCAAAGTTCAAATTTCTTGAAGCAACTGGAAAAAGGGAGCTCTATGGTTCCAAGTATCAGCATGATGAACAATTAAGTTTTTCTGACACCTAGAATGCCCTTAAGCCAGTGTCAGTAACACAATGGATGAGTAAACTTCAAGCGTCGTGCAGAGAATTGAAAGCAGTCTAGCAGAGCCAGAGAGAAGGAACAGTTCCAGCTGTTGAGCCAAAATCATCGTTGATGTCCCACCAAATTATTTGACCTTTGCTTGATTTTCTGGAGGGGATCTAGGTTACAGTTTACAAAAACAGGTAGTAAATATGGGATGAAAAAGAGAGAAACGTACACTGGCACTCTCCTTTTCAAGAAGTTCAAACCAAGGACTTAATATTGAACAGAAGAAATAAAGCTGGGTTCTTAGTTAGGGCTCTAAGAAGCCACTAAAATGCATGCAAAATTTTGAAAATAGGCTTGAGTGTACATTATTCTGGGAGAAATTTACATAGCCTGAAAATGTTTAAAAATTGTTAGGCAGTTTAATAGTTTCTTGGATATATAGCAACCCCATACGTGTAATCTTGCTGTTAATATGTTTATAGATGGGAAGAAATCTACATATTCATGCGGGTTCCACTGAAAGCTCTTTGAATTCCTCCTGCTTCTCTTGCTTGCTAAAACAGAAGCCTTGGGACTATGGCAACTCTTGCAGGTACACCAAATTTAGCTCATCTCACTGTTTTCCTTTCAACCCATTTGGAAGAGAAGTTTTAGTAGGTAGCACTGGCTTTTCAGCCATTTTCTCTGAAATACTTTTACTCCACTTAGTTAGGGAACACTCAGACTTAAAGCTTCCCCAGGAAGTAGATAAGCACTGGGCTGGCTTGCAGACAGGGCAGGTCTCTATATCTCTGGGTTGGCACAGCCTGGCGAAAATTGTTGAACTGCAGCATTTCCATCACAGTGCCAGCTCGATGGATGGCTAGACGCCAAGATTGCTATTTGGCAACAAGCGACCGGACAAGCAGCTGGTTATTGCAGTGAATCTGAGCAGCATGCATGGGGCCCTGACTCTGGTGCCGTACCCTCCAACCCAGTTAACAACTGAACCCTGGAGGCGTTTTCTGACTCCCTTCCCATCTCATCTTGGGATGGGCTTTGCCCTGGCAAGGGGGGTCTCCAGCAGTTTGCCCCTGCCTGGTCCTGAGCTGGGGCGTCTGGCTGGAGAAGATGCTTACAGACTCCTGAAGGGTGAGGGAACACTGGGCAACCGGGGCTGGCTCTGCGGGCGGGACTGGCCAGAGCATGATTTCACTAGAGGCTGGCAGGGAGAGGGCAGAGTCAATGTGAGCTGCTGGCATTCCACTCTAGCCAGGGGCAAAGAGGTGACAGCCTGCTGGCATCTGCCTTGGGCCCTGCTGGCATCTATTTTGAGCTGATTTTTGCGAAAAGTGCTAAGACTAAGGGACCTACTGAGCACACTTGTCAAGAGGGAATTTCCAGGAGGAGGAAAGGCAAGAGAATTTGGCCCAGGAGACACAGCCATGATCAAGACATAGAGTGACATTAGCCATGGGTGAGCAGGATCTTACTAAATTTTCTCTGAGTTACTAAAGTGGAAAAACAATCCCTTACTTGGGTTTTTGGACTCCCTCTTTCTGCCAGAACTTCTGGACCTTGAGACTAGTTTGATCTTAAGCTTTTGGAAGGGAGAAAGGACAGCTTTTCAGGATGCTCCAGCTTCCGGTAGGTGTTCCTCTCCTGGGGTCTGGCACCATCTGTAAGTTTGCTGCGGCTGCTGACGAATTTAAACTGATTGAGCCGGGCTCAGCATATCTGGAAAGCACTCATCCCTCTTTTTTATTGTTGGGGTGAGAGTGCACAGAAAGGACTTTGGTAAGATGCTTTTCCCATTGTTCTCTAACCAACACCATTATATAGTGTGGAGCACTGTGCCCTCCATGGTGATTCCCTGGAACTCAGAGAACTATTCAGAATGGTTCAGGATGAAGCCTGACAACTGGAACATAGATATTGGGTAATTCTCAGTATCTTTCAAAGGATGCCTGTGATTTCTCCTAGAGAAAGTTGAAGTATACTACAATGGTTGAAATTTCTAAAAATGTTGGCACAGAGGACCAAAGACTCCATTGTGTTTAATTTCTGGGATCCCCGCCCCACCACATAGGAAAGGTACCTATGGGATAATTTCTATGAAACTTGTCTTTTATTCGTAATATTTGGTCACTTTCTGGAGCCAGGCATATGACTAGTACGTCTATCACTTTATTGCATTTGTTTACTTTTATTTTTTGGAGTTTTGAATTTTATTTATTTTTTTGTACAGCAGGTTCTTATTAGTTTCCCATTTTATACATATTAGTGTATATATTCAATCAAAATCTCATTTATTTACTTTTTTAATTGAAGTATAGATGATTTACAATGTTGTGTTAATTTCTGCTGTACAGCAAATTGATTCAGTTATATACGTGTATATATATATATATATATACACATATATATACACACACACATATACATATATACATTATTGTTCATATTCTCTTTTTTTAACATCTTTATTGGAGTATAATTGCTTTACAATGGTGTGTTACTTTCTGCGTTATCACAAAGTGAATCAGTTATACATATACATATGTCCCCATATCTCTTGCGTCTCCCTCCCTCCCACCTTTCCTATTCCACCCTTGTAGGTGGTCAAAAAGCACCGAGCTGATCTCCCTGTGCTATGCGGCTGCTTCCCACTAGCTGTCGATTTTACATTTGGTAGTGTATATATATCCATGCCACTCTCTCACTTTGTCCCAGCTTACCATTCCCCCGCCCCATATCCTGAAGTCCATTCTCTAGTAGGTCTGCACCTTTATTCCCATCTTACCCTAGATTCTTCATGACCATTTTTTTTCAGATTCCATATATATATGTTAGCAAACAGTATTTGTTTTTCTCTTTTTGACTGACTTCACTCTGTATGACAGACTCTAGGTCCATCCACCTCATTACAAATAACTCAATTTCATTTCTTTTTATGGCTGAGTAATATTCCATTGTATATATGCACCACATCTTCTTTACCCATTCATCTATTAACGGACACTTAGGTTGCTTCCATGTCCTGGCTTTTGTAAATAGAGCTGCAATGAACATTGTGATACATGACTCTTATTGAACTATGGTTTTCTCAGCTTATATGCCCAGTAGTGGGATTGCTGGGCCATATGGTAGTTCAATTTTTAGTTTTTTAAGGAACCTCCATACTGTTCTCCATAGTGGCTATATCAATTTACATTCCCACCAACAGTGCAAGAGGGTTCCCTTTTCTCCACACACTCTCCAGCATTTATTGTTTCTAGATTTTTTGATGATGGCCATTTTGACCAGTGTGAGATGGTATCTCATTGTAGTTTTGATTTTCATTTCTCAAATGATTAATGATGTTGAGCATTCTTTCATGTGTTTGTTGGCAATCTGTATATCTTCTTTGAAGAAATGTCTATTTAGGTCGTCTGCCCATTATTAGATTGGGGTGTTTTCTTTTTTGTTATTGAGCTGCATGAGCTGCTTGTAAATTTTGGAGGTTAATCCTTTGTCAGTTGTTTCATTTGCAAATATTTTCTCCCATTCTGAGGGTTGTCTTTTGGTCTTGTTTATGGTTTCCTTTGCTGTGCAAAAGCTTTTAAGTTGCATTAGGTCCCATTTGTTTATTTTTGTGTTTATTTCCATTTCTCTAGGAGGTGGGTCAAAAAGGATCTTGCTGTGATTTATGTCATAGAGCATTCTGCCTATGTTTTCCTCTAAGAGTTTGATAGTGTCTGGCCTTACATTTAGGTCTTTAATCCATTTTGAGTTTATTTTTGTGTATGGTGTTAGGGACTGTTCTAATTTCATTCTTTTACATGTAGCTGTCCAGTTTTCCCAGCACCACTTATTGAAGAGGCTGTCTTTTCTCCACTGTGTATTCTTGCCTCCTTTATCAAAGATAAGGTGACCATATGTGCATGGGTTTGTCTCTGGGCTTTCTATCCTGTTTCATTGATCTATATTTCTGTTTTTGTGCCAGTCCCATACTGTCTTGATTACTGTAGCTTTGTAGTATAGTCTGAAGTCAGGGAGCCTGATTCCTCCAGCTCCGTTTTTCTTTCTCAAGATTGCTTTGGCTGTTCGGGGTATTTTGTGTTTCCATACAAATTGTGAAATTTTTTTGTTCTAGTTCTGTGAAAAAAGCCAGTGGTAGTTTGATCGGGATTGCATTGAATCTGTAGATTGCTTTGGGTAGTAGAGTCATTTTCACAATGTTGATTCTTCCAATCCAAGAACATGGTGTATCTCTCCATCTATTTGTATCATCTTTAATTTCTTTCATCAGTGTCTTATAATTTTCTGCATACAGGTCTTTTGTCTCCTTATATAGGTTTATTCCTAGATATTTTATTCTTTTTGTTGCAATGGTTAATGGGAGTGTTTTCTTAATTTCACTTTCAGATTCTTCATCATTACTGTATAGGAATGCCAGAGATTTCTGTGCATTAATTTTGCATCCTGCTACTTTACCAAATTCATTGATGAGCTCTAGTACTTTTCTGGTAGCATCTTTAGGAGTCTCTGTGTAGAGTGTCATGTCATCTGCAAACAGTGACAGCTCTACTTCTTCTTTTTCAATTTGGATTCCTTTTATTTCTTTTTCTTCTCTGATTGCTGTGGCTAAAACTTCCAAAACTATGTTGAATAACAGTGGTGAGAGTGGGCAACCTCTTCTTGTTCCTGATCTTAGTGGAAATGCTTTCAGTTTTTCACCATTGAGGACGATGTTGGCTGTGGGTTTGTCATATATGGCCTTTATTATGTTGAGGTAAGTTCCCTCTATGCCTACTTTCTGGAGGGTTTTTATCATAAATGGGTGTTGAATTTTGTCGAAAGCTTTCTCTGCATCTATTGAGATGATGATATGGTTTTTCTCCTTCACTTTGTTAATATGGTGTATCACGTTGATTGATTTGTGTATATTGAAGAATCCTTGCATTCCCTGGATAAACCCCACTTGATCATAATGTATGATCCTTTTAATGTGCTGTTGGATTCTGTTTGCTGGTATTTTGTTGAGGATTTTTGCATCTGTGTTCATCAGTGATATTGGCCTGCAGTTTTCTTTCTTTGTGACATCTCTGTGTGGTTTAGTATCAGAATGATTGTGGCCTTGTGTAATGAGTTTGGGAGTGTTCCTCCCTCTGCTATATTTTGGAAGTTTGAGAAGGATAGGTGTTAGCTCTTCTCTAAATGTTTGACAGAATTTGCCTGTGAAGCCATCTGGTCCTGGACTTTTGTTTGTTGGAAGATTTTTAATCAGTTTCAATTTCAGTACTTGTGATTGGTTTGTTCATATTTTCTGTTTCTTCCTGGTTCAGTCTCGGAAGGTTGTGCATTTCTAAGAATTTGTCCATTTCTTCCAGGTTGTCCATTTTATTGGCATATAGTTGCTGGTTGTAATCGCTCATGATCCTCTGTATTTCTGCAGTGTCAGTTGTTACTTCTCCATTTTCATTTCTAATTCTATTGATTTGACTCTTCTCCCTTTTTTTCTTGATGGGTCTGGCTAATGATTTATCAATTTTGTTTATCTTCTCAAAGAACCAGCTTTTAGTTTTATTGATCTTTGCCATAGTTTCCTTCATTTCTTTTTCATTAATTTCTGATCTGATCTTTATGATTTCTTTCCTTCTGCTAACTTTGGGGTTTTTTTGTTCTTCTTTCTCTAATTGCTTTATGTGTAAGGTTATGTTGTTTATTTGAGATGTTTCTTGTTTCTTAAGGTAGGATTGTATTGCTATAAACTTCCCTCTTAGTAGTCTGCTTTTGCTGCATCCCATAGGTTTTGGGTCATCGTGTTTTCATTGTCATTTGTTTCTAGGTATTTTTTGATTTCCTCTTTGATTTCTTCAGTGATCTCTTGGTTATTAATTAGTGTATTGTTTAGCCTCCATATGTTTGAATTTTTTACAGATTTTTTCCTGTAATTGATATCTAGTCTCCTAGCATTGTGGTCAGAAAAGATACTTGATATGATCTCAATTTTCTTAAATTTACCAGGGTTTGATTTATGACCCATTATATGCTCTATCCTGGAGAAAGTTCCATGAGCACTTGAGAAGAAATTGTATTCTGTTGTTTATGTATGGAATATCCTATAAATATCAATTAAGTCCATCTTGTTTAATGTATCATTTAAAGCTTGTGTTTCCTTATTTATTTTCATTTTGGATGATCTGGGTATGAGAAGCAAAGGAAAACTTTATATATATATATTTTTTTTGCGGTACGCGAGCCTCTCACTGTTGTGGCCTCTCCGTTGCGGAGCACAGGCTCCGGACGCGCAGGCTCAGTGGCCATGGCTCATGGGCCCAGCCGCTCTGCGGCACGTGGGATCTTCCCGGACCGGGGCATGAACCCGTGTCCTCTGCATCGTCAGGCGGACTCTCAACCACTGTGCCACCAGGGAAGCCCAGAAAAGTTTATATTTTGATCAGAGAATGGAGAAGTGAGAGCGTGCACTCCCCTGTGGGCTGTGGGCGGGGCTGCTGTGTTGGGATCCCGTCAGCATCAGCGGGAGGGAGGGGGCGGAGCTCCCGAGGGTCAGGTTGGCTGGAGCTCAGGCTCTATGTCATGGAGTCTGCAGGGGGCCCCTCGAGCTGAGGTGTCGGCCCAGCCATTTTGCACTAGAAAAGCGGGTCTGAAGTGCCGGGTGTGGGACCTCTACATGTGGAAACGTAGGAGCAAGTGAAATTAGACAAAGCACAAAGGAAAAACAAGGTTAGACTTTATTTTATTGCCCAGATTCTATTTTTATCTCCCAGGAATTTTTCATGGGCTTTGCTGGTGACACACCCTTCCTCTGCCTTTTGTCCTGTTCCTCATTCTTGGGGCACTGTGGGTGCAGACCCCAGCAGGGTGTTAATGTGGGGTGTTAAAGCCCCCTTATGATTGTGTTACTGTCAATTTCCCCTTTTATGGCTCTTAGTATTTGCCTTATGTATTGAGGTGCTCCTATGTTGGGTGCATAAATATTTACAATTGTTATACCTTCTTGATTTCATCCCTTGATCATTATGTAGTGTCCTTCTTTGTCTCTTGTAATAGTCTTTGTTTTAAAGTCTATTTTGTCTGATATGAGAATTGCTACTCCAGCTTTCTTTTGATTTCCATTTTCATGGAATATCTTTTCCCATCCCCTCACTTTCATTCTGTATGTGTCCCTAGGTCTGAATTTGGTCTCTTGTAGACAGCATATATACGGGTCTTGTTTTTATGTCCATTCAGCCAGTTTGTGTCTTTTGGTTGGAGCATTTAATCCATTTACCTTTAAGGTAATTATCGATATGTATGTTCCTATTACCATTTTCTTAATTGTTTTGGGTTTGTTATTGTAGGTCTTTTCCTTCTTTTGTGTTTGCTGCTTAGAGAAGTTTCTTTAGCATTTGTTGTAAAGCTGGTTTGGTGGTGCTGAATTCTCTTAGCTTTTACTTGTCTGTACAGGTTTCAATTTCTCTGTCAAATCTGAATGAGATCCTTGCTGGGTAGAGTAATCTTGGTTGTAGGTTTTTCCCATTCACCACTTTAAATATGTCCTGCCACACCCTGCTGGCTTGCAGAGTTTCTGCTGAAAGATCAGCTTTTAACCTTATGGGGATTCCCTTGTATGTTATTTGTTGCTTTTCCCTTGTTGCTTTTAACATTTTTTCTTAGTATTTAATTTTTCATAGTTTGATTATTTTGTGTCTTGGCATTTCTGCTTGGATTTATCCTGTATGGGACTCTCTGTGCTTCCTGGACTTGATTAACTATTCACTTTCCCATATTAGGGAAGTTTTCAACTATAATCTCTTCAAATATTTTCTCAGTTCCTTTCTTTTTCTCTTCTTCTTCTTGGACCCCTATAATTTGAATGTTGGTGCATTTAATGTCCCAGAGATCTCTGAGACTGTCCTCAATTCTTTTCACTTTTTTTTTCTTTTTTCTGCTCTGCAGTATTTATTTCCACTATTTTATCTTCCAGGTCACTTATCCGTTCTTCTGCCTCTGTTCTGCTCTTGATCCCTTGTAGAGAATTTTTTATTTCATTTATTGTGTTGTTCATCACTATTTGTTTGCTCTTTAGTTCTTCTAGGTCCTTGTTAAACATTTCTTGTATTTTCTCCATTCTATTTCCAAGATTTTGGATCATCTTTACTATCATTATTCTGAATTATTTTTCTGGTAGATTGCCTATTTCCTCTTCATTTGTTAGGTCTGGTGGGTTTTTACCTTGCTCCTTCACCTACTGTGTGTTTCTCTGTCTTCTGATTTTGCTTAACTTACTGTGTTTGGGGTCTCCTTTTCGCGGGCTACAGGTTTGTAGTTACCGTTGTTTTTGGTGTCTGTCCCCAGTGGGTAAGGTTGGTTCAGGGGGTTGTGTAGGCTTCATGGTGCTGGTGACTAGTGTCTGTGTTCTGGTGTATGAGGCTGGTCTTGTCTTTCTGGTGGGCAGGTCCACATCTGGTGGTGTGTTTTTGGGTGTCTGTGGCCTTATTATGATTTTAGGCAGCCTCTCTGCTAATGGGTGTGGTTGTTTTCCTGTCTTGCTAGTTGTTTGGCATAGGGTGTCCAGCACTGGAGCTTGCTTGTCGTTGAGTAGAGCTGGGTCTTGGCGTAGAGATGGACATCTCTGGGGGATTTTCGCCAGTTGATATTATGTGGAACTGGGAGGTCTCTTTTGGACCAATGTCCTGGACTTGGCTCTCCTACCTCAGAGGCACAGCCCTGATGCCTGGGTGGAGCACCAAGAGCTTGTCATCACATGGCTCAGAATAAAAGGGAGAAAAAAAGAAAGAAGATGATAAAATTTAAAAAAAATTTATTAAAATAAAAAATAATTATTAAATTTTTTTTTAAAGTAATAAAGAAAAAAGAGAGCAACCAAACCATAAAACAAATCCACCAATGATAACAAGCGCTAAAAACTATACTAAAAACAAACAAACAAACAAAAAACAGACAGAATCCTAGGACAAATGGTAAAAGCAAAGCTATACAGACAAAATCACACACAGAAGCATACACATACACACTCACAAAAAGAGAAAAAGGGGAAAAAAAATTATATATCGTTGCTCCCAAAGTCCACCTCCTCAATTTGGGATGATTCGTTGTCTGTTCAGGTATTCCATAGATGCAGGGTACATCAAGTTGATTGTGGAGATTTAATCCGTTGCTCCTGAGGCTGCTGGGAGAGATTTCCCTTTCTGTTTGTTCGCACAGCTCCTGGGGCTCAGCTTTGGATTGGGCCCCGCCTCTGCGTGTAGGTCGCCTGAGGGCATCTGTTCTTTGCTCAGACAGGACGGGGTTAAAGGAGCAACTGACTCGGGGGCTCTGGCTCACTCAGGCCGGGGGGAGGGAGGGGTATGGATGTGGGGCAAGCCTGCGTCTGCAGAGGCCGGCATGACGTTGCACCAGCTTGCAGCGCGCCATGCGTTCTCCCGGGGAAGTTGTCCCTGGATCATGGGACCCTGGCAGTGGCGGGCTGCACAGGCTCCCGGGAGGGCAGGTGTGGATGGTGACCTGTGCTTGCACACAGGCTTCTTGGTGGCGGCAGCAGCAGCCTTAGCGTCTCATGCCCGTCTCTGGGGTCCGTGCTGATAGCTGCGGCTCACACCCGTCTCTGGAGCTCTTTTAAGCAGTGCTCTTAATCCCCTGTCCTTGCGCACCAGGAAACAAAGAGGCAAGAAAAAGTCTCTTGTTTCTTCAGCAGGTCCAGACTTTTTCACGGACTCCCTCCCAGCTAGCCATGGTGTACTAATCCCTTCAGGCTGTGTTCACGCCACCAACCCCAGTCCTCTCCCTGTGATCCGACCAAAGCCCGAGCCTCAGCTCCCAGCCTCCGCGCGCCCCACCCCGGCGGGTGAGCAGACAAGCCTCTCAGGCTGGTGAGTGCTGGTCGGCACTGATCCTCTGTGTGGGAATCTCCGCTTTGCTCTCCGAACCCCTTTGGTTGCGCTCTCCTCCATGGCTCTGAAGCTTCCCCCCTCCGCCACCTGCAGTCTCCGCCTGCGAAGGGGCTTCCTAGTGTGTGGAAACCTTTCCTCCTTCACAGCTCTCTCCCACTGGTGCAGGTCCAGTCCCTATTCTTTTGTCTCTGTTCATTCTTTTTTCTTTTGCCCTACCCAGGTACGTGGGGAGTTTCTTGCCTTTTGGGAAGTCTGAGGTCTTCTGCCAAAGTTCAGTAGGTGTTCTGTAGGAGCTCTTCCACATGTAGATGTATTTCTGATGTATTTGTGGGGAGGAAAGTGATCTCCTTGTCTTACTCCTCCGCCATCTTGAAGCTCATCTGCCTCATATTCTTTTCTCTCATGGTTTATCACAGGATATTGAATATAGTTCCCTGTGCTATACAGTAGGAACTTGTTTTTTATCCATCCTATATATAATAGTTTGTATCTGCTAATCCCAGTCTCCCAATCCATCCCTCCATCACCCCCTGCCCCCTTGGCAACCACAAGTCTGTTCTCTATGTCTGTGTGTCTATTTGTTTCATAGATAAGTTCATTTGTGTCATTTTTTAGATTCCGTATATAAGTGGTATCTTATGGTATTTATCTTTCTCTGTCTGACTTATTTCACTTGGTATGATAATCTATAGTTGCATCCTTGTTTCTGCAAATGGTATTATTTCATTCTTTTTTATGGTTGAGTAATATTCTATTGTCTATACATACCACATCTTCTTTATCCATTCCTCTGTTGATGGACACTTAGGTTGTTTACATGTCTTGGCTACTGTGAATAGTGCTGTTGTGAACGCAGGGGTGCATGTATCTTTCTGAATTAGAGTTTTGTCTGGATATATGCCCAAGAATGGGATTGCTGGATCATATGGTAACTCTATTTCACCTTATTTATATGGTTGTCACATTTATTGCACTGTGTTTTAATTCATTCCTTCCTATTGTCTCTCCCACTAGATGGTGAGCACGCTGAGGGGTGAACTGTCCCTTATCCATATTTGTATGCATTTTAATTTCAGCGACACTAAATTATATGGAGAAGTGAAATGACTGCCGTTTACAGCAAGACCTTCTTTATTCTCCAGATGCAGAAGTATAGTTGATTCTTGTTATTTGCAGTAGTTATTCTATAAAGTTACTGTAAACACTGAATTAACAAATAGTGAACCATTGCTCCTAATAGAGAGATAGGTTTCTGCAAAACTCTGACTACAACATTTTTATCAACCAGTCAATACATAACCTTGTTTTGTGTGTTTCAAGACACCTGTTTAATATATATTGTTAATTCATTAGCATTAAACTGGTGGCTAAAGCACTATAACTCAGGCCTGAACAAATACACCTAACACATATTTTCTTCCTGAGGCACTGTCAAAATCCAGAAATAGCAAAATTAAAACTACCCAATCAGTGAAACAGTATTTAGGAAGAGTTGACTGTGCAAGTAAGAACAGTTTATGAATTGAGAACTTTCAAATTCAAAACTGGTAGGAAGCTCTGAGGCCTGACATGACAAGTTGGCTTATAAAGTCACAATGAGGATGTTGTGTAACCTTTACAGTGATGGGTTATTATGAAGGAGCGTTTCCAGAGGCAGGGGTTAGTTAACAGTGATGATCTTATACCACTTCTAGGAAGATGACTTAAGTGTCTTTTATGATTATCAGACGCATTTCCAAGAAATCACCTTAGTGATGTTTCACTCATGTTCATGAAATAAGCTAGATTTAGCTTGTGTCCATGGCTTAAGTGGTTTTGTCGGCTTGGAAGATTTTCAATCCCTGTCTCCACTTTATTTTAACAGCACATGGTAGCCTTCTTGCACTCAGGAACACTAGAGACCACTTCAGCACTAGGCTTGGGGGCCATTTTAAATAGAAGAAAAAAGAGACACAAACGTGTGAAAAATGTGCACTAAACAGACAGCCAAAAGGACACCTGTTTCCAGGATAAGCTAAAGCAAGAAGGCAGAGTGTGGCCCTGTTCAGCTTCAGCTGAGAACATGTGGGTCAGGAAACTCCATTTTCTCACCTCATTGAACATTTCCACAAACGACCAGGAAACCACTGTATAGGAGTTACCAATGCATCTTAGTGAGTAAGTAAATTCACAAATACTGAATCTGTGAAGAGTGAGGATGGACTGTATTATATATCACTACTGTTTAATCTGATAGTCACCATTTTGTTTAATCCAAATTGGGTGTGTGGTGGGGTGTAGAATTAGAAAACTGTGGGTGTTTTATAAGTACTGATTTGGAAATTTTCATTCCAAGTAGGTTTTATTTTTTATTTATTTATCTTTTATTGAAGTCTAGTTGATTTACAATGTTGTGTTAATTTCTCCGGTACAGCAGAGCGATTCAGTTATACCTATATATATATATTCTTTTTCATATTCTTTTCCATTATGGTTTATGCCAGGATATTGAATATAGTTCCCTGTGCTATACAGTAGGACCTTGTAGTTTATCTGTTCTCTATTCAGGGGTCCCCAAGCCCCAGGTTGCGGACCAGTACCAGTCCCCAGCCTGTTAGTCTGCGAAAGAACCCTTTCCTTCTGCTGAGTGTTCATTATGATAGCAGTTCTCCTCCACGAAACTTTATTTTTAAAAAAAAAAGTTTATTGAAGTATAGCTGATTTACAATGTTGTTAATTTCTGCTATACAACAAAGTGATTCAGTTATACATACATATATATATATAATGGTTTGCATCTGCTAATCCCAAACTCCCAATCCTTCCCTCCCACACACCCTCTCCCCCTTGGCAACCACAAGTCTATTCTCTATGGCTGTAAGTCTGTTTCTGTGAAGTAGATTTCAAAAATTTTTAAAAATTTTATAATTAATATTTATTAATTTATTTATTTTTGGCCATGCCATGTGGCTTGCGGGATCTTAGTTCCCTGAACCCATGTCCTCTACAGTGGAAGTGTGGAGTCCTAACCACTGGTATGCCAGGGAATTCCCAGATGTTATTTTTAAATAAGGCACTCATTTTTATCGGAATGTTTAATTCCTAAAGAAAACTGAGAGCATGTAAAAACATGTGTTTTCCGGAAGACACTCCATACCCCCTATAATTTGTTCTAATCTAGAAGTGAATGCAATATTAACTAAAAATAAAGTATTGAATGCATAAGGACCCATCCCGAGCACAAATATCTGCACAATGGATTTTCAGTAGCAGCAATGAGTTTAACTCAGAATAGAATAGAGATATGCATGTATTATTGATGATAATTCACTCTGGGGAACTTCTGTCTGCGATGTATCTGATCCACTATGTACCACTGGCTATAGTACATGCATCTCTTTATTCATCTTGTGTGGGATTATGAACAACACTGAAAGGATGTGTTCATTAAGACTCATAGGAAAGTAATGACCATTTTCATAGTAATAGATCTTTTTCTAATAGAAAAAAATGGATATTATACTTCCAAGGCATTATTCAAATATGTGTGCATGTGTAAGTATTTGAAGAAACTCAAAAACTTTAAACTTTGACATCTATAAATAAATACGTTCACTTAAAGAACCAAGTGTTTGTGTATGGAAGGTGGTATAAGAAATACATGAAAAGACATCTGCCTGCTCTATGAGCACAGGAATTAAACAACTATATATGGGTACAATGTGTGAAGGGCATCAAAAGACTCCTTGTTATAAAATAAATAAGTCTTGAAGGGACCAGTCATAAGCATTGAAATTCAAACTGTAATTAAAAATCTTCCAACAAACAAAAGCCCAGGACCAGATGGCTTCACAGGCAAATTCTGTCAAACATGTAGAGAAGAGCTAACACCTATCCTTCTCAAACTCTTCCAAAATATAGCAGAGGAAGGAACACTCCCAAACTCATTCTACGAGGCCACCATCACTCTGATACCAAACCAGACAGAGATGTCACAAAGAAGGAAAGCTACAGGCCAGTATCACTGATGAACATAGATGTAAAAATCCTCAACAAAATACTAGCAAACAGAATCCAACAGCACATTAAAAGGATCATACATTATGATCAAGTGGGGTTTATCCAGGGAATGCAAGGATTCTTCAATATACACAAATCAATCAACATGATACACCATGTCAACAAACTGAAGGAGAAAATCCATATGATCATCTCAATAGATGCAGAGAAAGCTTTCGACAAAATTCAACACCCATTTATGATAAAAACCCTCCAGAAAGTAGGCATAGAGGGAACTTACCTCAACATAATAAAGGCCATATATGACAAACCCACAGCCAACATCGTCCTCAATGGTGAAAAACTGAAAGCATTTCCACTAAGATCAGGAACAAGAAGAGGTTGCCCACTCTCACCACTGTTATTCAACATAGTTTTGGAAGTTTTAGCCACAGCAATCAGAGAAGAAAAAGAAATAAAAGGAATCCAAATTGAAAAAGAAGAAGTAGAGCTGTCACTGTTTGCAGATGACATGACACTCTACACAGAGACTCCTAAAGATGCTACCAGAAAACTACTAGCCAATGAATTTGGTAAAGTAGCAGGATACAAAATTAATGCACAGAAATCGCTTGCATTCCTATACACTGATGATGAAGAATCTGAAAGTGAAATTAAGAAAACACTCCCATTAACCATTGCAACAAAAAGAATAAAATATCTAGGAATAAACCTATATAAGGAGACAAAAGACCTGTATGCAGAAAATTATGACACTGATGAAAGAAATTAAAGTTGATAGAAATAGATGGAAAGATATACCATGTTCTTGGATTGGAAGAATCAACATTGTGAAAATGACTCTACTACCCAAAGCAATCTACAGATTCAATGCAATCCCGATCAAACTACCACTGGCTTTTTTCACAGAACTAGAACAAAAAATTTCGCAATTTGTATGGAAGCACAAAAGACCCCGAATAGGCAAAGCAATCTTGAGAAAGAAAAACAGAGCTGGAGGAATCAGGCTCCCTGACTTCAGACTATACTACAAAGCTACAGTAATCAAGACAGTATGGGACTGGCACAAAAACAGAAATATAGATCAATGGAACAGGATAGAAAGCCCAGAGATAAACCCACACAATATGGTCACCTTATCTTTGATAAAGGAGGCAAGAATATACAGTGGAGAAAAGACAGCCTCTTCAATAAGTGGTGCTGGGAAAACTGGACAGCTACGTGTAAAAGAATGAAATTAGAACAGTCCCTAACACCATACACAAAAATAAACTCAAAATGGATTAAAGACCTAAATCTAAGGCCAGACACTATCAAACTCTTAGAGGAAAACATAGGCAGAATGCTCTATGACATAAATCACAGCAAGATCCTTTTTGACCCACCTCCTAGAGAAATGGAAATAAACACAAAAATTAAAAAATGGGACCTAATGCAACTTAAAAGCTTTTGCACAGCAAAGGAAACCATAAACAAGACCAAAAGACAACCCTCAGAATGGGAGAAAATATTTGCAAATGAAGCAACTGACAAAGGATTAGTCTCCAAAATTTACAAGCAGCTCATGCAGCTCAATAACAAAAAAGAAAACAACCCAATCCAAAAATGGGCAGAAGACCTAAATAGACATTCCTCCAAAGAAGATATACAGATTGCCAACAAACGCATGCAAGAATGCTTAACATCATTAATCGTTAGAGAAATGAAAATCAAAACTACAATGAGATATCATCTCACACTGGTCAGAATGGCCATCACCAAAAAATCTAGAAACAATAAATGCTGGAGAGGGTGTGGAGAAAAGGGAACCCTCTTGCACTGTTGGTGGAAATGTAAATTGATACAGCCACTATGGAGAACAGTATGGAGGTTTCTTTAAAAACTACAAATAGAACTACCATACGACCCAGCAATCCCACTACTGGGCATATACCCTGAGAAAACCATAATTCAAAGAGAGTCATGTACCAAAATGTTCATTGCAGCTCTATTTACAATAGCCAGGACATGGAAGCAACCTAAATATCCATCAACAGATGAATGGATAAAGAGGATGTGGCACATATATACAATGGAATATTACTCAGCCCTAAAAAGAAACGAACTTGAGTTATTTGTAGTGAAGTGGATAGACCTAGAGTCTGTCCTACAGAGTGAAGTAAGTCAGAAGGAGAAAAACAAATACCATATGCTAACACATATATATGAATTCTAAGAAAAAAAAAATGTCATGAAGGACCTAGGGGTTAGACGGGAATAAAGATGCAGACGTACTAGAGAATGGACTTGAGGATACGGAGCGGGGAAGGGTAAGCTGGGACAAAGTGAGAGAGTGGCATGGACATATATACACTATCAAAATGGATAGCTCATGGGAAGCAGCCGCGTAGCACAGGGAGATCAGCTCGGTGCTTTGTGACCACCTAGAGGTGTGGGATAGGGAGGGTGGGAGGGAGGGAGACGCAAGAGGGAAGAGATATGGGGACATATGTATATGTATAACTGATTCACTTTGTCATAAAGCAGAAACTTACACACCATTGTAAAGCAATTATACTCTCATAAAGGTGTGAAATAAACAGATAAATAAAAATAAAATGTATACACCCACCAAAAAAAAATGTCCTGAAGGTTCACAGCATTTAACTTTAGGTAATACCACTGTATTGAATGTTTGAAAGTTGCTCAGAGAGTAAATCTTTAAAGTTTTTATCACACACACACACACACACACACACACACACACCAAAGACAAGTTATAGAAATAACTTTCATATGAGGGTAATCAGATTTTGGGTGTGATAAAGACGCCACCACATGAAAGGACCTAGAAAGTCTCTTTTGAGACGGACCCTGCATGGACAGTGTTGTGAATGGGACGGCACAGAGCACACATGGAGTCACACCTCCGTCCAGGCTGACCCATGCGTGGGGAGCACAGGGCATGAGTTCCCACAGAGGTAAATTTAAGTCACTCAACCCCAGAATCTGGGAGCCATCCTTGACTCTGTCTTTCTCTACCTCCACATGCAGTCAGTTGCCAGGTCCTGCCACGTCTGCCTCCTGGATTTCTTCTGAGTTTGTTCATCCTTTGCTCCTGCATCCTTCCTACCACCGCTCTCATCCAGGTCCTGCTGTCTCTTATGGAAAGGCCTTCCTGAAGGGCCCTAACAAAGGCGCTTTGGCCTGTCCTCTGCACTGCAACTAGAATCAGCTTCACATTAGGTGACCCACATAAGGTCCAGTCTCAGCCCAGAGCCCTCAAGCCTTCCCACCACCCTTGCCTGCCATCAAGTCTTCTCAAGGTCAAGGAGCCCCCATTTCCTGTCTCAGCCTCGCTTCTGACCACTTGGCACCTTCACTCTCTATGTCAACATTAATGAACTCGCCTCAGGTCACTAAGACTTCCCTCCAGGTTTCTATACCTGCTGTTGCCACTGCCTGGAGCACTCTCCCTTCCTCCTGCCTGGGTAACTCCTAGGCACCTGTTCAGGTGTCAGTCTATGCCCGTTCTTCTAGGAAGCCCTTCCCAACTCCTCTCAGATTAGACCAGATGGCCTGAATTTCTCACAGAGCACCCTGTGCTTACATAGAATGGATACACAGTGTATGATAATTACATTGAAAAATCTTTGGCCCACTCTCCAACTAGATTGTAAGCTCCTCATAGATAAGGACTACATCTTATTTACCATTCTATATTTTCCAGTGTAAATTGAATGAGTACAGTAATAGGTACACAGGCTAGGGAAGATTTTTGGAGGAAGGACAGATACATAGCCAGAGATAAACATATTTATCTGTGTACTGTATATTTATACACTCATGGTCCATGGTTACTCATGGTTAAGTCTTTCAATTATATAGAAAAAATGTATAGAAATACCGATTAAAAATCTTGACAGGACAAAGGCAGAAGAGCTTTCATTTAAATGTTTTTTCCAAATATATACATTGAGTATTGACTGTCTGTCTTTTTTGAGTCCTTGGGTGGAAAGGGGTTAGGTGGGATGAATATTAGCACCATACTCTAAGCTAAGCATAGCGTATTTTATAACATCTCAAATAGTTAGGGCTATGTCTTATTTTATTCAACTTCCTTAAAATGTTTCTCTGTAATTAATTAATTTCCCTATTACATCATGATGTGAGGGATCCTGGTGAAGTGAACAGAGCGACACAATCAGGAGATTGTGTTCCTGAGCCTGTTGCCTTGGATAAGTTATTTTGACTCTCTGGGGGAAAAGAGCTGCTGGGATGAGTTGATCAGAACTTGCAAGTCATTTATTCCCACGGACAAGTGAGTTATTAACACTCTTTTATGTGCAGGGCACTTTCCAAGGTCCAGTGATAAACACACATCATCTTTTCTTGAGGAAGTAAAATTGACAGGGTTAGTTTGCTTGGCTGAAAACTTCACTACTGTCCCTCCCCACCTTGGTTTTCCAGCCCCAAAGCACACGGTATCATGAGATACTATTAGCAGCAGGAGTACTTCTCATCAGCAGTGCCATCAGGCAGAGCATGTCTGGAATTTGAAGACTTGATTTGTACTGTCTTTTTGTCCTACTGCCAGCTGAACAATCACATAAGCATATAACATTCATCTGCAATAATGATGGCATTATTTGTCACCTACCTGCTTAATATGTCATAAAGACAAATTATATTCTTCTTTTAAACCATCTTCTTGCTTCTTAGGAATCGGTGTTTATTATCATGAAAGATATTCATTCCTTCAGTCTTTATCTCATTTAACAAACTCTGACTAATTGCCAGCTATGTTTAAGCTGCTGTGATAGGTGCTGAGAATAAAAAGCCTCTAGAGCAAAGACTCAGTCCATGAGGACCTTACAGGTGAGTGGGGAGACCAGGAAAGGAAATGATTACAGCAGTGTGCTAACTGCTAAGCGCATGACTTCTAAATTAAAACATTTCAGCTTTCGGTGCATTTCTGTTATGCAGGCCCGTTGAGAAACTGCAAATAGAAAAATTAGACCATAAATGTGCTAGTGTGAAGCAAGGATCCAGAATTAAGAGAACCATAGAATCATAGGCTTAGAGTGGGCACTAAAATACAAGTTCAAACTATTTTCTAAGGCTTGAGTTCCATCTAAAACCCAGGTGCCGAGAGGTTCACTAGCTTACCTTGAATATTTATGATGAGATGGACTTTTGATGTATTTCATGTCACTGTTGATCAGCTCTTATTGTTTATGAGGTATTTTTTTGTAACAACTAAAAATACATCTTGCCATACAGAGCAAAGCTAATTCTCTTCAGGGTAACAGCCTTGAAAATATAACAAGGTAACTGTCAGTGCCCTTGGGTCTTTTCTCCAGGCTAAATAAAATCAATACACTATTGGTAGAAGCCTGTTAACCATCCCAAAGTCTTTTCTGAATATAAAAGGTAGAACAGTATTTTTCAGTGTGCCAGTTACAATTCGTGGCTGTTGAGATCAGTCTGACAGGTAAGAATTAGAGTAGAATAGAATAAAATACAAAATGTCAGGGTGTTTTACACATAGTAAGCCTAACTATTGTTTCATGGAAGGTTTATTTCAGGTGTGTGTGCATGTCTGTGTTTCTGTATGCCAGTGTTTATATATATACTGAATCCCATATTAAAATTATTTCTTTTTTTAATTGAAGTACAGTTGATTTACAATGTTGTATTTCTGCTGTACAGCAAAGGGATTCAGTTATACATATATATATGTACATCCTTTTCCATATTCTTTTCCATTATGGTTTATTACAGGATATTGAATATAGTTTCCTGTGCTATACAGTAGGACCTTGTTATTTATTCATCCTGTATATACTAGTTTGCATCTGCTAATCCCAAACTCCCAATCCTTGCCTCCCCCTCCCCCCTCCCCTTGTCAACCACCAGTCTGTTTTCTATGTCTGTGTCTGTTTCTGTTTTGTAGATAAGTTAATTTGTGTCATATTTTAGATTCCACATATAAGTGATATCATATGGTAGTAAAATTATTTCTTAATGTGAATCACAATAAATAAATTGAATTAAATTAAAATAAAACCATTGATACTTCACACCTCAGGAGACTTCACATACTTTATTTATTTATTTATTTTTTAACATCTTTATTGGAGTATAATTGCTTTACAATGTTGTGTTAGTTTCTGCTGTATAACAAAGTGAATCAGCTATACATATACATATATCCCCATATCCCCTCCCTCTTGTGTCTCCCTCCCACCCTCCTTCTCACCCCTCTAGGTGGTCACAAAGCATTGAGCTGATCTCCCTGTGCTATGCAGCTGCTTCCCACTAGCTTCAAATACTTTAAATAAGGATTTCTGGAAGTCAATGTGCATAAGACTCACCTGGAACGTTCGTTAAAAACAGATTATGTTCCATTCCCCTCCTCCCTCTTCTCCAGATTCTGATTTGAAGTGTCTCGGGTGGGATGAGTTGCATTGCAATTTTAATATGAATTCCATTTTTATAAGCTCCTGGGTTCTGCCACTGCTGATCTATGGAGACCACCCTCAGTCCCACTGCCCTTAGTGGCACTTAACTAACTTACAGAAGAACTAAGTGAGGGTCCGACTGTGTCAATCTATAGAGTCAATGTGCAGTACCACTTAATTTCTTTTATATTTTAAAATCAAACTAAATAAAAATTATTAATAGTTTCTTCTCACAGCCTACTTTGGGGACAGTTGGGGAATTGGGAATAGTGCTTGCAGGGGAGACCAGGGTTAGAGACATAAACTCAAGAAGGCAGTTTCTTCTTAGAGAGAAGTGTGTCTGATTCTGAGCATTCAACTCATTTATACTGGCTGAGCTCAGCAAGAGTCAGACCCATCTTAGTTCCCTTAACACATCTTCCCTGAACTGTCCTTACATCGTCTAGGGAGAAAGATGGGTTCAGTGGGCTCAGCCTTCTTTTATGATCTCAACATTGGTTCTACTTTTCCAGTCCAAAAGCAAGTTTCCTTAATAGAAATCCCCAGTGCAAAGTAGCCAGAAATTGTGCTTCTTATATGTCATTTCCAACTGGACACTAAGTTTCAAGTGGATGTCCTGTCTTGATTTTCTCATTTTGTTGCTGTTTCACCTGAACATGCAGTTTTCTTTTCTTCCTTTCTTGCATTTCTTGTTGTATCTTAGAATTATCTGAAGACTCCGTTTGAGAACACTCATCATATAGTTTTTCAGTCTTGAGGGATTTCCCCACCCTCTAAAGCTGTCTCTGTCTTCAGAGACCCATGCTTCAGCATCATGCCCATGCCTTTCTTTTTACTGTCTTCTTGTCTCCCTTCCTGAAACCCAGAGCCTCACTTGGCTTTACCTGTTCCTGTGGCCCCTCTCTCTAAGACTCTCCTATCATGCAGACAATAACAGCAACAACAACAACAAAATGGCACCCCTAGTTTCACACAATTCCCAAAAAGTGTTGAAAAAGTCTAACAATTGCAAAAAGAAGCTTTGATACACACAGATTGGAAGAGTGTACATCTTGGTAATATTGCAACATTGTGTGTGAGGACCTCTGGAAATGTGGAGGTAGGAGTGGGAAGTGATCTTCTCTGTGTGAGATACTCATGAGTCTTTAATATTTTGCATTGACAAGAAGTCTAAATATAAAAAGGGAGTCTAACATTTTGAGTTTAAATCTGCCCCTTTTTAGCCTTGTTAATTTGGGGCAAGGTACTTCATTTTCTGAGTCTCTATTTCTTTCTCTTTAGTGTGGATGATAATACATCATGAAGTAGAGCGATTTAAATGCATGATCAAAAATAAAGAATTACCCTCATGGAAGATTCTGTCCTAATTACCACTGTTAATCTGATTCCTGAGTTACAGCTTCATTTGTTAAGTCCCATTTCTCTACAGACCCTTTCTCAAGGGTGCTGACATCAATGTCAGGTTGGGCCTCCTTTTAGGAGAGGCTGTCTTGAGGCTATGACATTTCTTCATTTCCTATTGTTTGTCAATTCAAATATTTTTTAAATTAAAATATAGTTGATTTACAATGCTGTGTTAGTTTCAGGTATATAGCAAAGTGATTCAGTTTTATATATATTCAGATTCTTTTTCACTACAGGTTGTTACAAAATATCGAGTATAGTTCTCTGTGCTATACAGTAGATCCTTTGTGTTCACCTATTTTATGTATAGTAGTTTGTATCTGTTAATCCCAAACTCCTAATTTATCCCACCTCCTTTCGCCTTTGGTAACCACAAGTTTGTTTTCTACGTCTGTGAGTCTGTTCCTGTTTTGTACATTTGTATTACTTTTTAGATTCCACATATAAGTGATATAATATGACATGTCTTTCTCTGACTTACTTCACTTAGTATGATAATCTCTAGGCCCATCCATGTTTGTGCAAATGGCATTATTTCATTCATTTATGGCTGAGTAATATTCCATTGTATATATGTACCACATCTTCTTTATCCATTCATCTGTCAATGGACATTTTGGTTACTTCCATGTTTTGGTTATTGTTAACAGTGCTGCAGTGAACATTGGGATGCATGTATCTTTTTGAATTATAGTTTTTGTCTTTTCCAGATATTTAATGATAAATCACTGGTTACTTGCTTGCATGTATACTATTATATATCACCTCCTAATTGGATGGCATTACATATTCTCATTTACTTCTATTGTCCATTTATTCAGCTTTCTGGGCAGTCGGGGCCATATTGTTGGCAGTTACCTGTCTTCAGCCTCAGAGCTGCACCTCACTTTCCTTGGTTCTTTTTTGTTTGTTTGTTTTTTTAAACATTTAATTTTATTAATTTTTGGCTGTGTTGGGTCTTCATTGCTGCATGCGGGCTTTCTCTAGCTGTGCCGAGTGGGGGCTACTGTTCGTTTTGGTGTTCGGGCTTCTCTTGTTGTGGACCATGGGCTCTAGGCATGCGTGCTTTGGTAGTTGTGGCACACGGGCTCAGTAGTTGTGGCTCACGGGCTCTAGAGCGCAGGCTCAGTAGTTGTGGCTCACCGGCTTAGTTGCTCCACGGCATGTGGGATCTTCCTGGACCAGGGCTCGAACCCATGTCCCCTACATTGGCAGGCGGATTCTTAACCACTGCGCCACCAGGGAAGTCCCTCCCTGATTCTTAAATGTCAGTTCTGGGACAAAGCCACTGGCTCTGCTTTCCCGAATATACTCAGCCCTTACAGTGAATGTAGCACTTACTTTACCCCAGCTTCTCCTATTTTAGCAGTTTCAATGAAGCTATTTTTTGATGCTGTGCCAAATGTGTATTCATAGATTGCAGCCATGGCCAGGCTGTTGGGAATGATAAATCCGTAAGCTAAGAGGATGGATTGTGCCCATCAGGGCTCTTACTTATGGCTTTTTCTTAGAAACACAAAATGGCTTAAGAAAACTAAGAGTGGAATTGCAAAATTCAACCTATTTTTTGTTTTTTCAGATAGCTACAGTGTTTTAGATACAGAGCTCAGTCACGAGTTCAACAAAACCTTAGCAAGTGCTCATTATGTGACTGGTGCTATGCTAGGTATTGGGGTATCAAAGGGCAGCAGAATAGATATGATGATGTCCTTATGAATCTGTAAGTGTAATGAAGGGAGTGAACGTGAAACCACCAAAAGCTGTAGAAGAAAAGTACAGGGTATTGTGAGAGTTGATGCCAAAGGGACTTGATTTAAGCTGCAGAGGAGAGGAACCTCGAGGAAAGGCTTTCAGAACACGGAGACATTTGGGTGATTTGTGTTTCCAGAGCCCCTATGTGGTAAATCACAGCGTGTTAACATTTCACCTGCTTTTAGGTAAACGTTTGGGCATCTTTGCTATTTTGATCAAGAACCAAGGAACACATGTACTTACTTCGTATCACTTAACATTAGCAAAGTCAAATGGTGAACGTGCCACTTTTCCATAGCCCTGCCTGCCTGGGAAATGCCTTTCCAACATGGAGCTTAAATGTGTAGGAATGTAGCTTTGATGTGGTCGGGGTTAACATATTGGAATTCTAGAATCGCTCTTCATAGACCAGTTTCTTCCCAGGCCTGGAATCTCACCGTTGCTCCCTTGGAAATAGTGCTGAGTCCTATGAGCACAATTCTCTCAGGGACCTTTGGTTACAGAAAGGTTACAGGCCCACTTGTCAAAATACCAAAATTCCAGGATTCTGTGTTTGTAGTTAGTAAAAGAACAGCCTGAAAGAGGAAGTGCTCTTGGTTCACAGAGGGGCCTCTGGGCACTAGTCTTGGCCATTGCAGCCAGAACACCGAGGCTTATTCCAGGGCAAAGTATGTGGAGTGGACACCTCATTACCTAGAAATCCTCTGTGGTGAGGACTCTGTACATCTGCCTCCTTTGCTCCCTAACCCAGCTCCCAAGTGTTCTTTAATTCACATATTACATTAAACTATCTTGTGGAACTTAGATGAGCAAAATAAGAAGACAGCGTATATCCTGTTGGCTTTTGTATTCTTAGGAGACTAGATGCAGCCACACCTACATTCCACCCATCAAAGTACAAAGTGCAGCCAGCCAGGTCCCCTCACTGACTGTGACGCAATTCCAAAATAATGCATAATTGTCTTCGAGACCTTCTGCATCTGTCGTGATCTTGTTTTTCCTTCGAAACCTGCAGTCCTGAAACAATTTAACGTGAAAACGGACCACAGCTCAGTGGAAAGTCAGCCTGGCCACTACCTGGGGCTCTAAGGGTTTCTCAGATATAAAGAACTCTAAGATGAAGGAAGCCAAGTACATCTGTGGCTGCAGCCAGTGAGGATGGCGGACAGGAGGGGAGGCCCCGTCTCTCAGGGTGAGTGGCCACGTGCAGGGCGTCTGTCTGGTTCAAGATTGTCACAAGGGCCATTTGCTCAAGACAGCTGAGTTTAGACTGAGGGTCGCTCTCCTCCTCTGCTTTGCCGCACCCCCAACCCCTCCTTTAAATGATCATATTTGGTCTTTATCAGCCTGCCTAGGCTTTCAAGTGAGTTGTTCAAGCCATGGTTAACTCTCAGCTGAACTAGAAGCAAGTTAAAGCCAGGACCTTGAACCTTTAAAACAATTTTTTTCCCTGAATGTCTTCTATGGCACTTGTTGTACTTAACAGGCACCAAGTAAATGTCTGGCTGATGGATTGAGCTCTCTGTGACTGCCGGAGTCCACAAGGCTTTCAGTGAATATCACGGGTTGAATGTTGTTTGTCAGAAAAACAAATGAACAAACAAAAACAAACACAGCTCTGAGGTTCAGCTCAAGTTTACTTCCTCTGGGAAGGAAGCTTGTGAGACTCATCTTCCACTGCTCACCCCACCCATCCCTGGCTCACAGCAGAGGTGTGTCCTTTCTCATCCACATTCCTCGTGATGTCATAGTGTGGATGCTTGAATCACAGCCACTTGGTACCCCTGACACTGTATTGGATGGATTTATTTTCATGCCTCTGATGCCGCATTAGTCAGTGAGCAGTTTTGAGACAGAGCTTACACTTGATCCATCTCTCTAGTCCCAGGACAGTGATTGGAATACAGAAGCAGCCGGATATATAGTTATAAAATCCATACCTGAATAGTAAATAATAAACATGACAGTGAGAAACACCTTCATTTACCTGTCTAGCTCAATCTCATTTCTCTAAAAGGGTGTGCCAGGTCCACAAAACAAGGCAGATAACAATGAAGGGTTTTCAAGGCAGGAAATGGAAAATGAAAGTCTGGCTTCTTCTTTTCCTGCTTTCTGAAAAGCCACAGCACAAGTCACGTGAATAAAAGACATAAATGTCAGCGAATGGATTTATTGGTGGTAAGCATTCCAGCTTCTCAGTGCAATGCGCCAGCATTAGTAGTTGGGCAATATATTTCAATGACTGCTTCTAGCATACAAGTGTATATTTAGAGATGGGAACACAATAGCACTTAAATAATTAATAATAAATAATTAATATATTACTCCAGAGAGAGTGCTTCTATTATTTCTGCCATATTGGTGGACTCCATTTATCTTTTCAAAAGGCTTTATGGGACTTAAGAATCCGCCTGCCAATGCAGGGGACACGGGTTTGAGCTCTGGCCTGGGAAGATCCCACATGCCGCAGAGCAACTAAGCCCGTGCACCAAAACTGCTGAGCCTGCGCTCAACTCCTGAGCCTGCGTGCCACAACTACTGAGCTCACGCGCCTAGGGCCCGCGCTCCACAACGAGAGAAGCCACTGCAATGAGAAGCACACACAACACAATGAAGAGCAGCCCCTGCTCACTGCAATGAGAGAAAGCCTGCGCCCAGCAGTGAAGACCCAATGCAGCCAAAAAACAAACAAATAAATTTATAAAAAAACAAAAACAAAAGGCTTTATGATTTGGGACCAGCATAGAGGGAAATGTGCATTTCCTTTGAAACATTTTTTTTTCCTGCATATCTAGTGAGACCCCTTTTAGAAACACACACTTTGTATTTATAAGTTCAGGTATCTATATGGTGAACATTTTCTTTAATTGGAATACTTTATGTAAAGTCCTCAAAAAGGTGTGTTCAAAGACAGAAAGCCTTGCTATTCAGAGGATTGACTTTTCCAAGGCGACTCATTCATATTATTGACTTTTTAAAGTGAAGATTCCCTAAGTATTTGTTCGGCCCTGCAGATTCTGAAATCACAGGAAGAGTGCTGTACATATATGCTTTGTGATTTTACTTCTTGAATTCCGTCCTAATTCAGGTCTGGGCATATTTTGGTGGAGTTGACTAGGAGAGAAAGATTTGGTCGCTCTGGTTTGCCCTGGGCCATCTGAACAGCTGTGTCAGCAGCAGGTCCTGGAAACACTGGGCTCACTGAATTTTGGATGTCATTCAAGAAGCAGTGTGACTCCATGGCAGGATCTCACTCACTGCCTGTTAACTGTTCCTCTGTGGGCACTCTGGAAGTCAAAATTCAATAGGAAGGCCACTTGAGAAATGCTTTTAATGAACTATACAAGTCAGTCGTCTGAAGAGAAGGCCGGTTCTGATACAGCAATGACACACGTTTCCTCACACTGATGCCAATTACAGGCCATAGGTATATGACAAGAAGGGGACACAGCTGTTGCAACCACGGCTGAATTATAGCGACTGACAGAAAACACACCTGGAAGTGGGTGTTTTCTCTGTGAAAAGCAGAGTGCAGCCTCCCATGCTCCACAACACCCTTTTCAAGTGTCCTTTCCATGAACTCTCCAGATGCTTTTATTTTCAATCATTGTTTTGAATTCACCAACCTAGTGATTGTTTGATTATCTTTTTCTCTTTTTTTTGGCTTCCTTTTGGAGGATGAAAAATTTAAGACTTTTTTTTTTTTTTTAGATCATGCATTTGCACAACTTTTGAATTCTTTGGAAATAAAATTACTCTTAATGAAACATCTGAAAACATGAACAGTGAACAAGCAGAGTTCTCCAGAATAATGGTGCTATTGTTACGTGATTGAATACTTGGGAGATTAATATCATGGTGTACTGGCATGTTGGTTAATTCTAGCCATAATTTAACAGTAAAACCTACTTAGGAAGGCAGGAGGCTGAACAGCTTGTCAGACACACACACACACACACACACACACGGAGCTCACACAATGACAAATTAATCACTGTTTATACACAGACAGTGTTGGCCTTATTTTTTTCATAATCTGTGGTTTAGGTAATAACGGCACTGTAATTTTAACTCTCTGTGCAGTTTGAATGTTGCTTAATTGTTTTATTACCATTGTATTTAGTGATACTAATGCAGGGTGCCAGCGGAATTTGGCTCTGTGTCCCTAAGTCTTTATTTACATAAGGCTGGCATTGATTTAGACTTGATAACACAGATCCCGTTGCTACTAGATTACTCTCAAATTGTTTGACCAAAGGCTATGGGGACATTTTAGGCCAAGTGAAATATAATTAAATTTCTGAAGAGTTTTCACATTCTCTAAGCCGGGATTTTCTTTTCAAGTTTTACAAATTTCCCCAGATGAGACCAAAGTGCCTTTTGCTGCAATTTTGACATGAGTTGTCTGCATGTATTAGCTATAGACTATGAGTACATGGCAGATGACAGTGTACAAAATCTTGCAAAAGGAGAAGAAAACCAGAGCCTCAAATAAAGTTCAAATCTACCTTTTTCAACTAGTCAGCTTTGGCAAAGGCAGAGTTTTGGTAACTGGAAAAGTTACCTTGACTCCTAATAGAAAGTTAATTTCTTTTAACTCCTAGGTTCAACAAAAATGCATGGAATTTCATGACTTTTGTGTGTGGATGTCATTAAACTGTGTGTTTACGACAGTGATGTGTATATGAAATCCTTGGGGATCTAGTTAAAATGCAGATTCTGATTCAGTAGGTCTGGAGCTGGGCCTCACGTTCTGCATTTTTAAGAAGCTGAAGGTGATGTCTGTGCCATGTTCCATAGACTGTACTTTGAACAGCAAGGTCACAAATCAAGAGACTTAAGCATGTGACATCTTTTGTAGGTGAAGAATTAGGCTTCAAAAATATGTACAGGTGTGAGACTATTAACTTAAGGAACTGAGAGTCTAGTAGGGCTTTTATCAAGGGAGAGGAATAAATATTGTTTTACCTCTTTGCCTTTTAGCTAAAGTTTAAACTTTCAAGGAATGCTATGCATACCTTCAGCTATTTTGTTTCTCTACATTAATGTGGCCTCATACCTGTATAATACAGAAATAGGTACGACAGTGGAAGCGACTTGAGGGTCATAAAAGATCCCATAAATTGGGTTGCTTTTGCTGAGTTTTTATTTTAAAATGAGCTTGAGTCGGCCAGCGGTCTGCATGCTACATTGTTGATGTTCTTGAAATTTTCCATCCTTCAGAAGGGAGGGGTGGACCAGAAATCTGCCTGTTCTTTGGCTTCTGTGGTGCCAGATGCCCCAGAAGGCTTATGGCTTGATAAAACATAAGCTTGTTTAGATAACCACACACAAGACCCATGTGTTACCTCCCGAAAGCCTTGGCTTTTTATATGGCATTACACTTGGAAAACATCATGTGGCATTAACCTAATCTGGAATAACCTAAATGGCTGATCCTGAGTACTGGGTGAAATACAGTAACTTTGTAGGACTTGGGTTTTGGGCTTTTCAATATAGAAAGTACTCTAATAGCTTATGTAATATTTGAGAGATGACTGGAAATAAGAGGAACATTTACTTCAGCTCTTAGTTTTGTCTCTGTGGTAACACCAGAAGACTTAGTTTTATTTTGACTGTCAACTACTTACTACTGGGATTATTTGAAAACCCTCTTAAGTAGTTTATTTTGCAGGGCATCAGTTTTCTAAGCTACAAGAGTCTTCTCCAGACCTAATGTAAACTGCCTCAAATTGACCAAAGTCTTGTGGAGACAGAACCTTCTATGCAGTATTTGGAAACATGGATGCTCTCTAGATAACGTCATTTTGAGTTGCTGACATTGCCTGTTTTATATTCAAGACACACACACACACACAAACACATATACATACATACACACACACATGCACACAGATTCAAGATCCTACTTCAAATTATGGTGAATTATAGAGACATAGTGAGACAGAACATTACAAACATTTACCTCTTCTAAAAATCAGACCGTGAGTTGGACGTAGTTCATGACGCAATAAAGTTACAGTATATTGATTTCTCATAAATAGCAGGAAGGCATGCCTGGAAACCTGGCCTAATTTAGTCCATCACGTTTCATTAAGGCACTGTTTACTAATCTGTAAAACTTAGACATTTTACTCATAAAGAATGATAATATTTTAAAATCAATAGTTTGAGAAACATTAGAGAAGCCTGCAACATGAAACATTGGTAGGGTTGTGGAGAAACCAGTATTCTGTGGGCGATACACCACTTTGGGAAACAACATGTGTTCTACATGCCTCAGCTGTTCGCCTCCCGAACATCTGCACCAGTGAATATGAAAATATTAATGATAGTGGTGTTCATAGTGTCAAAAATGAAGGGATGTGTATGGATAAACCTAAGTGAAAATAGATAGGAACTGTGATAAACAATTGTGAATTACCTGTTCAAAGGAACACTCTACCCCAGTGAAAATAAAAGAATCCCAGTCCCTTGCACCAGCTTGATTGAATTGATGATTTAAAATGTGAAATAAATGAGGTGTAGTAAAACATGTAAACTATAATTCATTGAAGTAAAGTTCTAACATGAGTAAAACAACCAATATATATCATATAATATGATAAAACAGTAGAGAAAAACAAGGGGTACTTTATTAGAGAATACAGGGGAGTGGTTATCTATAGAAGTAAGTGCAGGAAATGGGGTTAGAAAGAGGGAAACAAAGTATTTGACAATTATAAGCAATAATTTATTTCTTCAGCTCTGTGATATATGTTTATCTAAAAAGTTTTTACATCTTTTCTATATGTTATAAATAATCTCACATATTCAATACTCATTTATATATAAATACTTATTAATTTATTTATATAAATTAACATATAATTAATATATTTATTTATATAAAATAATATATAATAACAGTATATATAATACTATGTAATTCAATGTATAATTAAAATAAACACATTTATTATTTTCAATCTGAATTATTAAAAATTCAGTATTCTGAATTCTAACACAAACAAAACAATACAGGGTTATAAATAAACTAATATTAAAAAAAAAATCCGTGACTATCCCCAAACTTTTACCTTTTGAGTACAATATAGAAAATGTCAAAAAGCAATGCGTATTTTAAGTGTTAGAAATGTCTGTTTGTCTTTAAACTGCAGTTTGATAGTAAATACTTTAAAATATTCAGCTATCATAGAATAGGAAATTGAAGCTTCACGGTTTCAAAGATTCTTTTGAGTGTTTGGAAGGCCTGTCCCTTATGTGCAGTGAATGAATTTTTTCAGCATAGCGACAACTTGAAGTAGAAATATTAGCTATCGCTCAAACAAGATTAAATCTTTTCTCTTAGGGACTCTGCTGTAGGGGCTGTAGGAAGAGACCGCTCTATAAGTGCATGTACACAAAGACACACATACAAACACACAGATCTGTATGCTTTCTAATGTTGCTATTTTTTTGAGAAGCCTGTAATTTCCAGGAGGAAGCAGTAAATGTTAGCTCAAAAGATACGTGTAGGAAAATCAGTTCTAAAATAGGCAGGAGATCCAATGCAGGGGGCACGTGTTTGATCCTTGGTCAGGGAACTAAGATCGCACATGCCACCTGGCACAGCCAAAAAATTTAAAAAAATGAAAAAAAAAAAAATAGCCAGGAGACACATATATCAGCAGGTGTCAGCCATCCACACCTTTATTCTTTTGAAGTTCCTTGATATGATGACATACCCTGAAATGATGATATACTTGAAATTAAAAAAGGCAGTAGAAAGGCAGTAAATGAACTGTAACCCTTACATTCCTGAGGACATCCTTTGGTACTTGGTAACATTCACTAAAAATTAGATAATTAGTTAATTAATTTAATAGTAATAGCAATAATAATAATAGTAATAATAATAATAAAGATGCCTTTTTAAGTGTGTACATTGTAAACCACCTAATGAAGATCACTACTTTTACATACTTGCTTGTTTGTGTGTGTGGCTTACACTGTTCTAACAGTACTGAAATAATTTTTATGTTATATACTACATTGATTTTGGCATTGCTTATACTTAATAGTCATATAGAAAGTCTTTGAAAGTGTTAGTGCTGGATAAGGAATTATGTAAGTGGTGTGATATGTGAAACCCATAAACAAGAAAACCCATATGTAGGAAAGGAAATTAACCTACCTAGCAAGAGTTTGTGAGGTGAGATTATGAATAATTTCTGTCTTTCTATTTTTTTCTACATTTTCCAAATCTGATTTTATGAGATATAGCCCCTCTATAATGGAAAAAATAATCACTTATTAAAATGTCAGTGCTCAAGTGAGGAGTGGGCTGAAGACTGTTAGTAGAATTTCAGTCTTATGGGCATGAAATGTGGCTTTTCATTACATTTAATGTTAAGGAAAGTGGAACCAATTATGTTCCCATGGCACATGAAAGCTCATACCATCTAAACACATCAACTTTAACTTTGGTTTAGCAGTGGTTAACTTTAAGACAAAGGGGACAAGAGGCCACCTCCTGAGCAGAATATATTACTTCCTCTTTGTGGGTGAATTTCTATTGAGTAACACACATCTGTAAGCAGGGTACAATGAAACCCACACTAATCCAATTGGGAAAAATCATGTAGCTTCAAAAGGAATCCACCTGGCAATAGAATCAGGCTTATTTGCAAGACATAAATATATGTATGTGGGGATACAGGGCATATGTTATAATATTTTCTTCTCAAAACTACTATTTTTATTGCTATAATGAATTTTATGTCAGGGGCCTTAGTTTGTGTTTTGTTTTGTTTTTTTCCAAATTACTATGCTATGATATAGGTAAAAGTCTCTTTACACAATAAAAATCAATATGTTGCTGATGATTTATTAGCACCTCTATTTGTATTCTGTTTGTATATTTCGTCTTTATTCAGCCTGTGCCAAATGGTTCTAAACTAAGGCTCTTAGAGACTTGAAAGAAAACAGTAAAATTCCCTCAGAAAATGGAAGGATGGGAAGTATTATTTGCTGCTCCATGTCTGTGTGGCTCCTTTTCATTAGAAATATCATTAACCTCTGCCACCATGCTATTATTTTCTGAACGTTTTATTGAAAAACGCTCTCTAGTAGAAAAGTGCACTAATTGTCAGTGTACAGCTTCTTGGTGTGTTTTCACAAACTGAACACACCCATATCACCAGCAGCCAACTCACAGAGCAGGATGTGACCAGCACTGCAAACCTACACGCCGCTTCTAGTTACTAACTCCTTCCAAGGATAACCCCCATCCTGATTTCTAATACATAAACTTATATAAATAGAATCTTTTAATATGTGCTTTTGTCTGTCTGCTTCATTTTGCTCATCGTTGGAGATTCCTCCATATTGTTGCTTATGGCCATTGTTTGTCATTCGCATCACAGTGCAGTATTTTATCGTTTGAATAAATCCAATATATTATCCATTATATTGTTGTAAACCATTTTTAATACAAGGAAGAAGAAACACAGCTTCCCTAGTAATTTCATATGTTGTGGGTCTAACAAAAAAAAAGTTTCAACCTTGTTTTCTTGTAAGCTGATTTTTTACATAGGAATTAATATCCTCATCATTGTCTATTCAACCACTTTTCTTGAGCATCTATTCTCTGCTGTCTTCCATATGATGGCTGGGTGATACAAACAAGGAGGATGGTTTCTGTTCTCAAGTAACTCTCAGGAATAAGCCTGTGCTTATGTGCAGTGGGAACAGAGCTACAAGGAGAAAACACCAGGCCCCCTGGGAGAGGGGATGCTCCTAATTCAGCTAAAAGAACAGATGATGACGGAAATCTTTCTGGAGGAGACACACCGATAGGAGGCAAAGGAAGTTGTGAGTAGAGAGGCAGGGGGAAAGGAAGACAATTCTAGGCTGGTGGAATTGCATTTTAGCAGTGAATATTCTGGAACCTTCCAGGAGTCAACTTTGGTTGGATTTGGGGGCTCACACTGGGAGATGATGAGATTGGAGACCAGAAAGAGAAACAACTGGCTGTCTTCCCTGACGGATGTAGTAGAAATGAGATATGTAAAGCACTGTGGGGCAAAGAACTGTTGAGCGCAAAATTATTCTTGGATTTTTTTTACTGAGGTGATACTGCAACCCAGTTGAGTAACATTATACATAAAATATAATGAAAGTGAAGAGTTTATTTTGGTGTGAGTAGTGTCTGTAATGGATTCTTAAGGCACAAGTAAACACAGGGAGTAAGGAGAATAGTTAATCAAGCACAATGCATCTGCCAGTAAGTGATTAACTTTGATAAGTTTTTCCTTTTTTAATTTGCACCACAGTTTAGAACAGCTGCTTTTATCATTCCTGGAGGAACATTATCACATCATCAGATGTTTACTGTGTTACTACTAGGTGTAGATGGTCTGCACCATGAGTATGTATAAAACATGGAGTCTCCCCTTCAGTATTATGGGACATGATCTGTGCTTACACACAAAATTCATAGTCATAGATTTTTCAAGAAAGTATGCAAACAAGGCTTTGGTTGTGATAGTATAGATATTATGTTACACTGAGAGCATCTTAAGGGACCTTATAGTGGACATTAGAGACCATATATTCAAGCTTTATTAAATAAGAGTTGATCAGGTAAAAAGAATCTATAAGAAGACATGATAGTCTTCCTGATATGGGGAGCATATTGAATTTTCCTTGCATTTTCCCTTTAGCCCTGAACCTCCCCAAGTGGAATGGACTAAAAAAGTCTCAGAGATGTGTACCTTGTCATGCAAAACATTCTCCCAGTGGAAAGAAAGGAAAGCACTCAGAGGTGTGTGTACACCTGCAGTGATAGTGGGAAGGGTTAAGACCAATGAACAAGCAGCCACTGATAACTGAATGGAGACAGCACTGCACACATTTTGCAGTCCACTCACTTTCTTAATTATGTTTTTCAGAATGTATTTATAATATAAGCTTAAATTGTCCGACTATTAAGTAATTGAAAGATTGAACATCACTCCAGCAACTACTGTTTTGGAGAATCAACTGCTATAAGCTTATTACTAAGCTGGAATGCTTAACATGCATTCTTTTATTGTCTTCTCACTTACCTGGTGTGATAGTTATATATTTTTACATACAATTTTTAAAATACTATGACTAATACAGACAATCTATAAAACAAATAATCTTCACAGAGGTAAATGGACTGCATCATTGATTTATGTTATGAATTATTTGAATATCCATTGGACAGTGAGCTTTCTGCTATGGTAACACAAGGACTGAATCTTTTGGAGTGATACAGAAGAGCTTTATCCAATATTTTGTATTTATATTGGAAAGTTTCTAACTTCCTCAACATTTTATGTGAAGAGATTGATGTGTTGACAAAAATGGCTGTGTTCTCATCCACTTGGGTACCTTGTTTTATAAGTTTTGAAATTAAAGATATGAGATGTAAAAGTTGGGCTTGGTTTTCATCTTTTCTGCTTCTGGTATGTGTGAGCTTCATGGGGCCACTTCTCTCTACATGACATGGTTTTGTCTATTTTTCCCACTGCAAGTTCTGATTCTTTTAAATGAAGCAGTGGCATTCTTGTATTAAAAAAAGCTTAGAGTACCTGCTCTACTATACGAAATTCCTCATTCAATATATTATGTCAGTTCTTTTTCTTGAGTGTCTTTGTCAATTTAAAATAACATAATGCCATAAAACATTTTACAACAAAGACTTTACAACTATTTCATATTTTGGCTCTTGAATGATGTTATAACTCACTCTCTTTTTGAATGAAATGAAGTGAATGTGCTCAATATAAGATCTAAAACGTGATGTATCACTGTCAGTAGGATATGCACTTTGTCACATTGCAAAGTGGAAGATATATCTGTGCCTAGATATACTTACTCTCATTGACACTCTGATTGTCTTCTCTGATTTCACAACCTTTAGCCCATTCTTGTACAACTGTGACTCTAATGTGAACTGTACGCATAATGCAAAAATAGCTTTGCATCAGAATTTACATTCTGATGTTGGGGATGTGATATATGGTATTCACTCATTTATTCATTCACCCAACAAACAATTATTGAGTGAGCCCTGCATGTAAGGCTAGGGATATAAAATAAATAACACCTATGCCCTACCCTCGAAGAGCTCATCTTCAGTATTAGGATGGTCAAAGGTATAGTACAGCACAGTACAATGCAGTATTGATAAAGTATTGCATTTTTGTCGTTGGCACAATTGATGATACAATGCACTTTCTAATAGAGGTATGCTCAATGCCATGTTGGATCATAACCAGAACTGAAATGAGCTACTTGGGGAAGAGAGAAAAGGCATCAGAGAGAAGATGCCAGTTGAGCTGGAGGAGGAAAGGTAGTGACAAAGAAAATCTGGGTGGGAATTAGAAGGAAGCTAAGTAGCCTAAGCGAGGATTGGGAGCTACTACTTTATTAGTAACAACTCCATCACAGAACTTTCCTGAGAACCTGATTATGTGCTTTGGTACTGAGGGATATCATGGAAACTGAGCATGTGCTCTGAACAGCTGATTCCACTGCTACTAAAACACGGCTCTCAAAATGGTCACATATGCTACATATTTGATGCAGTTTTTTTTTTTAATAGGTTGAGTCAATAGATGATGTCAGAATTTTCCGAATCTGAGGTCTGATGTCTTCCCCAAATGGCAAATGTCAATTCTGCTGTGAAGCTATGTTTTACATTATGCATACAGTTCACATTAGAGTCACAGATGTACTAGAATGGGCTACATGTTGTGAAATCAGAAGCTTCTTTAAGAAAGAAGTTTCTCTAGAAGTGAGTTCTAACAATCTATGATGAATGTCCAGCTATACTATGTCCAATGACTTTTGGTCATTTTTGTGCCTTTTGGAGCTGCAGTCATGTCCAACGTGTACAAAAGACTTGCAAATGTTTTTGTGACCCCAGGACTGGCCAGGGGACTGACTTTTACCCAAGTTTATTCATTATGCTTTAAGGACAGTGTGATTATCAAGGAAAGAGTAGGGATTTTGTAGCCAAATGCACCTGAGTTCAAATATAAGCAATGTAACTCAATAGCTGTGTCAACTTGGGCAAATCACTTAAGGTATCTAAGTTTAATTCTTCATCCTTAAAAAATGAGAATAATAATATCAGCTTATTAGGTAGTTGTGAGAATTTGGAATAAAATACCTAATGCACTCTGTGTAGTGACCAGCATATAGCAAGTGCTCAATTAATGGTATATGCATATTTGTTTGTGTGTAAGTGTAGTTCACTCATTAGTAGGTGTTTCTGATGTGGAAAAAGTTGTCAGGTTCATAAAATTTACTTAAAAATCAGCAGATTTTCATAGACATTTATTATTCATCCAACTCTGTCCTGGATATTTCAGGGATGTCCACAGAAGCATAAAGCATTATATAGACCCCTGAAAAATCAAGGTCTGGTTGAAGAGACAATCTCATGGGGAACAAACAAATAATACCATAAAACAGGAAAAAAATAATAATAATGCTAGATGATTTTATGCAGGCCATGAGCACAACAGCTATGCAGATTTGGGAGAAATAGCTGGCAGACAATGGGTCAGAACATACATTTTGCCCTGGAAGGATCTATGTTATTTAGAATGAGAAGGGGCAGCTGGAGGACATCAGGACAACGTCACAAACTGGCAGCCATCAAGCTCAGTCTGCCTAGAAGAGTGTTTTCACATTGTTCTATAAAAACTCTAAGACAATCTTGAAAAATTGAGAAATATTGCCTGAAAATCCAGATTTCTTTCAGAAACAATCAGAAGGCCTTGCAACATTTGGATCCCATTCCCTTGTGGTAACAATGGCCAGAGACAGGATGCAGAGCCCCTCCAGCTGGGGCTTGAGTTGTCCAGGTCGTCAGAGTCTCCACCCTGTACACACGTTACTACCCAACTAGTTTCTGCCCCAGAGATGTTTTCAGAGAAGGGAGAAAGGGGAAAACAGCGAGTTCAACTTTGTTGCATTTTTGAGATGTTGCATTTTGCATTTTGAGATGACCATTCCATCCAAAGGGAAATATCCGATAATTCTTATTTTTCCAAAGGGAAATAATTAATAACTCTAAATATCCAATAACTCTAATTGTATTTTCTAGACTGAGGTTTGAGGGTGAAGGCAGATCTAGAGAAAGAAATATGAGATGGAAACACAAAGAAATGGAAATTCAAAATGTGATAATGAAGGAGATTTTTAATCAACGGTTCTCACAGTGTGATTCTTGGTTCTAATTTGTGAGCTTGTTAGACATTCACTTTCTTGTACCTCATCCCAAACAATCAAAACTCTGAGGTTGGAGCCCAGAGTTGTAAGAAGCCATCCAGCTGATTCTGATACATGTCCTTCCTGGGAATTAGCAGTCTCATGGATATTGTAGCACTAAAACAAAAGTGGGCTAAGGATTACGCTTGAGGTGCACCAACTTTTAGGAATCTAGAGGAGAAGAAAAGCCAAGTGAAAGAGATAAAGGGATAACTTGTCTGCAAGAAAGGAAAATAAGGACCAGGTTAGTGTGCTGCATGGAACCCAAGGGAAGAATGTTTCAAAATGAAGGTTTTCCAGGGGGTTAAATGGTAGTGAGAAGTCAAGGATGATGATAACTGATTTTTTTACTTATTAAGAAGTTACTAGTTAATTTTCAGTTATGTTCCAATAATAGAAGTGCAGTATTTAGGATGTAATTAGAAATTAAGAAGGAAGAAGTAGAATGAGCAGAGCAATCAATCAAGACCACTCTGTCAAGGAATGAAAAGAGAGAAACTTGATGATAGCCAATGTATAGGAAGAAATGATCTACAAATGTTCAAGGGCAAGCAGAGGGGAAAGAGCCCTGGTGCTGGGGAAAAAAGATTAAGTTTCAGAAAACATAGGTGATATATAGGGAAACAAGGGCACAGACATGGCAGGGATGAATGGGAGTTGGAAGAGAGAAAAGGAGAAGCAATGGCTTCCTTTTTGAGACAGGAGGTTGGCAGGAGGCACTAGAGCTGAGAGGCAGGCCCCATGCTCTGAAGCCAGACAGCCCGGGATTTTGCTTTTGCTACTTCCTAGTCATGTGACCTTGAGAAGGTTACTTCAGGTGTTTCTGTATCAGTGTTCTTGTCCGTAACACAGCTAGTGACCACATCCAGGGCTTGTTGTGATGACTAACAAGAGCGAATATACATAGGGAGCCTAGAAGAGGGGCTGGCCCATAGAAAGTGTTGTAAAAGTGTCAACTAAATAAAACAAATAGGGATGGACATTAGAGAGGTTTTGAAGGGAGGACCCATGAATCCTGATAGGATCCTTTGCTTCTGGTAAGAGAGGTATTTAAAATCTCTGAAATCTAAAATCCACTTACAGAAGACCAGGATTGGGCCCTTGAAGACCAAACGGCCTTGGAGTGGGATGCTATTGACAGCCAACCATGCATGGATGAACTAGGAGTGGACAGCAGTGAGAACCAAGGAGGGCCAGGGTAAAGATGTGGTCCACCAAGTACCATGACTTGTTGGCTGCTGGCTGGGAGAGGGGGAACTTGAGAATGAGTGGGCCTGTGGTAGTAACTGGAGCAGTGGGTACTGGTGGGAGGTTAGAAGGCAGATGCATATGGAAAGGTAGTGGGGGCTGCATGGAAGGGGCTGAACTTTGAGATCAGACTGAGCAAGGAGTTAGGTGTTGCCAGGAGGAGACTGTGTGAGTGGAGGAGAAACTGTGAATTGACTTGGAGCATAAATGAGAGGTCATATGTGTGTCAAAGCCTATGCTTCCTAAGGGGCCTCTGCCAGCACGGAGACTGGCTCTATCAAATAGTCAAGAGATATTGTTGTCCAAGTTATGCATGGACATTTGTATGCTACATGGTAAGTGTATAGGTAATAAAGCGTAAGGTAGGCTTTAGTAAGACAATGGAAGAAATTTCAACGGGTCACCCATTGTACTAGGAAGTTTAGCACACACTATTTTATTTCATCTTTACAGCCACTAAAAAAGCAGGCCTAGTGATTACACTATACAGATCAGCAAACTGAGGTACCAAGGTGTTGAGTAGTTTGTTTGTTTCACATCCTATGGGTGGTACAGGTCAGATTCAAGTCCATAGTTTTTTTTAACTTCTTATTTTATATTGGACTATAGTTGATTAACAAGGTTGTGTTACTTTCAGGTGTACAGCAAAGTGATTCAGTCATACATATACATGTATCTATTCTTTTTCAAATTCTCAAGTCCATATTAATTGGTTCCAAAGCCTATTCTCTTTCCTCATTAGCAGAACAAATATTAAAGGATGTTAAGCATGCTGAAATGTGCTATGATTGGTTGTATAAAGTACCCAAAAGGATGTGATTTGCCATCCCATTTGTTTGCATGGAAATCTCTTTCTCGCAAGCTTTCTCTAAGATGACAGGCTATATACCCTAACTACATAACATAAATACATAACCTAAAATGTAACCCAAGAGTTAACAAGTTAGTGATTTTTGTTTTGTTTTGTTTCAGAATTTGAAAGTATTCATTTTCAGTCTAGTATATTCATTCCAGCTTTACATCCATTTCTCATTAAAGAACCAGCAAAGACACTAACCAGTTACTAATCGTTATTTGCCTGCCAGTTATTTTTTTCATTAGTACTCTAATTCAATCAAACTAGGAACTAGCAACTAGTTATTTCAGATGAAGGAAGAGAGTTACATAGATATTGTCCATGTGTTTTCTTTGGACTTTCTAAAAAGTCCCTGACAAAAATTTCAAAGCAGCTGTCTTTGAGTTGTAAGTTGTCATTATATTAGGTAAATGAAAAAATTATTATTAATTTTATTTATTTATTATTATATATTTATTATATATTTATATTATTATTATTATTATTATTATAAAAATTATTAAGCAAAAACTCTGAAAAAATTTGTAGTCCATCTTTTTCAACATAGAATATCATTTGAACAAAAGCAAATGCTGTTTGCAGTTTTGAAAGTAGTTCTCCGTGGCTATAGAAAGTTCCCTCAGACTGTGAATTTTGCAGATAACAAACCACACATGCTTTGGTGTTTGTATGTCATTCTCTTTCTTGAAGTGGTGGTTCTCATAACACTATCAGCAACATCAGCATCACCTGGGATCTTATTAGAGCTGCAAATCCTTCAGACCCACCTCTTACCTGCAGAGTCTGTATTTCTGGGAGTTGGGCCCAGCAATCCATGTGCTAATAAGCCCTCCAAGAGATTCTGGGGCACATCAAAGTCTGAGAACCATTGTCTTAGAGTTGGTCAGATTGTAAATGCAGCATGACAGCCCTAGGATCATGGTGAACCTATTTGTAGCGTGAAAACAGTAATGTACTAAATAGTAATACATGTGTCTAAAAAAGAAATTTTTTTTTAGAATTGTTTTTCTTATCCCTAAGAAGTATAAAAAACATTTCTGATTGTCAAAATGTTACCCCTTCTTTAAACACTTCCTCCTCCTTGAAATTTTCTTCAATTCTCCCAGCTAGAAACTCTTATTTTGTTTTCTTTGGAGTGTGCTAGTCCGAAGTTGTAAATTAAAAAGGACATTTCGGGCTTCCCTGGTGGTGCAGTGGTTGAGAGTCCGCCTGCCAATGCAGGGGACACGGGTTCGTGCCCCGGTCCAGGAAGATCCCACATGCCGCGGAGCGGCTGGGCCCGTGAGCCATGGCCGCTGAGCCCGCGCGTCCGGAGCCTGTGCTCCGCAACGGGAGAGGCCACAGCAGTGAGAGGCCCGCGTACCACAAAAAAAAAAAAAAAAAAAAAAGGACATTTCTGTTTGTGCAATAAACTTGTGACATTTACTTGGTGTGGATTCAAGAGTATGATTATCTCTGGGGGGATAAAAAGAATGCCCAAACTACAAGGCCAAGAACCAGGTTCTAGAGTATTAGTTGTCTGTTCTGGGTGATACTTATTGGCCTCTGTTGTCACACACACATGTGGGTAACAGAGAACTTAGAGGTGTTAGGTGAGGGCTTGGTGGGACCCACTGCCAAATCACTGTGTCAAGAATTTAAGGAGGTCTCATCTTCATTCCCTTTATCAAAGCTCACCAGATCTTGAATAAGAAGTTATTGTGTTAGTTTGCTAGGGCTACCATAACCAAGTACCACTTAAGCAACAGAAATTTATTTTCTCACAGTTCTGGAAGCTAGAAATATGAGATGAAGGTGTCAGAAGTGTGATTTCTTCTGAGGCCTCTCTCCTGGCTTGTAAATGGCCATCTCTTCCCTCTGTGCCTTGTGGTCTTTCCTCTGTGCCTTTGTCCTAATTTATAAGGATGTCAGTCATATTCGATTAGGGCCCATGCATAGGACTTGGTTTTACCTTACCTCTTTATTTTTTTTTCATATATCCATTCTTTATCAAATTCTTTTCCCACTTAGATTGTTATATAATATTGAGCAGAGTTCCCTGTGCTACTATAGAGTATACCTTACCTCTTTAAAGGCTATCTGCCCAAATATAGTTACATTTTGAGGTGTTGGTATTAAGCCTCAACATATGAAATTTGAGGGGACATAGTTCTGCCCACAATAGTTATTCCTGGCTTTGACCACTTGTTTGTAGCATGAATTTGTTAATGACTCAGAATGTTAATGGGCTGTAGACTTGTTCTCTTGTAGATGGAACCTGGATGATGTGGTCCCTCAAAGAGATAGTCCCACCACATTCCTACTGGATCTCAAAAGCCATAGATATACCCCATTAGCATCCCCAAGTGCCAAAGAATGAATGAGCATTCTAGAAGTAGGCAAACAACCACATTGGCTAAAAGGATAATATTCCATCCATTAAATAAATGTAATACCTTTGTTCTTGTCTTGGTATCAGTATAGAAGGCATGTGAAAAATGAGTTAGCTGGGAGCTGATTGACTGCAGAAACTATTTTCAGTCTCTGCCTGTATTACCTGAATTAATATACACAGTGGGTGATTCAGTAAAAGGCTTTAAAAAGAAATTCTTTATAGAAAAATCCCACCGAATTGATGTCTTCATAATTGATGAAGAGTAGACCCATAATTGCTCTATTTTCTCCTCAGTTTTGGAAAATAAAAGATTCCATTAGTTTAAATGAGGCTTGTATGTGGAACAATCAAGGGTATCAACAAATGACTCAGATGCTATTTAAGAATAAGAATAAATGTCAGAAAGAATTGACTATTTCTTTAAAAAATTAAATGTAAATATTTTATTGACAAGCTCAGGTAAGTGTATTTTTTAGAGTTGATAGACAACACATAAATTATAAAACTCAGTTGTGAAAACTCAAAATGTAGTAAGTGGGTGGTTATTGTGCATTGGCTCCTGTTTGTGATCACAAAGTCCTCTTAGACTATAAAGACAATGTTATTTGGAACCGGGGTGTGTTTGGAGAATTTATGGGCACTCAGGATAGTTGGTGACTTTGTAGATATGACATGGAGTTGTTTATTTTTATATAGAAAAGTGCCCTAGCAGTGCTGTCTTAGGTGCTTCTCATACTGGCTGGAGAAGGCACTGAGCCCAGATGGAAAGAATTATGGTTAAAAAAAATGTGTTCATTTATTTGTTTCCCCCAAGAAGTTGAAACACCCCCAGGAAGTTGACTGTGGGTGATATTTTATCTCTTCTAGCTTCAGGAAGTGAAAACATAGAAGAGAGAATTGGGGACCCCGCTGAGGTGTCTATTTCCAGGCATTGTTCAGTAATTGGGTCACATATTTTCCTCTAATATCAGACTTTGCTTTCCACTTGTGGGTGGCATAAAAAAAAGAAAAAAAGCTTTCTGAACACTTAAGGTCTTGATCTAAACTCCAAAACGGGGAAGAGTAAATAAGTAATATAATGTAAGTTTAGGAATAATTTTACCTGAGAAATATTTTTTTTCTTTAGAATATATAAAAAAAATAACTTTAGTCAGTAGTTTTACTCTACTTTGACAAGACATAAGAGAAATTTAATACAATTCTTCACAGGTACATTATATGGGTGGTTTTTGTCTTTATGGTGGTTTTAGGTCTTTTCAAAAAAAAAGTCTAAACTTGATTTACTTACATCAGTGGCTGACTTTGCAGGGCAGGGAGGATACAGCACCAGTCATGCAGAAAGTCCCTGTTTGTCATCGTGAGAGTTCAGACATGAATTAGAACCAATGGCCCATTAAATACATTCTCTTGTTGTTTAAAGCATATTCTAGCTTTGTGAAATAATTTTTAATGCAGAATCTTGTAACTGAGCCAAGGACTGAAATTCCTGTAGCTCCAGCCAGAGTAGAGGCTGAACTAGCAAGTTGTGTTCTATGGTTTTGTGATTCTGGACCATTGGAAAGTCTCGCCTAGAGAGTAATTAGGAATAGGGAAGTCAAGAAACAGCATACTTTGCTTTTTGGCATATGTGTGCGTGTGTGTGTGTGTGTGTGTGTGTGTGTGTGTGTGTGTGATTTTTCCATGTATAGTAGTATTATAATACTTTCTGAATAATAAAATTATTTTTTTAAGAAAAATGTTGCTTGCTAAAGTAGTCACAAATGTTTTCTACAGGAAAGCATTTCACTTTTTTGGCCATTAAAAGACTGATAGTGATCTTTTGCATATACTGAATTTTATGAAGAAGAAATCCTCGTAACAGTGATACAGTAGGACAACATGGACACCATAGGTTAAGAGTCCCATTGTGAGACAGAATTCACTATGAGATACAGTAATTTTCAATTTCCTCTTTAAGAGACAGAGCTAAATTTTAATTTAGAAGGTACTTATGGAAGAATTTCAGGAGTGGCTTTAGAAACAAAAGAAGGATTTTTGTCTTAAGGGTTTATGTGCCTGATGTGAGATGGTTATCAATGTTCTAAATTCTTTTTCTTCCTCTGGTTTTTACTTCTTCCATATTGTATTGATGGGTGCTTTGTATGGGGAAAAATGTTTCAGCAGATATTCCCTTTTTTCTCTCTTTTTGTTTTCTTCTCTAAGATCCATATAATTTTGCAAATGTTTACTTGCCTGAATAGTCCAAACCTAGCAAACATCACTGTAGTTAATGGGTACGGTTATAGGTACCTTTAAACATTGTCTACTGAACACACTGTTCAAATATATTATTGTACTGGTTATTTTCCTAAAAGAGAAACTCTTGGGATGAAATAGAGCTCTAAAGAGAGGCTGTATGTATGTCCTGGGGGTAGGGGAAGGTGGAAGGAGGAAGAATTTTGGGGAGAGTGGGCTTGTATATACAAGGTGTTAAAACTAGTTCAAAGAGCATTTGAAAAGCTAGATATCTGTAGGCAACTTATAAAGGAACATTAGGATAAGAATGTCAGTTTAGATACAAAACTAATTAATGTTGAACATGGCAATAAGCTGTAACTTTAGGGTTATCTTTTCCACTGGACAGAAATTATTTGCATCTCTGCTCAATAAAAATCTACAAGTTAAAATAAAATGAGGCAACAGACAGTTTGTCATACTAAATAAACCATGAAAAGATTTGAACCTATGGGTAATTGTATGATTAAATACAGTGAGAATATAGTTAATAAAATTCCAAACATTAAAAATAACATTATAAATGCAAATTATCCTTTTAGCAAATAACGTTACCTTCCAAGTTTCTTAGTGGAAGATTTTGACAGTCTAAGTAGTAGCGTTTTAAGCTGGGATTTGGGACAGAACCTTAACCCCCTTTCCACTTCTTATCTACCTCAGAGAATGCCAAGGACTGGAGACAGTTTTATGTAGCAGATAACAGCAAAAAAGTGATTGTAAGAAAAGCTAGTATTAAATGAGCACTTTCTCTATGCCAGCCAGTGTTATCAGCACTCTAGGTGAACCCCACAACCTTATGAGGTAGAGCCTGTTACCATCATTTTATAGGTTTACAAGTAGATGTACACAACTTTAAATAAATATCATCTAAATCAATATAAAAATAGGTTTATATCATTATAGATGGTGAAATGACACAAAGAGCACATAAGACTTAATCAAATATACCCTGGTTGAACTGAGATTTGAGCCATGGAAGTTTATTGCCACAATATATTCTTTTAATGACTACATTGCATTGCCCTGGAGATCAAATACTTGGATCCCCAAAGACGTGAAGGTTGATTGAACAAGACGACTTGATATATGTAGCTTTTCTATTTTAGAGGCTGCATGCTATATTAGTTAAGCACTGCACCAAACTCAAAAATCCCATATTCAAGTCCCTATTGGAAGTTTCACAAATTATATGATTTTGATCAAGTTAATGATCTTTTAGAACATACTTTCTTCATCTGCAAAATAGTAAGAGACACTTTCAACCCTAGCTCTCTTCGATTTTGTTTACTGTAGGGTTATCATTGTAATGAGGCAGGAAGGGCAGGTGTACTAAAGATGCAAGTAGCTGAAGCGTCAGGTTTATGCTGGTGAAATCTACCCAGTTCAGCTTTGGACAGCTCCAGCCCAGTTCGACTGACTTAAGAAGGGCGGAGCTTATAGGTGGGAATCATCTCAGACTCCTTCCACTGATCTCATACAATTATTCCTGTTTCTGTTGTGACCTACCAATAGCTCAGCTCCTACTGGAATGATTTTCAAGGCTGTAGGTGATATTAATATAATGATAGCTATTCCATTGGGGGAAAAAAAGAGGCAAAGGCATTTCTAGCACTATGCTATTTTCAACACTAGAATTTTAATAAATGACCACTCCAAGAATTTAATGCTCCAAAGAATTAGTGGTATAGTACAAGGTGATTACAAATGGAAAAGAAACATTGGTGGTAGGGAACCTAGTTCATTAATACACAGAATGTTTAATATTTATCCTCCTAGTTCATTAATACACAGAATGTTTAATATTTATCTTATGTTCTTATACTTCCTTAGGAACATAGAATTAAAGGAAAACTTGCCAAATATTTTGTGACCATAGCTGAAATCTTGAACATAAGATGAGTTGTTAATAAACTTGGTAGTTAAGTTTGCTTTATAACTTCTCCATGTACTTATGTTGATCTAGAAGCATGCTTCATGGAATCCTAAAGAAGGACAGGGTCTTAGGACTTATCTTCTTCAGTCCTATCATTTATACCTCATAAATAGGCTCAACAAAATTGTTTCATTCTCCATATGACCCATCTTTGAAAAAAAAACCTAGACTAGGTCTTCTGCAAGAGATGATAAAATAATTAAAACATTTATGATGTAAATATATAGATATATTATGGTAGAAATTTTATTGTAGAGGAAGCACCGTGGATAACCTATATCATTGATTATTTACAGCAAAATTTTATTTAGCTTCTATTACCGGTGGTGTTAGGTGTGGAGAATACAAAACTCAGTCCTTATCCTCAATTAACTTACAGTATAACTAATACCTTTTTAGTAGCAAAAACAAAGTCATATTTATCCTACAACCTGCTAGGAAATCGCAACATTTCAATTTAACCCTCTCCCAAATCATGAAAAGTGATTGTTCCAATTTTCATTTTTACAAATGAGAAAACGGGCTTGGATAAGTTGTGCTGAACTGTTCAGAGTTACAGCGCTAGGTAAGCGCCCGAGCTAGACACAGGCCCTGATCAGCCTGGCTCCAAGGCCTGTGCATTTTTCCATGAATCCACAGAGTGTGATTTACTTTGATCACAATCACACACAATCCCCTCTTAGCCACCTATGACAGCCTGACGGGTTTATTTTCGAAGGCTCAACCCAGTGATTATGTAGGGTAGGAAGCCCATTCTCTAGTTATAAAGAGGAGCTGGTGAAAAGAGGTCATCCAGCTGTGAAATGGGGATTCAGAGCTTGTTTTCTTGGTTTATTCCTGCTCAATTGTGTGTGCACCGATGTTTATTACGGTGTTTTAAGTGTCTTCATTGGGCTACAATAACATGGATTTTTTTCTTTTTTTCCTCTCTCTCTCTGTCTTTCAGGTATGGAAAAATCGTATCCACAAAGGCAATCCTTGACAAAAACACAAATCAATGCAAAGGTATGTGTCAGGGCCTTGATACCTGAGCTTGCGCCTGTGTGTTCCACTGATGGCTCCTCCTAGGCGAGGCCCAGGCACCAGCTGCACAGCGATCCCAATGTACAGTATATGGCAACCTTTTTAAGCACGCCAAGGCTTTGATGAGTTGTATTTCTAGCAACATTGCTCATTAATTTTTTTTCATTAACGAACAAAATGAAAATCACAAATCAGAACAAGTATCAAATTGCTTCAGCATAAAACTAAATTACCTCCTAACAACTTTGGGTTGTCTGATTTGAATGATATCATCAGTGATGCAAATTGATTTCCTACATAAAAATGAGGAACTCTGGGGAGAACTTTCCCATGCAAAACATGTTCTCATTTATCTGTTGTTTAAAGCTTTAGCTACATTGGTTGACTAGGAATGAATTTACTGATGGGCCCATTGTGTCTCAGTTTCAGCTGTAAGCATCTCACAGATCTCAGAATTTGTATCTTATCGAGGCTTCCTTTTTTTTCCTGGAAATATTTCTGAAGTTATTTGGCTATATCTGTGGCTCATGTTTTTTTCATGTCTGGGAATCCAGTACTCTTTTAAGGGCTGCATTCATTTATTTGTGAAATCTATATGGGCTCTCTTGCATGACTGAGTTCATACTGGAAAATTGAAATCCTTTTTGTAACATGTGTTATTTGTTGTTTCTCTAATCCAGTCGTTTTTATAATACCAACATCAAGAAATATGGTAGAGCCAAGATCATTCTAAACACTGCCCCTATTTCATGTACAAATATAATGCGTGCATGTTTTCGGAACACTTATACACTGAGAGTATATCCTGGCTTAATTGGGTAATGGTCAGATTCAATTCAGCAATTAAGGAAAAAAACAACATTCCCTGTGTCCTGTAAACTCACAATTCCCCCAGGTATTTAGCTACTACAAGACAAAAATTAATAAGACATCATTTCTATCATCTAATAGTTCAATTTCTAGTTGAAAAGGAAACCACCAAGAAAACCAAGAAACTAATCTTAATATATGTGTTAGGATCAGTATATCAGCCTAATATATGTGAGAGTGTAACAGTGGTGTCTATAATACAGGGATCCACAAAATACTATGGGAGGAGAATATGGAGATTCCCTTTTGGGGAATGAAGTTTGTAAAGGCAAGGCAGAATGGATGGCCTTGGGAAAGGTTGGTGTTCAGGAAAAAGAATTTCAGAATGTAATTGAGCAGACCCATATAACTAGAATAGAAAAAATGCCCAGGTAAGGATATCGGTAGAAAGAAGGAAGGGGCCAAGATTTTGGAGGCATTTATAAAGTTATCCTGGATATTTTGAACTTAATTCTGTACACAGCCCTTATATGTTTTTTTGAGGAGAAATGCTATGATTCTACCTGTGTTTTAGAAAAGTTATTTTGCCAAAGTGGGTGAAACTGAGTTACAGGGGGGAAGAAACTAGAGGCAGAAAAAAAAGCAATGTACATTTGAAATCCATAGATCACAAGGAAAATGAGGAAAGTCCCTCAGGCACTGTTAGAAAAATGGAAAGGGGGTCACGTGAGTTTTCAAAGGTAGAATTAGATATTTTCTATAAAGATGAAAGGATGCGGGCAATGAAACCCACATGTTGAGCTGTCATTGTTGGGGAAGAGGGCTGTGTCATTGACTGAAGCAGGAAGTCCAGAAGTAGTAGTGGTGGGTTTTGGGGAGAGGTGGTGAGTTATGTATCTGACATCCTGAGCTAGAGGCCCTGGTGTAGCATCCCTGTGGGCAAGGTCAAGGCAGAGCTACAAGAAAGCTCAGAGCTACGATGATGGCCATAACCAAGGGAGCAGATAAAAACACTAAGGATAACTTGTAGGGGAGCTGGTGGAGTGGGGTCCATTAGGGTAGGCAGCTGAAAACTGAACCTTGGAGGACATATACTAACAACATTGGGCCATGACTGTGAGATATTCTTCACTCTCAGCCCGTGGGAAGCATGTGGTGTGTAAGAAGCTTTAGACTATTAATTCTGTCACTTCCAGACATGCCTGACCGATTCCTAAAGTTTGGGGTAAAAATATCTACAGGAGCAACCAGAGACATCTGAGGCACGCAACTCAGGCAGTCAGTAATATTGATTGAGCCCCAGTCACAAAGGCAGATGCTTCACAGACAAATAAGCCCTGTGAACCTCAGTGGATCCCATGACCTGCCTGATCCTTGGAGTGGTCCATATGGAGGGACCCTCCACTAGGCAAAGGTTTGCTCGGGAATGCAAGTATCTCTTGTCACTGTACAACACTGGTGAAACCAAAAGGGTCCATTGCTAACCTGGAAAAGCTGTATCCTAGACTATAATCATAAGGTTTGAAGAGGAAGGGGATGTAGCTGAAACGGCTTGTCAGAGTTTCTATAAGCAATTATCTCTTAACAGTGGGGTGCTGATCTGGACAGATGTGGTGGGTATACTTACCTCAACCCCTAACACTCCTGTCCACATCTTCTTGTAGCTGCTTATTTAATTTCCTCTCTCTCTCCAAAGAAACCTTTAAACTCAGTGAAGACAGGACCTGTGTAATCTAGAAAATGTATCTTCAGAGAAGGGAGTTGCAGGGGAATGCTTGACTGTCTATTGGAAATACTCGAAGAAAATATTAGAACATATCTCTGTTTTGATGTCAAGTTTCTGTGTGTTTTATGTGTGTGTTTTATAATGTGCCTGTTGGTATAGTTTTATAAATGCTCATGTTTTAAACACATAAATGTATAAATATTGAGTTTGCTGCTCTAAGATATTTTTATTCATAATAATATGGATGTAAAAAGTAATTTGGAGACTACTGGTCTCAAACGTAATAAGCACTGATAAATTTGGAAGGAGAAAGTGGAGGGAGGGAAGGAGGGAAGAAAGATAAGGAGAAATAAAGGGAGGGAGGGACCACAGAGCCCTCTCGGGACATCACTGAAGGAAAGGCAGTTAAGGATGATCTTATGGGAGGGCAGAGGGCTGCTAGACTTTTTGCCTTGAGGCTCATGTCAAAGAGGCAGGTGATCACACGGTCATTTCACACTAATAAAAGCCTCCAGTGGCATTTTCTGGCCTCAGCGTTTGGAGCCCGTGGATGGCAGTGGTGACTGAATCACATCTTTCACCAAGCACATGGGGCGGGTACCCTAAAAGTTAGCCCTCGTCGTCAGAGAGATACTACTGCCACTTCCATGTCTGGGGAAAAATGCTACTTTAATGATACTTTAAGTCCTATTTAGAGTATTGTTATTTTCTTCAGAAAAACGGCCCCTGAAGTAGTTATAGGTAGAAACTCCATACAGTTGGGAAGAGAGAGCAATTCCATTTATGGAAAGTTGTTTATAGTCATTGATGAGTTGAAAGAAGTTCAACTCCAAGAAGTTGAACTCAACCAAGTTGCCGAGGTTGGAAAGAAGGTCACTGTGAATTCAAGGAGCTGATGGGACCAGGCACCAGAGCAGCATTGAAGTGTTGTTTTGAATAGCCAAGAATTGGAGCAGGGGCAGTACTGGAGAAATGGACTGATGCAGAAGGCATTTGTGGGGAAATAGCAGGAATGATACCGGGAGTCTGTAGACCATGGTGAAAATGAAGGTGCATTGGTTATAAAATGTTGTGAGGTGAGGTTTACATTGGAGAGTTTAGGTAGGAGGGAAGCCATATGGAGTTAGGAGCAAGGAGGACTCCCCACTTACACATCCAGTGGGAGAAGGGATGGTAGGGGGAAAAACACACTTGGGAGGGCTACAAAGGCCCAGTGTCCCCAGAATAAATCAGTTAATGATTGGAAACGTGCAAATGGAAGCAACTTGCAGTGATAGTTTATATCCACTCAGGATGCAGACGTAACATGTGGGCCTTCCAAGGCTGGTTACTGTGAAACTAATTCACCCCTTCTTCATTAGGACCATGCTAATTTGGTAGAGCCTTTTAAAAGTCAATATGGGGTCCTGTACGAACTCTCCCGCACCCCCCCTCCCCGGGGAAAATGCTTGCCGGGGTTTGTCTGTTTTCACGTCTGGTGTGGCTGGACATAACAAGATGCAGTTTCTTGGAGGAAATCGGAGGAAACTGAGGTTGGCAGATGACCAGAGGAATGCTTGCTACCCACATAGCCTTCTGTTTTACTTGCAGCCGCCTTCTGGAAACATATCTTTGATAGAATTTGAAAACTTGGCTGCCGATAGAGTTAAATTGCTGAAAGCAGTTAAGAGTCTTGGTGTGAGCTATGTGAAAGGAACCGAGCAATACCAGAGAAAGCTGGAGGCTGAGCTTCGGAAGCTTAAGTTTTCCTACAGAGAAAACTTGGAAGATGAATATGAACCCCGAAGAAGAGATCACGTTTCTCACTTTATTTTACACCTTGCTTACTGCCAGTCCGAAGAGCTTAGGCGCTGGTTCATTCAACAAGAAATGAATCTCCTTCTATTTCAATTCAGTATTTTACCCAAGGACAAAATTCAGAGTTTCTTAAAGGATAGCCATTTGCAGTTGGAGGCTATAAGTGATGAAGAGAAGACTCTCCGAGAACAGGATATTGTGGCTTCATCACACCGTTTAGGTGGGGTTCAGTTGCAGTCAGTTTATGAGAGCCCTTTTGCTGATGCTCTGGATTTGTTCCGAGGAAGGAAAGTCTATTTGGAAAATGGCTTTGCTTATGTACAACTCAAGGACATTGCGGCGATCATCCTGAATGAATTTAAAACCAAACTGTCCAAGGTTTTGGCTTTAACAGCCAGGTCCTTGCCTGCTGTGCAGTCAGGTGAGAGACTCCAGCCACTGCTCAGCCACCTCAGTCATTCGTACACTGGTCAAGACTACAGTACACAGACAAATGTTGGGAAGGTTTCTTTAGATCAGATCGATTCGCTTTCTACCAAATCCTTCCCACCTTGCATAGATCAGCTACATAAAGCCCTGCGGGAAAATCACCATCTTCGTCATGGGGGCCTCACGCAGTACGGCCTCTTCCTGAAGGACATTGGCCTAACCTTGGAACAGGCGTGGCAGCTCTGGAAGCAGACATTTATCACAGGAAAGATGGATCCAGATAAATCTGATAAAGGCTACTCTTACAATATCTGTCATAGCTTTGGAAAGGAAGGCAAGAGGACAGACTACACACTTTACAGTTGCCTGAAGATTATCCTAACCAATCCACCAAGCCAAGGGGATTATCATGGGTGCCCTTTCTGGCACAGTGATCCTCAACTGCTGAGGCAGAAGATGCAAGTGTACAAGATCCCTCCCTCAGGGATCAACCAGATTTTGGATTTAGTAAAAGGGACACATTACCAGGTAGCCTGTCAGAAGTTCTTCAAGATGACACATAATGTAGATAGATGATTGTGGCTTTTCTTTGAGTCATCCAAACCAGTTCTTTTTTGAGAGCCATTGGATCCTCAGTGGAGGTAAAGACATCAAGAAGGAATCCGTCCAACCAGAAATGCCCCAACCGAGTGTCCAGAGAAGCAAGGATGCGTCATCTGCTCTGGCCTCACTCAACTCCTCTCTGGAAATGGATCTGGAGGGACTAGAGGATTTACTTCAGTGAACAATCCCTGGGCAGTTGGTAGCCCGTCTTCCTCACTAGCTTTTATTTCCTACTTTACGATTTTATCTTTTTCTTTTTTGTCTGCCTTCTCCCTCCACCCAACCCCCCTTCATCCATCCACATATGCATGAGCTTCTCGGGAAAGGCAGCCTTGCAGGTAAAAACAAAGACCTCCGGTATATTTTGCTTTGACAAAAGAGAAGAGGAAGAATTTCTTTCGAAATCTAACGCTTGAATGGTGTGATTTAAGTCCCGTTTTAGGAGATAAAACAGCTTTCTGGATTGGTTACTGTCCCCTAGAAACAGTATAACTAAGAACAACTTTTATTTTAATGCTTATCACTGTAATGTTGACCCAGGACTTTTCTGGACCATTTTTGTTAATAAATATCAAAATGTAAAAGAAAGAAAAAGTCATTATGAAAAGAGCAATCGGGAATGTACTATGATGCTACTAATTCTACTGAGAGATTTTATTCAGACATATTTTTAAAGTGTTTTATATGCTCACGCTTAGCACCACTTTATTCTCTATATGGGTAGCACTGTTATACAGCCATTACCATGATAGTCGAGAGGACTAAACTACGACAAACCATGGAATTGTTTATTAGAGGAAGTTCAGTGAGTATGGAAGAATATAAAATCATGTGTACCATAAACATGGAGCTATGGAAATATTTGACAGTCAGTAGTGCTCATCGTTATGTCTGTGGGTGGCCAGGATGCTTGGTGCAAACACTGCCTTTCCACTTCATAGATGTGTGACCTGTGGTCAATCCCTTAACTTTGCTGGGTGCCTCAGTTTCCCCATCTATAAAATGATAATAATAGGGCCTGACTTGATAATTAAATGAGTTAATACATAGGTAATGCTCAACAATACCTCATGCTGACTGTATAAAATGGCAATATTAAGCAGGGAAAATCTTTGTGTTAAGGTGATAGATTATTATTAACTTTACATTTCTCCAAACTTGTTATATTGTCTTTTCTAAAAAAAAAAAAAAAAAAAAAGGCAAAAACAGCTCTTGGAAAACCTAAAGTGGTTTCAATTATATTTATATTTTGGCTGTTCTTTCTGTTAAACCTTAGTAGCACCTGCATATGTTTCTTTGTTTTTGTAAATTAAAGTTAGCTGAAAATAGCAATGAATTAAGAGAGAATGTTACCCTTTGCTTCTTTAACGAAAAGGTAGAAGAGAGTTCTTCTTGACCATTGCTTTCTTAAGGAGGGAAATGGAAACGGTGTCTGAGGTGGCTTTTTTAAACAAAATCACTAAGGGCGCCTGTCATTAAAGAATGAAAATTGGATTCGGTCTTCTTGGAAACACTTGCTTTTGAATCATTTGCAGTGTGGCCTCTGGACTAAGGCTATGCAATTGAAACCAAATATTATGAAGACAGGATTTATTGATTTTGTTTTTAGAGACATGATATGAGTTCAGTTTTTCATGAGCTGTTGCAAGTGAGGTATGAGAAAGTACATGCACTAGTCTCCTTAGAGGTGAAAAGGCGTCAGAATTAACCCAGCTCTGGACACTTCCTGGGTCTTAGCGTCTGAAGGAAGGGCTTTTGTTCCCTCCTGAACCCCACCCCACCCCCAGGCGTCTAAGTCTGTATGGTAGGCAGGCCCGGATAAACACACTCACTCTCTATTCCGGAAGGGGTCGTGGGGAGCTCTTTCAACATAACCTCTCGTTTTCAGGATTGTTCTTTCTTGGGTGGTGGCTGCGGCAGCTTTCATTCTGTATAATATGGCAACATAAAACAAAACAGTCACCAGCAGGCCCAAATGACCAGAAATTGCTGAACAAAGCAGGCCGCAGCTCCAGATGGAGAGTAATGAAAAACAGACCGCAGTTCATTCAGCCACTCAAACACCAGGACCCAGTAAGAGCTATTGTACAAGTCACAGAGATTTGCACTGCTTTGTTTTTGTTGTTTTGTTTTTCCCCATGTGTTTTCCTCCTGGGTCCAGTGTATTTGCTAATTTTAAAAAGTCAGGGGAAATGAAATGAAAGAAGCCATTGAAAACAAGGTGTAAATCTTCGATGAATTGACTTGTCTCTGCCTTTTCCTGCTTTTTAAGTTTGGCTTCCTCTGTACCACCTCCCACCCCCGCCAGCCATTTTTTTCTGACAGGCTATGAGTTTAGAGCAGAGGGAATGAGTAATGGATATTCCATAGAAAGTTTCCATGCTTAACAGCCAAAGGATATAAGAGCCATTAGAGTGTGCCAAGCATACCGACTTCTAAGATCTTGAAATACTCCCTTCTTGCCTTTGTTGTCACAGGCTGCTTGAATTATATTTATGGAAGATTATGTTGCCCTTACCATTTCATTGGACCCCTAAAATCAAAGTTGAAGACAAGGATCCAAAAGTTCTGAGATCATCCATGAAGGGTGTCATTAATTCTTTATTAAATGAAACCATAAATTGTTATTCTTCTCTAAGAGAAATAATTCTGCATACTAGATTCATTTTTATAGAGAGGGATAGAACCCACCTAGATTGCTTCATGGAGGGGTGTGAATGAATCCATTTAGCAGTTCTAGATTCATGGCCCTGTTATATGCTTTTTTAAAGTATTTCTGGGTAACTAAGTAGGAGGCGGTACACTTAGACAAATTTGGAATTAATCCATTTTATTTATTATTTAATTTTCTCCTTTAGTCACTAACCGGGAGTACTTAAATAGCAAGTGAGGAAAGTGTGGATTTCTGTATTAAATCCCATGAACCTGGAGGGAGGGATGGATACTCTAGTTTGTCATATTTTTCTGTAGTCTTTGCAGGGTATGCAGTAGCCCCTACCTACAGACCAATCCTAGTAAGTGACACTGACATGTACCCGGGCAGAACGTGTGTGTAAGTAGAACCATTTGGTTTCCAGAAAATAGCATACCTATCCGGGCCTAGTCCACAAGGAAACTAAACAAGTAAAGGAAGAAACTAAACACCATGAAAAGCCTCTTTTCAATACCTGTTATTTCCCCAAATCAGTGAAAACTAAAATAAATATTCTGTGAAATTTATGAGTCTGAGGAATTACATTTTGAGAGGAATAGGCTCCTCCCCCAGCTGGGCTCACAGCCTCTAGTGCAAGGAGCCCAAGATGCAATGAGACTTGAAAAACACATTTATTTAATTTTCAAATACTGGAATTAGGTTACCAAAAAGAAAAGATGAAAACAGTTCTGTTTAGACAACTAAATTTCCCATTTCCCTTTGCGGTATGAAGTGTGTGATTTTTCCCTGAACTTCTTTTGCGAATTTTTCTCTAATCTGGTATAGTATTAATTTTGCAGCTAGGCACAGGTGATCAATATATAAACATATATTTGCTTCCTTTGGTATTGATACTGAGTTTTGTTTTCATTTCAGAAACAGTTCGTTTGCGTAGGAACTTTGGTAACTTCAGTCAGAATTGTCCTGTAGGTACCTTTTACATGAAATTTTCATCCTGGGCCTCTTTTGAGAAAACTCCAGTGTTTATAGTCTTATAGCCAGAGTTAGGAAAGAACACTTACTTTGAAGGTAAATGGTCGCCATGTGTTGTCTCCAACTCAGCCATACAACTGCAGCTAAAGACACTTCTCCTGTCAAAGATGATCCTTTCGAAACTGTTTTTCTCAGTTCAGTATATTCAGTATTTTAGAGGGTTCTTTTATGAAGGTGATGATGATGCAATGGTGCTGAGTTAACTTTGAGAAGACTTTGAGATAAATGTAAAACAAAATATCTACTCATGTTCTGGGAGTCATACAACTGCACATTTTTCTTCAAGAGTGTCTTATAGCTCTATATTTACTCAGCATTTGCTTGTAATCACTGTGAATATACACATTAGGCAAAAGTAAAACTCTCCACCAACATTAAATTTAATAGGTAACAGTGCTTTTTTTTTTTAAGGTTTTTTTTTTTTTTTGATGTGGGCCATTTTTAAAGTCTTTATTGAATTTGTTACAATATTGCTTTTGCTTTATGTTTTAGTTTTTTGGCTGCGATGCATGTGGGCTCTTAGCTCCCCAACCGGGGATTGAACCTGCACCCCCTGCATTGGAAGGTGAAGTCTTAACCACTGGACTGCCAGGGAAGTCCCAACATTGCTGTTTTAAAGCATAAATGTATATTTGACATCATTTAATACTATAACCTATCTCCCTAGCTCTTTTGCGTGTGAAGAGATTATTTTATTGGAAAAAAATATAAATAATTTGTGTGGAGTTTAAAATCATTTAAAAATAAAATGGTAGCCTAAATGTGAAAAGAATTTGAAAAAGAGGGGACTTCCCTGGCAGTCCAGTGGTTAAGACTTTGCCTTCCAATGCAGGGGGTGTGGGTTTGATCCCTGGTCAGGGAACTAAGATCCCACATGCCTCATGGCCAAAAAAACCAAAACATAGAACAGAAGAAATGTTGTAACAAATTCAATAAAGACTTTAAAAATGGTCCACATCCCAAAAAATCTAAAGAAAAAGAATTTGAAAAAGAATAGATACATGTATATGTATAACTGAATCACTTTGCTGTACACCTGAAACTAACACAGCATTGTTAATCAACTATACTTCAATATAAAATAAAAATTAAAAAATAAAATGGTAGAGTTATGTTGCTCTCAGCCATAATCTGAATGTGACTTTTGCTAACGCATGTCTTCTAACTTCACAGAAATCCTTTTGTCCAGATATCCTGTTTGCTCTCCTGCTCCTGTCCTTCAACTCCCCATGTTTAGAGTTTGTTAAAATATATATAAAATGCTCACTCTCCTAAACTCCGCTAGTCTGTTAATGATTTCTTCCAGAATTCACCTTCCCAAGAAGCCCTGAGTAGACTCTCCTCATCCTATTTATACATTTTACAACACCACCTCCTCTGAGCGTCATCTGGGAGCAAAGATCTTACACCCCCTTATCTCTTGGGCTTTTGTGATTAGTGTGTGTCTTCATCTAGATTATAAACTCCTCAGGCTTCTCATGGACCTTATTTTCTACTGTCAAAGTGTTGAGGAAACAGGACGGCTCAGAGGGGTCTTAGATTCCACGGGCTTTATCTTTCTCTCTGGGAGCCTTTGATGTCACATCAGTAGAAAGAACAAACATGGCTGGGTATATGTTCCAAAGGCCTGTAAAACCACCGAGGGTACCAGAGACATAGTATACATACATTTTCCAGTTATTCTTTAAAGGTAAGCACTTATAACTGAGAATATTTATTAGTGTGTAATTATCCCTTTGACTTGTTTGAAGTTATCTATCTTCATTCATCAATGATTTCATAAATATATGGGAAATCCAATATAGTAATATTTCTTTTAAATAATATATGAACTGTAATGACATAGAATGGATAAATATTATATTGGTGTGTGTCCAGCTTACTAAAATTCATGTAAACTTGCAACACCATGTAAATACATATCCTTTCAAATATAGGACTTGAAAAAAATATAGATTTTTTTCCCCCAAAATAACCCTCTTAGTCCTTCAAGGAGTTTTCAGATGAAGTCTACACTGAGACAATTTCTAAGTAATAATCTTAGTTTTCTTGGACAAGTTACATAATGTCTCTAAGCATCTGTTTCCTTAACTGTCAAATGAGGTTATTTATACCTACAATGAAAAAAGTATTTTCAGAATTACACGGAACCCTGTTTGTAATGTGTCTGGCACGTCTGTCAGGTAAATTTTTCTGTGGTCTTGCACTTGGATTTCTTCTTGTAGGAACCATCTTGTCTAGAGCACCATTATATCTTATACAATTTAATGCAGTTATGAGTACTTTTGAAGTGTTCAAGGAATGTGTATTTCATGAATTGACATGTGTTTATTGAGACTGGCTTTGTTTTTTAATTTAATTTTATTTATTTACTTATTTAATTGAAGTATAGTTGATTTACAATGTTGTATTAATTTCTGCTGTACAGCAAAATGACTCAGTTATACACATATATACATTCTTTTTAATATTCTTTTCCATTATGGTTTATCCTAGGATATTGAATTTAGTTTCCTATGCTATACAGTAGGACCTTGTTGTTTATTCATGAGACTGGCTTTGTTAATAGCAAAAAGTATTTAAAGGACTTTTTTTCATACGTTTTTGTGTTGGCTATACGATAGCCCTCAGGATTTTTCAAGGCCTATAAACTTGATGTCTTTGAAGAAAAGTGCATTCCATCACAGTGGCAGGTGGTGGAATTCATTCTGAGTTGGGTAGGTTCTGAAAGAAAGAAAAAAGTGCCCCTTTGTTCACCCTTTGTCATGATGTTCACTCCATAACATTGTTTTACAGGTTCAAAGGTAAAAGGAAAAAAAGCCTAAAGATTCTTGCTTCCTTAGCTTTGAAACCGTGGTAAAAGCATATTTTGTTTAAGGGATGGTGAAAATCATATGATTTGATGTTTGTTCTTATTGACTTATTGGTTATTCATGCTGCTCTTAAAATAGCTATATTTCCTTTCCTTTAGTTAAGAAATGAGAACTCTGGCATATGAAAGAGAAAAACTCATGCACATGACTGAAAAAAAAACCCTCAAACTATAAAAACCAAAATTGAATTTGAAGGATGAATGTATCATTTGTTATAATTGTAAGTGGCTGTAAGTGGGCTCACATGTCTCTTTATCCATAAAATATTAGTGATATAAGGTCTCTATTTCATATGATCATTTTAAAAACCAGCTTGGTTTCCGCATTGTGTTGTGAAATAAGAGAAAATAGCAAGGTTCACATTTAATTTGTACTACTTCTCTTAAAAGGTCAGTTTATTTTAATTACTAGGCATCTGAATAGACCTATTGGTCATTAAGCTGACATCAGCCCTGAGTTGGAAGAAACCTGTATTCATGGAGCATCTTTGGGACACCTTCTCTGTGCCGCTTTTAAAGATATAGTTTCTCTCAAGAAGAGATAATAAAACGCTTAAGCTGCAGATATAACAGCTTTTCACATCCTTGGGGCTTGTCCACTCTGGGAAAAGTGAGAGCTGAAACAAAAGATTTTAGGGAAGCAACTGCTCAAAAACACACTAGGCTTTGGGCTTAAAGGTGATGTGAAAAATAACCATGTTTGAGATTGTACTAAATGAAACCAAGTGGCAAAATCCCATGAGACATGGACTGCAAGGCATTGGAGTTTATGTCTTTGGAGTACTTTTATTATAATAGATAATTAAAGTGAAAATTGTAGCTTTTTATTGAAGAGTGAAAGAAAAGAAATTTTTTTCTTAAAAAAGAGAATTACGTGAGGTAGAATTTAGAAGCTCACTAAAAAAATACTGTTAAAAAACTGTGATTAAAGAGTTTCTCAAAGTTCTCATGAGATATTTTTGAGTAACAAGAGGTTAAAAATCAGAAAATCTCTAATTTCATATATACAATATAAAGAAATTATGGCTAATACTGTGTTTTTCATAGAGAAGCAGGTGATGAAATTGAGAATAATTTGAGTAGGGGAAAACTTAAAATTTTGTTTTTTAAATAAAAATTGCATGTGTTTAAGGTGGACAGCATGGTGATTTGATACACATGTACACAGCGAAATGATTACTGTAGTCAAGCTAATTAACATGTTACCTCACAGAGTTACCATTTGTGTGTGTGTGTGTGTGTTTGTGTGTGTGTGTGATGAGGGTGCCTGAAATCCACTCTCTTAGCACATTTCCCGGATTCAGTTCTGCAGTATTAACTATACTCACCATGCTGCCCATTAGATCTCTAGACATGGTCAACCTACGTAGCAGCAATTTTGTACCCTTAGACCAGCATCTCCCCATTTCCCCCACCTTTCTACTCTCTGCTCCTGTATATTTGATTTTTTAAGTTCCACATATAAGTGATATCATGCAGTATTTGTCTTTCTGTGTCTGACATTTCATTTAGCATAATGTTCTCCATATTCATCTATGTTGTTGCAAATGGCAGGAACTCCTTTTTTAAGGCTGAATATTATTCCATTGTATATATATGTACATATATATACACCACATTTTCCTTATTCATTTGTTGACAGACACTTAGGTTGTTTACATGTCTTGGCTATTGTGAACAATACTGCAGTGAACAAGGGGTTGCAGGTAACTCTTTGAGGTACTGATTTCTTTCCCTTCAGATGAATACCCAGAAGAGGTACTGCTGAATATCATATGGTAGTTATATTTTTAGGTTTTTGAGAAACCTTCATACTGTTTTCCCACAGTGGCTGCACCAATTTGCATTCCCACCAGCAGTGCACTAGGGATCCCTTTTTTCTACATCCTTGCCAACATTTCATATCTTTTTGATAATAGTTGTCTTAACAGGTGTGAGGTGATACCTCATTGTGGTTTTGGTTTGCGTCTCCCTGATGATTAGTGTTGTTGAGCATCTTTTCATTATCTTTGGCCATTTGTGTATCTTCTTTGGGAAAATATTTATTCATATCCTTTGGTCCTTCACCCATTTGTTAATAGGGTTGTTTTTGTTTGTTGGTTTGCTATTGAGTTGTATGAGTCCCTTATATAACTGGGACATTAACCAACTTTATCAGATATATGGTTTGCAAATATTTTCTGCCAACTAAAGGAAAACTTAACAAACCAAAGATTCCCATATGAAAAGTGGAATTTCCTTCAGTGTTACTCAATTTTTTTTTTTTTTTAATTTCGGTATGCGGGCCTCTCACTGTTGCGGCCTCTCACTGTTGCGGCCTCTCCCGTTGCGCAGCACAGGCTCCGGACGCGCAGGCTCAGCGGCCATGGCTCACGGGCCCAGCCGCTCCGCGGCATGTGGGATCTTCCCGGACAGGGGCACGAACCCATGTTCCCTGCATCGGCAGGTGGACTCTCAACCACTGCGCCACCAGGAAAGCCCAGTGTTACTCAATTTTAACCATTGTTTTAAACAAACGAGAAAACTCCAAGTGAAATATGTATGTACACATACAACTTTTATATGTATTAATATATTTATTTATATATTTATTATACATATTATGATATATGTATGTTACAGTGTGTGTGTGTGTGTGTGTGTGTGTGTGTAAGACAGGGAAAAATATTTATGAGACGCTTGTATCCTAAGAGAGTTTTAAAAATCATTCTATAAAGATTTACATCAAAGTTTGTTGTAGTTTAGTAGAACATAATTTTCTTAAAAGAAGCTTGAAGCGAAATCCTCACCATTCTTTGTAAGTAAGCATCTGCTGTGTTACATAAACCAAAGAAGTCCAGGGGAAGTTGTTATGCCTTCGATAGTGATCGGGTGCTTTGCGATTTTCTTCTATTGTGAGAAGATAATATGACAAGTTATAAGGTATCAACATTGCTTATACAATGATCAAAAATCTTGATCAAGCATTGATACAATGTGTATATGTTAGGGTTAGGGTGAAATCTGTGTAAAAATTTAACATTTCTACTTGCATCATTGTATTTCCACCTATTATGTCCTATTAACATGGACTGTTACTACAAATAACACATCCTATTATGTTGTCCAAGTCAGCCTATCTTTCCTCTCTCAATGTCTTTTTAAAGTTACTAGTCTGGAGCCAGTCCTTTGGCTCTGCTTCTTGTTAGGGAAATTATTTTTTAAAATTATATGAAGTATAACTTTCCAGATAAGACAGTTCCAATTTATAAGTGACCTTCTGTGGAAAATCAAAAGCCCGTATTGTCCATGCATGGGTGAAAACATCAGCCATGATGGCAAACTGAAGGGTAGTTGGTCTGTGTGGTGAGGAAGACATATGGTTTCTCTATGAACCCATGGTCTCTTGTAGTGTCAAGGGCTATCAGACCTATCAGCATTCACCAATATTTTTTTCTTGTGTATCTCATCTGAATTCCCTTAAGGGTAGGAAGTAAAGTCTTCAACCTATTTCCCACCAACCAATCAATGAGTAAACCAAATAAAACAGACTAAAGGACTAAGACAGAAAAAAAAAAGGAAGTGAAAAGTGAATCCCAGTGACAAGGGTCAGGAATGGCGTCTTTGATCTGTTTGTCCAGGAAGGAAACCCTGCTTTACAGAGTGAGCTGGCGAATGAGTTGATGATGCCCTGTGGGATCCTCAGAAGTACGGTAAACGGTGGCTGTGGGGCAGGAGATGTATCTGTACTAATACGCTGTGCAACTCAGCCTTGGTCAAATAGTTGTTCAGCATCCCGGAGTCTAGAAATCTCTTAGAACATTCCTGTAAGTCATCAACAGGGCAAATCTGTCTAGTGAAGGATTGTTGTTTGGCTACAATACTGCTTAAAAGTATTTAGATGTGAATACTTTTTAGTGGTGCCTAAACCACTCTGCTGTTTTCATAAAAGCAGCCCACTTCACTCACTTGTGTACGTGCTTGGCCCCAGAAGGCATGCATGGCTTCAATTTTTAATAGCTTGTTGAGTGGATATCAAGTAACTCAGAATTATTATTATCTCCATTTTACTGCAGAGGAAATGAACCTGGAGATGGTGGACAACTTGTCGACCACTATTGCCAGCATCCGGTCATAGTCTGTCAAAGCTTTGCTCCCATTATTTGCAATTCCTCCCTCAAAATAATCCCCATAAGTAAGACTAGCAGGACAGATCCTGGATGGTAGTAATGACAAGCAGACGCAAGCACAGTGTTTTAAGTTTGCGTGAGGCGAACAGTTCGAAAGAAACACACCGTGGTTCTCACCCACCCCCTTGCATCCCATTACAACAGTATTGATGGGGATTATAGCTCTGTTATGTCACCTAATATAGATGTAAAAGAACCTGCAGGTTGTGCCTTGAAAGCATAGTACCTTTTGAAAATATTTTGATCATTTTGTTTCATTTAGAGCTATTTTCTTTTTTTTAATATATTTTGGGAACCATTTTCTGTTCACTTCAATTTTGCACTTAAGTGATATTGACCAACGTCTAGCCTTTCATCTGTGTTGACTTCAATGCGAGTAGCAGTTTAATCAATTTTAAGTGGGGAAATATCACAGAATTATGGATGGTGGTAGGCAGGCACAGTGCTGTTGATAATTTCTTTTACTCTCAGGATTCAGAATGAGGCATGTGCTTCCTTAAAGGGCCCATGTGGTAGAGTTTCACAGCAAACATTCTCTTTCATCTTGTTTAAGTTCTGTTTGGCTGGCCTCCCATGTTTGCTCGCGGGGATAAGGTTAAGACCTCTGAAGAGGCCACTCCGTCCCAATTACTTACCCAGCCTCCCTTCTTTTCTTTAAATAGCTTGCACTTAGTTGTAGAGAGCGTTTTGGTGTCATTATGTCTTTGATGGATGAACCCAGGGATAAACAACTATTTTCTATTTGGATTCTAAATGTACGATCAAGTTTAATCAAAAAGACTATTAATATTTTGAATTTATCCATGAACCAACTCTTGCAGCAAAAACACCCAAATGCCTGCTCACGTCAGTCTTTCCTTTTTCAAGCTGGTTTTTCTCCAAAGATTCTTCCCCCATCCACATAGTTTCCTATTGTCTTAAGTTGCCTTCAAGTCTCCACCTCCACCCAGAGGCTGCCTCGTCTTGAGCGTCGCCCAGTTTTGTCAACTCTTCTGGTACGTGCTTTTAACCTCACTTTAGAATCCCCTGCCCAAATTTGAGTCTGAATTTTTATAATGTTTGGATTGTAACTCTGTTTCTTTCTGGTCTAGTCCTTGAGGGTTACATGTCTCAGGCCTGATGTTCTCCTTCCAGGTGCTGACTTTATAACTAGATCCTACTTACTGGAACTGTTGAGAGAATTATTTCACTTCTCTAACACCATCATCTGCACTTAGTCTGTTTTTGCTGCTGGGATTTTTTGCAGGAAGGGTAGCCCTTTCCTATTTGTAACCAAAATTAAATCATTCTGAGGCAGGGCATGAATGTGTTTTGTGGGGTTTCTTGTCAAGCTGAAGATCGTTATAATAGGCAAACAGGAAGTCCTCATGCACTGGAAACTATAACGTCCTACCTTGGCATGGCATCTGTGTTCTTCCATAATAACCAGTCACCTTGGACATCGCCAGAGTTCCTTGAATTTTTTGGACAACGGGAGAAAAAGGAAAAGCTTTCTCATTTGGATTTAACTCAAGAATTAAAGCATTGCCTGAAGCTCTGTGCTGCCAGTGGTTTTATTCAGGCTTTGTTCTCTGAACAATTTGTAGATAGATGGTTGTGTTCTGTATTCCCAGCCCTCATTAGCTAACTGCACACATGTGGAAACACAGAGGCTGTGACCTTCAGATCCACTCCGGAAATACAAACGTGGCCTCTAAGTTTAGAGAGGAAATGCTTCCCTCTCTCTAGCCAGGAACTGGGACTGATGCTCTGCCCAGGTCACATAGACGTCTGAGCTGCCCCAGCCAGCAGGGAAAAAAATGACCTCCCGGGTAATACGTGCGTCATTACGACTTGACCATGTCCTTGATCCAGTGGACGGTAGCTCACTTTAAGCGCGTAGACCTGTAGGATTCTTTTAAGTCATAAAAAAATGGACCCAAACAAAGTGGAAATGACTGATAATTGGTGAAATTATTGATAATTTATCTGTGAAAAGTTAACCAAGAAAAAAATTAATTTAAAGGGGCCATAGAGATGTCTCATTTTTATCAGCCTTGTTTAAAAGCAAAAGTTGTTTGTTTTATTCTTTGATGGCTACATTTCAAGAGTCACTAAACTTTCCAGCCCTTTCAGCAAAATAAACTCAGTCTTGTCATTTTTTCCTAAAGATGTAATCTTTGCATTGTATTACTGAAAATTTGGAAATAATCTAAATATGCAAAAACGGAGAATGACTAAACTCTGGTTAAAGCAATGGAGTATTTTACAACCATTTAAAAAGATAATTTTTAAGACTTTGAGGCCACATAGGAAACTAGCTATAGTATGACGTAAAATGGGAAAAAGAAAAATAGAAAAGTCTCTCTATGCTCTGCTAATAACTAGGTCAAAAGATGATGCATGGTGATTATTGAAGATAGTTTTGCTTGGTAGGTGTAAGTATTGGTTGACATTTATGTCTTCTCTGAATTGTGAATTCTTTGAGGGAGGGATCACATTTTCCTATATCTGCAAAACCAAGACCTAGCATGTAATAAGGGCTAATCAGTATTTCTCAGTTAATCCATTAAAAGATAGCCAGGAAAAGCAAATTATAAAACTGTATCTAAAATCTGAATATAATTCTGTAAAAATAATACTTAAAAGGCTAAGAACTTGAAGATATCATGGAGCAGTGATTACAAGGATTCTCTGTATGGTGATATATTGATTTTCAAATCTCCATTTTATATGTGTATATATATATATATATATATATTTTTTTTTTTTAATGTGCTATCTAGAAAAAAAAGAGTCGACTAGTGTCAGCCTAACTTACCAGTATTGAAATGCCACAAGAAGAAAACGTTCATTTATTCGATAATGAGAGAGTTTAAAGATATGCATCTTCATTAAAATTCAGTTATATGTGTACATTTTTGAATATCTGTCATTTGAATGAGATGTCATAAGTGATAAACTTCTAACTACTTATCGTAGAATACACAGCCTTTCATGGTCTGGACTGTACTCTCTAACACTTAGGGCTACTGCACTTTTTGTAAAATGTGAGTCCTGCCAAGCTCTGGGACTGGGGAGCACTCACATTGTGATTCCCATGAACAGCCCCACTGGCGTAATGAGCAACTTAGGCAGCCATACTGATGACCCTGCTCAGTTCTTATCTCTTACCATGTATCTAATCATCCCCAACTACTAACACGCCATATGTAAAGGCACTTTGGTGCCTGTTCCCTTTGCTTGGAACAATCATTATACCTCTTATTTAATAATAAAGTCTTGTATTTATTGAGCACTTACTATGTACAGAAATTATACTGAGAGCTTTATATACATGATGGCAGTGTTTTTCAAACTGTTATAATTATTATCTCTATCTTATAGGTGTGAGAGACAAGGAACTTGCCCACGTCTCCACAACCACGAAATAGCAGATGTGGGATGTAAACTCAGAGCTGCTTTGTTCTAAAGCCCAACCACTTAATCTCTCACATCCCTCTCCTGTGCTGCCCGTGCTCTTCCTTGACTTGGGTGACTCAGCTGATAAGAACCAAGTCTTCAAAGCTTTCTTTCTCCCTCCACCCATGCCCGAGCCAACCTAGACACCCTTCCTCTGTCTCCCTTAATAAAGCTCTTTGTTTTCCCAAAAGTCTCCCCAGCACTTAGAAAACTGGATATAATCAGTGATTTTTTTTTTTTTGTACCTCTTACATGGTGGGCTTATCATGGGCAAGTATTTTACACTTATTCGGGAAAAAAAACAAAAATAACTGTATCTTGTTTACTTGTACTTAGCATATGCTTGACACATGAAGTAGTTATCCCTAGAATGGCTGGAAGAATAAGATAATGAATGGCTGAACCACATCTTAGGTTCTTAATACATGGATGTTGCACCAAGAAATCATCATGCATGTGATTTTGGTTGTGATTAGAAACCGGGATAAAATTGTAGCCATTTATCATCCAGCTGCACTAAGCTCAGGGTCTTGTTAAGAACATTTGGACTCAGAGTACTTTTGCAGATTCATTGCGTTCTTTAAACAGTGCTTTAATCATGCCCCTTGCCTGGTTAAAACCTGTCCATGACTTGTTATTTCGTTTCCTATCAAGTCTGAATTCCTCAGGATGGCTTTAAAGGGCCTCCTAATATGAATCAACTCACAGTATTTTTCATTCTGTTTCAACATATACCTGTCAGGCTAAGCAGGCCAGTCACTTTACTCTCCCAACACATCATGTTTGTACCACCTTGGGGTCTTTACTCAACTCATCCCCCCTCTCCAGAGTACATCTGGAATCTTCTTCGATTCTAAACCAGACTTAGATTATTGGTAAATTAAAATTCTACTTACTAGATGGAAGCTTTCCTATCTACTTTAGCTCTTGGTAAAGTCTCTTTTCTACGAATTCTCTTTGCTTCTGTCGGATAATTTACCACTTAATAATATCAGTGACTATTTTCAGCAATGCTTTAGTTATGCCAGCATTGTTGTCCCTGCAAAATTATTAACAGATACCACATATCTCTTCTGTTGTTTCAAACTACAAGATATTCAGTTCCCACTATGGGCTAGAATCTATTTTGCACACTTTATGAACACTTTATTAGGAAAAGATTTGAGTTTCCCTTTGGTTAATGACAAAGGAGAAAGTCTTTCAATAGAGAGAATTGATTAAAGTCAAAAGTTGGGTTCTAAAAATAAGTTTGACTCTCAAATTTGTGATTTGAGAGGGATTCTAATGATACACTGTTGGATGTGAACAGATGAGACCATGAAACTAGTTTTGTGCTTGGGTGTCTTGTGTGACTTTAATATTTAGTATGTAACATATGTGGAGAACAGTTTTTACTCTCCTCTGATAGCTGTTGGTGCCTCTGTGAGTTGCTATGTTTGTTCTACTGACCACCCCATGTCAAAAGACCTCAACCCTATATTTAGCCCAACATTTGGCCAATGTCTACTGTTGGTTATAAAGGGAAACCTGGGAAACAAGTTTGAATGGGTAGGCAAAAAATGAAAGAAACCATGGGCCCTCCTCATAAGACCATCATATATAAAGAATAACACCCTTTTGACTTTATTTGGGGAATACGCCTCCATCATTTCACTGTTTATAAGAGTAATAACAAAATGGGATTTTCATATTATGACTTAAAAGTTGAGGGGTCCCACTGTGTCTTAGGAAAGAATGAAAACACATGTGTCACAAGACTAACTGAAAACAGAAATTTCATATCTGGTCATGTTCAGTCACTTCACTGACACTGTGCCTCCTGAGTTTGGAATTCCTTGGAGAACAGAAGTTGAAAAGGAAATGGCGAGCTTTTCCAGTAACATTTGGTTTAAATTTACCTGCAATTAAAATTCTTATGGTACTAATATTTTTTCTTTTTTTGGTTTCAGAAACATTACCTGTTTTAGATACATGTAGCAAAAGCCTCCCTTTTGCTATAATTTCTAACAATTCATTAAGATAATTAAAAATAAAAGGCAAGAGAAAGAAAAAAATGGAAAAGTCTACACCTTCCCTATCTCTCAAGAGATAGTCATTAGAATTTTTCAGCAAGTGGAGGATTGACCTGTCACTTTATATTATGCTGGATAGTAAATAAATACCTCACATATTTCTAAGTTTGGGATATGAGCATTTGAAAAAAAGTAAGAAAAATAATTTATTCTTTAGCTGCAGCATGGTGATGAGTGCGAAAGGGGATTTTGATTCACCTGATATTACAGTTAGAATTAAATTATTATCTAGAGACTATAAATATTGCATGATTCCTTCTTAAAGGAGATAATTAAAATTTATAAGACTGTCCATGAGAATTCCTGGAATAAGGAACTTAAATAGTCTTAAAACTTTAAGATTTGATGTCAAGATATAAAGGTAATTTCATTTCTTTACATTTTCCATTTGATATTTGATCCAACTGCTTTATGGTTTCACCAAGAAACTGACTCAAAGACTTGAGAATTAACACCAAGGACCTTGCAGGGGAAATAAAAAAGAGAACACACTAAACAAAACAACAAGCGGTGGTGAAGAGAGCTGTAATACTCCCTTGCAGATCCATCTTGGACAAAGGCTGTCTAGTATTTCAAATGGTGTGGCATGTGAACCATGCTGCATGCATGGGCTTTCAACTTTAGCATGTAGAATGCATGTATATGAACAGAAGGGTATTCTGACAATCTATCTTTTCTTTATAATCTCTGTAGCAGTTCCAAAAGTCCTTAGCTGGAGGATAGATTTGGAAAGTGCTGCTTTTCCGCTCTCGACACATTCGGGTAACCATTCCAAAGCTGCCAAGGTACCACTTCAGAGGCAACCTGCTATTACTGAAACGGAGCAGGACCCTGTGGTCCGTCCCCACAATGTCCTCCACCTGCTTTTTGTCTGTAGGAAAACTTTAGCCAAAGAATAAGTCAGAGAAGGGAGAAAATGCAGAAACAAATGAAAACATTTCAACAAGACTAAATAATAATAGTTTAGTCATTAAGCATAGTCAAGGGCCTTTAGTTCCTCTTCATGGGCTATAGATAACACTATGACCCATATCCTGTGAGCTGTCTTATAGAGACTAAAACTACCACCAGGTGGAGGAAGTTTAACTACACGATGACCAGACTGTAGCCATGACGTAAACTGCCAATGTTCCAAGAATTGGCCTGAATGAAATGGGAAAAAACCGACCCAGGAACTGAAGATTAACAGCACTTATAAAAATCAGGATGACGCTAGTCAGACCACCACATGACCAATTTCAAGATGAGCGTCAGAGCTGACTGTGCTGTTTCTGCATGTAGCTCCCTCCCTCTGCCTATAAAAGCGCTTGCCCACTGGTTGTCACTGGGGGGAGTTGGCCTTTGGACAGGAATCTGCCCCCCCCACGCCCCCAGCTGCTGGCCTCCAAAATAAATTAAACTTTCCTTTCCACCAACCTTGCCTCTTGAGCAGTGAGCACCTGGACCCACTTTCGCAAACAGATTTTGGCTCCCAACGTGAGGCTGGGCTCTCGCGATATCTGGCTCCCGGGGGTGGGTTTTCCGGAGCAGAGCCTCCGCCTTGATGACACTTTGGTATGGCTGCAAGGAGACTGCTGCTCGTGGCTCGCTGGCCCCGGGAGGGGATTTGGCGGGGACATTCCTAACAGCTGCCCAAAACATTTGTTTCGAGGGTTCTCCCTGTTTCTCCCCTGCAAGGCACTGGCTGCCAACGTACGCTTTTCCTTGGTGGAACGGAAAGATGCCTCTGGAAGAGGTGATGAGCTCCAAGACCAAGTAAGTCCACCAGTGTGCACCTGGAAAACTTCTCTTTTGAGTACAAAGTCCTATTTGGGCATTTTGCCAATGGTTTCAGATGTGTTTCTGACGTTGAGCACCCTTTATGAACACTGAGTGTCATTCAGGCATTTTGCCAACTGGTTCTGACCTGTGTCTGACATCGAGGCCCGTTTGTGTTGGGGAGTGTTTGTTTGGGACTCCGTATAGGTCATCCTCTCAGAGGGTTTGTGACAGTTCTGTCTTCTGGTGTGTGAGTGTGTATTCCATTTGTGTGATTGGTATTCTTGTTGCCTTTTGTAAAATGAGAAATTCAGGTTCAATTCTTCTTCAAACTCTGAAAAAATTGGTTAAGATGAAACTCTTTTAAAACACCAAAACTGGTTCTTTTTGCATATGCAGTTAGAGAAAGCTAGCTTGATAAAATGCTTTTTTCAGAATTCTGACCCTGAGAGAAGAAAAATATTTCTAGGAGAAAGCTTGAAGTTAACTCTTATCATGGCTTTGAAATAAAAACATAGCATCTCCCCCTCCCCCCAGTTGCTGGCCTCTGACATAAAGCAAATTTTCCTTTCCACCAGCCTTGCTTCTTTATTGGCTTCAGAGTGGTGAGCAGCCAGACCCCACTTTTGGTAACATTACCATGTGTGCTGTGATTCATAAATGGACCCTATTATTTTCCACAAGACCCCTTAGCAGCAGTTCCAAAGGAGCGGGCCCGAGATTTGATTATCCAGGTCCCTCTCCTGGACACATCTTTCACATCTGACATTTACACTGGTTGCACATTTTTATGGAACTCGTTAGGAAGCAGTCTGAACCTTAAAAAGGTGTGCGTCTTCCTAGAACATTCTGGACCAGGAAGGTCTTTTATTGGACTTAATGCTTTGAGTTGAAACCTGTCCCTTGTCTGATTGGAAAGTGTTTCGGGGAACAGATTTTGTTATTTTTCTAAGCCAGGCTGTAGGAATTGAGCTGAAGATATCACTAACAAAAAGGAATTTTTTTTTTTTTTCTCAAAGAGCTGAGAACCAAAGGAAATGACTCCAGTGTTGAAAATCCTTTTATTTCCTCTGTGGACGATATCTGTGCAGCTGAGACAAACTTTTCCAGTTGGCCCCCACCCAGACTTTATGGGTACTGAGATTAGGAAGTGGTATGGTCAAAATAGTCCTTGGACAAATTGCTTCCAGTCTACAAAACCTCAAAGTTCTTGACAAAGCCATGATTTCATGCCACATTTTATTTTTTCACATGGGTAACTGACCTGTCATTCGTTAATTATCTTGCCAGGATTTCTGCAGTTCTTTTAGTAACCTCTATCATTTTATTTTTTTCCATTTCTTTTGGGAGAAGGAAGCAGACTTTGTGAGAGAAGTGCAGGGTGTCTGTAAAATTTCTCTTTGTGAGACACCACACGTTTTGCTCATTTCCCTTGCCTTCCATTTGAAGTAAAATATTGCCAGGCCACAGTCAAGCTTATAAAAATGTGCTTTCTTCCTTCCCTGATGTCATTCTATACTTTTCTTCTTGCTTTGCTTTTCCATATCTGAAAATAAGGCAATGCTGCATGAGGCTTCAAAATTCAACACCCATAACTTCCTTTGACATGATCCTGCCCTGGGGAAAGAGAAAGGTATTCATCACTCTATAAAATATGCTGTACCCTCAGCCTCCCTACCCGGTCCTGGGATCTGACTCATCTTTGCACTTCTGGTGACCAGCATAGTGCTGACATGTTCTAAGCGTTCAGACATATTTACAAAGTAGGTTCGAGTGGGCAGTGTGTCATGGCATCAGGATGCATAGAGTAGGTAAAAGAGGGATTTATGACATACTTTACAAAGTCAGGAACTGTTCTCTGAATTAAAAACTGTGCTGAGGGAATAGCAGTGGATACAATTCTCTGTTCTTCTAAAAATGCTTAGTTCTTCCCTGTATCTTATCAACTCCATGGGAAGCTATATGGCAGACACTCCCTTGCCAGCATAGACAATTTTGTACCAACTTAAAGCCACTCAGACCTTCACGGAGGTAGTTGTTCCTCATTGCAGTAGTTCTTTTCCTAAGAAGTCTTCGGATTTGTTGGGGACTGATGGTAGTGCTTATTTAACATACATGATACTTTATTAAAATGAACTTTAGTAGACTGACATTTAGTATTAAATGGGGTTTATAAACCCCTAGTTAGTCTAATTTGATTTGAACCAAAATTTGTCAAATATGGTTTTCTTTTGCATTTTTCCTTGAAGTATAGTTGATTTACAATGTTGTGTTAGTTTCAGGTGTACAGCACAGTGATTCAGTTTTATATATATATATATATTCTTTTTCACATTATTTTCCCTTATAAGTTATTACATAATACTGAGTATGGTTCCCTGTGCTGTACAGTATGTCCTTGTTGTTTATCTGTTTTATATATAGTAGTGTGTATATGTTAATCTCAAACTCCTAATTTATCCCTCCCTCCCTTTCCCCTTTAATAAACATAAATTTGTCTCCTAAGTCTGTGGGCCTATTTCTGTTTTGTAAATAGGTTCATTCATATCATGTTTTTAGATTCCACATATAAGCAATATCACATATTTGCCTTTCTCTGTCTGGCTTACTTCACTTAGTATGATCATCTCTAGGTCCATCCGTGTTGCTGCCAGTGGCATTATTTCATTCTTTTTGTGGCTGACTATACTTCAAATACGTATTTTTGATAGATACTATGCTTGGCACTGGGGTAAGAAATAGGGAAGGTGTATTGCCTATAGTCAAGTACTCAGAGGGTAGGAAAGACAGATGCTATATACATGTATATATAAAACTAAAAGATAAGATGAACACAATAGCTGATAATAATATGTAATGGCCAGTGAGCGCTTTATACATGTCAGATCTTCTAATAAATCCACTTATCTGAGTTCATTTAATCCTCCCAATGACTCCATAAGGCAGGTGTAAGGGTCATTAGCATTTCACAGGTGAGGATAGCACGGCACTCTTCTCAAGATCACTCAACCTCCTACCCACAGAGCCTGAGTCCAGATAGTTCCAAAATATATGCTCTCACCTGCCACACCATAGTGCTACAACTAGAGTGCTCTTAGGCAAAAATGAGGAAATGGTTACATTTCCCTTCAGTTTAGAAAAGGCACACAGGAAACAGGAAAGCTTCAGGGAGGACGTGATAGTTGAGCTTGACTCCAAAGAGTGATTGGGAGTTTATGCAGCAGAAATGGCAGAGAGAGATTTACCTGGAACAGGAAAGACCTGGCAAAGGCCAAAAGCTGTAGAAGAGCATGGTGTATTCTGATGGCTTAAAAGTTCAGTGCTTGCGTGTATGAAAACAGGAAGCGATATAACCTGAAATGCAAGCTCAAGTCTTATTTGGAAGGTTTTTTTGTAAAAGCTTGAGTAAAGAAACTATTACAAAGGCAGTGGGGACCAAAGAGATTTATAGGTAGAGGAAAATAATGTGGTCAGAGCTATCTTTTGGAAAGTCAGTTCTAGCAAAAGAATTGGGGATGAGAGAAGATGACAGCTAGATGCAGGAGCACAGGAGGATGGATCCTTTCCCTTGCATTCATCTCCTGGCAACAGAAAACATGGCTGAACAGAGATGTAAGCTGTGTTTCTCCACAACATAAGGCGAAGGCTGAAGGAAGATGGGAACCCAGAGACAATATGGAGACTCCATCATTAGGAACCTGTCCTTGGCTTGTGACTCTTATCTTCAAGCCTTTCGCCTGTGGTTGCAGACCTTCCCCCTTCCACTTTGCGTTCCATATTTGCATTTCAGACAGGAAGAATGACAGGGCTGAAGGGCAAAGGATAAGTGACAGCTGAGTGTGTCTTTGTTCAAGAGCTTTCCCTTATGTGTCATTGGCCCCAGACTGTAACACAGTCATGGGTGCAGGATACTCAGGTGAGGCTGGAAATTGTAGTTCTATAGCTAGGCACATCGCCAGCCATTGATAAATAGAGTGCTGGTAGGAAGAGAATTCTTTCAGAGTGGATATTACAGTTGTCTCTGTGAGGGTTTTTTTTAAAAAATATGTTCTCTTTATACCCACTTTGTTGAGACCTTTTTTTTTTTTTATCATAAGCGGATGTTGAATTTTGTCAAAAGCTTTTTCTGCATTTATTGAGATGGTCATATGATTTTTATTTTTCAATTTGTTAATGTAGTATATCACATAGATTGATTTGCAGATTTGACCATTGTGTATTATTATTTTAATGTATTGTTGAATTTGGTTTCTAATCTCAATATTTTGTTGAGGAATTTTGCATCATATTCATCAGTGATATTGGCCTTTATTTTTCTTTTTCTGTGATGTCTTTGTCTATTTTTTTTTTAAGATTTTTTTTTTGAATGTGGACCATTTTTAAAGTCTTTATTGAATTTGTTACAATATTGCTTCTGCTTTATATTTCGATTTTTTGGCCCCGAGGCATGTGGGATCTTAGCTCCCTGATCAGGGACTGAACCTGCAACCCCCCGCATTGGAAGGTGAAGTCTTAGCCACTGGACCTCCAAGGAAGTCCCCTTTGTCTAGTTTTGATATTAGGGTTGTTGCTGGCCTCATAGAATAAGTTCAGAAGCATTCATTCCTCTTCAGTTTTTTGAAATAATTTGAGAAGGATGGGTGAGGAGCTTTGGGAATAGAAAAGGTTAAGTGGAGACATTTTATGGGTGAGAATCCAGAAGACCCAGGTACTAATAAGATGAGGCAGGCTGGGGACCGGAAGGCATCAAGGAAGATGCTGTAGTTTCTGACTTTGGCAACTGGGTCAGTAATAATGGTTTTAACTGAGATGGGGAGAATAAAGAAAGATTAGTTTTATGGACAAAGTAATACATGTGATTCAGATATAGTGAGTTGGATATAGCACTAGGACATCTTGTGAAAAATTTGGTAAGTTGCTGTAAACGGACCTAAAGTTCAGGAGATGATGAGATGGGTGTCAGGTCATCTAAACCACAGCAGCTGACTAAATCACCTAAGCAGACTGAATGGGATGGCAGATAGTACAAGACCAAGGAGAGGAACTCTTTAAGGGCTAGCAGAAAAAGTCAGGGAAACAGACAGGGTGTAGTGCCATAAAAGCAAAGAACAGCATTTCTAAAAAGAGATGCTCAGCAGTGTTGAGTACCTTGAAGATGCCAGACTGCAAAGAAGATATTGGGTCGGCAATTAGGTCATTATTAGTGTTCAACAAATGTTGAAAAAATAAGTATATTAATACAACACTTCTTAACTTTGTATATAGGTTAATTTCATATTCTTTCAGGGACTAGCTGTGTTTAGGGAAGAAATCACACAGAAGTCAAGGCAGATCCAAAATGGTGTTAGGGGATAGGAAACATCAAGGAAATATGGGCACCTTCCACAAGTTAAGTTCAAGTGAAAACATTTAATTTTATACTTTATTTCTTTCTTAAATCCTACGTGCCCCAGTTTTTTTTCTAAACACCCATTTTTTTAGTTTATTTTTTTATTGAAGTATAGTGATTTACAATGTGTTAATTACTGCTGTACAGTCATATATATATACATACGTATATATACTTTCTTTTTCATATTCTTTTCCATTATGGTTTTTCACAGGGTATTGAATATAGTTCCCTGTGCTATACAGTAGGACCTTGTTGTTATCCATTCTATGTATACCAGTTTGCCTTTGCTAATCCCAAACTCCCAATCCATCCCTCTCCCACCCCCCCTTCCTTAGCAACCACCAGTCTATTCTCTATGTCCCTGATTATGTTTCTGTTTTATCGATAGGTTCATTTGTGTCATATTTTAGATTCCACATATAAATTATATTGTATGGTATTTGTCTTTATCTTTCTGACTTACTTCACTTAGTATGATAATCTCTAGGTCCATCCATGTTTCTGCAAATGGCATGATTTCATTCTTTTTATGGCTGAGTAATACTCTATTGTATATATGTACCACATCTTCTTTATTCCTTCATCTGTCAATGGACATTTAGGTTGTTCCCATGTTTTGGCTGTTGTGAATAGCACTGCTGTGAGCATTGGGGTGCATGTATCTTTTTTAATTAGAGTTTTGTCCAGGAGTGGGATTGCTGGGTCATATGGTAATTGTATTTTTAGTTTTCTGAGGAAGCTCCATACTGTTTTCCACAGTGGCTGCACCAACTTACATTCCCACCAACAGTGCAGGAGGGTTCCCTTTTCTCCACACCCTCTTCAGCATTTGTTATTTGTAGACTTTTTAATGATGGGCATTCTGATTGGCATGAGGTGGAACCTCATTGTAGTTTTGATTTGCATTTCCCTAATAATTAGCAATGTTGAACATCTTTTCATGTGCCTATCGGCCATCTGTATTTCTTCTTTGGAGAAATGTCTTTTTAGGTCTTCTGCCCATTCATTTGACTGGGTTTTTTTGTTGTTGTTGTTGAGTTGAATGAGCTGCTAAACACCCATTTTTGCAGCTTTTGAAAGCTGTGACTTGTAGAGCGTTTGGGGTAACTAAAAGGGCAGAAAGCAAGCGTGTTGTGCATAAATCAAAATAACTTGCAATGCTTACATTTTTAAATAGTGCTTGCCTCTTATCTCTTTCTGAATGCAGGGCTCTTAATCCATGCATCCACGGTGTATGCTGAGTGACCATCCTGTGTCTGCCTGCACCAACATTATGGGTGACTCAGTCAGACTCATTGTAGATCATTTCTGAGAAATACTAGACACATGTCTACTTTTCTTATGTGGACTCACAGCCACTTAGAAATGAGTCCTTCTTTGAATTTTAAAGACAGAACAACCATTGTCTTATGAGTTATCATATCATGGTATTGGGCACCATCTCATGCATCTCCTGGCTATCAAACTGCTATATGCATTTCTTGTTTTAGGCTATAAAGTAGCCACCTCCATGCATGGACACATGCAAGTAGTGAAAATACCTCAGGAAAAATACAGAAAGATTCTATTATTAATAATGTGTATGACCTCTTCCATCGCAAGAGAAGGCCATGATTTTTTTTTTTTTTTTTTTTTTTTTGCGGTACGCGGGCCTCTCACTGTTGTGGCCTCTCCCGTTGCGGAGCACAGGCTCCGGACGTGCAGGCTCAGTGGCCATGGCTCACGGGTCCAGCCGCTCCGTGGCATGTGGGATCTTTCCGGACCGGGGCACGAACCCGTGTCCCCTGCATCGGCAGGCGGACTCTCAACCACTGCGCCACCAGGGAAGCCTGAGAAGGCCATGATTAAAGATGTATCCTTTAACAGAGATGAGTATGAAAACATTTATAGTTTTCAGGGGCAACTCTCTTTTCACCTTAGCAGGATATGTCTAAAGTTTAAGTGACCATTTTCATCTCATGAACACACTTCATACCACTTGGTTTGTTCATCTTTCAAAATCAGTAAGAGTTTGTAAGCTCATTCACAGTTCGTAATTCGCTGAAGGCAGGGGTCCACTTATACACTGTGTGTTACAAGGTGGAAAAGATGACATTTTAATTTGGTGTCTCAACGAATAAAGTATTCAGTTCTTCCTTAAGGAATTTATTATGATATTTACAAACACACAAACCAAACAGAGAATGTTAGGGGTACCTAACCTATGTGAGCAAGGTTGATGGGGGACTGGGGTAGAGAGGTGGGAATGGAGAGGTTGCCTTACATACGCCTTACCTATATTTCTATGTTCCCTAAATAATAGCCTAAACTGGCAGTGTTGTAGGGAAATTGCCATAGCTTTTATCGATAGTTGCAAAGTACATCAGTACAACTCTTCTAGAAAGCAATTTGTCCATAAGTTTCAGGCCCTTATGTATATTACCTCAGCATTTATACTACTGGGAACTAATCTTGGGACAGAAATTAATCCAAGAGAAGAAGAAAGTCACCTGAAAACTAAAAATGAGAAATTATGAAAGCTGAATAAGGCAAGGGCTTTGAGAATGGAGAAGATGTAAGAGATTCAGGAAGTGTTAGAAGGTCAGTTTGACCTAGTCGGGTGATGGAGGGGATGAGTGGAGGGTAGGAAGGTGAAGAAGAAGAGAGAGCCTAGAATGACCTTGGAGGTTTCAGACTCGGTCAGCTGTCTTAGCTCACTCACTTAGAAACAAAATACAAAAGCAGAAAAACATACTAGAAGGGTTACCCAGGGTTTGCATTGAGTACTGTTGCATTTGAAAGGTCTGTGTGACAAAGATGCTGAGTAGACATAAACAAACAAACAAACAAACAAACAAAAAACAGGTCTGGGATTAGAAGATATCCAGGCTAGAGACATAGATTTGGAAGTCATAAGTGGTCATTGGGAAGCAACCCGACAAAGAAGTAAAAATATATTTAGAGTGGGATACTAATACATAGTAATCATTGTGAGGACTGTGTTGCATCTTGGGAAAATTCTCATAACATTAAGTAAAAAATGAGAGTGAAATACATCACTGCCATGATTATAGTTTATATTCATAAGGACAAGGACTAAATGGAGATAAAAAATGAAAATATTGTAATTTGAATGGGTGGTAGGATGATGAAAATGCTTTCTTTCATTTGCTGTTAATACTATTTTTACTATATTTGTGCAACAAGAGTAACTTGAGAGCATTCATACATTTAACCTGCACGTTGCTGTAGAGTTATGAAGTTGAGGAGTGTTCTTAGAAACTAGTGATTTTTAAAGCTTTGTATTTAATGAAGTAAAAGTTTAGATGGACAGACAGAGCATATCTGAAACAAATAGAAATGGAACACCATTACTTGAAGCTTTGCAGAGAATCTGTACGCCTTTTTCTTCCCAGCTTCCCGTCCCAAGTACTTCCCTTATCCCTTAGGTGAGGACCACAGTTGGAAAACCACTCAGTCTATGCTTTTCTCCTCAGATGACGGTGTGAAACTCAGAGGTCAACCAACAGAACTCAAATCAAATCAGTTGAACTGTGAGGCTGGCTGTTTTTTGGCCCTTTGGTTTCTATCTGAAAATTTCCTCCTTTGCCTTCACACTTTCTGTCAGCTAGATCAGTTAGGATGGGTTTATGGGGTAGATTTTACTGCTGCAATCCCAAACTTGGACCTAATTTATCCCCCCAAATGCTATCAAACTGCTGTATTGTTATTACAATGGAAGTTTTACAATGCATTCTAAGGTATGGTTTTGTTGTTGTTGTTGCTCTTGTTGTTTGTTGTTTTTTTGTGTATTTGATGATAACTTTTTCTGTGATTTATTGAGTGAATGGCCAAAAGTTTGACCCTTCTGTTCTTTTTTTTTTAATTGAAGTGTAGTTGATTTACAATGTTGTGTTAATTTCTGCTGTATAGCAGAGTGATTCAGTTATACACATATACATTATTTTTTATATTCTTTTCTCTTATGGTTTATCACAGGATATTGAATATAGTCCCCTGTGCTGTACAGTAGTGGGACCTTGTTAGTTATCCATTCTATACATAATAGTTTGTATCTGCTCATCCCAAACTCCCAATTCATCCCTCCTTCCCCACCCCTCCTCCTTGGCAACAAGTCTGTCCTCTGGTTGTGGGTCCATTTCTGTTTCATAGATGGGTTCATTTGTTTGACCCTTCTGTTCTAATCAGAGTTGCCAGATAAAATATAGCAGCTCCAGCTAAATTTGAATTTCAAATAACCAACAAATACATTTTAATATAAATATGTTTAGTATATGCATTTTTTAGTATATGCATTTTTAGTATATGTCCCATATAATTTTTCACTCTTTATCTGAAATTCAAATTGAATTGGACATCATGGTGTTTTCTTTGCTAAATCTGGCAGCTTAGTCTCAATATTAAGAAGGTACTTTCATTCTAATGTGGAGACCTAGTGGCAACAGCCACTGGCCAGATGTGACACCTGAGCACTTGAAATGTGGCTCGTCCACATTGAGATATGCTGTGAGTGTAAAATACACACTAGGTTGTGAAGACCTAGCATTAAAAAAGAATGAAAGTACTTCATTAATAATTTCAATATTGATTTAATGTGGAGATGATACCACTTCGGATAGGTTGGGTTCAATAAAATATATTAAAATTAATTTCACCAGTTTCTTTTACTTTTATTAATGTGGCTACTAGAAAGTTTACAGTTACACTTGTGACATACATTAGATTTCAGTTGGGCAGTACTGATTTTCTAGGCCTGGAGGAAATTCTGGTTTTTAGCTGTTTTGCAGAAGGCATTTCCAAGAAGCCAAATAAATACTATCAGCAGAGTAGGCTGAATGAAAGTAGTACAAGATTTATGCAAAACACACCTAGCCAAAGTCAAGTGAGAAAAATGAGAATATATCTTCATGTTGGTGAAAGTAGTTGGATTTGATAAACAGTTCATATCAGTGGATGCATAGGTACTCTGCACAAATTAATAGAAAGGGTGTTATCCTTTATTGCTGTTTCTCAGCAAAACACTGGAAGTGCTGATTTCTCTGTAACTTCAATGATACAATGCAGTCTTTCCCCAGGGAGTTCACTATAACTCATTGGTGTTTAATTCTATCCAGTGAAGTTAGAGACTCATAACACAGACATCAAAATTTGGAAGGAATCACAAGGTATTACCTACTGAGGTCAAGGTTCATGTCAAAACTAATATTAACTGTTCCATCTGCCTGTAACGTACTTTGCAGAGAGCCCCTGGGTCAGTCCTTACTGTGTTAGGTCTCTGCTAAAATGTCATCTGTTCAAGAAGGCCTCCCGTGACAGTATTATCTGAGATGGAGATGTACCCTTTCACTTTCTCGTGCTTACACACTTTATTTTGTTTGTAACACTGGGATTCTATTTTATTTCATCCCATCCCTCATAGTACTGAAGATTTTAAATTGCTTTAAGTAGTGTATATTACTTTCTGTCCTCCCAACTAGCATAAAGCTTCATGATGGCAAAATTGTTTACTGCAGTATCCGTAGAACCTAGAATAGTGCCTGGGTCATAAGTAGGGGGGCTGTGATCCTGTGGCTTTCTGATATTTCCTAGTACGTCTATTTCTTCTTGTTCCTTGTTATTTAATAACTTGTTGATATGTCAAAAACCAAGTTTGAATTGGTCTTCCGCACTTTGGAAGTCAGCAAAACCGCTCCTGGATCTCTGCTCCCTCACTTCCTCCTATGGGGCTCCTACACTGAGTCAGGCACATAATAGCTGCCAAGAATACAGTAGAATTCGTGGAGCCAGAGCTCCACCCCTCAGCAAGCTTGCTTCCTGGGAACAATCTCAATCTCAATGGTTTTAAGCTTCCTTTTTGAACTGAAGTGCCAGAAAATTGAGTTCATGATGTATCGATCTATGCTGACAAATTTGTTTGCTAATTTTTAATGGAATCAACAAAATATGGGTCACTTACTTTGCACGGGCGTGGCCAGTTCTCAGCTCTTCATGTGGATGAACTCAGTTATCCTCACTGTAACACCAGTGCTATTCTTACCCTCATTTTTTTCAGATGAGGACACTGAGGCGAGGAAAGGCTCCAGGTTGTTTTAACAACCCAATACCTAAGGTCGATGCAGCTAACCGAAATAAAACTACTGTTTACCTCTCCCGTGAAGTTTAAGATCCCAAGTTGTTTCTTCTGGTTTGGGCACGATGTTAGTTTGGAATGCTCTTCATCTCCATCTTAGCGTAACCCAGTCTTACCCATTTTACAAGACTAAGCATACTGTAAAATCTGGGCCAGTCAGGAAAACGGCCATGGCTCTAGGCTGTTCAGAAAGAGGGATTGTTTGCATAGAGATGGAAGAGCCAAGAAGCTGAACACAGCCTACGGGGGAACCCAGAGGTGAGGACAGCAGGGAACTGCCAGCACATCCAGGTCTGGAGGGAGAGAGGGGGAAGCTGGTGTTACCATAACCAGAAATCGGGCCATCCAGTGAAAACTAGGACCACAGAAGGGCTACCTGGTGGGAGCTGAGCCAGGAGGAGACACAGTAGCAGAAATACATTGTATTCTCCTCTGCTGCCTCTTCTTCTGCCAGGGCCTCCCATTGGCCAAGCCTACCAGAACATAGTTGGCAAAGGAGCCTGGGAAGTGTAGTTTCTAAGGATACAGAGCAGAAGGATAATCTGCCGGCCGACAGGCAATTGACCCGGACACCTTAGGTGTCCTCTGACGTCAGAGCTCCCACGGCCCAATAAGGTAATAAGGTAATAAACCTTTCCTCTTTTGTGGTAGAGGCATAATAGATGTTAGCTTAGTACGGCACTGTTGTACTATCTATTATGTATTATTACGTACAGCACTGTTGTTAAGTGCTGTTCACACAGCAGCTCCGCTCTACCCTCAGAAGAGCCCTATAGAGTAAGCAGACCATTATCCCCCTTTTCCAGATGGGGAAACTGAGGCACAGTAACTCCCCAGCATTGCATAGTAAGTGACAGAACCTGGATTCCACACCAGGCTGTCCAGCTTCAATGTGCATTCTCTTAACACCGCACTCCTCTGCCTCTCAAGGTTCCTGCTGTTCTAGTTCCTGAGCATCTAGTGCAGGGCTCTGCCTGAAGCAGGGACTCATTAAATACTCATTTGAAAAATAATTTCCTGATTTTACTACTACATAGTAATCACTTAGATTCTTAACTTTTATAATCACATGGGTTGGTTTGTTTTTCAAATTGTTATTTCCTTTGTTTTTTACATTTCAGTAGTCTCATCTCCCATAGTCTAACTGTCCTGTGCTTTTTCATCTCCACAACTGCATGTTATTTTCTGGAAAGCAAATTTCTGGGGTCAGATATCCAGAGATATCTTCTTTAGAGTTCTCCAGTGTTATAAACCATGTTCTTGGGAACATAATCAGTTTGATTCCTGGAAAGTGAACTCTGATGAGGCAGAATTCTTACAACAGCTGCTTTCTATTTATCAGTCTGCCATTGCTGACTTACTGTACTTAAGAAGCTTCACATACATGATCGTCTTTAATGCACATGGCAACCCTGTGAGCATTCTGATAAAATTTTCCAGTGCCTTTATTTTGCATCCTTATTTGTTACCTATTCTTTTTCCACTATAATCATGTCCAGTTTCAATATGAGGACATTTCAAGATGAGGAAACTCAGACTCATGGGTCACACCCAGTTAGCAGCAGAAAGGGGATTTGAACCGTATCCGTCCAGTACAGAGCTAAAGGTTTCAGTGATGACACACAATCCTATACAAAATGAAAGCGCACAGAGATGAAGGGGTTGAAGGATATGCAGATGCTCCTTCTGATGCCTGAGGAATGTGGATGCACCTTTAGAAAGCACATGCTGTACACCGATTTCATAAAACATTTAGGCCTGGAAAAGATGGCCTTTACTTTTTTTTTAAGGGAATTTCTTTTTCACTTTTAAAAAACAATTTTAGCTTAAAAAAAAATTTGGGGGGGGGCTTCCCTGGTGGCACAGTGGTTGAGAAGACTCTGCCGATGCAGGGGATACGGGTTCGTGCCCCGGTCTGGGAAGATCCCACATGCCGCGGAGTGGCTGGGCCTGTGAGCCATGACCGCTGAGCCTGCGCGTCCGGAGCCTGTGCTCCGCAACGGGAGAGGCCACAACGGTAAGAGGCCCGCGTACCACAAAAAAAAAAAAAAAAATTTTTTTTGGCCGTGCAGTGTGTCATGCAGGATCTTAGTTCCCCAACCAGGGATTGAACCTGTGACCCCTGTGGTGGAAGCGCAGAGTCTTAACCACTGGACCACCAGGGAAGGCCCAGCCTTTACTTCTTAACAATGACCTCTTGTGACCACCAGCCACAGAAGAAAGTACCTGAAGAATGGATTTCTTTTAGTGAGCAAAACCTAAATAAGCATCTGTTTTAATAATTGGCAGGTCCTTTAATTGAGGCATTCACATCCTTGTCTTTCTTCTGGCCTTTCTTCCAGTTGGATTTCTGTGTATGACTATTATGGGGAACTGTGACTTTAAAATATATATTTTAAAAAGCCCACAGTTAGCCTGTGAGCACATTTTTATTCTGACTCTGGCTGCAGGAACTGAGTTTGACTAGGTTCTGAATCCAAAGAAAATCCAGAGAGGCATTCCTAAACTTGGACCTTTTGTCCAGGCTCACTTCCTGTTGACCCCGTGACAGCCCTTCCGCTGGCCCGTGGTCAAGCTGTCCGCACAGAATAGGGAGCAGTGTTCTCCAGGGCAGCAAGATCATCCAGCTGATAAAAAGGAGCATGAGATGCAACCAAAATGCCAATTCTCTTTCCTTTCTGGGTTTGCTTGAGTCCAAAGGTCAAAAGGAAGACAGAGCAGTGCAGTGTGTTGGTTGGTAATTCCACGCTCATGAGGGTTCAGTAATGCAATCCGTTCCCATGCCCATCTCCTCAAGGAGTCCTTCAATCTCCCATCTTCATCCCCTAAACACCGGCTTGTATGAACATGCTATTAGCTGGCAGGGTCCAGTTTCAATATTAGCAGTTCCATTCAGTTTCAAGGTCCTCACAGTTGTCTACGCTGCGTATGAATCTGACACTGCTGCCAATTTTCTTTGAGGGCATTTTAGTATCATCTCAGTGCTCATGTTATTATCTCTGGAAGTGTTGTTTTTCAGCTATTTTCTGCCTCTAGAAAGACAGAGTCGTTTAGCTATTTTATCAGTGAAATTTGAGCATGTAGTGTCGCTAACACTTGACTTGAGATTTTCTTGATTTCTTTTATGTCACTACCTGACCAAGGAAACACAGTAGTTTCAGTGAGAAGGCACCTTAAGTATCATCTGTTCTCCAGTGACTCAATGTGTGTCCACACAGAAGCAGCATGAGCATCTCCCGGGGCTTGGTAGCAATATTCAATCTTAGCATCACCCCAGATCTGCTGCCCAGAATCTGCATTTTCTCAAGACCCCCCAGTGCTTCCTATGCAAATTAAAGTTTGAAAATCTTTAAAGTTTGGCCCAGATCCACACTTCAAACGCATCTTGTAAGCAGTCCTGTGAGGGGTTTTCCAGTCTCTTTTGATCACTTCCAATAATAGGGATGTCACTTTTGCAAGAATTATTGGAGAGCTGAACTCTGCCTCCTTGTGATTTCCACACTTAGACCTTATTTCTTCTCTTTAGAGCAAACAGAATAGGTCTAATCTAACCTTTCAAATAGTTGAAGATAACTAACCTGTTTCTCATCCCTTTTCTTTGTCTCTCTTTCTCTGTCTCTCATCCTCTCTCTTTTATTGGTTTCTACCCACTTGTTCTATATCCCTCCCCTCTTATCTCTTTTCATGCTAAGTAGATTTTCTACTGTTCCTTACCTTGCCTGCTTTCCACATTTGTCAACCATAATTATTACTGTTTCACTAATGGACTCTGGATGTCCAGTTTCTCTGAAGATAATGTTGTGTAAAATGGGATATAATATATATAACATTCCATGAGATGTATCAGTAAGTATATTTATTGTATGTGTTTGTAGAGAAGTACAGGGTTTTTTTTTTTTTTTTTTTGGACTGTGGAACAAAGACAAAGATGCAACTGCTGACTCTGAACTGTTCCTAGCACCGTCCTGGAGGCTACCTGGCCACCATGTCCAGGGGGATCCAGAGAGTGGCATTATTGTTCCACACAGTCATCAGTAGGTGGAGTAAAAAAAAGGGGGCTCAGTGGGTGTGAGGAGTATCAGCATTCTCTGTGTCTGTGAGCCTGCTTTTGTTTTGTTTGTTTCTTTGTTTTGTTAGATTCCACATGCAAGTGAGATCTTACGTATTTGTCTTTCTCTTTCTGACTTACTTCACTTAGCATAATATCCTCAAGGACCGTTCATGTTGTCACAAACGGCAATATCTCATTTTTATGGCTGAGTAATATTCCTTTGTGTGTATATACCACGTCTTCTTTATCCATTCATCTATCAGTGGACACTTAGGTTGCTTCCAGATCTTGGCTGTTGTAAGTAACGTTACAATGAACATCAGTCTGCATATATCTTTTCTAATTCGTGTTTTTATTTTATTCAGGTACATATCAGAAGTGATTTTGTTGGATCCTTTGTAGTTTAATTTTTAATTTTTTAAGGAAGCTCCATACTGTTTTCCATAGTAGATGCACCAATTTGCAATCGCACAAGCAATGCAGGAGGGTTCCCTTTTCTCTGAATCCTCACCCACATGTTATTTTTTATTGTTTTGATAATAGCCATTCTGACAGGTGTGAGGTTGTAACTCTTTGTGGATTTAATTTATATTACCCTGATGATTAGTGATGTTGAGCATCTTTTTAGGTGCCTGGTAGCCATCTGTATGTCTGTTTTGGAAAAATGTCTATTCAGGCCCTCTCCCTATTTTTTTAATCAAGTTGTTTGTTTTTTCAGTGTTGAGTTTTATGAATTCTTTGTATATTTTGGATATTATCCCCTTATCAGATATATCATTTGAAAATATCTTCTCCCATTCAGTAGGAGGCCTTTATGTATTGCTGCTAGTTTTGTTCACAGTGCAAAAGCTTTTTAGTCTGATGTAGTCCCATTTGATTATTTTTGCCTCTGTTTCCTTTACCTGAGAAGACAGATCTAAAAAAATATTGCTGAGACCAGTGTCAAAGCACATACTGTCTATGTTTGATGTATGGTTTCAAGATTACATTTAAGTCTTTAATCCATTTTGAGTTTATTTTTGTATATGGTGTGAGAAAGTTCTCCAGTTTGATTCTTTTGCATATAGCTGTCCAGTTTTCCCAAAAGCATTTATTGAAGAAGCTGTCTTTTCCCCACTGTATACTCTCGCCTCCTTTGTCATTGATCATAGGTGCATGGGTTTATTTCTGGGCTCTCTATTCTGTTCTATTGATCTATATGTCTATTTTTGTGCCAGTACCTTACTGTTGTTATTACTGTAGCTTTGTTATATAGTTTGAAATCAGGGCATATCATACCTCCAGACTTGTTCTTCTTTCTCAAGGTTGCTTTGTCTGTACAGGGTCTTTGTGTTTCTGTACAAACTTTAGAATTATTTGTTCTAGTTCTGTGAAAAATGTCTTTGGTATTTTAATGAGGATTGCATTGAATCTGTGGATTGCCTTGGGTAGTATGGTCATTTTAACAATATTAATTCTTCCATGATCTTGATATATAATTCCATGATAATACATGAGCACGATAGATATTTCCATTTGTTTGTGTCACTTCCAGTTTCTGTCATCAATTTCTTATAGTTTTCAGAGTACAAGTCTTTTACCTCTTTGGTTAGATTTATTCCTAGGTGTTTAATGCTTCTTGATGCAGTTGTAAATGGGACTGTTTTCTTCATTTCTCTTTCTGATAGTTCATTGTTAGCATACAGAAACAGAACAGATTTATATATGGGTTAATTTTTCATCCTGCAATTTACTGAAATTATTTACTATTCCTAATAGTTTTTGGTGTTTCCTTTAGGATTTTCTATATACAGTATCATGTCATCTGCAAACAGTAACTTCTTCCTTTTCAATTTGGATTCCTTTTATTTCTTTTTCTTGTCTGATTGCTGTGGTTAGGACTTCCAGTATTATGTTCAATAAAGGTAGCAAGAGTAGTCATCCTTGTCTTGTTCCTGATCTCAGAAGAAATTATTTCAGCTTTTCACTGTTGAGTGTGGTGTTACCTGTGGGCTTTTTGTATATGGGCTTTATTATGTTGAGGTATATTCCTATGTACCCATTTTGTAAAGGGTTTTAAATCATAGATGGATGTTGACTTTTGTCAAAAGCTTTTCCTGTATCTATTGAGATGATAATGTGATTTCTATTCCTCAATTTGTTAATGTAATATATTACATTGATTGATTTACAGATATTGAAACATCCATGCATCCCTGGGATAAATCCCAGTTGATCATGGTGTATGATCCTTTTAATGTATTGTTGAATTTGGTTTGCTAATATTTCATTGAGAATTTTTGCATCTACGTTCCTCAGTGATATTGGCCTGTAATTTGTATGTGTGTGGAGGGTGGGTGGTGGGTGGGTGTGGGTGTGGTGTCTTTGCCTGGTTTTGGTATCAAAATAATGCTGACTTTGTAGAATGAGTTTGGAAGCATTCCTTCCTATTCAATTTTTTGGAATAGTTTGAGTAGTATAGGTGTTAACTGTTTAAATATTTGGTAGAATCCACCTGTGAAGCTAGCCAGTCCTGGACTTTTGTGTGTTGGGAGTTTTTGATTACTGATTCAATTTCATTTGTAGTAATTGGTCTGTTCATATTTTCTGTTTCTACCTGATTCAGTCTTGAGAGATTGTACATTCCTAAGAATTTATCCATTTCTTCTAGGTTTTCTGTTTTATTGGACTACTATTTTTGTGGAACTCAAAGTTTAAATTTTAAGAATTTAACAAAATGAAAGTTAAACCTTAATCACCATCCCACTAAGAGATGAACGCTGAGTATTTTGTGTCCATTATCTGGGGAATGTGTTCCATTCTCTTGCTACTCAAAGTGTGGTCTAAAAACCAGCAGCCATGGCATCATCCTGGGGCTTGCCAGAAATGCAAAATCTTAGTACCAAACTAAAGCTCCGGAATCAGAATCTGCATTTTAACCAGGTCCCTATATGATGCACATGCACGTTAAAATTTGAGAAGCACTAGTCTGTTCTAATGCTTTATCAGACAGGCTTCAACTATGGGCTCTACCTGGATTGTTTTCGTTTGTTTGTTTAAAACTACAGACTGCATGGTGACACCACTCACCTTTATGCTTGTACAAAGGGATACGTCTTTTGTTCCTCATTTGTTCTCTTTTCCACTTCATTTAGGACATAATGTAATTTGAAAAGAAAACCTGTGATGTCTCTTGGAGCTGAATTTTCTTTACCAGGATATTTATAGAATAAGGGATGCCAGTGTTCCATGCATCCTCTGTTTCAGCTTCTGATGTTTTTGTTGTTAATAAGTGTCCTTCCCTTGGTGTTTGAGCATCTCAAGTGTTCTTGCTGAGGCAGCAAGGAAAAAGCAGTTCTGTGCTTGTGCAGGATGTCATCCTGGTAATGAATATGATGCTAAGTCTCTGTGCCTCTCAGCATTTATCAAATTTGGACACAAACTTTAGGAACTAAAATAGAACTTGGACCACTAGAGTCTGAACTCAGCCCGGTGAGCTCATTGGGGGACCATTGTAAACTGTCTCTGGTCACGTAGCAATTCCCTACTATTTTTCCTCTTTTTCTATTGCTTGTCCATTCTTGTAGAAGCTTGGTCCACAGACTATTTTGGTCTCCAATCTGTTTACTATATTCCTTGGAATAGCAGAAAGAGTACCATTCTGAGTCTCAGTAGGCCTGCCGGTACTGTGCCTGCTAATATTGCAGGCTTTCAATAAACGTTAGATCATTTCCCTCTTTCTCTTATTATTAATAGTTAGATATAGGACTTTGAGGTACTACTTAGCTCTTTCAGCTTGCATTTTCCTCATCTACAAAATAAGATTAGACTGAAAGACCATCTCTATACAGAAAATTCATGCTTTTCAGGCTGATCCATCCTGAGAGAAGCATCGCTTGGGCTCCGGCTTTGATGGAGGTGCCTTAGTGCCATTCTTCATCCAGGGAAGCTGAGGGTAGGGGGTCCAGGCTCCCTGTTTCTGGCACTGGGTCCCCTGTACCTACTGTATGTACTATATTGCTTCATACAGTTTTTATTGAGAAAAATTTCGAAGCTCTTAAAAAATGAGTGTGATCCTGTAAGAAATAAAAATAATTGATAGTGCGCAGCACATCAGTGTCACTCTAATGGGAAGTAATAAAGTGCATTTTGTCTTTGACCTTCTAGATTTCACATTGTGCCATGACAAAAACCAGAGAAGCATGGCTCCTAAAAATATTTTGTGTGAATTAAGTCACTGGTTACCTATACAAGTTTACTCTCCGGATTTGGGGACTTCTATTTAGATTTTATTTTTAAAGTTACTACCTTGAAGGCTTCTGATGACTTTTCTCTCAGGTGCCTTTGTCTGATTTTGAGTTTTTAAATGGTTGTATTTTATGCCAGTCAATCATGAAGTCACCCCATGCTGGAAACATTTAGGCCCATGTGGTTGGATGAGATATCCTCATGCCAGTATCATTTTATGCAGTTTTTTTTAAAAACTACTATCATCTATTAAATACCCCTTTTGGAGCTTCTACTTTTGCTCAGTTCTCACTATGGAGATTAAAAAAGTCTGTTTCTAATCTATTCATTCTGTCGAGCATTCTATGTCCTGTGATTAAAACCCCAAGCAAGTATTTACCAAGGGTTTCTTGATAAACATTATGGGTCATTCTTTAGGTCTCTCATATGTGCTATACTTTCATGTTTTTATTTTTTATTGGTGGGGATGTCAATGGAAGAGCAGTTAACTCCAGTTCTTAAATTAAGAAGAGACCGGGCCACTGTCCTTGGACCTTGGAGTTTTGTTTCCTATCTTACCATGATATGATCCATCTTCACATAATATCACCTGTCAACTGTAGACGCAGCACATGTTGCCCTGTCTGGGAACAAAGGTCATTGTCCATCCACACCCTTAGCAAGCTTTTACCTGCCAGCACATTCTACTTTTTAATTTTTATTTTACATTGAAGTATAGTTGATTTACAATGTTGTGTTAGTTTCAGGTGTACAGCAAAGTGATTCAGTTATACATATATGTATATCTATTCTTTTTTCAAATTCTTTTCCCATTTAGGTTTATTACAGAATATTGAGTAGAGTTCCCTGTACTACACAGTAGGACCTTGTTGATTATCTGTTTTATATATAGTAGTGTGTATCTGTTAATCCCAAACTCCTAATTTATCCTTCTCACCCACCTTTCCCCTTTGGTAACCATAAGTGTGTTTTCTAAGTCTGTGAGTATGTTTCTGTTTTGTAAATAAGTTCATTTGTATCAATTTTTAGATTCCACATATAAGTGATACATGATATTTGTCTTTTTCTCTCTGACTTACTTCATTTAGTATGATAATCTCTAGATCTGTCCATGTTGCTGCCAATGGCATTATTTCATTCTTTTTTATGGCCGAGTAATATTCCATTGTATATGTGTACCACATCTTCTTTATCCATTCATCTGTTGATGGGCATTTAGGTTGCTTCCATGTCTTGGCTATTGTAAATAGTAGCACATTCTACTTTTGAACCCAACTGATTATCTTTAAACAAGAAATCTAAAGTTTCTGCAGACAGAAAGGAAAGTCTGGCTGGATCCCTGTGTCTCACAAAGTGGGCAACTAAGAAGTGGCTCAGTGAAACAAGGCCACGAGTTCACCTCCTTTTATGAAATATCTCATTTTGTAATTACATATAAGTTCATACTCCATAATAGGGAAAAAACAATGTAAATGTTGTCTTTCTTATAGACATGTCATAGGTGGGAGATGACCCACATCTGTTCAATGTGAGAACATGTTTTCTAAAGATTCTGTGCATCTTGAATTAGCATTAAGAGATTTTAGATGACTAATTTCAGTTTTATAGATTTTGCTGGAATGAGTTTAACCTCTTGGATCATGAAGATATTTAGCACTGGGAATTTAGAAGAATTTATTTCAAATCTTCTAGGTGGTGACAAATTAATTATACTTTAAACAAGACTTGATTATCCATCACCCTTTGAGTATGGTTCCAGGGCTTTTAGCAGTACAGTTGACATATTATTCACTCATATTATATGTCATCAGGCAAACTTGGTGAAGAATTATAACTGTAATACTTTAATTAGTTAAAAGTTTTTTGATGAGAGGGATTATTGATTCAGTGGAAGTATCTGAAGAAAAGAAAGCCCAGCACAAATCGAGAAAATAAAAATCCAGTCAACATGATGATGTATGTTGGCAGCTGATTTTATGGAAACTGCCAAGCTAAATATCAAAGGTGTATTTTATTCCTATGAATGAAACCGACTGCAAATAATGAAGCAATTTAGCACACAACATACAAGATCATTTACCTAGTGATTCCCTATTAAGGACATTTCATTGTCAGACAAAGGGGTTCATACATTTTGCTAACTTTCCTTAGGGGTTTTCAGAGCAATTTTGAATTTAAGCAATAAAACACACCCTCTTTATATAGCAAAAATATTTGTTTTCTAGATGACGATGAGAATATCCTGATTTTACAAGTGTCACTGAATGATTGTTTTCATCTTGACAGTTTGTTCTCATGACTGTAAATGTATCACTCTGTAATCTCATTTGCTGAATCTTAAGATCACTTCCATTAAAAGCATTTCATTGCATGACAGTGTTAAAATTCTTTGGCAATGGTTAAAGAGGAACTAAATGCCATCTCCAGTAAGTTCATTTTGCCCTTTGAATATGCAGTTCTTCTGGTTAGCTTTTTCTATCCTCTGGAGATCTCTGAAGATTCAGGATAATGGCATTTCTTCAGATCTGGAGTCCTCAGAGCTGAACTTTGACAAACCTAGGCTGTATCCTTGTTCCTTCCACAAGCTTTCCCTTGATGCGCTAGGCAAAAGCATTCATGGCCCCATAAAACAGATGCATATCTAATAAGGCATTTAGGTATAAGATTAATGGTTGATGTCGTTGCTCTTTCTTTTTAAATTTATTTCTAGTAAATAGCAGTTGAATTGCAACTGATCAAGAGGCATCCAGTGTGGTGGGTTTGGATTGCATGACTCATCTGATGAGCTGATTTAAAATCCAAAGAAGGATTCTACTTAGTTATTTCTCTTGGATTAGCAAAGTGATCTACTTCTGGTTTATACGTAGTCTACTGGTTTGACGTATCAGCAACGTTTGATTATAAACCTTTGATAATAAGCAACAAATAGTTGCTCTAATAGTTTACAAAGTGTACTAATCTTATTCCTCTTTAATTCTCATCTGAAGTTTGGAATTACTACAGAATTAGCTAGACATAAATAGTCCTGCCAAGGAATGACCTCCGAACCTCTTAACAAGTGGGAACAAAAGACCTGACCAGTTAACATCATTGGTAGTCTCAAATTTCTTTCTGATGTGTATTACTTTCCCAAATAGAGAATATCTGCAACTGGCAATGCCACAAATCTCTTGGTAGGCATGCACACACACAGAGTAGGATCTAGGCAGTCATTATGGTAATCTCGTTAATAGGAAGTATGGCATTTAAGGGAAAGCAGTTGTGTGTGTGTGTGTATGTGTGTGTGTGTGTGTGTGTGTGTTTCAATAACCAAGTGACACTAACATTTACAATATGCTAGATTGGCATATTTAATTTTTTCAGACTAGCCACCAAAAAAAGAATCTCTTCCAGGATTACTGACTGATCATTAATATTGCTTCTCTTTACTTTTCTCAGCATTTGCACCACATGTTGTGTCAGTTTTGTTGTAGTTACATGTTCTGTTCTGATAGTCACTGATTTGGAACATATGCTGGTTTAACTGTGCCACGATCTCTGTCATATTTCACCACTGTGACCTTGCAAGGGCTTAGGAAGCCTTGGAGCTGTGTCAGAAGAGCTTCCCAGCCTCATACATTAGGGGCTGCCCAGCTGTGCTGCAGAAGTGAGCTGCATACTCCAAGCAGCCCAGAGTGTGTGAGTGACATGCTCTCTGGCCAGGTCAATTTGTTAACCTCACTGTGATGCCACCCTGAATTACCATAGAAAGAGAGAGAAAATGAATCATCGTGTTCTGCACCTGCCTCTCTTACCACTTAGAATGAAAAAAGCAGTTTCTCCCCTGAGTCCAGGTGCTCATCAGAAATATGAGGATTGGGCTGGACTCAAAGGTATTGGTCAGTGTATCTCAGAGATTCAGTGTGAAATGACTTTAAAAGTATTGTACCAACACTTTCACAACCTGTAGGTTCTGGAAAGAGTATTCGTCCTTGTCAGATTGGGCTACTATAACAAAAATACCATAGACTGGGAGGCTTAAACAACAGACATTTATTTCTCACATTTCTAGAGGCTATAAAGCCCAAGGTCAGGGTACTGGCGGATTTGGTGTCTGGTGAGAGAACTCTTCCTGGATTGCAGGTGGCTGTCTTCTGGTGTGTCCTCATGTGGCAGAGACAGCTGGCTCTAGCCTCTTTCTCTTCTTAAAAGGATGCTAATTCCCATCATGGGGGCTCCACCCTCATGACCTCATCGTGACCTAATTATACCCCAAAGGCACTATCTCCTAATACCATCCCATTGGGGCTTAGGGCTATCACATAAGAATTTTGGGGGGATACAAACATGCAGTCCATAACGCTAAAAGGCAGGGAAAAGGAAAATAATTCTTATTTCAAACTTGTTATAATATGTACTCCCTTTCTTGGAAATACAAGGAATGACAGCTTCCCTAAATTTTTCAAATTTATTTTTCCAAATAGATTTGGATTAGGTATTGTATTAATTTAAAAAGGTGTTTCTAGATCTTTTGCTGAGGGGAGAACAGGATAAGAGGTAAGAAAGACAAAACTGACACAGGCGGAAAGTGACAGCTTTTCTAGTAAAAAGATGACGTGTCTAGATTATTCATCACTGAATCACTATCCCTGTAACATTTGCAAATAATTTCTCTTTTTCCCAATTTGAAAATATATTTAAGTTGGCAGAATGGACCACTGGCATGTTTTCATTTCAAGTGGAATTTGAAATGGTTTATCGGGACCTTAACTTTGGCCCCAAAGGCTGTTTACTAGGTGAAATACTATTTTATTGTACTTGGAAAGAATAAGTATTTTAATAGAAGAACATTCTGGCTTCCAAATCTGACCCCTTGGCAACAGCAATTTCAAGTCAGTGTATGCTAGTGAATACAATGAAATCCTAAAAAGTTACCAAAATACCTTAAACTAAATTTCTTGGATGAAAGTTGTTTCCAGAAAGTCTTGTACCATCTTCTCAGGAATACTCAGGAGCCCTCATAAGAGCAAATTGTGCCTCTCACACTATGAGTTTGAATCTTTTTCTATTTTCATCTTCACATCACAAGTCATGACTGGCTGTGAACACATCGCATTGGCAAGTGTTTCAAGTCTTCTGTTTGGTTTGTGTATTTGTGTGTATGCATCAAAGTTTTACAACATTTGAAAATCAGGGGGCAGATAATTATGATATCTGTGATACTTAGGATACTTAGGATCTGTGATACTTAAGATCTATGATACTTAGGAAAATAGGCTGTACCTATGATGTTAACCCCTTATAAATGCTTGGGTGTTACTTGAGGAAGGTGAATACAGATAAACGTGAATTCATAGATAGTCAACCAGGTACTGGAGCATTTATGTTCAGTCAAGTACACGGACACATAAACTGTCTCAACCTCTGTACAATGATGTACCCAGGATTTTCCCATAAAAGATTTGAGGTGACTTGCAAAAAAAAATGCTTTACAATGAATAGAATAAACTTGAACTAGAAATAGAAAAACCAAGAGCATTGACAGGAAGTGGAAAGAAGTGTAGACTACTATTGAATGCTAAGCCGCCTGGTAACCCAAACAGAAAGGGACGCAAATAAGGGACATCAATATCCTTATTCCAACTGAGGAAGCTCCTTGGGAGAGGCCAGAGTTTTTTCTGGCAGAAAATTCTAGAAGAAGTGTTCTTAATTTGGTTAGTGGAGCTTAGAAGCCAGCAAGTTTGAATTTGGTGGTTAAAAACAGTACTCTGGGTAGATTTATATTTCCAAATTACAAGCTTTGGGTTTTTTCAGTATTGCTTTGATAAATGTCATATTAGAAAGAGGAAAATAAGTAGCAGGTGGTTCACTCTGGTCGACTTTGTCCCTGTGGTCAGTAGAGGCGCAGGCTGACCGGGAGGCAGAGCAGTTCCCGCCAACCTGGATTCGTACCCAGCTTTGTATCCTTGGTCAAGTTCTGTGACCTCTGTTACCTTCCGGGTTTTCTTCCATCTATAAAATAAAAATGTTAAATTGCATGGTTATTGAGATTCATGAGAAAATAGATCTAAAAAATCTAAGATTGCCATAGTACTGTCTCAAACATTGATGCTAAAGATAAAAGTATATATTTTCCTCATTTTTTGTGCTTTCCAACTGGTCAATAATTTTCACTTCCATAATTGAGGAGTATGTTACACAAAAAAATGAGTATCGTCACAGAAATTATAACTGACTCGGGTAGTTCTATTCGGCGGTCAATGCTATAGTTACTTGGGACTTGCAGGAAATGAATTATTATGGATACGTGGGCTTCCAAAGCTATGGGTCTACCCTTTTGGGAACAAAACATACTATTGTTTCAAACCATAAAGTTAACTATTCATAATGAAAATCTTTCTCAAATTGGATTGCTTTTTAAAAGTGAATATGCCAAATAAAAATAAACTCTCAGAGTGATTTAGGATTATTAGACTTTATTCTGCTTTAATACAAGGCTAACTCTGGGGGGCTTTGTGGTCATTGGAATGTTTGTCCTACACAAGGAGCTCCAGCCTCCTGGGCGTTTGGAATCTGTTCCTTTTACCAGCCTTGTGGCCCCTTGATCTCCTTCTAATTCATGACATCTAATCTGCTCAGGATTTGAAAATCAGATAATCAAAGCTCATTTTAACTTTGAGTAGAATAAGAATAAATAGAATCTGGTCATCTAGGTATCAAGTACCTGGGTTTTTATACATGAACTCTGTGCCTTGTCTTTTAGTTCCTTGGAGCTCCTTTTGATTTAATTGCTGGTTTACACTGTGTTCTGGAAAGTGAAATGTTACTCTGTTTTTCTCCAAGTGTTATCAAAAATGACAAGACCTTGGGAATGCCACACATGCCCAAAGTTCAAAGTCATTAAAATTCTTGAATACTTGACTGTTCAGTTATATTTGCTAATGGAGAATCACAGACCTTTTCTCAGGTTTCCTTTGGAATTATTCACAAGAGGTAATTGTTTATTCCTTAAAGAATTTGAGGGAGGGAAACTTCATCTTCTTCTCTGTAGGTGTGGTCCAAGGTTTAGCCACACTCATCCTTCAAGCAGCCTCCCTTTGTCTCACCTGCATGCCTCTGTCTTTTTTCTTTGGGTTTCATTCACAGTGAAAAGAAAAAACATTCTAAAACAACTACTCAAGTATTTTAAATTAACTTTTAAATACCTTAAAGTTTGAGTCTTCATTTCAGCTAAATTACATTTAAATATTTCCATGTCCATAGGCCATAGTTCCTAGTACATTGCAAAGGGGATATTTTTATTTCCATTATTCCTTAAAGATAAAGTGACTAGAAACAGGAATAAGTGCTTCCCACATGACAAACTGGAAGGAGAGCTTTGCTTTATACTTTCTCTGATATATATGACTACAGAATTTTCTCTTTCTTTAATTTGGTTATGTACCACCTTTATTGAAGTTCCCATTAGGCAGTTAATTTACTTCTTTTCCTTTGACTCCACTATTTGACTCTGTATTCTGCACCAGATTTGTTTGTTAACAATCAGTAGTTCCACCTAATCTTTCTGTTTTGTCTGTAACACGTTGAGTAGTATCTAGACTGCTTCTGTCAGATCTACTAGCTGACATTTATTGTGCTCCTAATCTGCCCTGACTTCTAGGATCAAGACTTCACACATATGATCTCGTATAGCTCCATCATAACTCTTTGACACATAAAGTTATAATCCCCACTTTACAGATGAGAAAACCGAGGCTGGGGAAGTTAAGTTACCTGCCTCAGTCAGCTAGTACAGGGGTCCCCAACCCCCTGTTAGGAACCGGGCCGCGCAGCGGGAGGTGAGCGGCCGGCTAGCAAGCAAAGTTTCATCTGTATTTACAGCCGCTCCCCGTCACTCACATTACCACCTGAGCTCCGCCTCCTGTCAGATCAGCAGCCGCGTTACTCTCATAGGAGCAGGAACCTTACTGTGAACTGCGCATGTGAGGGATCTAGGTTGCGTGCTCCTTATGAGAATCTAATGCCTGACGACCTGAGGTGGAGCTGAGGTGGTGATGCTAGCGCTGGGGAGCGGCTGCAGATACAGATTATCATTAGCAGAGAGGTTTGACTGCACAGAGACCATAATAAATCAATTGTTTGCAGACTCATATCAAACCCCTATCAGTGAGTGGCAAGTGAGAACAAGCTCAGGGCTCCCACTGATTCTGCATTATGGTGAGTTGTATAATTATTTCATTATATATTACAATGTAATAATAATAGAAATAAAGTGCACAGTAAATGTAATGCACTGGAATCATCCCAAAACCATCCCCTCACCCCGGTCCGTGGAAAAATTGTCTTCCATGAAACCGGTCCCTGGTGCCAAAAAGGTTGGAGACTGCTGAGCTGGTAGACCTGTGAACCAAGAATTGTATGCAGGCAGGGTGGACTTTTTTTTATTTGAAGTGTAGTTGACTTAAAATGTTGTGTTAGTTGCAGGTGTACAGCAAAGTGATTCAGATATACATACCTATATATCTGTTTTTTTCAGATTCTTTTCCCTTATAAGTTATTACAAAATATTGAATAGAGTTCCCTGTGCTATATAGTAGGTCCTTGTTGGTTATCTCTTTTATATATAGTAGTGTGTATATGTTAATCCCAAACTCCTAATTTATCCCTTCTCCTCCCCCCTTTCCCTTTTGGTAAACATAAGTTTATCTTCTATGTCTGTGGGTCTATTTCTGTTTTGTATCTACGTCCGTTTGTATCATTTTTTATTTTTAGATTCCACATATGAGCAATATCATATGATATCTGTCTTTGGCCTACTTCACTTAGTATGATAATCTCTAGGTCCATCTATGTTGCCACAAATGTCATTATGTCATTCTTTTTGATGGCTGAGTACTATTCCATTGTATATATATACACATCTTCTTTATCCGTTCCTCTGTTGATGGATATTTAGGTTCCTTCCATGTCTTGGCTATTGTAAATAGCGCTGCTGTGAACACTGGGGGACATGTATCTTTTTGAGTTACGGTTTTCTTCAGGTATGCCCAGGAGTGGGATTGCTGGATCATATGGTAGCTCAATTTTTATTTTTTTGAGGAACCTCCACGTACTGTTCTCCATAGTGGCTGCACCAGTTTACATTCCCACCAACAGCACTCTTCATGGCAGTACACTTACACAGGGCCATGGTCTGGGTTGATGCCTGGGAGCAGAAAACTTCTATCCACACCCATAATATTTCTTTCAGAAGCAGTAGAGATGCAGACTTGGGCTCATCTCCATTTGCCATAGAGATCAATTTCTTCACAATCTGTGAAGTTTCTCGGAAGTGTTTCCCTACTATGCCAAATTGCATTATTACTCTAATGCAGATTCCAGCAACTGATCTCCCCTCATTTGCCTGCTCTTGCCCATGATCTCAGGGAAACAAGCTGGGAAACAGATAGAAAACTACATAGTTTTGTGCTTGCAGGGACATGAACATTGCCTGACCAAGTTTATCCCCATGTTTACCTCCAAGTTTACCTGTACTTGCTTTAAGTGGGTGGGCTTAAATTTCATACTGCTAAGCACTAAATGAATATAAAATGTGGCTTTAAGTACCACCCAAATGTGAAAAACTTACAAAAATGTATTCTCAGCTCAGATCCCTAAAAGTGCAGCCTCACCTAGCCAACTGCCTGTCACTTACTCTAATAAGTAGGTGGTATTCTTTGCCCCAAATCAGGAATTAACATACCCGATTTTTACATGGCAAGAGAGGTGACAGTTTTCTCCCTGGTAACCACTCTGTTCCCTCTAATAAGTGTTGAGCCATTTCTAGGTTGGCTGACAGTTAGTTGTAATGTTTGAATAATTCTCTCTTCCTCTTATTTTACCATTCCTGAGGGGCATTTATGTCAAAGACTAGCTTCTTTTCTTGCCTTTTATAAAAAGATCAGAGAATCTCTTAAGTCATGTATAAAATACCATTCACCATCTTTGGTAAAGGTAAAATTTAATAATAAGAATTTTCAGAAGCAATAAAAATATTTTTAAATGATTCAAGTTTAAGAAAAATGATAAAGCTTCAGTATGGTCATGGTGAGAAAGAATCCTCTGGGCAATATCCCCCCTCTGGGTGTTGGAGAGTTTCTGAGATAATCCACCACGTGGCAGGAGGGGAACAAACAGGTTTAAAACCACGTTTTTTCCTGGATCTCTGAGAGGCGTGTCTGTCAAGCCCTGGATTAGAGCTGAGTGTTACTATCAAAAGATAAACCAAAGTCCTGCTGCACGTACTAGGCAAAAGTTGACATTTTCTGAACTCAGTTTGAAGTAAAAACAGAAAAGAAAACTATGAAGCACTATAAAAGGGCTAACAAAATCCACAATCCTTAAACAGTTTAGAATGTCTTTTGGAAAAAAAATCACATATGATATGACAATTTATATTTATCAAAGAAGTAAAAGGACCCTAAAACACTTAGTTAAATCTCTGCCTTGTCACAGAAAATGCTGCTATGCATTACTTCAGACGTGTTCTTTCTTTCATTCTCCCTTCCCTTCCCTCCCTCCCTCCCTCCCTCCCTCCCTCCCTCCCTCCCTCCCTCCCTCCCTCCCTCCCTTCCTCCCTTCCTCCCTCCCTTCCTCCCTCCCTCCCTCCCTCCCTCCCTTCCTTCCTTCCTTCTTTCCTTCCTTCCTTCCTTCCTTTCGTCTAAGTATGTCCCATGCAATACTTGGCACATAGTTACACTAAAAAGTATTTTCTTTTTATCTGAAGTTCAATATTTTAAAAAAAATTAGTACAATAATAGTATATGTTTTCAGTATCCAAACAGAAATAGCGTAATAGTATAATAACTTAGCATATAGTGTATAACATCTTTTGTATAGTATTATAGTACTATGGATGTATAGAGTAGATAATTTACAGTATAATATTCAATAGAATAATAATTTTTTATAATAATTTTAGTATAAGTATGCCCCATGCAATATTTGGGACATACTTACCTGAAAAATTGTTAACAATTTTTCTGAAATTTAAGTTTAAATGAGAGTCCTGTACATTATCTGGCAACCCTGCACATTTCAGCAAATGCCATCCAAGGTGATAGCAGCCAGGAGAAGAAATAAATGGAGGGCATCCCTGGAGCTTTATCTTCTTGGCCTGGAAGTAACACACATCATTTCTGCTCACAGTCTATTGGCCAGAACCCATCACGTGGTGTCAATTTGACTGCAATGGAGACTGGGAGTCGAGGATGGCTCATGGATAATTGATGACCACTAAGAGCTCTGTTGTATTCACCCAATGATACTTGTGCATCAGTGAAGCCAAAAGGATGATTGCATAGCAGTAGAGGGCTCTGGAAATACTGTGGGCAGTTAACGGAATGAACAATCTCTTTTACCTGGGAGTGCCATGTTGGAGATGGAATCTAACCTGAGTCTTGATGGGCACATAGAGAGAAGTAAAAGGGCATTTTATGAGCAAAACAGCATAAACATTACCATGGAGGTAAGAAAGCCAGAGCATAAAGGAGATGAAGTTGACATTGTTCTACTGGTCACACTTTGATTAGCATATAGATCTCTCAAGTTTGTCCATCATCCCTATTCTTACCTTATTAAAAAGAGGATTTAATTTTAAATTGATATATGATATCCTATGAAGATGATCAGAAAAACTGGACAGAAAGAGGGATGCGGATTATGGGCACATTTGCTTAGAGAGTGGCCCTATATAACAAATAAAATTAGATGGTAAATCCTCAAATTACATGATTAGCTTATAGTTCTGTCTATAAGAACAAGAGAAGATCTTGTCATATTAAGAAATCTAAAGCTTCTGGAAGTTTTGGATAGATGCTTTAAAAATCATAAAGATTTTAATCTTTATGATAAAAAATAAGCTCTTTGCTTCTGGAAAAGACAGAAAGATTTTGATTCCCATTCACTATTGCACACTCAGTACTTAAAACTGTTAGTTTGCTTTAATGAGATATATTTGCAATATCCTCAAATAAAAAATTGTTCAAGTCCATAAAGAAAAAAAAATGAAACACTGTATGACAGATTTGCTTCTAGCTTTGGGAGCCAAATTGTAATGGTGAGTACATTTCAGGGGTAAATTTTTGAGATTCTGAATATCAGAACTGAAAATCAAAATCTTGACACAGCACACCATGGCTTTGGGGAAGGAAAGGAATGTTTACTCTTGCTAAGGTTAGTGGACAAGTCTGGTCAGAACATCATGAGAAAGCATACTTCTCTACTCAGGACCATGTTATCTCAATGTTTCACATTCCTGTCCTTTTTGGAAGCTAGAGTTATTATTCCAAAGTCTCAAGAGGTTTGCTGTAAACTCTAAATTGCTCTACTCACCCTTCCTAACTAGGCATCCATAGTCAGGGCATGCATTAAAAAAAAAAAAAAAAAAAAGACATATGTTAATGAAAAGATTTGTACTCTAGAATCTTCCTTGCAGCATGACTCTGAAAATGGCCCGGTCTTCTTTTTACCTGATTTTTGCAGTCCCTGAAGCCGGCAGAGGAACTGTTTTATTTCTTTTTAAAGCATACCAAGAATAAAGTCAGCTGGTAATAAAATGCAACAATAGTCATCTCTAAGCAAAAAGTGAATAGCAGTAGTGTTGTTCTAATGGTTTTGCTTTGAATCTTTCCTCCCTTACAATTTTTGTTCTATATTGTCTGAAGAAAAGAATAAAAAATCCCACTGCTCAACATCTCAGAGCTGAAGGATCTTGTTTATTTCTAGGTGGTCGTGACACCAAATGGGAAAGGGAAATCTATGATTTCTTTTGCGTGTTCAGTTTCTTAGGGCACCATGCTCAATGCATAGCACAGGGTAGAAGCTCAAGCTTACATGCCCGAGTTCTTCCACTAACTAGCTCTTAGGCAGGTAAACTCACAATTCTAGGACTCACTTTCTCATCTGCAAATAGGTCTGATAGGGAATAGGATCAGCCTCCTAGGGTTATTGTGGGCACTTAATATGTTAATATCTGTGAAATGTGTGGCACTCACTGTGCCTTGCTTATAGGTTCTTAGAAAATATGAAAGAATATTGCTTTTATTTACAAAAGACTAAAGAACCTCTCACAGAATATATTTTGTTTATATCTGACTATTCCCAGTGTTCTAGGTTTTAGGCTGATTTAATGACAAAGACAGGCCAAGTTTCCTGGGAAAGAGGTTATGAGGTGGAGATTTGCAGGCATAAGGTTGTTAGGGGGTGGCCTGGGGATCAGTGATAGTGGGGAGTGAAGGAAGCAGGAACAGGCAGAAGAGCAGGTCACAGGACCTGGCCAGCACCTGGGTCTCAGGGAAGTAAGTTCTAGAGCTGGAATGGTCCTCCAGGTTGTCCCAGTTTGCAGAGAGGGGACCAGGCCCTTGTACATCCCTTCACACTGAGGAGTCCTTGAATGCAGACCTGCTCTGTGAGGGAGGGGACATGACCTCATCTCGAGCCAGGTGGCTCTTTTGGCCTGAGAGTGACTCACCTGGTAGCTGGCAGTCACCAAAAGAGGGGAGCCCCCACAGTCTTGAAGCACCATCAAGTGACCACTACAGCCACCATGTGTGCATTGTAATATTCATATTTTCATGTCACCAGTGTCTTAATTTGCTTGAATATAGATCTTGCATGCTCAGATTGAGAATAATGGAAAGTAATTTTCGAATACCAAATAACTAACTAATTTAATGAAAAATAACATTTCCCCCCAGGCACTTGTTTCTTTATAACCTGAAAATTCACCCTGTGAATTTCGACGTTTCAACTTGTCACCTTGTTATAGTATAGATACAGTTGAGTTTGTAAGTAATGTTTGAACATTTTAGAATTATTATAATCTTCTTGCAAGCCTAGTTCACTATGCGCTTTTTGTTTTCATTTCCATGGCATTAATCGCATTATAAGAAAAATGAAGGAGATTTTAAATGTACCCATCATTATTCCATACTAAGAATATCAGCTGTATTTATTTTTTTCAAATTGCCGTATTACCCTTCCTAATATGCAAATGTATTTTACATCAGCCTATTTATGGTAGGTCTATATTTTTCATTATCTTTTTTTCTTTAACTTAACATTGCATTATAAATATCTTCATGTAGCTACTCATTTTCACAATTATACTGTAATAGAAACAGGTTTCTAATGCGAAACCATACTGTAGGTTTAGTAATGAGAAGTACATAGTAATGAGAAACGCTATACTGTAAGTCGCTGTATTGTAAATTGTTTGGCTTTCAGCTTTATTCCAGGTTTTCCCTTTCAAATCATTCTATAAATTATAAAATTCTGAACTTAGCAAATCATTTCAATTAAGTAAACAGTCACAGTCGATGCTGACTTGTGTTAAAGGGCAGTTATAACAACGATGATACTCAATCTGCACCTGGAAACAGTTTAGGGATGAAAGTGTGGTCCAGTCATATAAAGGAGTAGGCACAGAATAAAACGTACGTAGCCAGTGACGCAGTGGAGAAGAGACAGGAGTGATGATTTCTAACTGTGTAGGAGGGAAAGATTCATAGAAGAGGAGGATTTTAAGCTAGGCTTTGCAGGAAAAGTAAAATTTAGACAAGGGGAAAAAATGATTAGGATGTTTTAAGTTAAAAGAAAAGTAACAGCGAAGGAAAGATGTGAAAGTAATGTATGAATATAAGGAACTGTGAGTCATCTGGGATGGTGAGTTTTAAAAGATGAAAATGTGGGGCTTCCCTGGTGGCTCAGTGGTTGAGAGTCCGCCTGCCGATGCAGGGGACACGGGTTTGTGCCCCGGTCCGGGAAGATCCCGCATGCCGCGGAGTGGCTGGTCCCGTGAGCCATGGCCACTGAGCCTGCGCGTCCGGAGCCTGCAGGGTGGCATCTCAAAGCCCTGGATTTTTCACAGAAGTGAGAATGTCCCCAAAACTCAGGAAACTAATATAAAATATTTCAAGGTATTCTAATTCCTCCTAACCCCCAAAGAGCCAGATGACTTGGCCTGTGTATTGTTTTATTTGAGTTTGGATTTTGCTTCCCTATGTGTAGACTGAGGAGAAAATATGGGAGAACAGAGTGATCCATTGTCTCTTCAAGAGTCAGGATGAAGCATCGTTTAGAAAGTCCATCTCATCTCCTCTGTGGAATGGTACTTGGTGAGAACTTCAGTGCTCTCTTCATATTGCTAATATGACAGCTTATAATCACCTAATGTGATGCCCTATTCACAACCCGGCTGAGAACTCAAGTTTAAGGTTTGAGATGAATTCAGCTCTGACTACCCCTTTTCCACAAAGTAGGCTCTCAAGTCATATTTGTTGGGTGAATGTACAGTTTTAAATAGATCTTGATCTTTATTCTAACAGTCCCAGCCCTAACAGCCTGGAAGGTGATTATATATTCATGAATTATGAATGAATGAAGGAAAGAAAAAAATGCAAGAAGTTAGTTAACTTTCCTTGAATTAGTGCAATATCGTCCCACCTGGGATGTGAGTCTCCTGTCAACATCTCCCACTAGTTCTTACTTCCTGTTAGCACCATGTACCTGGAATACATGACTCTAAATGATCTTTTCCTTCACATTTTCATCTTTTTTTTTTTTTTTTTTTTTGCGGTACGTGGGCCTCTCACTGTTGTGGCCTCTCCCATTGCGGAGCACAGGCTCCGGACGTGCAGGCTCAGTGGCCATGGCTCACAGGCCTAGCCGCTCCACAGCATGTGGGATCTTCCCGGACCGGGGCACGAACCCGTGTCCCCTGCATCGGCAGGTGGACTCTCAACCACTGCGCCACCAGGGAAGCCCGCTACCCTGCATTTTAACACTGCTGTTGCACACAGCAGGAAGGATTTGGTCCTTCCCCGCCCCTCCCCACTGCGGGTTGCCCTCAACCTTGCTCTCAATCAGGCACACACCGTGATACCAGGCTGTGGTTACTGCATCACTTAGATTTCATACTCACAGATGAGCCACTGCTCTAAAGAAAAGTGCTTTGTTTACAAGGACAAGACATATTTTCCAAAACCTTTTTCAGAGCTAATGTAATCATAGTAATTAAGTCTTATTTATACGTTACCTATTATGGCTCCATCAAGTGCTTGATAAAATATAAGAAAGATAAAACCAGATTACACTTGAAATGTATCATTTGTGAAAACATGTTGAAAGTCATTACTTACATTAGAGATTTCCAAATAGGCATTTTATGATTCTTCCACAATCAGAAGTTGTCTGTCAGCTAATATAAACTTAAATCAAGAAAAAGCTTATCACCAGGTAAAAGATCTTCTGCTTTCAGAGGACAAAATTATATCTCAGGTACCATCCTTTAATCAATGAACTGTTGCTTGATGGTTTGAGGCAGGAGTTAGCAACCTTTGGGTTGGTATGGTTAGCTTCCTATATCCCTGGTGGGGTGGGGTGGGTGTAGGTAAGGAGCAAATTGAAATTGGCAAAGTGTTTAGACGGGACACTGTCAGTGCTTGGCCCATCCCCCTGGCTCCCTTTTCTCTGTTCTCACACCTCTCCCCAGACTTGGGTGTGCTTATTTCCAACTGCTAGTGTCTCTGACTCTCCTCGCTGCTGTGGCCCTGAGGCTACTCGAGCTGCTTTGCCTGCAGGTGCACAAGCCAAGTGCCTGGACATCTGAGAGGCCCCCTTCCCCACCAGGGGCTCATACCCAATGCCTATCTGCTGTCTGAATATGAAAGCCCAGCTCCCTTGGCTTGGGTTAGGACAACTCCGAGGTGTAACTTACGCTCCAGAAATCCCTTGCAGGGTTAGGCTGATGTTACCTTTCATAAAACTTTGTCTGAAATCGTATACTTGCTCGGTTTCTTCTCCTTTGTCTGCTTCTATCACTCCCAAACAGGATTGCCTGGGAGTGCTTCCTTAATAAACAGCTTTCCTATAAAGATTTGTCCTAGAGTATACTTCTAGGGAAGTTGAAGATAGTGCTTCTGTATAAAGCATCTCTTTCCTATAGTCCACCTTTTAGAGATGTATTCTGGGTTAATACATCCTCTCAGTTGTACATATAACCCTGACAAAGTTAAGTATAATGAAACAGAGCATTCCCTATCATCTGAAATAGTGTATAGATTCAGTAACCAGGATTTACAGAAATAAAAAAAAAAATAGTTGCCTGTGTGGAATTTGCTTTTTGTGGTACCCAAGGCACTGTGGCTATTTCTACCAACCTTGTTCTTTCTACATCCAAACAATGGTTGTAATTGCAAAATGCAGAAAGAGCTGCTGAGACCAAGCTCTGGCTGGAAGCCAGTTCCCATAAGTAGGATGCTGTAGGTAGGAAGAAGAAAGGGAGCAGTCGTACAAGGCATCCTGGGAACTAAAGGTTTTAGTGTGTTTGATGAGTTCAGAGACCCTGATGAACAACAGAGGGTGGATGAGCCCACCTCTGCACAGGACACCTACACAGACTGACTGTTAGACACCAGGGTTGTCCAGCTGGAGTCCAACTACAGATCTGATTGGGATTTTAACCCAGATATTTTAAAAATAACCATGAAGCAAGGGAAATCCACTAACTCTATTTATAAACACAAAATGTGGGTAATTGTCTCCTTCTTTTGGGTCAGTAGCAAAAATGTAACCTACAAGAATGATCCTGTGGCAGAAATGACCCTGAAAACCAGAGGAAGAGCAGACCTCTGAGCACCGTTTATAACAGGAACCAGAAAAACTTCAGAAGACTATTTGTCTTACTTAATCTGATTTCAGAAGACATCGCCTTTGGTAAACAGGAAAAGAAAGCCATAAAATAGAATAAGCTGAGATGAAGGGACAACAGGATGAAATGAAGAGAGGACAGGATGTGAGGGCAAAGAAACAAGCCGGGATGGGATGGGAGTCTGGTGAGATGAAGGAGGAGCACGTGGAGGCCAGAACAAGAACTTCAAAATGAAAACCACGCTGGAGTCGGCGCTCCCCACACACGGAGCCCATCACAGCATAGAGAAGAACGGAAGAAAATGATATTAGATGAAGTGAAAGTTATACAGGATAAAGGAGAAGATACAAACTCAGAATAAGTGTTCTGGAAGCAAACTAGATTATTTGGAAAAGTCACAATTAAAGGACCCTCCTCAAAGCTGGGGGGTTGGGAGGAAAGGGGGTGGCTAGAGATGCAGATGACAGAAGTTTGCCATAATCCAGGCAAAATTTAAATAATTAGACACATATCCTGATATATTTTTATTTATTTTTATTTTCCATTATGGTTTATTACAGGGTATTGAATATAGTTCCTTGTGCTCTACAGTAGGACCTTGTTGTTTATCCATCCTATGTACAGTAGTTTGCCTCTGCTAATCCCAAATTCCTACTCTTTCCCTCACCCACCCTCCTCCCCCTTCTAATATATTTTTAAATTACAAAGAGAAAAACTGACAAACAACCAGAAGAAAAATGCAGGTTATCTCTAAAGGAATTAATATTAGTTTGGCCCCATAGAGTTATCTGCCTCACAAAATTTCAAAGGATGATGAAGCAAATTTAGGGAAGCTGTCCTTTAATTCACTTATTTAGAAAATAGTATGCTCCTACTATGTGTCTAGCATTGTGTTAGATACTGAAAATAAAATTTATGTTTATAACCTGAAATGATGATCCTTGTATGGAATTAAAAATAATTGATCATCACAATTACATTCAAAGGCTTATGTAAAGCTATAATCTTCAAAGTGATTTATACACTGAGCTCTCCCCCTGGAGTTTCTGATTCAGTAGGTCACAGGTAAGTCCCAATAATTTGCATTTCTAAGAAGTTCTTACTAGATGCTGATGTAGCTGGTCCAGGAACCACACGTCAAGAACCACTGATTTATATTAACTGGAATTTGGGAAGGAAAATAACAAAAATGTTCAGCTGCCTTGGAATGATTACATAGCTGTAGCTGCTGAAATAGTTTTTGAAGATTATTCAATGCTGTAGAAAAATCCTAACATTACAGTTCTGCATAAAGTCAGCATAAAAAATGCATATACCATGTTCTTCATATAAAGGATACAGTTAAAATGGAAGAGGTAGGTGTCAAACAGATTGTCAGGAATTTCAAAACTAGTTAATAGAGATTCTCTCTAGGCCATGTCCTTAATGGTTAATTTTTATTTTCATCTTTATAGCTTTCTGTATTTTCTAAATGAATATACATTAATTTTATGTTGAGGTTGAGAAAAAGGAAAATAACTCCCCCCAAAGTCCTAGTTCAAATGTTGACTTCTTGGTAAAGCTCCCACCAGCCCTCATCTGAATGCCATCTGTGAATTCTTCTGTCAGCACCTCCTGAAAGCATTCATCACCTTTTATGTCATTCATTAAAAACTGGCTATGCACATTAGCATTTTTAAAGGCTCTGAAATGTCTCAATGTTTAAAAAAACCCTTAATATCATTTACTTCAGGATTTTCCAAACATATTTGTCCATAGAGCAGTGCAGAACATCTATTACTGTTCTCAAGAATAAATGGTCCACACAGTGGCATTAGCAACTCTTTGACATTTATTGAATAAATGGATGAAATCAATGAATCAATGAATTATTGGCTAATATGTTACTTATTAATATTTTTCCAAGGGGTGAACCTAAACTCAGAGTGTTCTTTCAAAGGCCATTAGCATTTTAATTTATATGTACTTAAACTTCAAATTCTCTAGGTACTTAACTCAACAAACTTTATAAATTGCCTAATGGGTGCAAGGCACCCTGTGACATGCAAAGGTATATTTTACATGGTCAGATCTCAGCCCAGTATTAATTCACTATTTCTTCACATATCCCAGCCTTCAAAAACATTTAAGTCACTTTTCATAGTTGATTGTATATCTACATGATTATTATTTAAATTTAACCAACAGTGAGAATTTCATTCAATATGAGTTAAAACGACAATGGGAGAATCCAAGCATCCTCTCAAAGAAAAGTACAAATACCAGATGGAGTTTCCTGCTTTTTGAAAGTGGATGACACTGTCTTTCCAAACAAATATCGTATGCCAAAAATAAGAACCCATCTGTATTTTATAATTAATTATTTTCTGTGCCTAAGAATTTTTTTTCTTCTGCAATGGCTACATTCCATCCTATTAGTACCTTAGATTATGGGATTATTTATAGCTCTTTATGTTTTGCAATTATATGAGTTATATAAAAATATGCAAAAATGTTTGGAAATACTTGGTAACTTAGCAATGAAAATAGTATGAAATGTACTCACGTATAAACAGTAAGCTTCCCAGCACACATACACATATCACCAAAAACAAAAAATGGAAACAAAAATATCTGAAAGAAGGGAAAAATCAGTTATAAAATTTAAATTTGTTATTTTCATGTGAGGATTGCAGAATGCTTTCCCTCAATGCTGCATATATGGCAAGTGCCCCAGAATAGTTTGTTCATGCTCAGAATTAAAAGATGTTGTGATTTTGAAAGGGAAAGAGAGAGAATCTGGGGGGGGGGTGACTGGAATTAAAGATGGCATTTATATTTATATATATATATATATATATATATATATATATATATATATATTTAATGTATCTATTCCATAACATGGGAAAACCCAAATGAACTTTTTTGGCCAACCCTATTTAAAATGTCTTAGTGAGTACAAACACTTCCCCTATAATGAGATGAGGAAAACCAAATATTTTAATATGGAATGCCATGCTTAAAACAATCAGACACTTTTAAAACATGACTATCTTCCTTTAATAAATGTAAAAAATAAAACATAGCCCCAGTAGGTTTAGAGTGAAGATCAAGATCACTCAGTGAATTAGAAGAGAAGAGAGTACAGTTGAGCCGACTGTCTGCTCATGTGCATAAATACTGGTCTTGATATGTTGATATGTCAACACAAGCATCACTGTGACTCATCCTTGGGCCACACCTCTTTGTAGTTGAGAAAGTCATTAAAAATATGGCTTTTAATCAACAACATTTGAGGTCTTTACTGACAAAAATAATAATTGATTGCTTATTTTAACAACATGTCAGGCACTATTTTAGGTGACTTACATATATTAATTCATTTAATCTCCACAACAGTGTAGTGAATTGTAGATAGGTACTGTGATTATCTTCATTTTCTGATGAGGAAATGGAGATTCAGAGATTGATAATGAGGATTTGACGCCACACCTTCTGGACTGAGTGCCAGTGCTTAACTGGGCTGCTCTGCTGGTTGTTTCTCAAACAGTGATATATATGTATTTGGGCAAGAAATTGAAATCCACGAATACTATTCCTATAAAATAGATTGACCCAGTGCATGGGGAGGATGGTGTATTATCAACTGATAATAAAGAGAAGTCTGTATAAAGTTCCTTTTCTTCTTGAACATGATTCAGTTATTCTTAATTTTATGAGCTGGAGGCATTTGAATATCAGAAATCCAACTTTTGGACTAATTTTTGTTTGTTGGCATCAGCCAGGAGTGTTCCAGGCAAGACATGGAAGTACAGTAAGTGGAAGGAAGTGTGGCTAGATGGGCAATGTGGAAAATGGATGCAATCGTGACCAAACTAAAGAAGCTGGCAGTTAACTGTTTTCACACAAATCCAGTGCTGCCCAATCTTCTGATTATTAAAGAGAAGCTGAAAAATCTGATTCTTATCTGAAATAACTCAAATTGGAAAGCATACCGCAATGAACTAAATGAATTTAGAAAAAACATTAGAAACAGAGCAGCTCAAAGAAATCACTTCCCTGGACTGGCACTAGTCAGTACGGAGGAAGTTGTGATGTCGATTGTGGAGCCAAGTGTGTGAAGTGCTGACTTGCTCCCTGTGGGGATGTTCCAGAAGCTTGCCTGAACCACTTCTCTGTCCCTCTCCACACAACCAAGGAACTATTTTCCCCATTCAATCTACCTTATACTACTTGGTGTAAGGTTGCTTTGGGTACAGAATTTCACATATGATGTTAGAACTTTCAATGCAAGGAGGGTCTTTCTGCATCCCTCTTTCTCCATAGATTTTACTTTGTAAAAATATTCCAGCTCAGCTCTATCCTCTGCTAACCCATGCTCCCCCATCATGAGCATGGGCCACATTTGAATAAAACACCAAATCATCTTCTAGGGAAAATCATCCCATGTTACAAATAGTGTTCCTTCAGGGAAGCCACTCTTGAGATTTCTACAACTTACCTAGATAGTTTCATTTGTGATTTGGGCTTAAAGATGTGCCTTAAAGAACTGGAGGATGGAGACATTTCTTGAAGAAAAACGTAGAAGAGAGGGAGAAAAAAGAGCCAGAAGAAACAAATCAAGGGGTTCATAATGTTGTTGATTTTACAGTTTGAGCCAAGAGAGATAGTACAGCACCAGGTCTCCTATAGGAGGTGATCAGATAAACCTCTAGAAGAGCAGATCCTTGTAGAGGACCCCTTTTTCCATTAATAATCTCTCCTCTTTCCCATTCCTGAAAGGCTTCTTGGAAATGAACCTACAGGTCTACAGGAAGGAATGCTGTCGATTTGTACATCTGAGCCAGGACTATGCCTGCTACTTTGAAAGATGTAGAGGAGGAAAGAGACATATCAAACGATAAAATGCCCTCTTAAAACTCTCCGGGATTCCATGCTTTAACCTACTGCCAATTATCCAGAATGCCTGATGACCATCCTGTGTCTGTCTCTTTTACCCTTTCGAGGGTCATTCATTAGTTCATTTATGCAATCGATGTTTCTCGAGTGACTGTCACATCCCTGCAGGGGTGAGGATATTGTAGGAAATCCACACCTAGCTGAACGCTCAGCCAGGATATATCAGTAGGAAATTCTCACATCTTTAATCTTCATTACTACAGGGGGAGCCTCTGGCACAATTACACAAGAAAAAAATATTTTAATGTCATATTTTCACTCATTTTTTCAATTTATATATATATTATCGAAGTATAGTTGGTTTACAATGTTGTGTTAGTTTCAGGTGTATAGCAAAGTGATTCAGTTATACATATGTGCATATTTATTCTTTTTCAGATTATTTTCCCTTATAGGTTATTACAAAATATTGAGTGTAGTTCCCTGTGCTGTACAGTAGGTCCTTGTTGGTTATTTATTTTACATATAGTAGTGTGTATATGTTAATCCCAAACTAGACATTGTTGACCAATGGATGAATTTTTTAAAAAATCCTTGAATATGTCATGTATAAGTATTATAATTGAAGCACATTTCCTATAAAATGTTTCTGACTTTATGGTTGTTACTTAAAAAATATATATCTATTACACAGAAGCCCTGCTGCACAACTTCAGGATTCTTATGCAACTCATTTATGTGACAATGAGAACATTTCTGCTCACCGAGACTAGGTCACCTCGTGTGCAAAATAGGAGCTGTAATACTGAACTTTGAAAGTGTTGGGAGATTTTCCTGAGGTAAACTGTGAAAAAAAACTTAATGCTGGGCTTCCCTGGTGGCGCAGTGGTTGAGAGTCCGCCTGCCGATGCAGGGGACGAAGGTTCATGCCCCGGTCCGGGAGGGTCCCACATGCCGCGGGGCGGCTGCGCCCGTGGGCCATGGCCACTGAGCTTGCGCGTCTGGAGCCTGTGCTCCGTGGCAGGAGAGGCCACAGCAGTGAGAAGCCCACGTACCGCAAAACAAACAAACAAACACACAAAAAAACTTAATGCTGTGCACAGCACAGAGTATGCAGTTTTTCTTTTTATTATTATGTAAATTTGATATGTATATTTTGGACATTGTAGTGTTTCTTTAATTCAGGAGGTTTAAACCACCCTCCAGAACTTGCCAGAGGAAAGAGGTGGACCACTGATCTCGGAGGTCTGTGGGATGTGGCAGCTTGAAACAGGACCTTAGTCCTTGTCTTCTTTCACGAAAGAATTCAGCAAAGAGACAGAGAGTATGAAGCAAATAAAGCATTTATTAGAGGCAAGGTCCTCATGGAAGAACACATGGACAGACTCAGAGTGAGTCGCTCCAATAAGGGTGGCTAAAATTGCTTATATGGTGGCAGTTTTCTGGGTGCCCTCTGGCCAGTCATCCTGCTTGTGCCCACATTTGGTCTGATGCAGGGCCCTCTCCCGTGTGCAGGTGCATCTTTCAGCCAAGATGGATTCCAGCACAAGGGTCCCTGGGAGGTTGGGAGGACATATTAGGGGCTGGTGCTGAACCCCCAGGATCTCTTTTGTACATGTGTGGTCTGGGAGGTCTCCTTGACCACAAGAATGAGAAAAATGTGGTCTCCCTTATCTTTTATTCAAGCAGAGCTCTGCTCCTGTCCTTATCTTTATCTTGAGTGTCAACAGGAGACTGCAGCTGCTCAGCCTGGGGCCCAGCTATCACCTGCCTCACTACTACTCTCCAGCCCCACTTTTTATATTCTAGGATGGAAGTCACCCTCTGTAATGTATTGTCAGCTGGGCAAGTCAGCTTCTAGAAAGACAATGCTATCAGCTTGGATCTAGATACAAGTCAACTCTATCATTTCCAAGAAAAGAATATCTTTCAAAAATCAATCTTAAAATATCTGATGTTACTGAAACTGTCGCTGCTTCACTTCCTAGAAGAGGGTGCTTTGGGCAACAGGAATTTCTTGTAGTTTTTTTTTTCATCCTTTCCTTCTTCATACAGATAGAAAGCAAGCTCTCTTAGGTCAATCTTTGTGTGTTTTTTCCATGTGTATTTGAAGCCCAGAGGAATTCAAAGCTTCCTGTTCATTTGCAGAAGAAATTGATACAAAATGAAGAAGAGGGAAATGTATTCTCCCCTCACCAGCAGTTTGGAAAAGGAAACTTAAATTATGTCCCCAAACATTTATTTACCTCGTATGTGGTATTTGTTGAATGGCTAGAGGACCTTAGGGTACAGGGAAAGGAAAGCTTTTAGAAGCTTATAGAAAATGAGTTCTTATTGTAGTATTACTGTGTCAGAAAGAAAAAATAAAAATGTTTCTGGCTTGTGCCACAGTTTGTGAATTTTTGAGAACATTTTCAAGGTCAAGTTTCTTAGAGCAGTACTTGAAAACAGTTATTTCACTACCTTCACCATGGTCCTGCTTCGGTGCAGGTTCTGATAGCCTCTCAGCTGCACTTCTTTGTGGACATCACTGGTCTTGGTGTTTCTTGGTTCCTTCAGATGAGCCATCAGTTCACTTTTTTTCCTTCTGCTGAGCAGTATTTTTCCTGGGCCCTTTTGTTAAGTCACAGTAAACGAGGTGAGCAACCAGCAGGCCCGTGACACTAAGTCGTTTATTGATTTGAAAACAGCACTTGTCTCACCTCACCTTAAAATCCTAGAGCACAAAACTTCAGTTCCTCAAAAACAGCCAAAGCATTAACACCAAAACACTTCAGTCCTGTTTTCAGGCCACTTTGGACATAATTCCTACCTTATTACGATAATAATAATAACTCTTTTCAGTCATGGTGACTTTGACATCCAGCATCTTCCAGGTCTTTCTGGAAGTTAAATATTTTGTCTTGTTGCCCCAAAATGCATAAACACAGATCAGGCCAGTGCTGCCATTTGGGGGTTGGTGTGGCAAATTTACAAGACTCTGTTGCTTTTAAATTATATAATGATGAAAGGGCATTTTATTTATTTATTTTTAATAAATTTATTTATTTTTGGTTGTGTTGGGTCTTTGTTGCTGCGCGGGCCTTCTCTAGTTGCGGCGAGCAGGGTCTACCCTGCATTGCAGTGCGTGGGCTTCTCATTGCGGTGATTGGTGAAAGCAGAGGTATTTAGTTTGTATGAATTTACCATTTATTCTTTCACTCACTCATTTCCTCATTTTTCCAGTGGCTAATCTGAACCAGAAAGTGTCCCAAGTCTTGGTGATTTGTCCAGTTATGAGCAGAACCATCCTGTTCTCTATTATCTTGTCCCTAACAGTCTATTAGGATAAAATACACAAATAAAGTAATCCACAGATTGTGTCCAGCACAGTGAAGGACTTTAACAGCATGTGGTGATAGAGGCTCATGGAGGAGAGGGAGAATCCAGGTATGTACAGTCTAGGAGAGGAGCATTCCAGCCAGTGGGAACAGCAGGTTCAAAGGCCCTGAGGCAGCATGGCCTGACTATCATGAGAGGGCATGAAGTTGGTGTAAAATTGTTCAGAGGTTCCAGGCTGTGCAAGGTCAGATCATTCATTCACGCAGCTTCTTCCCCAGCCCCTCCTCTTTGGTCTATGTTAGCAGTCCCAGAAAAGTTTTTGAACTCACCCTTTACTAACCTGGCTCCAAATCTTTGCTCAAACTAGAATGCCCTTTCCTTCTCATCTCTAAATGTTTTCATTATGCTGAGCAAAAAACAAAAACAGAAAAAAGGGTACACACTTGTGACTCTGTTTGTATGAGATGCTGGGACAGGCACCATTCATCTCTACTGACAGGAAGCAGATCAGTGTTTGGGAGGCTGGCAGCTGGGGAGGGGTGACTATAAGGGGGAAAGGGGAACTTTGGGGGATGAGGAAAGTGCTGAATCTTGATTGTTATGGTGGTTATACAGGTGAAAGTATTTGTCAAAACTCATCAAACTGTACACTGAAATGGGCATTTATCATATGTAAATTATACTTCGATAAAGTTGAGTAAGAAGTTATAAGAAAAAGGAAGGTATTAAAAAGCTCCAATTCCATCTCCCTTGTCTCTCCCTTCAGAAATAAGCTTTCCTTTCCCTCCAGCACCGTGCTGTGTGCCGTAGGTTTTTGTGCTTTGATACACACACCACGTACAGCCCTTAAGGAGTATGGGGGTGTCACACAGGCTGGTTCTCCTTTGGGCTTGCTTGTCCCCTTAGGAGAGAATCTGCATCTTGTTTGCCTTTTTCTCCTCATATCACCTTCCTTGGAACTCAGAAGAGGACCTCACTGAACACTTGGTCAATCAATAGCAAAATTTTCATATTTAAGTCCTGTCTAGTTCCTAAAAAGGATGAACAGAAAACAAAACTGATTTCCAGGGGTTGATGAATGGATGGGCTGGAGCCCACATCCTGGATCCATGTGTAAAAATTAGGGGCATAATGGGTATTCGACTCACCTTCTTCACACCCGTACTTGCTTATTGATTTAGTGAGATGCTTATGACGGCTTCTCTGTCCTCCAGTAGGTAAGTGCTGTGTTGACTGTCTGCATTATGCTTCTTAATGGTCCATTATTCCTCTTCGGAGAGTCCAGTGGTAGAATCAGTGTTGGCAAGCGGCACAGAGTGGACACGACAGTATAATAGGAAGAGAGCTATTATGTCCCATTATTACATCGAGTGAAGGGTAATTGAAGGAGCATGTGGTCTGTCACAGAGCTGCCACTTGGGTTGTTATGGGGAAAGCTCTTAAGTCAGCCCTCCTGTGCTCATTCTTCAGAAATCTTCTCCCCTTCCCACTTCCCCTCTCCTTGTGCAGTTTTTGGTGTTCCAAACTGGCTGATAACCTGGAATATTAGCTTTTCAAAATGTGACACAGAAGTTCACCCATTCCTTCCAACTCATAACACTTTAAAATTGTGACTCCAAATTATTCCTGTAAAAATAGCTGATCTTTATGACTCCTGGGGGATTTCTTATTTTAATCTGAAACCTTCCAAAATGGTTCAGTTTTGTGGAAATGATGGAGGAATGTCTGCTCTTAGCAGTTTTTGTGTTCAAGGGCAAATCAACCTCTGTGCTTGCTAACTCTAATTTTCCAAGGGTTATGAGACTTTAATTTGATTCTTTATCCAGTGTGCATAAAATGTTCACTGGAATTTGCATAATACATTTATTGTATAATCACTCTTCACATTGGTTACCTGCTTCTTCAAATGAACAGTACTTTTTAAGGGAATATATTAATGTAGGGCCAATTTGAACTGTGTAACTGAACAGAGTTAAGTATATCTCTGAAGGACAAATATATGGGAGAGAGAGGGAGGGCATGCAGTTGTGCTGAACATGGTTATTATATAAAAATAGCCCCAATCCTATATTTTCAAATATTCATTTTGCAAATATAAGCTGGGGCAGCATTGCTGTCTTTAAAAATATAAAAAAATGTTAGTGGAAAATGTAATACACCTGCCGGGCTTGTGTCTTAGAATGTATTTAAGGCGAGTGGATTAAATCAGCATGCAGATTTCAGCAGTCTGAGAAGGTGAGGGCGTTGGAGAGAGAGGATGCTTAGGCAGTAGGCCAGATGCTTTAAAGGCATTTAAATTTATTCAGTTCCCAGAGCCAACATTTAATTAAGGTAATATTATTATTAACCTTAATTTTGGTTGTGTGTTCTGTGCCTTTGGACTCAGTGCTATCACATAGCATATTTGAAGATTAAGTAGAGGTGCATGAGATGATCCCCGTTTTCTTCCATTTTATGAGAATGGTGTGTGCAGTCCTGACTTGACCAGTGGCTGGTTGCAGACCAGGGTGTCTCAGTCGTTTTTTCTTTGTCTTTTTTTTTGCTGTGCCACCACACAGCACATGGAATCTTAGTTCCCCAACCGGGGATCGAAACCGTGCCCCTTGCATTGGAAGCACGGAGTCTTAACTACTGGACTGCCAGGGAAGTCCTGGGTATCTCAGTCTTTAATGTGCATTCAGGTACCTGGAGATCTTGTCAACATGTAAAGCCTGATTTAGTAGCTCCAGGATGGGCCTGACGTTCTGATTTCTGACAAACTCCTAAGTGATGTCGTTGCTGCTGGTCCTTAGATCCCAAGTAGAGTAGCAAAGTAGAAAACCTCTCACGGGGCAGGTTGAAGTTGGTGGAGTAGAAGGATGTGTGCTCACTCCCTCTTGCAAGAGCAGCATAATCACAACCAACTGCTGGACAGTCATTGACAGGAAGACATTGGAACTCACCAAAAAGGATACCCCACATCCAAAGACAAAGGGAAGCCACAGTGAGATGGTAGGAGGGGTGCAATCACAATAAAATCAAATCCCATAACTGCTGGGTGGGTGACTCACAAACTGGAGAACACTTATACAACAGAAGTCCACCCACTGGAGTGAAAGTTCTGAGCCCTATGTCAGGCTTCCCAACCTGGGGGTCCAGCAACAGGAGGAAGAATTCCCAGAGAATCGGATTTTAAAGGCTAGTAGGATTTGATTGCAGGACTTTGACAGGGCTGGGGGAAACACAGACTCCACGCTTGGAGGGCACACACAAAGTAATGTGCACATCAGGGCCCAGGGGGAAGGAGCAGTGACCCCATAGAAGACAGAACCAGACCTACCTGCTAGCATTAGAGGGTCTCCTGCAGAGGTGGGGGGTGGATGTGGCTCACCGCAGGGACAAGGACACTGGCAACAGAAGTTCTAGGAAGTACTCCTTGGTGTGAGCCCTCCTGGGGTCTGCCATTAGCCCCACCAGAGGGCCTGTAGGCTTCAGTGCTGGGTCGCCTCAGGCCAAACAGCCAACAAGGAGGGAACTCAGCCCCACCCATCAACAAACAAGTGAATTAAAGTTTTACTGAGCTCTGCCCACCAGAGCAACACCCAGCTCTACCCACCACCAGTCCCTCCCATCAGAGAGCTTGATAGATAGCCTCTATTAAGCTGTTAGATAACCTCATCCACCAGAGGGTAGACAGCAGAAGCAAAAGGAACTACGATTCTGCAGCCTGTGGAACAAAAACCACATTCACAGAAAGACAGACAAAATGAAAAGGCAGAGGACTATATACCAGATGAAGGAACAAGATAAAACCCCAGAAAAACAACTAAATGAAGTGGAAATAGGCAACCTTCCAGAAAAAGAATTCAAAATAATGATAGTGAAGATGATCCAGGACTTCGGAAAAAGAACGGAGGCAAATATCAAGAAGATGCAAGAAATGTTTAACAAAGACCTAGAAGAATTAAAGACAAACACATAGAAGAATTAAAGAACAAACAAACAGACATGAACAATACAATAAATGAAATGAAAAATACACTAGAAGGAATCAATAGCAGAATTACCGAGGCAGAAGAACAGATAACTGACCTGGAAGACAGAACAGTGGAATTCACTGCCGTGGAAGAGAATAAAGAAAAAAGAATGAAAAAAAAGGAAGACAGCCTAAGACACCTCTGGGACAACATTAAACGCACCAACATTTGCATTATAGGGGTCCCAGAAGGAGAAGAGAGAGAGAAAGGAGCAGAGAAAATATCTGAAGAGATTATAGTCAAAAACTTCCCTAACATGGGAAAAGAAATAGCCACCCATGTCCAGGAAGCGCAGCGAGTCCCATACAGGATAAACCCAAGGAGAAACATGCCGAGACACATAGTAATCAAATTGGCCAAAATTAAAGACAAGGAATATTATTGAAAGCAGCAAGGGAAAAATGAAAAATAACATACAAGGGAACTCCCATAAGGTTAACAGCTCATTTCTCAGCAGAAACACTACAAGCCAGAAGGGAGTGGCATGATATACTTAAAGTGATGAAAGGAAAGAACCTACAACCAAGGTTACTCTACCTGGCAAGGATCTCATTCAGATTTGATGTAGAAATCAAAAGCTTTACAGACAAGCAAAAGCTAAGAGAATTCAGCACCACCAAACCAGTTCTACAACAAATGCTAAAGGAACTTCCCTAAGTGGGAAACACAAGAGAAGAAAAGGACCTACAAAAACAAACCCAAAACAATTAAGAAAATGGTCATAGGAACATACATATCGATAATCACCTTAAACGTGAATGGATTAAATGCTCCAACCAAAAGACACAGGCTCTCTGAATGGATACAAAACCAAGACCCATACATATGCTGTCTACAAGAGACCCACTTCAGACCTATGGACACATACAGACTGAAAGTGAGGGGATGGAAAAAGATATTCCATGCAAACGGAAATCACAAGAAAGCTGGAGTAGCAATACTCATACCAGATAAAATAGACGTTAAAATAAAAATGTTACAAGAGACAAGGAAGGACACTACATAATGATCAAGGGATCAATCCAAGGAAAGATATAGCAATTATAAATATATATGCACCCAACATAGGAGCACCTCAATACATAAAGCAAATGTTAACTGCTATAAAAGAGGAAATCGATAATAATACAGTAATAGTGAGGGACTTCAACACCTCACTTACACCAATGGACAGGTCATCCAGATAGAAAATTAATCAGGAAACACAAGCTTTAAATGACACAATAGACCACATAGATTTAATTGATATTTGTAGGACATTCCATCCAAAAACAGCATATTACACTTTGTTCTCAAGTGCACATGGAACATTCTCCAGGATAGATCACATCCTGGATCACAAATCAAGACTCGGTAAATTCAAGAAAATTGAAATCATATCAAGCATCTTTTCCAACTACAATGCTATGAGATTAGAAATAAATTACAGGAAAATAAATGTAAAAAACACAAACACATGAGGCTAAACAATGCATTATTAAATAACCAAGAGATCACTGAAGAAATCAAAGAGGAATTAAAAAAATACCTAGAGAGAAAAGGCAATGAAAACATGACAATCCAAAACCTATGTGATGCAGCAAAAGCAGTTCTAAGAGGGAAGTTTATAGCAATACATCCTACCTCAAGAAACAAGAAAAATCTCAAGTAAACAATCTAACCTTACACCTAGAAGAACTAGAGAAAGAAGAACAAACAAAACCCAAAGTTAGTAGAGGGAAAGAAATCATAAAGATCAGAGCAGAAATAAATGAAATAGAAACAAAGAAAACAATAGCAAAGATCAATAAAACTAAAAACTGGTTCTTTGAGTAGATAAGTGAAATTGATAAACTATTAGCCAGACTCATCAAGAAAAAGAGGGAAAGGACTCAAATCAATAAAATTAGAAATGAAAAAGGAGAAGTTGCAACACACAGCGCAGAAATACGAAGCATCCTAAGAGACTACTACAAGCAACTATATGCCAATAAAATGGACAACCTGGAAAAAATGGACAAATTCTTAGAAAGGTATAACCTTCCAAGACTGAACCAGGAAGAAATAGAAAATATGAACAGACCAATCACAGGTAATGAAATTGAAACTGTGATTAAAAATCTTCCGACAAACAAAAGTCCAGGGCCAGATGGCTTCACAGGTGAATTCTATAAAACATTTAGAGAAGAGCTAACACCAATCCTTCTCAAACTCTTCCAAAAAATTGCAGAGAAAGGAACACTCCCAAACTCATTCTATGAGGCCACCATCACCCTGATACCAAAACCAGACAAAGATACTACAAAAAAAGAAAATTACAGACCAATATCACTGATGAATATAGATGGAAAAATCCTCAACAAAATACTAGCAAGAGAAATGCAACAGCACATTAAAAGGATCATACACTGTGATCAAGTGGGATTTATCCCAGGGATGCAAGGATTCTTCAGTATACCCAAATCCATCAATGTGATACACCATATTAACAAATTGAAGAAAAAACCCCATATGATCATCTCAATTGATGCAGAAAAAGCTTTTGACAAAATTCAACACCCATTTATGATAAAGACTCTCCAGAAAGTGAACATAGAGGGAACCTACCTCAACATAATAAACACCATATATGACAAACCCACAGCACCATCATTCTCCATGGTGAAAAACTGAAAGCATTTCCTCTAAGATCAGGAATGAGACAAGGATGTCCACTCTCACCACTATTATTCAACATAGTTTTGGAAGTCCTAGCCACGGCAATCAGAGAAGAAAAAGAAATAAAAGGAATCCAAATTGGAAAAGAAAAAGTTAAAGTTTCACTGTTTGCAGATGACATGATACTATACATAGAGAATCCTAAAGATGCCACCAGAAAACTACTAGATCTAATCAATGAATTTGATAAAGTTGCAGGATACAAAATTAATGCACACAAATCTCTTGCATTCCTATGCACTAACAACAAAAAATCATAAAGAGAAGTTGAGGAAACAATCCCATTCATCATTGCAACAAAAAGAATAAAATACTTAGGAATAAACCTACCTAAGTAGGTAAAAGACCTGTACTCAGAAAAGTATAAGACACTGATGAAAGAAACCAAAGATGACACAAACACATGGAGAGATATACCATGTTCTTGGGTTGGAAGAATCAGTACTGTGAAAATTACTATTCTACCCAAAGCAATCTATAGATTCAGTGCAATCTCTATCAAATTACCAATGGCATTTTTCACAGAACTAGAACAAAAAATCTTAAAATTTGTGTGGAGACAGAAAAGACCCCGAATAACCAAAGCAATCTTGAGGGGAAAAAAGTGAAGCTGGAGGAATCAGACTCCCTGACATCAGACTATACTACAAAGCTACAGTAATCAAGACAATATGATACTGGCACAAAAACCGATATATAGATCAATGGAAGAGGATAGAAAGCCCAGAGATAAACCTACGCACCTATGGTCAACTTATCTATGACAAAGGAGGCAAGGATATACAATGGAGAAAAGACAGTCTCTTCAATAATTGGTGCTGGGAAAACTGGACAGCTACATGTAAAAGAATGAAATCCCTAACACCATACACAAAAATAAACTCAAAATGGGTTAAAGACCTAAATGTAAGACTGGACACTATAAAACTCTTAGGGGAAAACATAGGAAGAACACTCTTTGACATACATCATAGCAAGATCTTTTGACCCACCTCCTAGAGTAATGGAAGTAAAAACAAAAATAAACAAATGGGACCTAATGTAACTTAATAGCTTTTGCACAGCAAAGGAAACTCTAAACAAGATGAAAAGACAACACTCAGAATGGGAGAAAATATTTGCAAGCAAATCAACAGAGAAAGGATTAATCTCCAAAATATATAAACAGCTCATGCAGCTCAATATTAAAAAAAAAAACCTAATCATAAAAGGGCAGAAGACCTAAATAGACATTTCGCCAAAGAAGACATACAGATGGCCAAGAGGCACATGAAAAGCTGCTCAACATCACTAATTATTAGAGAAATGCAAGTGAAAACTACAATGAGGTATCACCTCACACCAGTTAGTATGGGCATCATCAGAAAATCTATAAACAACAAAGCTGGAGAGGGTGTGGAGAAAAGGGAACCCTCTTGCACTGTTGGTGGCAATGTAAATTGATACAGCCACTATGGAGAACAATATGGAGGTTCCTTAAAAAACTAAAAATAGAATTACCATATGACCCAGCAATCCGACTACTGGGCATATATCCAAAGAAAAGCATAATTCAAAAAGACACATGTACCCGAACATTCATTGCAGCACTATTTACAATAGCCGGGTCATGGAAGCAACCTAAATGTCCATTGACGAATGGATAAAGAACATGTGGTACATATATATAATGGAATATTACTCAGCCATAAAAAGGAACGAAATTGGGTCATTTGTAGAGACATGGATGGACCTAGAGACTGTCATACAAAGTGAAGTATGTCAGAAAGAGACAAACAAATATCATATATTAGCACATATATGTGGAATCTAGAAAAATGGTACAGATGAACTGGTTTGCAAAGCAGAAATAGAGACACAGATGAAGAGAACAAATGTATGGACCCCAAGGGGGGAAAGGGGGTGGTGGTGGTGGGATGAATTAGGAGATTGGGATTGACATATATACAGTAATATGTATAATATAGGTAACTAATAAGAACTTGCTGTATAAAAAAAATAAATTAAAAAAAAATAAAGGAAACCTCTCACGGGAGGCCACTCTGGGTCTGCTTGTAGAGCCACTTCCCTAGTGATCCACGTCCTGATCCTACTTAGGACCATTTTATATCCTAGTCACTGTTCCCTAAATTGCATCTCAACCAGCATCTTCTAGGATCATGAAATCCTAGTTTCTTTAGACAACCAGGATTCTTCCAGCAGGCTATGCCTGTAAGAGGAAAGACCTCAGCTGTAAGTCATGGATCACCAGCTATCAGAGGGATTCAAAAGAGTTGGTGCAATCAGCTACTGTACCAATTTACAAATTACGGTCAAATTACCTTGGGAAAAACATGTCTTTGATTGTTGAAAAAGATTTCACTTTCAACTTATAAATGAATGTGCAGTCGTGAGTATAATGGCATGACTATTCAAACTCTTGGCATCCTTTCTGAGTCACAGAGCTGTAATTTTGCCTTGCAAGATCCTGATATATTTCCAAAATTCCTTTGAGATAGATCCAACTTAATTGCAATGAGAAAGAAAACGGGCTTCCAGTCCCTATATTTCAGGAGGGTATCGTTTGAATTTGATTTGACTGGTTTCTGATATCTTTGGTTTGTAATGCCTAAGGGTCTTTCTTTGAAACATCTTTGAAAGAATCAAAACACTTAAGAAAAACCACTCTCTAAAGTCTAGGAGGCTTTGAAAATATTGCCTATTACTATTTTATTAATTAAAATCTTTCAAAATATTGGAATAAAATCAGTTTTGTGAAGTAGGAAACATTTGGCTAAGGCATAATGTAGAACTCAGAAATCTTTAAGAAAGAGTTTGTCAATTGGGATGCTGAAAATAAGAGAATAATGGTATTTTAGAGATCCACATTTATCGACCAGGAAATGTAGCCACATGTGTTATTAAGAGAAAAAAACCCATAAAAATGTGTGTATAAAGTGGCACCATTTTGGTTAAAAATAAAGGAAAAAATAAGGTAACAATTTACTTAGCTTTAGGAGGTGGCATCATGGCTAATTTTTCTCCATATCAACTGAAATTTCCAATAAAATTGTATGACTTTTAAAATTAAAAGAAAACAAGACTCCTATTTATTTTTAAGGGAAAATGGACAATTGTGGAGCCATTTACAAAATCTTACAAATGTTTTTCATTTCATGATTTTTAATAGCAGAAATTATTTTATTTCTATATAAATCCCTAAGTGCTTCTAATACATACAAAAGTAAGAGCTCAAGAATTAGTTCTAGTTGTTTTTTCAAGTTAGAACACAGACGGACTCATTGGACAGTTTCTTGGGAAGTTGGACCAGAGCGTTAAGGTCTAGGTAGAAAAGAAATTTCATTTCATTGAATGATGTTTTGTTTGGCATGATTTTTATACTTTATTTTTAATCTTTTTAATCACATGCATGTGTTGTTTTCAATTGCCTACATGCACATTTAAGTTTCTTTGTTTTCTAGATTCTAATACAAAACTAGAATTGTATTTGGTATGTCAGGTGGGTTAGAGAGAAGTAATTTAGGGTCCAAGAGGATGTCAAAGCCACCACTTATAGTGACAGAGACAGTACTTGTGGACATTTATTTTAAATATTTGGAATTCGGCATATAAATATGTGACTGAAGACTGTTTCCAGTAAAACATGGGTATATGTTAGGAAATGCATGACTTATTAGACAGAAGCTTCCCGAGGGTTTCAAAGTGAGTTTTGTCAAAGATTTGGAAGTAGGAAATCGTGGATGGAACCCTTTCCCAGGAAAATAATGGTGTTCAAAGGGACCCAGGGCTTGGTACAGAAATAGAGATGGATTGACAAGTCTGTGGAGGGACTAGCTAGATTGTAGACTGTAACAAAAACAAAGGTACACAGGTGCATGCCTCTTCAAAGGGTTACCTGTATGTAGGATTCACTTTCTCTTCCTTCCTTCTTGCAGTGAGCTGCTTAATGCATCCTTCTGGGTGGTTACCTAGTTGCACTACAGTGTCCACCCTCTAAAGGTGAATGTGCCATAGGGCAGGAGATGTCTCTGCTGTAGAAGGATGTGTAAGACTACAGACATGCTTTCCAGGCCATTGGCTGGAGGCATTGAGTGAGTGTGGATTAAAGTACTTGGGGGGGCGGGTGGGGAAGGGGAGATTGTTCTTCCATTGATCCTCACACACTGAGGCCATCAACTCTGCTCTTCTGATGGAGGAATAGTTTACAGTTTTACCTGCCTGTAAGGCCAGAGCAAAGAGAGGGGAGGAAAGATGGGCACCCAGGAATAAAACCATAGTTTTGCCTACTGTGGGCTAGGATTGCAGAGCTGTAATTAGAGTATTCAGTTACAGCTTGCTTCCATCATACTTACAGACTCAGTGGAATTGTTTTATCAATACCCTGGCCTGCTCCTGCGGCCAGAATGCATTATACGCTTACACATCCCACTGCTGTTGATGGCAGAGACACTTAGGACCAAAGGTTCACATGAGACATATATTTTATATGTGTCCTTGAACAAAGGAAAGGAAAACTTTGCAAGATGATTCACAGAGGTTAATCTATCCATTTACAGCCAAGCAGACTGCTCCCTTAATTTCTACAATATTATAATAAAATCATGGCTGGTTTAGTCGAAAACCTTGACAAATCAGTGAGTTTCTTTAATCTCAGTAAAGCATAATGATCTCTCTAAGCCCATTAAATAATGATCCTGATCCTAATTTTGACTTTTCAGTAGAAAGAAGCAATTTCTCTCATTTAAAAATCATTTGAACAGGGTGACAAGGGAAGTGAGTTTTGGGTTTTGAATTTGTGTTTGGTTTAGTAAGACTCTCTGTGCACCATAACTGGAATAAGAAGCGTCCCATTTTCAAGCGGCATGCCACTAAGTATGTTGCTCCTTAAATTCGTCGTGTCTTTTGTAATTGTCTTATTCTGCAGGGAAATGCCACTTGGGACCTAATTTCTTTTCCCTAGTCCTCACTTTTGTCGTTTGCTCTCAAAGTGTACTGAGTTTGCCCCCACCTGGAAGAAATATTTGCTATCTTAGAACACTAGCACTTTCTTTTCACCTTTTATGTGATACTAATTCCTCCCTATATTTTGTATTTAACTTAATGCGTTTCTATTATGCACAAAAACAGGAAAACAGAAAGATAGACTAATGCACACATAAATGTAGAATGTGGATAGTTTTACCATCATGCTGCTCAATGAGAAGGGACCTGACTCAGGTATTCAGCTCTGATGAGCAGAGCTGTGCACACAAAACCATGCATATTATACTCAATGAAAACATGCCATTTTGCATATGCTCACTGACGTAACCCCATGCATAAGAGGACCCACCACTGTATTTAAATGTCTTTATCTATCCTACTAGACCATAAACTCCCTGACAGGAAGGGCCATGTCAGAGTATCTTGGTTTTCCCTGCAGCATCGAACACACTATCTTCTTTGCACATAGTAGATGTTTAGTAAATTAAGTAATAGTAATATATACCACATCGTCTTTATACAATGGACTATTACTCAGAAAAAAGAATGAAATAATGCCATTGGCAGCAACATGGATGGACCTGGAGATGATCATACTAAGTGAAGTAAGTCAGAAAGAGAAAGACAAGTACCATATGATATCACTTATACGTGGAATCTAAAACAGTGATACAAATGAACTTATTTACAAAGAGAAACAGACTCACAGACATAGGAAACAAACTTATAGTTACCAAAGGAGAAGGGGATGGAGGAGGGATAAATTAGGAGTTTGGGATTAGCAGATACAAACTACTATATATAAAATAGGTAAACAACAAGGACCTATTGTATAGCACAGGGAACTATATTCAGTATTCTGTAATAAACTATAAAGGTATATATATATATTCAGAATATATATATTCTGAATTACTTTGCTGTACACCTGAAACTAACATAACATTGTAAATCAACTATATTTCAATTTAAAAATAATAAAAATTTAAAAATATAAAATAAAATTAAGATTAAATAATAATAATAGGAAAGTCACATCATGGTTCAAAAGTGTCCCATATAAACAGGTCAATTCTATTCCAAAAACTGATGTCTTATTTTAGTGTTCCTGGCACTAGAATATCAGAATGTTTAGGTAATTAAGCTCAGAAGTCAGGGGAAGAGAATGGAGCAATCTGTTTCCTGTATGGTGGACCCTGTTACCCACCTTATTTGCCTCTGTTTGCTAAGTGTCTGAAGGCTGCAGCCCTTTGCATAAGTACAGACACTGTTCTTTTCTGTATAAAATGGTTCCATCCTTTTTCCAAAGATGCTTCAAAGTGGAGGTCATTTCAGATTTTAATGGTTTGGATTCTTTTCCTCAAAATGAGCACTCTTGTCTTTGGCCTCTGCTTTCTAGCAGGATTTGTCTTTTGCCTTTTTTTTTTTTTTCCCACACATGTAAGTTAGGCTGCAGGGCTATTGCATTGTAGCATCCTTGCTTCATTGTAATGGTCAGTCACAGGACATCAGTGTGAAAGGAAATACTGAAGAAATGATTGGGTTTCCTTGTTAGTTTGGTTTTACAAGCATACATGTAGCAAAGAATTTATCAGTGCTGTCCTTCAACTACCTCCTTTGATCAACATAATGCAGAGAACTAGGAAATCCAATAATAAGAGCAGACATTTGGCAGTCATTCAACAGTTTAGGGATGTACAAAAAAATCGAAATACAGATGCCTGGAGGCAGCCTTGAGTCCAGCAGACTTCCAGGAAGCCTGCAAATCACTCTTTCCTTCCTGCAGGCCACCTTCTCTCCGTGCTCTGAGCTCAGATGACAGCCGCAGAATATTCTTAAGCCTAAGTAGAAAGAGGGGGGATTTATGGAAGAGCGATTCTTAAACATCTTCAGCTGTTAAATATGAGTGGAACTTCAGTGGAACCTGTGATTCCTAGACAAAGTGTTCACTTCTGTTTAAAAATCGTATTTGACTCACATCTGGATCGTCTTTGAAAGAAGTTGGGTGTTAACATCAAGCCATCTGTGTTTCAAGTGGGCTTTTATGACAGTCATTCTGCAGAAATATGAAATGTCGTGTGAGATTACACTCTGAGAGCGAGTCTCACTTGGCTCATGCCACCACACATCTGAACCAGGAATTCTGGTTTGTATCATTTCCCCCACATAAAGAACCATCCAAAGTTGGTAAATATGTAAGCAGTTTACATAGAGAATTTAAGGATCCAGTTGCAACACAGAAGTATAAAATTAACTGTTAAAGATGATAAAGATGATACCAAAGGGGAAATGTGGGGGAGGGATAAATTAGGCATTTGGGATTAACCTACACACACTAATATATATAAAGTAGATGACCAACAAGGACCTACTGTATAGCACAGGGAACTCTACTCTATATTCTGTAATAACGTATATGAGAAAAGAATCTGAAAGAGAATGGGTATACGTATATGTATAACTGAATCACTTTGCTATACACCTGAAACTAGCACAACATTGTAAATCAACTATACTCCAATGTAAAATAAAAATTAAATTTAAAAAAAGATGATAAAGAGACTTTTAACAAAATTCAAATGAATTGTCACACAGGGGTCCAGCTGAATGGCCAAAGGTCACAGAGAAGCTGCCTACAGATAACACTGAAGAAACAAAAACAAAACGCTCTGGCAGTACCATTGTTTGTAGAACTCTGTCTAATTTCTTAATATATATATTTTTTCTTCTTTTTGTAAAGTCACCAGGCTTATAGTGCAATAAAAATAACAAAACTTTAAATTAACACACCAAGTTTAAAGCATTTCGGGAAAGTATTGATTAGCTCTGCCAATGGAGTGAGTGCATTTGGTGAATGACCTAATTAGCATGGAGATGGTTCTTTCTTGCTGCTCTCTGCTTCCCGCTAATTGCAGAACTGCTGGCCTTATCCCCCTGACAAGGAAGGAAAACAAGTACAAGGGTGTGTGGAGAAAACAGTGACATTCAGTTTTCATTCATTTGAACCTGCTGCCAAGCTTAATTATGTAATTGAGGGAGACCAATGGCCTTTCAGTCACTGGGGCTGGTGTTTCCAATGGGTCCCATTTTATGGAGGATTTTAGCAGTTACCATAAAGCATTATTAGCTGGAGCTGAACTAATCTCCCTACCCTGCCTCTCACCAGATGTAGGTACAGAGGTTTCTGTTCCCAGGCTTGATGATTTGTAGTTAAGGAAAACAAATTGGAGTTGCTTTATTCCTTCGTAAAGGCATCATTATTCTCTAGGGGCAGCTTCGTATTTAATTTTGTTCCTTTCTGATTGTGGTGTAGTATATGCTATCACATAAGAGTCAAGAATGCAATGTTTATTTCCAGAATTGTGGTGTTTTTTGGGGGGGGGCGGTGCTTGAGACATTTTACCTCTGCTTGTTCATTTTAATTGGTGAAAGTAAGTTTGTATGAAAAACACAGAACTCAGTGAAATGTTGATTCTTTATTTATAACTTTGCTTCCCAGGAGCCTTCAGGAGAGGAGATATTTTGTACTTAGGGGCCTCTCTCCTTGCTGGCATGATGGCTCTTTGGAAAGACACTCTTCTCGAAGTTCACCCATAACTTCCCCAATTCAGACAAGGCTCAGGGTGTCTCCTGCCCTCACAAGGATTTCTTCTGTTTGGATTGGAGTTCAGCCCTGGAGAACAGCATCTTGATTTTGTAATATCCTGTGTGATGTGTGTAGTGGAAAAAATGGAGGAAGCCACACTGTGATAGAGGCCGAGAGTCATGAAATCCTTGGTGGCGTCACTGGGTGGCAATGTGGCTAAGCCAGAGCCGTGGCTGCTTGGCATTTATATTGTTCTTTAGAGTCAAAATGTATTAACAGACATTTTTATTAGTTAATCTCCACTGTAGTCCCATGAAGTAACTTAGCATCTTTTAAACATGGTTTCAATTAATTTCGACAAATGTTTATTAAGCTCAGGCTATGTCCCAGAAACAAAGATATACAAAGAAATAACACCTGGTAATCGAGACTGCTCTTTTTTTCTTCCTTCCAGTTACAATGGGCCAAGGGCAAAGTCCCTCTTTTAGCAAAGGACAGCACTTCATTCATGTTCTAGAACCCCTCACACTTCCACCTTCTCAGGAACATCGCCCTATAAATTATCCCCTTCTCTGCCTGAAGCTTTAATCTCTTGACTTCTGCTTGATCTTTCTTACCAACATTCAGAAGTGCCAAGAACAGTATCTATCTCATAGTAGGGGCAACAAATAAATACTTGTTGAATAACTTGAATGAATATTCAGCAGTACTGTACCCTGGCTTCACACTGAAACCAGCCGGGGAATAGACACACGCGTGTGTGTGCAGACACCTTGGCCACATTCCCAAAGACACTGATTTCATTTTCCTGGGGGTGAGAAGTGAGCATTGGTCATTCTTTTAGCTCCCAAAGTGCATCTAGCATGCAGCTAAGGTTGAAAACCATAGTATCTCCTATCTTACAACCAACGAACACAAATAGCTCCTTTGACCTCATATCCCCCTCGAGCTAAAGCTGGCTATTAATTCTCCTTCCCAGCAGCATAATGGCAAAGCAGACTGTAAACACTCTCTTTACCTCCCTTAGTCTTGCTCTTCAACTGCTCAAGCAGACTTCAGTCGCCCCCACTGGCCTGTAGCCAAGCATGAAAAGAAGTCCATGATATACACTACTGTATATAAAATAAACAACAAAGACCTATCTATAGCACAGGGAACTATACATCACAGTGTCTTGTAATGGCCTATAATGGAAAAGAATCTGAAGCTGTACACCTGAAACTAACACAATATTATAAATCAACTCTAGTTAAATAAAGAAGTCCACGCTCCTGAAACATTGGGTCTCTCAAGCTCCCATCTTGCTGTCACTCTCAGTGGCATTTGACACCGTCAGTCTCTCCGTCCTGCTTGGGAAGCTTTCTTACCTTGGCTATGAGACATCTTATTCCCTTTGTATTTCCTTCTCTCCCTCTGACTCTCCTTCAGCCTCCTTTGCAATCTCATTTTCCTATCTGACACTTCAGTGGTGAAGTTCAGCTCCAAACCTGGGCTCTTTGTTTCTACTTACACCAGGCGCTTTTGTCTTTTTCTGTTTCTGTAAATCATATCTTCGTGCTGTTGATCTCCTAGTTTATATTTCCAATCTTATTCCCTTTTCTGAGCACCAGCCTAATATATCCAGCTGCGATTTGACATTTTTACTTAGATGTCTCACAGGCATTTGTGGCTCACCATGCCTCAAACCAGTATTTTAATTTTCCCTCTCCCCTGTTTGTTCCTCCTCCCAGCTCCCCATTTCTATAGATCACATCTCCACCCACCCATTGGCTTATGCTGAAAAAGCTGTAGTAATCCTTGTCGCCTGTATCTCCCCTACTCCCACCCAGTCCATCCATCACTGGGTCCTGTTAATTCTGCCTCCAGAATGTAACTCAGACCATCCATTGCATCCTGTCCATTTCATGGCCAGCTGTCATTTGTTCAGATTGCTGTAATAGCCCCTAAGTTATCTCCCTGATTCCACTCTTGCTACCTGCCTCCCCCAAAACCAATACCATCTTTAAGACAAGCCAGCTAGAGTGATATTTTAAGAAATGCAGGTCATCCCATGCCACTGCTCCCTTAAAACTTTCAATAATGAACAATCAATCATCAGATTCTGTGGTATATGATCTCATTTACTTTCAGGGAAGGCATACGATTTGTAATCATAGATTCATTTGTATGGTTATTTGTTTTATGTCCATCTCCCAACTCAACTATAAGCTGCGTAAGGGTGGGAACTGGGTTTGTTTGGTTTTTTTTCACTACTCTATACCCTGTACCCGGCAAAATGCCTGACATAGAATTTCCTTATTGAATGAAAGAATGAGCCTGCAAACAGATGGGGAAGACTGACCAAAGCATGAGGTGGGAGGGGTGCCTTGCCAAACCTCATGTAGCCCGTTCTGCTGAGGACTCAACCACTCCGTGAATAAGTGAATGCGCTGGGTTGAATTCTTTTATGGGATTGTTTTATTTCATGTGCAAACCTCAGAGTCTAAGGGATTTTCAAGGATTGTGTCCTCTCTCTGGTGGGTTTCAGGGGCTTCTAGAAATAGTTTGCAAAATAAGATTATAAGGCAGTTCATAGTACAGCATATTTGGAAAGGGCGTGTGCGGACTTTGCTGCACATCCTGGCTCTACTGATTAAGCAGCGAGTGATTTGGGACCAGTCTTGTCACCTGGCCTAAGCTTCAGTTTCTCTATGTATGTACGTGAACAGGCATGAGGACAGTAGTACATGTATTATTATCATTTCATCAGGTGTCAACACATCACCCACTCAGGGCAGTTGCTGGAACATAGGAGATAAAGTCTGCATTTTAGTTTTATCTTCCTCTCCCTCTAACTCTACTTCTTGACTTATTTTGTTCTTTTTCCTCTTTTTCTTTCTGCTTTTTCCCTCATCTTACTCATCTTAGTGGGTGGTAATACTCATATTAGTCACATAGTTTGAATTTTGTGGGAAGAAAGGAATTAGCAATACTGACAGAGCAGGCTTCCTTTTGGATTCGAAATACAAATTTCCCAGTTTCTCTGCCCAGCTTTTCAAGAGCATTTGATGGTACACTGATGTGTAACAAGTTCATTTTAGGTTAACATGCTGGGAGGGAGAAAAAGAAGAAGAGATTCAAGGGGAGAAAATTAAAAAGTTAATTACAAGAAACAACTTGGTAATTGAATTCCCTTTCACTCTTTGGTTTATTTTAGTGGGGAGGGGGCATGGTCACAGTGCATGGTTAGTAGGTTTGCCTTAGCAGTTTCCCTCAAAACTTCTAAATGAGAAAAATATTGGAATACAGAGCAAATCCCTGCCTGACAGCTGAGGAGAGGAGCGGGATACGTATGGTGGGCACTGAGTGCCAAACACTCATTCTTGAGCATTTTTATTTTGAAATATCCTTGGCAGCTGAAATTACTGTTAGGCTGTCCTGAACTAATATCAGCTATTTTATGGGTATGCAAAAGCCCCTTTTCATTTATTCTGTTTTACTGGCTGTTTCTTTGGCCTCACTCTGTACACAGACACACACACAGACACACACACACACACACACACACAGGCACACAATCAGAGAACAGTATAGGCAACTCTTGTACCCTTTTCAGATTATACTTAAGTAACAAATACGTGACATGGGTCTTTGTTTCTTATTTTTAAAAGACGCTTGAATATTTCTCTATTTACTCAGTCTTTATCACAGGTTCCTTAACAGTCAAATCGTTTATTTAGGGTGTTATGTTTGAGAGAGACGAGGTCCGTAATGACTTAACACAAGCTTGGAAATCAACTGCAACTAGTTTCAAACCTCCCTGGACTCATTCACAACCTTCATTCATTCATGTAGTCAACATGCATTTATTGAATGCCTACTGAATACCAGAAACTGTTGAGGTTGCTTGTACTAACTTCATGCTGGTTCTATCATGGCTTTTATTACCATCAGTTTTTTTTAGGTTTAGAAAATTAACTTTCGAGATAAACTTTTCTTTATTTTTCAGCATTTTGTGTTCCTCATTCTTGCAGCAAATCCACTGAAGAAAGAAGAACATGGTTAAATAATATATTACCTTACTCACCAAATTAGTCTAAATCAGCTTGCTGATTACATAGCCAATCTCAAAAGCAACCTCTAGAAAATAAGCGAGTTACTATTTTATGTTGAACGATATTGTGGTATCTTTCCTGACATGTTAAGGGCCATAGATTGAGGTCTATGGTTCAAGCAGGGTCATGAGTGCAAGTCTGACCACAAACACACATTCTATTGGTGTGACAGAGATGCAGCTCTTTGTGAGTACTAACCAGGGTCTTTGTGTTTTCACAGGGTATGGTTTTGTAGATTTTGACAGTCCAGCAGCTGCACAGAAAGCGGTAGCGTCTCTCAAGGCAAATGGCGTGCAGGCACAAATGGCCAAGGTAAGAATGGTGTTTCGATTCTGATTTTTTTTTTCTTTTGTGATCATATATTTTTCCACTGCCATGAGCTGAATCGAATTGGAGTTTGCAACAATTTGGATTATGTTTACTTGTTAGGGAAAATAAGAAACGCCATGATAGACTTGGCTTGGAAGAATCTGGCTAGTTTATTTCATTAATTCTTTGTGTATATTTATTAATGTTCTCCTTTATTATGGTAACTTCATTAGTGATTTAAAGGCACTTGTGAAGTGCTCAGTTTTACCCCAGACCAGAGCGTCGTGTGTATGCGCATGTGTGTATCTGGGGCTTTCACCAGTAAACAGTTTTGGAGGAGCACAGTTCTCAGTAAGATGTCTTTGATAAACTACGTGTTGAAAACTCGCTCACTCTCGTGCTGCGGAGAGCCAATCGCTGAATGATGGGGTGGTCTGATCTGTGCAGGGAGATAAGTTTAACACAAATGTATGTTGTCTGTATTGCTAGAATTTCACTTTGGCCTTTATAAATAGAGTTTTCTTAGATAATAATTTCCTAAATATTAATAGTTTTCAATATGCTGTGATTGTTTTGTAAAACAAGTAGTCTGGAACTTTCTACCTGAAATTATAATGCATTTTTATATTCAAGAAAACAAATAAAATCATTTATAATAGTTTTGTATCCTGATTGCAGTGGTAAATACAAGAATCTACACATATGATAAAAGTGACATGCACACATATTGTGCACACAATGTCAACTTCCTGGTTTTGATATTGTACTAAAATTATGTAAGATATAACCTTTGAGGAAACTGGGTGGAGGGTACAGGGGATCTCTCTATACTATCGTCCTGTAAATCTATGATTATTTCCAAATAAAAAGTTTAAAAAATTGGTTATAGCATAGGGATGCTTGGTACATATTTGTTTTAAAATAATGGTCATTTTGGACCATTAATTATTCACATGCAACTTAAGTTTTCTGATTACTACCAGTGAATGTGTTGATCTTTGGATTCTCAAAAGTTAGGTAGAAAAGCCAATAGATCTTGAAATCCTGATCTAATGCTTTTATGCCATATTTATGTATATACTTACTCTTAACTATTCCCACAGAGAGCTGAGTTATATTGACTAAGTTGTCAAATTTTTGGTCATTTGGATTTTATTATCATTGCTAAAATTTTCTGATGACATTTTCCAATTTCAGCATCCAATAACTAGAGGTGGTATATTTGGTTTTCTTCATCTTCAGTTGTCTTCTAGCAAGCTGATACCTCCCCTATCTGTTAACCTTTTGTTGTGGGTCACTTCCCATAGAGATTACCTTGGTGGACTCATTGCCCTTTATGACACCTTAATTGTTTTTCAAGGTGGGATAAATTAGAATTTAAAATCTTTCAGCTGTGTATTTCTTATCATGATTGTGCCTGGAAGTTTTGAATTTGGTCATGAACTAAGATTGATGAAGTTAATCTTTGTAATTAATAAGGGAATTACATACATGTCTTGGTTTAAAGGTTGATTGACAAGGGTCAAGTTACTTGGCCACTTAAGTAGTGGCTTCTTATGCCCAGCAAACAAGTGATAAAATTACAGTGGTTAGGTGTATGCAAAATATAAATTGAATTTCAACTGAAAGGCAGAACCTATTGACAAGAAAATGATGAAAAACATGCTCAAGAAAAACCCTTGTTATTGACATATCTTTGATCTAGTCTATGGCTACACTGCCAAATTTTGGAAATTGCTAGACTGTGGCAGTTTAGAAATAATGATTACAGTCTGTATAATCTCCACTGTTTCAGATGTCCTCAGAACACACACACACACACAGTGTTATTTGTTGGATAAAAACCACTTTTATCTTCCGCAAGAGGAAAAGAAAGTTGTCTTTGATTTTATAACTACTGAGGATCCATTGTGAATATTTTCCCTCTGTTTCTGAGCATTTTGGTACACAAGGAATCTCTCTCTCTCTCTCTCTCTCTCTCTCTCTCTTTATTTTTCACATACACACACACACACCAACCACTGATATCTCATCTAGACAGAAAACTATCAAAGGGAAAATATTTTAAAGAGCTTCTAAAAAATCATTAATTATAGTCAGCATCTTGACCCTTCCCCATGCCCACTATACACAGTAAGGAGATTCCAACTGGGATGCTTAAAGGCACTTATTTTATTTCTGGAGTTGCTTACAGATTTTTACCTTATCAATTATGCTGTCTGTGGAGGAGATTCTTACTCCCTTTTTCCTCACTGATTTTGAATGTAAAGCCCAGAGCTGTAGATCTACATCTGCCTACTGGAAAACTTTCAGCGGTAAATGACTCTGTAATTGAACTACTGGAAGCAAGTAAATAGCCTCCCTTTGACAATGAAATGGAACAAGCTTGACCACCTGTATTAGTAGATTTCTCACTGCGCTATTGGATTTCATGGCCTTTTCCCCTTTGTCCTGGGGATAATTGTTTATTATCATATAAACCTGCAGTCTGCAAGGTGTGGGAAACTTGCACTACATTTTTTGCCGTTTAAGTATCTACTGAATTGCCACCTGCATCCTTGTTCTTATCGATATCCTACTCTGCAGTCTGTGGGGCCAGATTTTAATGACTCCAGGATTTTCGAGCAAAAATGCCACAAATAACCGAGGTTCCCAATAGCAACCTGGAGCAAACATGAAATGCTCCAAGTGAATCACTTTATTGAGCTAACTTACTCCAATGTGTGCATATGAAAAATTCAACTGATTTGTCAACCAGGAGGAATTACTAAATCATCCAGTAAGTGGTAATTGATTAATAATGTATAACCATTAACACAGACTGACATTTTCTGTGTACTTGCTGTTCTGCCAGAAAGGGTTTTTAGGGATCAAAGGGTGTTTCTTTTAGGAGAGCAGATTTAAAATATTTTATTAATACATAGTGATTAAGAGCATAGGTTTGGAGGGAGATATACTTGGCCTTGAATCCTGGCTCTCATACCACCTGGCTGTGTGACCTTGTCTAACTTATTTAAATACCTCTGAAATTCTCCAATAATAATACTTAGTTTATAGGACTGTTGTGAAAATTAACTAAAAATAAACACAAAGAATTTAGTATAGTGTTTAGATTACAATTCAATACATGTTAATTATTCAATAAATATTGTTATGCATTAAATTCAAATTTGTTACTGAACTTTCTATAAATCCTGATATATGCTTTAAGTGTTACTTTATTTAAAAAGTTTTCTGAAAAATACAATCAATAGGATCAACGAACAAACATTTTTATTGCTTGCTAAGTGCCAGGCACTGTGCTAGGTGTTGGAGAATCAACACTGAATAAAACTTCTTTCTTATTCTGGATTTTCAGCATATGATTTATCTCCTGGGACTGCTACAGCTCTGGATTAAAAATATTGGTTGTTGCTACTCTTGCCAATTTTAGGGGATTTAAAAGATGGTCATTTGCCAAGGAATATGTCTCAAGCATAAAAGGAAAAGAGCTGAGAAAAACCAACTAACGATAGCTTACCTTGTAGGTGTTTATTTTACTCATTAATAAGAAAGCTGTAGATAAGCAATGAAGGGCAAAATGTTTTGGGTGCCATCAAGGGTCAAGGCTGCTCTGTGATTCTTTATATGTGGCTTTCATCCATACATTTACATGTTCTTTTCTAAAGTGCCACTTATTATATCCACATTTAAGCCAGGAAAAAGAAAAGGGCAAAAGGCTGAAGAATCATAAGGCTGATTCTGAAGTTTTAAAAGCTTTTCCAGAATCCTAGCTCAGGAACTTATGTTTACATGTCAATGGCCAAAACTGAGTCATATGGTTTCCCCCTTAGCTGCAAGAGATTCTAGGATGATGAGCATTTTAGCTTCTTGGCCTATAGTAGAGAAAATTAAGAGTCATTTATCTCCCTGGCTCTCCAACATACACAAACCCATTCTTCCCATTTATACATTTTGGGTGACATGCATTCATTCTTTCCTGAAGGGAGCCCACCTCAAAGCCTCACCCTGTAATCACATCTGGGGATGACATCATCTCCATCAGACCCAGACTCAGCTGCTCCTCTTGGCTTAGCAACTCATAGCTTTAAAAAAACAAGTTATCTGTCTGTACTCCCGCGATATAGAACGACAGAGAAACAACAGGAAGCATGAATCCAAGGGAAAACTACCACTTGGGAATAGAGAGAATGGAAAACAAACAGAAATCACTGATACTAATACATATCAAATTCTGCTGGGCAGGAGTAGAATTCTTGGTTTGTCAGTGTAGGATGTTCCTTGGTTAACCAGTTGCATCACCCATGTCTGCCATTCAAATGGGTCTTCCTTGCCCACTATCCCCCAGGGTCTCATGGTGGCCTCCCTGGAGGGCTGCATAGTTTTAGAAACTGAGTTTTTCTGGATGTAAATTTGGAGGCTCTGGAATGGCTCCACAGTCACCAATTATCACCAGCCAGGCCTTGAGTAACCTCAGGCTTAGCAGGCCTCTTTCTTATTTGCTTTCTGTCAATTCCAAGCATGAGAAAACAGAATACATCTCTTTCCCCTGCAGGGAAGGAGTCACCCCCTCCTCAGGGCCTTTAGATAAGGCTTTATCAGGTCTACAACAAAGACCGACATTCCAGTCACTAACGGTGGTGGTTCACTCCACTGTGGTGTATGTAGAAGAAATCAAAGTTAAGTGATCACCAAAGAGACCAAGTATCCAAGAGGATTTCAGACCATCGGGAATAATATAATGACATTGTGTCAACCATTAGGATAATAAAATAATACCGTGTCAACCATTGTAGCGAACCAGATTGGTACCAGAGTAAAGGAATTCTTTTTTATAAATCAGTGACCTTAATAGTAGTTCTTTTGGGGAAAAAAATCATTTATTTTGAGATCAGAAGAGATCATTAAAAAATCAATGAATATAGGAAAATACATTCTGTAAATTCAAATATGTGTATGCATACAATTAATTTTTTAAAATGCATCACCTCTTGTGGAGTCCTAACAGTTATATTCCAGTAGGAGAATTTTAGCTAATGAAAGAAGGACCTATTCCATAGACTATTCTAGACTTTTTTTCTGAAGTTCAACCACTAGCCTCATGATGTTGTCTATCAAAGCTACTCTTCTGAATGTAGAGGCACATGCCAGGCTTCCTCAGCCAGACTCTTTCGGCCTATGACAATAATAATATTGCTTTTACTCTGGTTTTATTGCTTGGCTTTTATCATTTCCAGGTATATGAGTGTAAGAAGGCTATTTGATGTCCAGGGGTCACTACATTGGTGGGGCCTGCTGGTAAACCAGCCAAACAAGGAAATTTCTCAAAGGCTTTCACATATGAAGGAGAGAGGCATTGTTCAAGGGAAATTTTAGTAACCATGGAAGATGTTGCTTCCTGTGACTGGGTGGAAAAGTCAATCAATACATTTTATTTATTCCTAAGTATTGCATTCTTTTTGATGCTAATGTGAATGGGGTTGTTTTCCTTATTTCTTTTTCAGCTATTTTATTGTTAGTTTATAGAAAAACAACTGATTTCTATATGCTGATTTTGTATCCTGCAACTTTACTGAAGTCATTTATTAGTTCAAACAGTTTTTTAGTGGAGTCTTAGGGATTTCTGTATATAACATCATATCATCTGTAAACAAAGACAGTTTTACTCGTTCCTTTCCAATTTGGATGCCTTTTCTTTTTCTTGCCTAATTGCTCTGTCTAGGACTTCCAGCACTGTGTTCAAGAATAGTGGTGATTGTGCCCACCTGTGTCTTTTTCCTGATCTTAAAGGAAAAACTTTGAACCTTTATCATTGAGTATGATGTTAGCAGTGGGATTGTCATATATGACCTTTATTATGTTGAAGTATGTTCCTCCTATACCTAATTTGTTTAGAGTTTGCCATGAAAGGATGTGTATTTTGTTATTATTGCTATAAACTTCTCTTAGAACTGCTGTTTTGCATCCATTGAGTTTTGGCATGCTGTGTTTCTCTTCCGGTATTTTTTAGATATATTTTTTTATTCTACTTTTGATTTCTTCTTTGACCCATTGATTTTTCAGGAGTATGTTGTTTAATTTCCACATATTTGTGAATTTTTCAGTTTTCCTTCAATTAGTGACTTCTAGTTTCATAACACTGTAGTTGAAAAATATACTTGGTATGATTTCAGTTTTCTTAAATTTGCTTAGATTTATTTTTTTATCTGACGTATCCTAGAGAATGTTTCTTGTGTGCTCGAGAAGAATGTGTATTCTGCTACTGTCAGATGGAATATATTTGTTCTATATTTGTCTTTTAGGTCCATTTAGACTAAGGTATACTTTAATTCAGTGTTTCCTTATTGATTTTCTGTTTGGATGATCTATTTGTTGTTGAAAGTGGGATAATATAGTCCCCTACTATTATGGTATTGTACCTATTTCTCCCTTCAGACATTAGGATTTGCTTAATGTAATGTTGGTGCTTTGATGTCAATGCATATATATTCATGATTGTTACATATCCTTGATGAATTGACCACTATTTATCATTATACAATGACCTTCTTTGTCTCCTGTTACTATTTTTGACTTAAAGTTTACTTTGTCTGGCATAAGTATAGGTATTCCTGTTCTCTTGATTTCACTTGCATCAAATATATTTTTCCATCCCTGCACTTTGAGAGTATGTGTGTCCTTAAAATTGAAATGAATCTCTTGTAGGCAGCAGTTAGCTAGGTCTTTTAATCCAGCCAGCCACTCTATGCCCTTTGATTGGAGAATTTAAACCATGTACATTTATAGTAATTATTGATAGGTGAGGACTTACTGTCATCTTATTAATTGTTCTAGCTGTTTTGTAGTTCCCTTGTTCCTTTCTTCTTCTCTTGTTGCCTTCCTTTGTGAATTGATGATTACCTGTAGTGGTATGTTTTGATTCTCTTTTCTTTATCTTTTGTATATCTACTGTAGCTTTTGCTTTGCTTTGAAGCTTACATAAAATATCTTATAATAGTCTACTTTATCCTGATAACAACTTAACCTCACTTGCACACAAAAACTTCTTCTCACTTCCTTTTATATTTTTGATGTCACAATTTACCTCTTTTTATATGGTGTATTCATTAACAAATTACTATAGATATAGATGTTTTTAATACCTTTGTTCTTTGACTTTTATACTAGAGTGAAGTGGTTAACACACCACCGTATTATAGTATTATTCTAAATTTGACTATATGCTTACTTTTACCAGTGCAGTGTATATATTCATATGTTTTCATGCTACTTTCATTTCAGCTTGAAGAACTCCTTTGTGCATTTATTGAAAGACAAGTCTAGTAATGATGAACTCCCTCAGCTTTATTTTGTGAGGAAATCTTTATCTCTCTTTCATTTCCAAAAGAGAACTTTGCCAGTATAGAGTATTCTTGACTGGCAGGTTTTTATTTCTTTTACTGCTTTGAATATATTTTCCTTCTCTCTCCTGGCCTATAAGATTCCTACTGAGAAATTTGCCGATAGCCTTATCAGGGTTACCCTGTAAATTACAAGATTCTTTTTTCTTTCTGCTTTTAAGGTTCTCTTTGTCTTTGATTTTTGACAGTTTCATTATAATGGTCTTAGAGAAGATCTTTTAAGTTAAGTTTGTTCAGTGACCTATGAGCTTCATGAACTTGAGTATCCAAATCTGTCCTCAGATTTGGGGAGGTCTCCATCATTCTTTCTTTTTTTTTTGAATTTTATTTTATTTATTTTTTTGTACAGCAGGTTCTTATTAGTTATCCATTTTATACATATTAGTGTATATATGTCAATCCCAAACTCCCAATTCATCACACCACCACCACCCCTGCCACTTTCCCCCTTTGGTGTCCATACGTTTGTTTGTTCTCTACATCTGTGTCTCAATTCCTGCCCTGCAAACCATTTCATCTGTACCATTTTTCTAGGTTCCACATATATGTGTTAATATACGATATATGTTTTTCTTTTTCTGACTTACTTCACTCTGTATTTCAGTCTGTAGATCCATCCACATCTCTACAAATGACTCAATTTCATTCATTTTTATGGCTGAGTAATATTCCATTATATATATGTACCACATCTTTAACCATCCGTCTGTCAGTGGGCATTTAGGTTGCTTCCATGTCCTGGCTATTGTAAATAGTGCTGCAGTGAACATTGGGGTGCATGTGTCTTTTTGAATTATGGTTTTCTCTGGGTATATGCGTAGTAGTGGGATTGCTGGGCCATGTGGTAATTCTATTTTTAGTTTTTTAAGGAACCTCTATACTGTTCTCCATAGCAGCTGTATCAATTTACATTCCCACCAACAGTCCACACCCTCTCCAGCATTTGTTGTTTGTAGATTTTTTTGATGATGCCCATTCTAACTGGTGTGAGGTGATACCTCATTGTAGTTTTGATTTGCATTTCTCTGATAATTAGTGATGTTGAGCAGCTTTTCATGTGCTTCTTGGCCATCTGTATGTCTTCTTTGGAGAAATGTCTGTTTAGATCTTCTGCCCATTTTGGGGTTGTTTATTTTTTTAATATTGAGCTGCTTGAGCTGTTTATATATTTTGGGGATTAACCCTTTGACCGTTGATTTGCTTGCAAATATTTTCACCCATTCTGAGGCTTGTCTTTTCGTCTAGTTTGTAGTTTCCTTTGCTGTGCAAAAGCATTGAAGTTTCATTAGGTCCCATTTGTTTATTTTTGTTTTTATTTCCTTTACTCGAGGAGGTGGATCAAAAGATCTTGCTGTGATTTATGTGAAAGATTGTTCTTCCTATGTTTTCCTCTAAGAGTTTTATAGTGTCCGGTCTTACGTTTAGGTCTCTAATCCATGTTGAGTTTATTTTTGTATATGGTGTTAGGGAGTGTTCTAATTTCATTCTTTTACATGTAGCTGTCCAGTTTTCCCAGCACCACTTATTGAAGAGACTGTCTTTTCTCCATTGTGTATCCTTGCCTCCTTTGTTATAGATTAGTTGACCATAGGTGTGTGGGTTTACCTCTGGGCTTTCTATCCTGTTCCATTTATCTATATTTCTGTTTTTGTGCCAGTACCGTATTGTCTTGATTACTGTAGCTTTGTAATATAGTCTGAAGTCAGATAGTCTGATTCCTCCAGCTCCTTTTTTTCCCTCAAGATTGCTTTGGCTATTCGGGGTCTTTTGTGTCTCCATACCAATTTTAAGAGTTTTTGTCCTAGTTCTGTAAAAAATGCCATTGACAGTTTGATAGGGATTGCATTGAATATGTAGATTGCTTTGGGTAGTAGAGTCATTTTCACAATATTGATTCTTCCAATCCAGGAATATGGTATATCTCTCCATCTGTTTGTATCATCTTTAATTTCTTTCTTCAGTGTCTTATAGTTACCTGCCTACAGGTCTTTTGTCTCCCTAGGTACTTTTATTCCCAGGTATTTTATTCTTTTTGTTGCAATGGTAAATGAGAGTGTTTCCTTAATTTCTTTTTCAGATTTTTCATCATTACTGTATAGGAATGCAAGAGATTTCTGTGCATTAATTTTGTATCCTGCAACTTTACCAAATTCATTGATTAGTTCTAGTAGTTTTCTGGTGGCATCTTTAGGATTCTCTATGTATAGTATCATGTCATGTGCAAACAGTGACGGTTTTACTTCTTCTTTGCCAATTTATATTCCTTTTATTTCTTTTTCTTCTCTGATTGCCATGGCTAGGACTTCCAAAACTATGTTGAATAACAGTGGTGAGAGTGGACATCCTTGTCTTGTTCCTGATCTTAGAAGAAATGATTTCAGTTTTTCACCATTGAGAATGATGTTTACTGTGGGTTTGTCGTATATGGCATTTATTTTGTTGAAGTAGGTTCCCTCTATGCCCACTTTCTGGAGAGTTTTTATCATAAATGGGTGTTGAATTTTGTCAAAAGCTTTTTCTGCATCTATTGAGATGATCATATGGTTTTTACTCTTCAATTAGTTAATATGGTGTATCACATTGATGGATTTGGGTATATTGAAGAATCCTTGCATCCCTGGGATAAATCCCACTTGACCATGGTGTATGATCCTTTTAATGTGTTGTTGAATTCTGTTTGCTAGTATTTTGTTGAGGATTTTTACATTTATATTCATGAGTGATATTGGTCTGTTTTTGTAGTATCTCTTTCTGGTTTTGGCATCAGGGTGATGGTAGCCTCATAGAATGAGTTAGGGAGTGGTCCTTCCTCTGCAATTTTTTGGAAGAGTTTGATAGAATTCACCTGTGAAGCCATCTGGTCCTGGACTTTTGTTTGTTGAAAGATTTCTAATCACAGTTTCAATTTCATTACTTGTGATTGGTCTGTTCGTATTTTCTATTTCTTCCTGGTTCAGTCTTGGAAGGTTATACCTTTCTAAGAATTTGTCCATTTCTTCAAGGTCATCCATTTTATTGGCATATAGTTGCTTGTAGTAGTGTCTTAGGATGCTTTGTATTTCTGTGGTATCTGTTGTAACTTCTCCTTTTTCATTTCTAATTTTATTGATTTGAGTCCTCTCCCTCTTTTTCTTGATGAGTCTGGCTAATGGTTTATCAATTTTATCTTCTCAAAGAACCAGCTTTTAGTTTTATTGATCTTTGCTATTGTTTTCTTTGTTTCTATTTCATTTATTTCTGCTCTGATCTTTATGATTTCCTTCCTTCTACTAACTTTGTGTTTTGTTTGTTCTTCTTTCTCTAGTTCCTTTAGGTGTAAGGTTAGATGGTTTATTTGAGATGTTTGTTGTTTCTTGAGGTAGGACTGTATTGCTCTAAACTTCCCTCTTAGAACTGCTTTTGTTGCATCCCATAGGTTTTGGATCATCGTGTTTTCATTGTCACTTGTCTCTAGGTATTTTTTGATTTCCTCTTTGATTTCTTCAGTGATCTCTTTGTTATTTTGTAATGTATTGTTTAGCCTCCATGTGTTTTGTTTTGTTTTTTTACTTTTTTTCCCCTGTAATGGATTTCTAATCTCATAGCATTGTGGTCAGAAAAGATGCTTGATATGATTTCAGTTTTCTTAAATTTACCAAGGCTTGATTTGTGACCCAAGATGTGATCTATCCTGGAGAATGTTCCGTGCGCTCTTGAGAAGAAAGGGTAATCTGCTGTTTTTGGATGGAATGTCCTATAACTATCAATTAAATCTATGTGGTCTATTGTGTCATTTAAAGCTTGTGTTTCCTTATTAATTTTCTGTCCGGGTGATCTGTCCACTGATGTAAGTGAGGTGTTAAAGTCCCCCATTATTATTGTGTTACTGTCGATTTCCTCTTTTATAGCTGTTAGCAGTTGCCTTATGAATTGAGGTGCTCCTATGTTGGGTGCATAAATATTTATACTTGTTATATCTTCTTCTCGGATTGATCCCTTGATCATTATTTAGTGTCCTTCCTTGTCTCTTGTAACATTTTTTTTTTTTTGCGTTATGCGGGCCTCTCACTGTTGTGGCCTCTCCCGTTGCGGGGCACAGGCTCCGGACGCGCAGGCTCAGCGGCCATGGCTCACGGGCCCAGCTGCTCTGCGGCATGTGGGATCTTCCCGACCAGGGCACGAACACGTGTCCCCTGCATCGGCAGGCGGACTCTCAACCACTGCGCCACAGGGATGCCCTCTTGTAACATTCTTTATTTTAAATTCTATTTTATCTGATATGAGTATTGCTACTTCAGCTTTCTTGTGATTTCCATTTGCATGGAATATCTTTTTCCATCCCCTCACTTTCAGTCTGTATGTGTCCATAGGTCTGAAGTGGGTCTCTTGTAGACAGCATATGTATGGGTCTTGGTTTTGTATCCATTCAGAGAGCCTGTGTCTTTTGGTTGGAGCATTTAATCCATTCACGTTTAAGGTGATTATCGATATGTATGTTCCTATGACCATTTTCTTAATTGTTTTGGGTTTGTTTTTGTAGGTCCTTTTCTTCTCTTGTGTTTCCCACTTAGAGAAGTTCCTTTAGCATTTGTTGTAGAACTGGTTTGGTGGTGCTGAATTCTCTTAGCTTTTGCTTGTCTGTAAAGCTTTTGATGTCTGCATCGAATGAATGAGATCCTTGCCGGGTAGAATAATCTTGGTTGTAGGTTTTTGCCTTTCATCACTTTAAATATATCATGCCACTCCCTTCTGGCTTGTAGAGTTTCTTCTGAGAAATCGGCTGTTACCTTATGGGAGTTCCCTTGTATGTTGTCATTTTTCCCTTGCTGCTTTCAGTAATTTTTCTTTCTCTTTAATTTTTACCAATTTGATTACTTTGTGTCTCAGCATGTTTCTCCTTTGGTTTATCCTGTATGGGACTCTCTGCACTTCCTGGACTTGGTGGCTATTTCCTTTATCATGTTAGGGAAGTTTTCGACTATAATCTCTTCAAATATTTTCTCAGGTCCTTTCTCTCCCTCTTCTCTTTCTGGGACCCCTGTAATGCAAATGTTGGAGTGTTTAATGTTGTCCCAGAGGTGTCTTAGGCTGTCTTCCTTTCTTTTCATTCTTTTTTCTTTATTCTGTTCCACAGCAATGAATTCCATCATTCTGTCTTCCAGGTCACTTATCCGTTCTTCTGCCTCCGTGATTCTGCTATTGATTTCTTCTAGTGTATTTTTCATTTCAGTTATTGTATTATTCATCTCTGTTTATTTGTTCTTTAATTCTTCTAGTTCTTTGTTAAACATTCCTTGCATCTTATCGATCTTTGCCTCCATTGTATTTCTGAGGTCCTGGATCATCTTCACTATCATTATTCTGAATTCTTTTTCTGGAAGGTTACCTATCTCCACTTCATTTAGTTGTTTCTCTGGGGTTTTATTGTGTTCCTTCATCTGTTACATAGACTTCTGCCTTTTCATCTTGTCTATCTTTCTGTGAATGTGGTTTTTGTGCCACAGGCTGCAGGATTGTATTTGTTTTTGCTTTTGCTGTCTGCCCTCTGGTGGATGAGGCTTTCTAAGAGGCTTGTGAAAGTTTCCTGATCGGAGGGACTGGTGGTGGGTAGAGCTGGCTGTTGCTCTGGTGGGGAGAGCTCAGTAAAACTTTAATCCACTTGTCTGCTGATGGGTGGGGCTGGGCTTCCTCCCTGTTGGTTGTTTGGCCTGAGGCTACCCAACATTGGATCCTACCTGGGTTCTTTGGTGGGGCTAATGGCGGACTCTGGGAGGGCTCACGCCAAGGAGTACTTCCCAGAGCTTCTGCTGCCAGTGTCCTTGTCCTCATGGTGAGGCATAGCCACCCCCCGCCTCTGCAGGAGACCCTCCAACACTAGTAGGTAGGTCCGGTTCAGTGTCCTATGGGGTCACTGCTCCTTTCCCTGGGTCCTGATGCACACAGTACTTTGCGTGTGCCCTCCAAGAGTGGAGTCTCTGTTTCCCCCAGTCCTGTCTAAGTCCTGCAATCAAATCCCGCCAGCCTTCAAAGTCTGATTCTCTAGGAATTCCTCCTCCTGTTGTTGCACCCCCAGGTTGGGAAGCCTGACGTGGGGCTCAGAACCTTCACTACAGTCGGTGGGCTTCTGTGGTATAAGTGTTCTCCATTTTGTGAGTCACCCACCCAGCAGTCATAGGACTTGATTTTATTGTCATTGCACCCCTCCTACCATCTCATTGTGGCTTCTCCTTTGCCTTTGGATGTGGGGTATCTTTTTTGGTGAGTTCCAGTGCCTTCCTATTGATGATTGTTCAGCAGTTAGTTGTGATTCTGGTGCTCTCGCAGGGAGTGAGAGCACGTCCTTCTACTCCGCCATCTTGAACCAATCTCTCCATCATTATTTCTTTGAATAAGCTTTCTGCCTCCTTCTCCCTCTCTTCTCCTTCTGGGACTTCAATAACTTGCAGGTTGTTTTTCTTGATGGTAATCCATTGTTCCCTCATTCCATCTTTACTTTTTAGCATTTTTTCTTTCTTCTCCTGGATAATTTCACAAGTCTTGTGTAATTCACAGTTCAATTTCACAGATTCTTTCTTCTGCTTGGCGCATCCTGCTGCTGGTAGTCTCTGCTGCGTTTCATTTAATTTATTGTATTCTTCAGCTCCAGAATTTCTGTTTGGTTCTTTTTAAGTGGTTTCTATAGCTTTGTTTTCTCATTTTGTTCATGTATTATTTTCCAGATTTCACTTAATTGTCCTTCTGTGTTTTCTTTTGGATCATTGATCTTCTTTAAAAGAGCTATTTTGAATTTTATATTGGGTAAATTGCAGATGTACATATTGTTGGGATTGGAGATTATTGTGACCCTTTAGTGACGTCATGTTTCCTGGATTTCTCATGTTCCTTGATGTTGTCTACTGCTGTCTTTGCATTTGAAGTGGCAGTCACCTCCTCTAGTCTTTACTATCTGATTATGGGAGAGAAGTATATTCCCTCAGCCCTGCTAGGGATTCTGAGGCTTTTTTGGACTTTCTGTGGATATACCTGCCCACGCTTCTTGCTCCCTCTTTTGGCATAGCTCTCAAGCTTGTTGCCTTCTTTTGATCCTACAGCACACTACCTGGGTGCTGACATCCTTTCTTTTGCTTTCTCCAGTGTGAGGCTAAAGCTCAAGTCTGTGGTGTCTTCCTGGCCTGCAGGTTCAGGTTTACTTTCCATGTGTGCTCACTAGCCATTTTCCAAAACTCACTCTTATCACCACCAGGAGTGCACAGTGTGGGGGTGTGGGTGGCTGAGATACTCAGAGTTATGGGCCAGGCAGGGTGTCCCTAGTGCCTTGCAAGTGGACTTTTGATGGAGTTCAGAGTGCCGTTAGTAGGATCCTCATCCCTTTTAACACCCTTTGAAATTCCTATCTGCCACTCTCCCAGCCTCTTTCACACCCCAGTCATGCAGCTCAATAATCTGGATGTGACAAGGAGAAATGTAGTGTCCCCCACGCTGGGCATTCACACGCATGCTCATCCTCCTTCTTGGGTGAAATCGCAGGGCAAGATGGTCTCTCTTGGCACTAAACTGTGCCACCTTGGGGGAAGGCTGGCATGAGTAAAGTCAAATTTTTTTCTTACCCTCTCCAGTACATCCAAACTTGTATTATTTGGCTCCAACTGTGTGCTGTAACTTTTCGACTAGAAACCTGGACTTCAATAAAGGCTCTCTCATTCGTGAGTGATTGTCTAAGACATTGTTCTCAGGGGCTCCAGGACTATAGCTGAGAGGGACTGGTGCCAGTTCATGAGCCCCTGCAGCATCTGCAGCTGGGATTGGGCTCTGTATTCCTATTACCTGATGCAGAGCTGTGTGAGACTCCTTTCAGGTCCTTTGCTGGATCCCACAGCTCCTGCAAAGGCACTTTTGTCTGTGGATGGATGCCAAATTGTTGTTGAGAGGGTGATATGGGTGAGGGATATCTTACTTGGTCATGTTGTGACGTCACTCTCTGGCTATTTAATTTCTAAAGTGAAAAAGCAGACTGGACAAAAATCATTAATGCAGTGGACTTCTGAGTCTTTTAGAGTTTCTGACTTACATAGTAGTAACTTAATGAATTTTTTTGAATGAAGGAATGAATGAATGAACAAACGAATAACCAGTGTTGTTTATTATAATAATTTTCAACTCTGATAAATCCTTGTGACCTTGAACTAACTTTTGCTCTGGAATATTCCTTTAATTCATTTCCCAACCAGTTATCTGGGAGGACGTAATTCCTGAGTTCACCAAAAATGGTTTGAGGTAATCATTCCAACTATGGATTGGGGGTGATGGTGTTTATTGGATACGATGGACATGTTTGTTTCTTAAGAAGATATATGCCAGGGATTTGAAAATGAAGATGAATAGCTCTTACATTTTAAAACCTTAACGAAATTGGGTATGCAGTTGCATATGCATACATGCGTGCACATACATACATCTACAAAATATTTATTTTTTTAACATCTTTATTGGATTTACAATGGTGTGTTAGTTTCTGCTTTATAACAAAGTGAATCAGCTATACATATATCCCCATATCTCCTCCCTCTTGCATCTCCCTCCTACCCTCCCTATCCCACCCCTCTAGGTGGTCACAAAGCGCCGAGCTGATCCTAAAGGTGTTTAATTAACATCATTTTCCCATGCAATTACTCAATAAATACAAAAATATTTGACAGCTTCACAGCCTGTCTACCCTTTGCTTGAAAGTGGAGCTTAAAGTTAAGTAATAACAAAATTAAATAATAGGCCTCTGCAATCTCTGATTTTCTGTGCATCACATGATTTGAATCACTTCAATATTTATGGGAACTATTCATGAATGCATTACACAGGGGAGAGATAGAAATTTGAGTGTTGTGAGTGAGCTAGCATCATATCCAGCTGGACTCCTTCCCCCTCAACTCCAGGACACGCATTTTACCCACTACTTGAATTAATCAACCACACCATGAAACTCAGGGTCTCCTGGCCAAATCAGTTGGGGTTGACATTCCAACTACGTGAGCACATCTGCTCATGCTCCATATATATCTAAGAAATATTCCAAACAAAAAGGAAATGTTCAACTTCAGGAAAATGGTGAAATTCAAAACAAATTCAGACTTTCTTTCCCTACTGAAATTCTTTTTTTTTTCCTCTTAATATCTCTGGAGAAGTGACTTACGCAACTTCTTGTGCCTTTCAATAAAAGAAACTTTTAGGTGAAGCGATACTAAGGGTTTATTTTCTTATACTGATAAATAAATTTTATCCTGGGGCTTCCCTGGTGACGCAGTGGTTGAGAGTCTGCCTGCCGATGCAGGGGACACGGGTTTGTGCCCCGGTCCAGGAAGATCCCACATGCCGCGGAGAGGCTGGGCCCGTGTGCCATGGCCGCTGAGACTGCGCATCCGGAGCCTGTGCCCTGCAATGGGAGAGGCCACAACAGTGAGAGGCCCGCGTACCGCAAAAATAAATAAATAAATAAATAAATAAACTTTTATCCTTTTTTTTTTCTCATACTGCTGAAAGACTTTAGGCTTTTAGGATCCATTTGGTAATAATATTTTTATGTCAGACGTAGACTATCTTCCCTGTTATTTACATTTAAGATAATTGAAGAGAACTGCTTGATAAGCCCAGTGCAAAAGGAATTTTACATAAAGATATTTACTAATTCGAAGGTAAATTGCTTGAGAGGTGATAGACTGCTGAAATTATTGTTATTCAAAAATATAATTCATATTCTATAAGAATAATGGCATATTGTAGGGGTACTGACATTCACATATATATTCTTAGGGATCTGGTTTTAGAAGGAACACTGGTCAGTTATTTGTGTAAGAAATTACACCAATTTTTAAAGGTACAATATCAAACAAAATAAGAGTATTCTTGTTGGAGAATACTTTGGTGTTGAATACAACACACAAAAGTCTGTATTCTAAACTTCCAGAAAATAAAAATTCTGATTTACTAAAATGGAAGTCATTCAAAGTATCTACCCAGTTCTGGTTTCATAATCCCTGAAGTAGCTACTCCAAATTCTCCCATGAAATATACAAGATAGAGGAAAAAATAACCAATACATAACTTTGAAAAACCAAGATTAACAGAAAGCAAATTTCTAGAAACACTCAAGAATACCATATTCAATACTGGCACCTTGGAGCAGAATTGAGATTCTTAACACCCCACTACCTTATTATTAATTAGTTTATACAACTAAGTCTAGTTTTCCTTGGTTCTCTCCTTGCTTAGCTGCTAGAAGAAGATATTACATGCAAACACACAAACAAGCCCACATCACACACAGCATGTTGTCAAATACCGGCATCTTCTATTTTGATTGTCCTTGCTGAGCATCATATTCATCTGAGGAGATTTTTTTTCATTCTTTTTATGTTTTCAATAAAGAGTATCTAAAAGCAGAATCTGGGAATGTGTATTTTTAAAAAGTTTCTTCAGTGATTCTGAAGGTTAACCATATTTGTGATCAACCTCTCTAGAAGATGCAAAATGTGCAAAGGACCAAAAATCTACAAGGATTGGAAAAGTTTGAGTCCAAATTTAATAGGACAAAATCCAGAAACATTAAGCTAAGGAGAAAAAGGAACTTAGTGAACTGAAGAAATATTACAAAGAAAAGAGTGCATTAACAGAATTAGATTCCATACTGGTGGTACTTAGGGACAGAGTTGACACCATAGAAAATTAAATCTGTCTTGAAGATTTGATTAAAGAAGCTCTCCAAGTATGCAGAAAAACAAAATTGTCAAATTTTTGGAAAAATGAGAGAGAATATGATATACCTGGAGGGTAGAGGGTGGAGATCCAACGTAACAACCAGCATATCATCCAGAAGGAGAAATAAGCTGAAACAGAAGCAATAACCCAATATGTCAATTGAAGCCATCTTTCCAGAGCTGATGCATCCTTTCATGGAGATTGAAAGAACTGAAAAAATTCCAAGCAAAATGAAAAGACATAATAGCTATAGATATTTTGGGATCATTTAAACAGTTAAATAAAGTATTTTAAATGTACATACATCCATGCAGGGGGAAAACCTTGGTTACCTAAAAAGGGCACAAAAATTAGCTCCTTTTGGGCTTTCTTGGTGGCGCAGTGGTTAAGAATCCGCCTACCAATGCAGGGGACACGGGTTCGAGCCCTGGTCTGGGAAGATCCCACATGCCGCGGAGCAACCAAGCCCGTGTGCCACAACTACTGAGCCTGTGCTCTAGAGCCCGTGTGCCACAATTACTGAAGCCCGCACGCCTAGAGCCCATGCTCCACATCAAGAGAAGCCACCTCAATGAGAAGCCCTCGCACCACAACCAAGAGTAGCCCCCACTCGCTGCAACTAGAGAAAGCCCACGCACAGCAACGAAGACCCAATGCAGCCAAAAATTTAAAAAAAAATAAGTAAATTTTTTTTAAAATTAGCCCTTTTTACATATTTACTATGAGGCTAAAAATCAGGAGACAATGGAGTAATGATTACTTATTGTTGGAGGTAAGACCACAAAATTATATATTCAGTCTTCTAAATGAAGCCACAGAAACACTATCTAGTTGAAGTGTAAAGCTGACCTTCTTAATATACATAGTGATTACCTCACTTCATAAATATTCTTAAATTCAAATTTAGTAAATAAGAAAAGACATGAGCTGAGAAGTCACAGGTGAAATATACATGGACAATAACGTTAAAAATAATCATAAATATTACTAGTAATAAAAGAAATATAAATAAAAATAAGATATTTTTATTATCAAATTTGCAGTGATTAAAACAAATAAAAGTATCATATTTTGGCAAAGTTACTAATTGTTGAAATGCAAATTGGTCTGACTTTTCCAGAAATTACTTTGTTGAGTTTGACCTATTCATTTCCTTCTAGAAATCTAGCTTTAAAATAATACAACATGGGGCTTCCCTGGTGGCGCAGTGATTGAGAGTCTGCCTGCCGATGCAGGGGACACGGGTTCGTGCCCCGGTCTGGGAAGATCCCACATGCCGCGGAGCAGCTGGGCCCGTGAGCCGTGGCCACTGAGCCTGCGCGTCCGGAGCCTGTGCTCTGCAACGGGAGAGGCCACAACGGAGAGAGGCTCGCGTACCGCAAAAAAAAAAAAACCAAACAAAATAATACAACATGTAGACCAAGACCTATTGTAGAAATAATTTTAAGTGTGAAAAATTTTGATGATATCAAATAGCCAAGAATAATTGTGGTAGGCATAGTCTTTGTAGAATAGTGGTTTGATAGGTTATAGCAAACCTGTAATTCATCTACTAAAATGGTATTTTTGAAGCATATTTAATCTTAAGAGAAACACACTCTGAGTTCTAAAGAAATCCCAAAATGCTGTGTAAAATCTCTTTGGTGATTTGTTCTGTTCCATACTGCTCTAAGTTCCCAAAATTTTAATAGTTTCACCAGCATAATTACACTAGTGCACTGTTAGCTTTCCTTTTTTACACATTTCCCTTCACTTGAACTTTCTGGCCCTTTCTCATATGTATTTGACAAAAGAACTACAGATAGAGAGTTATTATATCTTAGGTGGAGGAAATGGTCCATGGATTAATGTCTGCAATGTGCAATTTTGGCAATCAAGGCTCACCTCAGCCTTTGCTGGGACACAGGAAACCAGCTAATGGCTGATAATGTCCAGGAAATTAGTAACTCGTGCATATGGTAAACGCTCTGTTCCCAGCCAAATGATTTGTTTAACTGATGGCTAGAGTTCTCATAGGAACTGTTAGCAAAGTGGAATAGTAGGGCTTTATTAACCGGACTATGTGCTAATCCTTGTTTTTCCCTGACTGAAGAATTTTACCATCATATCCAACACAATGGGAAACTGTATACCCAGTCAAGGTGTTAAAGGCGCCAACATTCTATACTCAAAAAGGACCTTTTTATTTTAACCCTACTATTATCATAGTTTTCTTGTAACATGGTTTTCTTAATTAGTTTAAAATTCTGTAAAATGAATCATGAATATTGTTTAGTTGTGAGAAAGGTATTAAATCAGATGTCACTTTGCTTAATGTCCTATTCCTGTCTGTTCGTTTTGTCAGTGATGGTGCTGATTATTTATAATCCATTGTTTGCATTCATTGATTTTCTGCAGAGCATCAGGCCAGCCTCATGACCTATGTTTTCATGTTCATATTATCTCATTTAATCTTCCTACCCTTCTCCTTCTGCCCCCTTTTCATAGTCAGCATTCACATTTCCCTCAAGCCACAGTTCAAGGGCTAGCTCCTCGGGAAATCCTAATGACACCCTAGTCTTTTTATATGTTTTCATAGAACTGTGTTCAGCTTCATAGACTCTGTGTTCACAATTTGTAATTTAAGTCTTATATGGGAGATAGTTGGATACATTCCCTTTGCCACCCAGAGTATAAAATTCATGGGGGCAAAGACCATAACAGTGCCACCATTGCACAGCATCTGTCCAGCAGATAGCACAGAATAGTAAACATTTGTTGAATGAAAGAACTATGTGGAGTTATCATTATTTGGGTTTTACAAGTGAAGAAATTAAAGCTCAAAAATTTAACTTAACCAAAGTCATACAACCATTAGTGCATCAGAGTTTTTTTGATTGAGTAGGACACTGAAAGCACTGCAAAATCTATTTGCTTTTTATATCAAAACTGAACTTTATTAAATATTTACCACTTCTTTGTATAGTCTTTTAGAGCACTGATTCTCAGCTAGAGACAACTTTTCACCCACAGGGACCATCTGGTGATGTCTGAAGATGTTGCCAGTTGTCACAACTCAGGGCAAGGGTGCTGCCAGGATCTACTGGTGTCCTATGGTGCAGGAAAGGGCCCCTCCCCTCTGCATTGGCCTCTTCAGCTACCTACCTTCTTCCTTTCTTCCTTCTTCATTGATTTACTTAACATATTTGCCTAGGCTTATTGGTATGTGGAGAACCAATGGTGAATAAAACACAGTTCCAGATGAAAGTAAACTTAACGGTCTATAGAGAATTGCAGATAAGTGAATAGGTAATTATCATATGTGGTAAACAGTTATCTAGAGGTACATACAGTGGCACATAGTGGAGACAACATTGCTCTCCCAGAAAAAGTAACATCTAAGCTAATGTCTAAAGGGTGATTTAGAGAAATGGTTCTCAACGGCAATTTCTAGAAAATTTTTTGGGGTCACAGTTGTGGTGAGGGGTTGCTATAGTATCTAAAGGGTAGGTATAGGCTAGGGTTGCTGCTAAACATGCTACAGTGCGTGGAACATTACCTCACCCCCCCCAGTACGTACACACAACAAGGAATTATTTGGTCCAAGATATCAATAGGGTTGAGGTTGAGAAATCCTCTTTTAGAATGATAATGCCAGGTCATTGTGATGTCATCACTACATTTTTAAAATCCAACTTAGTTTTGTTGTCCTCAATATTTTTCTAAGTTGCAGTTGGCAGTAAAATAGTATCTATCTATCTAGTCATCATCTATGACTTTTCATCTTATAAGTGATGGGAAACTATGTGATTACTTAATGGAAAATTAAAATTTTAATATCTTTAATGATATATCATACTTAATAATAATTGATCATACCCCTTCCTTTTTAATTTCTATCACACTCCAATCTTAATCCTCTATGGCACTTCCATTTTTAGTCTAGTTCTATGACCACACTCTTTCTTGAGGCCAGAGGCCGTGTTTGATTCAATCTTCGTATTTCCCTCATGGTAGGCTTTCAAATTTTTTATTGGAAAACCGCACGCCAGTTAATTCTCTTGGAGAGGCTGAACAATTAAGTCTACTAAAAAGTAGAGATCAATGGATTAAAATACTTACTATACTGTAGTACCTGCAAATGGGCCCACATAAGAAATTTTTGATCACTAAAAATTCTTTCAATTAGGATTCTGAAGTCACATATGATTAAGCTCCTTCTGGAAAATTTGCTCTGAATGTTAGAATTTTTTTCAGGAAACGCCTCTGTTTCTTTATTTTTTAAGATCCATCTTAGTTGTTGGAGATCATTCATTTTCCTTCAGGGGTAGACCACTAGAAGAGTTGAAATTTGATTGGCATTTGCCTGTCAGCATGTCCTTTTAAAAAGGATAGAAAATGATGATTAATTAAAATTCAGCTGCTTTCAGATATATTTTGGCATATTGGTTATGCTGACATACTCTCCCAAAATAAAGCAAAAATAAACCATATAATGATTTTATTTCCTTTCACGTTGATAACTTGATTTTGAGATTTTTTTCTCCTCTGTGCAGGCACTACAGCTTTCCCATAGCTGGTTTTTATAATTTGCATTGAAGATGATGATTCTGTTTCTTCTCTAAATATTTTTAGTGTAATACTTACATTCTGCTTATATTTTTGTAAATTGTTTATCCTCATTTACTTTTTCTTCTTTAAAATACAACCTGAAAAACACATTGTGGACTAAGTGGGGCAGCTATACAGGATACAAATATTTAAGCTGAAGGCAAAAAAAAGCGCTACAAATGTTTATTGTTAATGACATTGATGTGGTGGTAAAAAGGTCAATGCACCAGCATAAGGATGAAGAGTTTTTAATATAGACAAGTCCCCACCTCTAGACTGTTGTACATTTCAATCGACAGGATAATAATGTGTAATTTTATAGGGATTCCTTTGCATTTTCCAGAATTCTAAATGAATTCATAAAAGCTCTGATTTCCTCTTAACACTGATGATTCCTAATAAAGCATGGATTGGGGAATCATCATTGTACCTCGTGTACTTCATGGCAGACCCTCATAGAAGAGGAAGTGGGGTTGAGATGGGATGCAGATAACAAGGGTTATCCAAGAAGAATATAGAGAAAATAGAAGTGAGATAAGATATAACATTTCTTCACAAGTTGATGAACTAACAAAAATAAATCATGGATGTCTCTTAGCCTTGGTCTCGGCAGTTCAAATTCTGCAAGGGGAAAAAACGGTGCAGCTTTCTGATTCCTTTTCCATATTCTCCCTAATTTGATTTTAATGGGTGGACATAATGTGTGTGTCTCCTGCAGACTCCAGTGACTTATGTCCTTTCACACTAATACAGCTAACATGGTCATTGCACTTCCAAAGACTTTGTAATAACTAGTTAGGAGTTGGTCTGCTATAGCAAGTTAGGTGTGTTATATGGTCTTCTTGCTGTTTGCCTCTCTTCTTGGTTTTGTTAAGGTGTGAAACAAGGCAGGTTTCCTTTTTGCTGCTTGTAGGTATCTTAGGAGTTAAGATACTAGCTTTGGTGAAACTCACAATTTTCAGTTTCCGACTTACTAAAGCTATTGCTAAGTAGGAATTTTGTTGATTCGTGCATGTGCATCAATACTGTGAAGTTGTGAATTACCTGTCTCTACTATCTTTGAGTTGTACAAGGATAAATTAGATCACAGATGACTGTCTTTTCTCACTACTAGTTTTTGTTCAACACAAACTCAGTGGTCTTATAACACACCTTTTGGGTGGCTGTGTAATTGATGGTTAAAGACTGTATTGTTGGGATCTGACTCACAAGAAGGCGTGTGCAAATATAGATGGATCAGGGACTCCCCTGGTGGTGCAGTGGTTAAGAATATGCCTGCCAATGCAGGGGTCATGGGTTCGAGCCCTGGTCTGGGAAGATCCCACATGCCGTGGAGCAACTAAGCCCGTGTGCCACAGCTACTGAGCCTGCACTCTAGACCCTGCGAGACACAACTACTGAAGCCTGTATGTCACAACTACTGAAGCCCGCGTGCCTAGAGCCCATGCTTCACAACAAGAGAAGCCACCACAGTGAGAAGCCTACGCACCTCAACGAAGACTAGCTCCTGCTCGCCGCAACTAGAGAAAGCCCATGCACAGCAACGAAGACACAACGCAGCCAAAAATAAATATAAAAAAATATCATGCCAAAGTCCAAAGTCAGGGAAGAACCCACAGTGAAAACGAAACCCGTGTGACCACCACCCAGATATAAAAAAAAAATTCAAGATACAAAACATTTCCAGGGACTTCCGTGGCAGTCTAGTGGTTAAAACTTTGCCTTCCAATGCAGGGGGTGCGGGTTCGATCCCTGGTCGGAGAGCTAAGATCCCTTGTGCCTCGTGGCCAAAAAACCAAAACATAGAAAAGAAGCAATATTGTAACATATTCAATAAAGACTTTAAAATATATTGTCCACATCAAAAAAAAAAAACAAAACCCAAAAAACAAAATGTATCAGGACTTGGCTTACAAATTGATAGACATTCTGGCCAGGTCATTTTTCACACCAAAGAGTTTTCTTCTCAGGGGTGTTTAAGTGTGTTTAACTTCCTTAGATCATCAACGTAAATCTTCCTGGAGCCCAGAGTACCCAGAGTATTCAGTAACCCACAGACTCTTGCATCAGAGCTAGAGCGGGGGGATGGTTTGCTCATATCATAAGAATCTTTCCTCAGACTCTCAAAGTACAAAGCATCTATGAGAAGCTGCCAAGTGTAATTTCTTATAACTCAGGTTGATTTTATAAGCAGAACATATGACTATGTTGTATGTATGCAATCTAAAATCACAACTCGGCATCAGTGGACGTGAGAAAAACCAGCAGCCAGATTAAACGTTCACATCTGTTTCTGACTTTTTCTTTACTATTCCTTTTCTACTTGTTTATTTATTCTTTCATCTTCTAGAGCTCACTTGCAGACAAATGTTGCTAATGCCAATGTTTAAGAAAAATACATGGGCAGAAACGTTCTATCCATTTTTTCTTTAAATTGTACTATTTTTCTTTAAATTGGGAAAATAATCTTCACTATATCAATGGAGAGCAGAATTCTTTCACGTGAAACACAACTTTTCCATAATATTCAATCCGAACAATGACAAATAATACAAGATACAATAATTTTTTAAAATCTGAATGAAAAAAAGAACATTCTTTTTCACAGCTTGACTCAACATCAAGTATTCTGTTAAAGTCTGTGTGGTAAGATGTTTTGGAAAACAGCAACCATCCTATTTGGGATTCCAGAATTGCTGTATTTGATACATTTTCAAGATACTGTAAATTTAACTTGTCAATTTATTACAAGTTTTAGATATTCATGAGATGTTTATGAGTAGAAGATGTAAATGGTAAACCATTAAAATTTTCATTAAATTTAATTTCAAGGTCCCCTTTTATTTGTTATACAATTGGCAAAAAAGATTGCCTATTTTTAGTTTTCTGGATTTTGAAGTTTTTCCCAAACACCTTTTCGTAAAGAAATAAAGAAAATTTAAGCACTTTACATTTTTACTCCACTTTCAGAAAATTCATATCTTACTCTTGTATTTTTCACATCTTTCTGTGCCTGAGGTTACCAATCACATTATATTAAAACTGAAATTTATAAAAATTCATTAATGGTTTTAAATATTGTACTCATAAATTTTAGTTTATCATTTATTTATGATATTAATTCCTTGCTGCTGGTTTCATAGGAAAAATAAACTTTGTTGAAAAAATATGCCTACAAATATTTTATGTATTTTCACCTTTATTTTAGAATTCCTCAGAAGATACACAAATGCAGAGAAAATAGTATAATAATTTGGTATAAGGAGCCTTAACGTGTTCATCCCCTAACTACAGCATTTCTCCTACTGTCAGTCCTATTCCATCCAAGCTTTCTCAGTTTCCTCACACCACTACATCACGTCCCAGACATCATATCAGGTTATCTCTAAATATTTCACCATTTACCTCTACCAGCTGAGGATTTGTATATACTCATGAAACTACTCCTGAATGAGCTATTTTTTAAAAGCTGTTTTAATTTTTGTGGAAATATTTTAATACGTTTGATAGGGTGCTCTCAGTTAAAATCAAATTTAAATCTTTCCAACAAAATAATTGAGAATTATCTGGAAAGAAATGACTTAAAACTAAATGTAATAATGCTAATGGAATATTAAAGGATAAGGCAGGATATATTTCATCTTAAATTCTTAGCTTCATTGTTTCTGAGTCATATGCTGCATAACTGTCAAGACTATACGATTTTGCAGAAAACTTCCCAGGCTAATCCCCTTGGGGTGGGTGTTTTAGTTCTTCTGTGCTATTGTTTAGATGAGAGGATGTTCTCTGTCACTTACATGTATCACTCACCTAAGTTGTATACATTTTTTTTATATGTATAAACTGCTAAGACTAGAAGAATGTGGTCAAGGCAAGAATGGTTGAATATATTCACCAAAAACTGTTTAGGGAGAGCACTGATTAATTACACTTTAACCAGAACAGCTGAGAGGTAGAAGGTCCAAATGTTTCCTGAACCAATGTAGAGATTCAGTGTGTACATGTCTCTCTTCGGTCTTCCTTGCTTGGCTTGGGGAGAACATTAGAGAGCAGCCAGGATTCTTCTCGTATGCTAATAGAATGCTTGGGTTGTGTGTTATATGTTTCATTCATATTCTTTACATGTAACATTCACTGCAGTGTTGGTATTAGCAGAGTACTTGCTTCTCAAAAGTACTCTGTATATTTCAGGACCCATGGTGTTTATTTCAAACCTGCTGTGGATTGATGCTTTTGTAAAATATAATAAAAATGAATTCAGAAAAATGAAATAAAAGAAAGCAGAGACAAAATACAAACCCCATTTTATTATTATTATTAATTAGTTTTAACATATATAAAACTAGTTTGTCAAATTGCTGTTTTTTCTCTTTTTTTAAAAATTTTATTGACGTATAGTTGATTTACAGTGTTGTGACAATCTCTGCTGTACAGCAAAGTGACTCAGTTTTACATATATATACATTCTTTTTAAAATATTCTTTTCCATTATGGTTTATCCCAGGAGCCTGGATATAGTTCCCTGTGTTATACAGTAGGACCATGGTGTTTATCCTTTCTAAATGTAATAGTTTGCATCTACCAACCCCAAATTCCCAGTCGGTCCCTCTCACTTTTCCCCCTCACCCTTGACAATCACAAGTCTGTTCTCTGTGTCTGTGAGTCTGTTTCTGTTTTGTAGATAGGTTCATTTGTGTCAGATTTTAGATTCCATATATAAGTGTTACCATATGATATTTGTCTTTCTCTTTCTGACTTACTTCACTTAGTCTGATAATCTCTAGGTCCATCCATGTTGCTGCAAATGGCATTATTTTGTGCTTTTTTATGGCCGAATAGTGTTCCATTGTATATATGTACCACCTCTTCTTTATGCATTCATCTGTCAGTGGACATTTAGGTTGTTTCCGTGTTTTGGCTATTGTGAATAGTGCTGCTATGAACGCTGGGGTGCATGTATCTTTTTGAATTATAGTTTTGTCCAGGTACATGCCCAGGAGTGGGATAAATTGTTGTAAGTTTTTAAAAGCTTAGTCTACATTTTTGTTCCTTACCTCTTCTCAGACAAGTAGCAAACACTTTGTGTTGTGGCCCTAGTCTGCAAACTGGACTGGATTGTGACAGTCATAGTATTGAACTGCCAGTATGGCACTGTCACTAACCAGCAAGCCCAGACCCCAGCCAAAGGCCTGGAGAGGGGTCCTGGATGCCCCCTTATCTGTGCCAGGTTTTAACTGGATTGCGAGATTATTCTAAGGATCCTGGAAGAAGAGTCAGGGTAACCAGGGAGTCTGGGTAAAACTTGTCAAGGCTGGGGTGGGGAGGTTCAGTAAGAAACTGTTTTCTGGGAGTCATGGCAGTATTGCAATACTTTAACAACCAGTGTAACCAAACGCAAACCTTGTCAGTACCTATTGGTCCCATCATCACGTAGTAGATGATGGTACACATGTGTTTAGTGAATGGGTGACTGATTGAATGAGGTTTGTAGAAGAAACACTTCTCCTTTAAAGTTTGTATTAGTGGTAATTCAGACACCAAGATAAGATGTGTGTATGTCAATTTCAGGGCATGCAGGGACATCTAATTTCTTTCTAATTAGATGTATCAGGGCTTAAGCACACACACGAAAAAGGGGCATGGATCATTTGGGAACCCATGTCCAAATCAAAGAATCCTTAGTGCACTTTTGGTTTGAGCTCACATGGAGCTTGTCTCTTTACATGACCTCATCCTAATTGCATGTTTGCAGCTGTAACAATTTGGCTTTCTTCTCATAAGTAGAAATTTTCATTGTAAAAAATCACATTGACTTTGACTCAAGAGCTATTCTAAAAGAAGTTATTTTTAAAACTTGAAGTATTTTCTAGATGATGTATTTTCTTTATTTGAGAAAAACCACCGAGGTGGGTATGGAATGTTAACTGATGAAGGTGGGTACAAAATACGTGAGGACTCAATCATTAACACATGTACATTCTAGAATGGAAATGACAGATTAATATATACACATCAGCTAGAGAACAGGGACAAAGTAATATAAGGCTAAATGCCCACAAGAATTAGATTTTATACAGCAGTCACCACAATTTGTCGTGTTCTTTCTCAAGTCCTGGGTTATGCATGAGATTTTCTCTCACCATCCACTCTTACCACCCACCCCTCCTTGGTGAAGTAATATAAAACGTTTTTCAGATCTCAAGGTAGATGACACTTCTTTCAGAACCACTTTGATGGACAGTGCCTCCACCCATCTTTAGTTGTATGTCCCTTCCTCGAGTCTTTCCAGCCTCCTATAATTATCCTGTCAAATGACTAAAACATTGGACACTGGCTCTTTACTTCTGATCTCTCCCATAGTATTAGCCTCATGTCTGGCATGTAGGGGCTCAAGAAATAGATGCTGACTCATAAAATAAACAATAGATTGTCGATCTCTTAATGAACATTCAGAAACCAAGCAGTCTTATTTTAGTTTCCTAGAAAACACTCCCTGCAATAGAGCATGGCATCGTATTTTGGAAGGAGAAATGATTCTGTAAAGAATTCCTGCTTTCTGGTGGAATTCTACACATATATTTTTAAACCTTTTTAAGAACTAATGTTCTTATGCAGATATTTTCTACCCTACCTCCCTGACCTTTCTGTCTACCTTTCAGGAAAAAAAAATCCATTATTCTTTTTGTATATTTAATGGGATTTGTCAAGTCTTGGGCGCAGACATGTTTTATTTCCTGAGTAATGAGATGCTTCTGTTTGTGGTAGGACATCTTGTCCTGCCCTGTGTGAGATATGCCAACCCAAACATGAATTGGAACACCAAATATGATGTCTTATGTGTTTGTCAGTTGTGTGATCTATTTCCGAAAACCAAGTGCAGTGCAATGACGTATTTTACTATTTGTGAACTTTACCTTCTGTTAATATGATTGAAGCAACTGGAAATGGAAATTGTCAGGGAAGTTTAACAAAGAAGCCCTGTAAAACTTATAGTTCAGGTAGTAAAAATCAGTTTAGAAGGCATATTCTTCAAACCTGAGTTTTATTTGGTAAAACACATTGGTGCCTGACCTTTCCAGAAACATACCAAAGAGGAGTCATTTAGAGGTCCCTGTCTTAAACTATAAACAGGCTGATCAAATTCAGCTGTATTTTGTTCACAGTATATGACAGAATGCATAAGTACACCACATAGACAGCTAAATAACTGGCTATTTGGATGAGTTTGATGTGTATTTTATGAAATTGCATACTCTACAAAGCAGTAAAAAGTCAATCTTATGCACTAGAAGAATCTAAGGATTGAGTAAATCAAAGAATCTTCACGTTAATCTTTCCAGGCTGGCACTAGAAAGCCCTACACTCTTGGGCAACTTTTAAATTTCTGCAATTGAGGTTTCAGGGTCGAAAACCAGAAGCGTTACACATATTGTACATTAAAGTATATTTTTAGGGAGTGCATTTTCAACATAAAAAAATTGAAGTTCCATAAAGTGTGAAATATAAAGTAAGCTCTGACTCCTCATCCATCCCGAGAGGTGATCACTCTTAAGAGGTCCCATATATACATCCAGACATTTCCTGTGTGTATTCAAGCGCAGGTGTACCCTCTACCCTCTGCGGTGTATACACCTGAGAGGCAGTGTAGCTTTCTTCCCCTCAATTTCCTCATTTCCTCCCTTGTAATTTTAGGATGATTATAGTACCTGTGTCATACACTTGAGGATTAACTGGTATTTTAAGCTTAGGAGAGCATCTGTCTTATTGAAGAAGCTTTCAAATTTAACTGTTGATTATGTTTGTTATTATTATGAATAAAAATTTAATATCTATTTAAATCAAAAGAATGAGCATGACATATATGTATGTAAATAGATACTTGCATATATTTTTTCATATCTATACAATGTCTTCCTGTACACACTGTTTGGCATATATCTTGGACACATTGTCATGTTAATATATATATAAAGGTTTGTTTCTAATCACTGTATAGAATTCTATTTCATGGATATACTGTAATTAATTTATGAGTCCTCTATTGATAGAGATTCCGATTTATTCCAGTCCCGTGCTATGAACAATGTTGTCATAGCAGATTTGTTTGTATATGATTGTGTTCTTATAAAACATTATCTATAGGATAAATGGATGAAGGTTGGCTTGAGAACATTCACATTTAAAATATTGGTAGTCAATGACAAATATACTGCAAAATTTTGCCAAGCTTTTCTTCTACTAGCAATGTAAGGAAGTTGTCATTGTAAGGGAGATGTTTTGAAGACTCTCTATTTAGGGCCGAATCTTTAAAAAAAAAAAAAAAAGCCCATGAAAGAGACACCAAGATAAAAGGCACTACACTGGAGTTGACAAAAATGGTTTAATTGGTAGCAGGTAGCTTTTGCTTTTTTGACCAGTAGTCACATATCATAAACCAAACATGAAGTAAAGAATTACAGTCCAAAAATACAACTTTATTGAATTCTAAAAGAAATATTGCAAACAATTTTTATAATCTTATTTTGAAATTATATAGTAAATGATCAGATTAGTTTCACAATGTAATTATTGTAATTAATATGAAATTTGAGCCAAATCAATTTCATGTCCTCCTCTTATTAACCTTATTAGCACCAAAACCCCCTCCATGGCTGTGTAGACCTGTAGAAACACACAGGACCCCATGGCCAGTAGGTCCCCATGCAAGGTTGACACTCTATTGTCTCCATCTTGAAATTCTTCACAGTTTTTGAACAAGGGACCACATACGTTCATTTTGCACTGGGCTCCACAAATTATATAGCTGGTCTTGGTGAGCAATAATTAAATTCTCTGTTAATTAGGCTGGCTGAGTTGACACACAGTATATTTGTTTGTCTGTTGGGAAATGCCACACAGTTGTGCTCATGCCTTATTTCTGAGAAGATACAGTGTCTAACAGGATGTCAGCCAAATGTCTGATATAGAGCTCTGAGAAAATAATTATGAATGAGACTTTGATACAGGTCTAATTCAAAGGGATCTTATTTTCTGAACAGTAAAAATGCCTTGCATTTATATAAATGCATATCCTGTAAGGCTGTGGTAGAATTTCACTAAACACAGACAGAAGTATTTTCCCATGCGAAGTGTTAGGTCAAATGGGAAGCTGCTTATTTTGTGCTGATGAGGTATACTTTAGAGATCTAATTGCCTGATAATCCCAGTTTAGCAACAAAACTGAAGCTCAGGCAAGTTTAATACTTGTGTTCAATGACACTGACCTCACTAACTGATCCTGAACTTGAACTGTTGAGTTGGTGTTCCCACCTTCTCCTCCTTTCCCAGTCCAGATTTTTCTTCCACATTTTGATAAATGGTTCTAATTGCAGGCAATTGCCAGAATAATATTCCATGATTGGGTTCTCCACCTGATAGAGAAATCAAAATCAATTAAACATGGATTTTCTAAATAGCTATGGAAGAGGAGACCTGCTCAAATCCTGGAATTAGACTACTTGGCTTCAAAGCCTGAACCCTGTGAGCTTTAGCCCTTGAGAACATCTCTGAGTTTGACTTTCTTGATGGTAAAATGATAATAAAACCTATGTTATAGAACATTTTTAAGACTAAATGAGATTATCTATGAAGAACCTGAACCATGGTCAGAGCAAAAAAGTAATAAAGAAGCCAAAAAAATGTTTCATATAAATGGATTTTCATACATTTTATTGGTATAATACAGTAGGACAGATGTATTTTAAATAAAATTTTATGGTTTTAATAATATATCTGGTAAGTCTGGGGTAAACAAATGAAAAGCACTGAATTATAAATTTCTGGTTTTATCACAGTGTATAATAGTGGGTGCATTTGGATTAATAATGTTAAGATACTATAAAAAACACACAACTGAATTAGCTTTAAATTACCATGCTTGACTGACATTTTAGAATATGTGTAATATATTAACTTCCCTACACCAGTATTATGTTGGATGAACAGAATATCAGTCTACTCACATGACATTGAGCTGCTGGACAAAGAACCTATGCTTAGGGGGTCACAGCATTTTCTTTAGGATGCTTTTTTATTACAGTAAAAGACAGTATAGATTATTTATTCCAGAATCTTCATTTATAAGTGAGAAAACTGAGTCCCAGAGTGATTGTTCAAGCGTTGAATATTGGATCACCCATGAAGGTTATGAGAATTTTTATTCAAAAACCGTGGCATTGTTGTAAAGTAGGTATTTGGACTACATTGAGTTCATTGTCATCTTTAGCAATGAACACAGAGTTCCGTCTTTCTGAATTCCATCCTACTTGACCCAGCGATGGGCAACAGGAAAACTCATGAGAACCAAAATCAATTCTTATTTTCTTTTACCACTTCCTCATATAAATGAGAAGTCTGTCTTGTGTCTTTACTTTTGGCTTGTTAGAATTTTAAGAGCAATAGAATGATGGGAGAAAACAATAATGTTCAAAATGAGCAATAGAAGTACTAGCTTTGGGGATTTTCAAAGTGAGGGTTTAGGGAACTAAAGCAGCTTTGGCTGAGGAAAGAGAGATGAAGCAGCTGTAGGAACCCTGGTTCTTTTCAGTGTTCAGGATGAGTTGACCAGGCAAGGAGAAAATGAGAGGCCTTTAAAGGAGGGAAGTGTAGGAAAATTGACCTTGTTCTCTGCTCTTCCAATTTTCTTTCTTAAAGTCAACTTTTGTGAAGTATAATTTATGTACAACAAATTGCATCCATTGGAAATGTACAAAGCCATGTGTTTTGATAGGTGTGTACAACTGTGAGGCAGCCCCACAGTCATGCAGGGCTCAGGGCCTTCTCTCACTCACAGATGGGCTTCTGCAGCCCATCCCCGTCGCTTAGGGGCCACAGCTGCCCACCAGCACCAGAGCCTTGCAGCCTGATCATACCTCTTCCTATAGCCCCAAATAAGCTTATCTGCTATGTTTCCCTAGAGACTTTTTCTTTGACATTTATTATGGTTTATTTTATTTTTTAATATGTTTGCTTTTTTTTTAACATCTTTATTGGAGTATAATTGTTTTACAATGGTGTGTTAGCTTAAATAACTGTATTTTCTCTATATATTCCTGGAAAAATAGAATATATTTTATAGTTAATTAGCCAACTTTATTTAATAATTAAAAACAATTATGTACAAGAAACAATATTCAAAATTTTGAATGTGCAATAGTAAAGCCAAAAAACTAGGTTTACTTTGCAAAATCCAAGCTGATATATGGGGAAAATATACAGATGGAGAAGTCCCGGGAAGACCAATTTTTAAACGATAGCTCTCGGATTCCTGCAGGTCTGTCAGGAGTAAAAGTCATTTTCATTTCCCTGTAGTGCATGTCCAAGTGTGGAGGGAGGGGTGGGGGGAGCGTGGGTCACTAAATGGAAGGAAATATGGGTAGATGGCAGAAAGAAGGAAGGTAGAAGGCCAGGGGAGACCACATCAGGTAGTAATTTCAAAACTGAGGAGCTGGAGAATGTTCTTGTATGACTATGCTGCCTGGTAATGACATAGGTTTAGAGCTGGGGAAACCCAGATTTTAGTGCCAGCTCCAACACTGGTGTATCATGACATGGTCCCTTTTTTCAACCTTGTTGAACTTCATTTCTGTGATTTTTAAAATGGGAATGATATTATCATTGTTGTGGGGTTGGTTTAAGAATTAAACGAGATCATACACTTTAAGAAGTTAAAATAAGTCAGACACAAAAAAGAATATACATTATGATTTCTGTATATATTAAGCTGAAAAACAACCAACACTGAGCTCTGATGATGGCAGTCAGAATAGGTGCCACCTTTGGGTGGAGCGTGATAACTAGGAAGGAGCACAGAGGCTTCTGGGTCACTGATAATGTCCTGTTTTTCATCTGGGGGGTAGTCGTGTGTGAGTGAGTGTGTGTGTGTGTGTGTGTGTGTGTGTGTATTCATTACTTAAATGATACAAGCCACTTTTTTATGTTAGTAAGGGCAGGAAGGAGATATTCACATTTTCTTGTAGGATGCTGTAAAACTCCCTCAGAAATGATTTTTAAAAAGTGTACTGGTTACTGTTTGGGGTGGGGAGATGGAAGATGAGGGTGGAGGGCTTTACACAGAATATGTCCTATTACTTATTTTTTTTTAATTTTAATTGGAGTATAGCTGACTTACAATGTTGCATTAATTTCTGCAGTACAGCATCTCCTATTATTAATTTTTAAAGTATATAAATGTGTTAGCTATTTAGGAAATTAAATACATTTTTTAAAATATCACAGATTTAAGCCCAAGTTTCCCCACCTTCTCATTTCTCTATAGGTCCTTGGTGATAAGGGATTGGGTGATAGCATGATGATAAGACATCTAAGATTCTCTAGTCCAAAAAATCAACTTTTAGCCATAAAATAAAGGCTTCTTTTCCTGTGATCCATACTATTACCAGAAATATGTTGATTTCTAGGAATTTCTATTCACATCAGTTAACTTACCAAGCATCTTTAAATACCACAATAATTTTAGCGATTACCTACCATTGCAGTCTATAGCCAGCAGCTGGATGCTGCTTGAAGTTACTTTCTTTCCCTCCTTTCCCAGCAAGAACATGACAACAATTAACTCAGAGTAGTGTCTGCTAGAGGAGTGGTGATTCCTTCCAAGCCCAAACAAAATTAGATAGGGAAAGAATTATGAGGAGAAAACATTTTTCAAGATCTTATTGTAAAGTGTGTAGGAAAGTATGTGATATTCATATACATGCCCCTTATTAAGAATTGTAGGGTGTAAAGCAAATGTTTTCATACATTCGGAATTTCCTGTTTCATGTGATCAGCTATCTTCCAATGACTTCTTTGTATTATTTTTGAAAAAGTTTTTACTCTTGCTACGAATGACTTCTCGTTCATATATTCAAGTTTACAGCTTACATCTTACTTTCCACGGAAGCCAGTCGGGTGTCACCAGTTACCCTGAGTCATAGTAAAAAACAATTTTATAGGCTATCATTAGGATAAAGTTCATGTGACATAGGCCTTTGTTCTTTAACTGCGGTGGCCCGCCTACAGTATAAATGCTGTAAAAAGTCAATTAACAGAAAAAAATTGTAAGTGTATTATCTTTGTGTACTTGATTTCCATATCTGCATTTAAAACGCAGTGTGACTTAAAAAATTTTTTGACAAATGTATAAGTAAACTTTAGCATTCTATTTTTTTTAACATCTTCATTGGAGTATAATTGCTTTACAATGGTGTGTTAGTTTCTGCTTTATAACAAAGTGAATTAGCTATACATATACATATATCCCCATATATCCTCCCTCTTGCGGATAGGGTCCCATCCTCCGTACTCCATACCCCTAGGTGGTCACAGAGCACCGAGCTGATCTCACTGTGCTATACAGCTGCTTCCCACTAGCCATCTATTTTACACTTGGTAGTGTATACATGTCGATGCCACTCTCTCACTGCATCCCAGCTTACCCTTCCCCCTCCCCGTATCCTCAAGTCCATTCTCCATGTCTGCATCTTTATTCCTGTCTTGCCCCTATGTTGTTCAAAACCATTCTTTTTTTTTTTAGATTCCATATATATGTGTTAGCATATGGTATTTGTTTTTCTCCTTCTGAATTATTTCACTGTGTATGACAGTCTCTAGGTCCATCCACCTCACTACAAATAACTCAATTTTGTTTCTTTAATGGCTGGGTAATATTCCATTGTATATATATGCCACATCTTCTTTATCTATTCATCTGTCGATGGACACTTAGGTTGCTTCCATGTCCTGGCGATTGTAAATAGAGCTGCAGTGAACACTGTGGTACGTGACTCTTTCTGAATTATGGTTTTCTCAAGGTATATGCCCAGTAGTGGGATTTCTGGATCATAAGGTAGTTTTATTTTTAGTTTTTTAAGGAACCTCCATACTGTTCCCCATAGTGGTTGTATCAATTTACATTCCACCACCAGTGCAAGAGGGTTCCCTTTTCTCCACACCCTCTCCAGCATTTATTGTTCGTAGATTTTTTGATGATGGCCATTCTGACCGGTGTGAGGTGATACCTCATTGTACTTTTGATTTGCATTTCTCTAATGATTAGTGATGTTGAGCATCCTTTCATGTGTTTGTTGGCAATCTGTATATCTTCTTTGGAGGAATGTCTATTTAGATCTTCTGCCCATTTTTGGATTGGGTTGTTTGTTTTTTGGATATTGAGCTGCATGAGCTGCCTGTATATTTAAGAGATTAATCCTTTGTCAGTTGCTTCATTTGCAAATATTTTCTCCCACTCTGAGGGTTGTGTTTTCATCTTGTTTATGGTTTCCTTTCCTGTGTAAAAGCTTTTAAGTTTCATTAGGTCCCATTTGTTTATTTTTGTTTTTATTTCCATTTCTCTAGGAGGTGGGTCAAAAAGGGTCTTGCTGTGATGTATGTCATAGAGTGTTCTGCCTGTGTTTTCCTCTAAGAGTTTTATAGTGTCTCATCCTACATTTAGGTCTTTAATCCATTTTGAGTTTATTTTTGTGTACGGTGTTAGGGAGTGTTCTAATTTTATTCTTTTAAATGTAGCTGTCCACTTTTCCCAGCAGCACTTATTGAAGAGGCTGTCTTTTCTCCATTATATAATCTTGCCTCCTTTATCAAAAATAAGGTGACCATATGTGTGTGGGTTTATCTCTGGGCTTTCTATCCTGTTTCAGGGATGTATATTTCTGTTTTTGTGCCAGTACCATACTGTCTTGATTACTGTAGCTTTGTAGTATAGTCTGAAGTCCGGGGGCCTGATTCCTTCAGCTCCGTTTTTCTTTGTCAAGATTGCTTTGGCTATTCGGGGTCTTTTGTGTTTCCATACAAATTGTGAAATTTTTTGTTCTAGTTCTGGAAAAAATGCCATTGGTAGTTTGATAGGGATTGCATTGAATCTGTAGATTGCTTTGGGTAGTATAGTTATTTTCACAATGTTGATTCTTCCAATCCAAGAACATGGTATATTTCTCCATCTATTTGTGTCATCTTTAATTTCTTTCATTAGTGTCTTATGGTTTTCTGCATACAGGTCTTCTGTCTCCTTAGGTAGGTTTATTCCCAGGTATTTTATTCTTTTTGTTGCAATAGTAAATGGGAGTGTTTCTTTAATTTCTCTTTCAGATTTTTCATCATTAGTGTATAGGAATGCAAGAGATTTCTGTGCGTTAATTTTGTATCCTGCTACTTTACCAAATTCATTGATTAGCTCTAGTACTTTTCTGGTAGCATCTTTAGGATTCTCTATGTATAGTATCATGTCATCTACAAACAGTGACAGTTTTACTTCTTCTTTTCCAATTTGGATTCCTTTTATTTCGTTTTCTTCTCTGTTTGCTGTTGCTAAGGCTTCCAAAACAATGTTGAATAAGAGTGGGCAACTTTGTCTTGTTCCTGATATTAGAGGAAATGATTTCAGTTTTTCACCATTGAGAATGATGTTGGCTGTGAGTTTGTCATATATGCCCTTTATTATGTTGTGGTAAGTTCCCTCTGTGCCTACCTTCTGGAGGGTTTATGTCATAAATGGATGTTGAATTTTGTCGAAAGCTTTATCTGCATCAATTGAGATGATCATATGGTTTTTCTCCTTCAATTTGTTAATACGTTTTATCACATTGATTGATTTGCGTATATTGAAGAATCCTTGCATTTCTGGGGTAAACCCCACTTGATCATGGTGTATGATCCTTTTAATGAGCTGTTGGATTCTGTTTGCTAGTATTTTGTTGAGGATATTTGCATCTGTGTTCATCAGTGATATTGGCCTGTAGTTTTCTTTCTTTGTGACATCTTTGTCTGGTTTTGGTATCATGGTGATGGTGGCCTCATAGAATGAGTTTGGGAGTATTCCTCCCTCTGCTGTATTTTGGAAGAGTTTGAGAAGGATAGGTGTTAGCTGTTCTCTAAATGTTTTTTTGTTTTTGTTTTTTTGCGGTATGCGGGCCTCTCACTGTTGTGGCCTCTCCCGTTGCAGAGCACAGGCTCCGGATGCGCAGGCTCAGCGGCCGTGGCTCACGGGCCCAGCCGCTCCACGGCATGTGGGATCTTCCCTGACCAGGGCACGAACCCGTTTCCCCTGCATCAGCAGGCAGACTCTCAACCACTGCGCCACCAGGGAAGCTGTGTTCTCTAAATGTTTGATAGAATTCTCCTGTGAAGCTATCTGGTCCTGGGCTTTTGTTTGTTGGAAGATTTTTAATCACAGTTTCAATTTCAGTGCTTCTGATTGGTCTGTTCCTATTTTCTGTTTCTTCTTGGTTCAGTCTCAGAAGGTTGTGCTTTTCTAAGAATTTGTCCATTTCTTCCAGGTTGTGCATTTATATTGGCATAGAGTTGCTTAGAGTAATCCCTCATGATCCTTTTTATTTCTGCAGTGTCAGTTGTTACTTCTCCTTTTTCATTTCTAATTCTGTTGATTTGAGTCTTCTCCCTATTTTTCTTGATCAGTCTGGCTAACGGTTTATCAACTTTGTTTATCTTCTCAAAGAACCAGCTTTTAGTTTTATTGATCTTTGCTATTGTTTCCTTTATTTATTTTTCATTTATTTCTGATTTGATCTTTATGATTTCTTTCCTTCTGCTAACTTTGGGCATTTTTTGTTCTGCTTTCTCTATGTGTAAGGTTAGGTTGTTTATTTGAGATTTTTGTTGTTTCTTGAGGTAGGATTGTATTGCTATAAACGTCCCTCTTAGAACTGCTTTTGCTGTATCCTGTAGGTTTTGGGTCATCGTGTTTTCATTGTCATTTGTTTGTAGGTAATTTTTGATTTCCTCTTTGAGTTCTTCAGTGATCTCTTGGTTATTTGGTAGTGTATTGTTTCGCTTCCATGTGTTTGTATTTGTTACAAATTTTTTCTTGTAATTGATATCTAGTCCCATAGCGTTGTGGTCAGAAAAGGTATTTGATATGATTTCAATTTTCTTAAATTTACCAAGGCTTGATTTGTGACCCAGCATATGATCTATCCTGGAGTATGTTCCATGAGCACTTGAGAAGAAAGCATATTCTGTTGTTTTTGGATGGAATGTCCTATAAATATCAATTAAGTCCATCTTGTTTAATATGTCATTTAAAGCTTGTGCTTCCTTATTTATTTTCATCTTTGATGATCTGTCCATTGGTAAAAGTGGGGTGTTAAAGTCCCCTACTATGATTGTGTTACTGTCAGTTTCCCCTTTTATGGCAGTTAGCATTTGCCTTATGTATTCAGGTGCTCCTATGTTGGGTGCATAAATATTTACAATTGTTATATCTTTTTCTTGGATTGGTCCCTGATCATTACGTAGTGTCCTTCTTTGTCTTTTGTAATACTCTTTATGTGGTAGTCTATTTTGTCTGATACGAGAATTGCTACTCCAGCTTTCTTTTGATTTCCCTTTACATGGAATATCTTTTTCCATCCCCTTACTTTCAGTCTGTATGTGTCCCTAAGTCTGAACTGGGTCTCTTGTAGACAGCATATATATGCGTCTTGTTTTTGTATCCATTCAGCCTGTCTATGTCTTTTGGTTGGAGCAGTTAATCCATTTACATATAAGGTAGTTATCGATATGTGTGTTCCTATTCCCATTTTCTTAATTGTTTTGGGTTTGTTATTGTAGTTCTTTTCCTTCTCTTGTGTTTCCTGCCTAGAGAAGTTCCTTTAGCATTTGTTGTAAAGCTGGTTTGGTGGTACTGGATTCTCTTAGATTTTGCCTGTCTTTAAAGGTTTTAATTTCTCTGTCAAATCTGCATGAGAGTGTTACTGGGCAGAGTAATCTTGGTTGTAGGTTTTTCCCTTTTGTCACTTTAAATATGTTCTGCCAGTCCCTTCTGGCTTGCAGAGTTTCTGCTGAAAGATCAGCTGTTAACCTTATGGGGATTCCCTTGTATGTTGTTTGTTGTTTTTCCCTTGCTGCTTTTAATATTTTTTGTTCGTATCTAATTTTTGATAGTTTGATCAATATTGTCTTGGCATGTTTCTCCTTGGATTTATCCTTTCTGGGGCTCTCTGTGCTTCCTGGACTTGAATGACTATTTCCTTTCCCATATTAGGGAAATTTTCAGCTATAATCTCTTCAAATATTTTCTCAATCTGTTTCTTTTTCTCTTCTTCTTCTGGCACCCCTGTAATTCAAATGTTGGTGCGTTTAATGTTGTCCCAGAGGTCTCTGAGACTGTCCTCAATTCTTTTCATTCTTTTTTCTTTATTCTGCTCTGCAGTAGTTATTTCCACTATTTTATCTTCCAGGTCACTTATCCGTTCTTCTACCTCAGTTATTCTGCTATTGATTCCTTCTAGAGAATATTTAGCTTCATTTATTGTGTTGTTCATCATTGTTTGTTTGCTCTTTATTAGTTCTTCTAGGTCCCTGTTAAACATTTCTTGTATTTTCTCCATTCTATTTCCAAGATTTTGGATCATCTTTACTACTGTTACTCTGAACTCTTTTTCAGGTAGACTGCCTATTTCCTCTTCATTTGTTAGGTCTGGTGGGTTTTACCTTGCTCCTTCATCTACTGTGTGTTTCTCTGTCTTCTCATTTTGCTTAACTTACTGTGTTTGGGGTATCATTTTCGCCCGCTGCAGGTTTGTAGTTCCTGTTGTTTTTGGTGTCTGCACCCAGTAGGTAAGGTTAGTTCAGTGGGTTGTGTAGACTTCCTGGTGGAGGGGACTAGTGCCTGTGTTCTGTTCGATGAGGCTGGATCTTGTCTTTCTGGTGGGCAGGACCACGTCCGGTGGTGTGTTTTAGGGTGTCTGTGAACTTATGACTTTCGGCAGCCTCTCTGCTAATGGGTGTGGTTGTGTTCCTGTCTTGGTAGTTGTTTGTCATAGGGTGTCCAGCATTGTAGCTTGCTGGTCATTGAGTGGAGCTGCATCTTAACGTTGAGATGGAGATCTCTGGGAGAGCTTTCGCTGTTTGATATTATGTGGGACCGGGAGGTCTCTCGTGGACCAATGTTCCAAGCTCGGCTCTCTCACCTCAGAGAGGCCTGACACCTGGCTGGAGCATGAAGACCCTGTCAGCCACACAGCCCAGAAGAAAAAAGAAAGAAAGGAAGGAAGGGACAAAGGGAGGAAGGGAGGAAGGAAGGGAGGGAGAAAAGAAAAGAAAGTTATTTTTAAAATGTTTGTATTTACAAATTATGCTACAAAATAGTGTGGTATACTTTTATAAACAAAATATTTATGTATATAAAAAAACTGGAAGGCAACTGGAGTTAAATGTATATTTGGTGATGGAATTATACAAATTTTTCTTTCTTAAAAATATTTTCCAAGTTGTCTGTACTAAGTATGTAATTAGAAACAAATCTAATAAAAAAGTTAAAGCATAAAAAAAATTTAAAAATTGGAAAGTAATTTAAGAAAAGAAAGAAGAGAGCAACCAAACCAAAAAACAAATCCACCATTGATAACAAGCACTAAAAACTATACTGAACAGAACCAAAAACAAACCAAAAAAATGGACAGACAGAACCCTAGGACAAATGGTGAAAGCAAAGCTATACAGACAAAATCACACAAAGAAGCATACACATACACACTCACAAAAAGAGGAAAAAGAAAAATATATATTTTATATATATATATTTAAAAAAAAAAGGAAGAGAGCAACCAATCAATAAACAAATCTACCAATTATGATAAACTCTAAATACTAAACCAAGATAAACATAAGACCAGAAACAAATTAGATGTAGAGATCAAACCCCAAGTCTACAGTTGCTCCCAAAGTTCACAGCCTCAATTTTGGAATGATTCATTGTCTATTCGGGTATTCCACAGATGCAGGGTACATCAAGTTAATTGTGGAGATTTAATCTGCTGCTCCTGAGGCTGCTGGGAGAGATTTCCTTTTCTCTTCTTTGTTCGCACAGCTCCTGGGGTTCTGCTTTGGGTTTTGCCCCCACCTCTGCATGTAGGCCGCCCTCTGGTGTCTTTTCTTCGCTCAGACAGGACAGGGTTAAAGTAGCAGCTGATTTGGGGGCTCTGGCTCACTCAGGCGGGGTACGGATGCGGAGCGAGCCTGCGGCGGCAGAGGCTGGCGTGACGTTGCAACAGCCTGAGGCACGCTGTGTGTTCTCCTGGGGAAACTGTCCCTGTATCGCGGGACCCTGGTGGTGGCGGGCTGCATAGGCTCCCGGGAGGAGAGGTGTGGATGGTGACCTGTGCTCGCACACAGGCTTCTTGGTGGCTGCAGCAGCATGCTTAGCATCTCATGCCCGTCTATGGTGTCCGCGCTGATAGCCGTGGCTCATGCCCATCTCTGGAGCTCGTTTAGGAGGTGCTGTGAATACCCTCTCCTCGTTCTCCCTGAAACAATGGTCTCTTGCCTCTTAGGCAGGTCCAGCCTTTTGCCCAGACTCCCTCCCTGCTAGCTGTGGTGCACTAGCCCCCTCCAGGCTATGTTCACGCATCCAACCCCAGTCCTCTCCCTGGAATCTGACCTCCGAAGCCCGAGCCTCAGCTTCCAGCCCTCACCCACCCCAGCGGGTGAGCAGACAAGGCTCTTAGGCTGGTGAGTGCTGGTCGGCACCGATCATCTGTGCGGGAATCTCTCCGCTTTGCCCTCTGCACCCCTGTTGCTGTGCTCTCCTTCGTGGCTCCAAAGCTTTCCCCCCGCCACCCCCCGTTTCTGCCACTGAAGGGACTTCCTAATGTGTGGAAACTTTTCCTCCTTGACAGCTCCCTCCCAGAGGTGCTGGCCCCATGCCTATTCTTTTGTCTCTGTTTTTTCTTTTTTCTTTTACCCTACCCAGGTGCGTGGGGAGTTTCTTGCCTTTGGGGAAGTCTAAGGTCTTCTGCCAGCATTCATTAGGTATTCTGTAGGAGTTATTCCACATGTAGATGTATTTCTGATGTATTTGTGGGGAGGCAGGTGATCTCCACATCTTACTCCTCCACCATGTTGAAGGTCTCTCCAACTTTAACATTCTTAAAAGGACTTTCATTTAGGAGGAATAAAGGTCCTTAATTAACCTTTTTCCTAGAGATGTTTGTTAACAGGTCATCCTAGGAGCCAGTCCCTGGCTATTTTGAATTGCTTTTTCTCAGTAATCTAAAGCCACCGGTTTACCCTTTTTAAAAAGGTAATTGTTTTAGGGCAGGGGTCCCCAGCCTCCAGGATCTAATGCCTGATGATCTGAGGTGGAGGTGATGTAATAATAATAGAAATAAAGTGCACAATAAAATATAATGCACTTGAATCATCCCGAAACCATCACCCCACCCCTGGTCTGTGGAAAAATTGTCTTCCATGAAACCAGTCCCTTTTTGGTGCCAAAAAGGTTGGGGACTGCTATTTTAGGGAATTAAATTGGGTGGCTTTACTGATAATTGAAATACTGCAATGAACCAATTATTTCAGTATTATTATTATTTTTAATTGTGGTGAAACACATATCAATTTTCTAAAATATCCGAATGTGTCTATTAAGTCTAAGAAGTCTAATAATACTTACTTTTAAACGAAGTGCTCCCTCCGATACCCCACAAATATACCCAGGGACCCACAGCTGTTATGGGCTGCTGGAAAATGCTGGCCCACATGAGACTCCAGTATCGTGTCCCTGAAACTCTGGTCCTTGTCCTGGTAAGCCTCCTGTGGTTATTTATTCATGTCACCTTACTCCAAATGCCTGCTTCTTTATGCTTCTATTGGGTGAAAGAGAGCATGTTAATTCTGTCTCTTTAAAATGTAACTGATGTAACACATAGTGGAGTGGAATTTCAAACCCTTGCATACTCCAAACTCATTGCAGAGGCTGGAATGGAAACATAAATCTGTAGGTACTCATGTAGTTATAAATGCTGAACTTTAGAAAATTTAAATTGTCTCCATTTCAGAAGGATGCTCCGGCATCAGTGGGAAAGATGAAGGCTACTGATTGTCGTGAAGGCTGTAGATTCATTTTGATGGTCTTTATGTCATTAGTAAAATAATAAACAGAAAGGTAGGGGTTGTATCTATAGAAAGCCTACAGTATTTTGTGTTAAACTCTTTAGTAAACTTGACTAGAGTTTTACATCCATTCACTAGGAAGGACAAATTTTAACCTATCAGAAAACTCTTCTGACAACTTACCGTCTAGTTCTGGAGTGAGAATAATATTTGTTTTGGCCAAGATTAAGGTTGCCTGATTCAAGCATTTTACTTTGTTGTGGCAGTAAAAAGTATGCCCTGTGCCATTTTTAAAAGAAAGAAAGAAAATCTGTCAGATAACAGAGGAAATCCTGACTGAAAAAACATCATGTACCTGTGAAAAATAGAAAATGTACTTTATGGAATTAGTTCCAATCTTGAAGTTGGGACCCTTGATTTAGCTTTGGCTTTGCCATAGTTAAATGTGAATACATTTATAGAACACCTATCTTGTGCCAGGCACTGTACAAGATCCTAGAGATAAAGTAAAAACTAAGATACGCCTTTCATGTTCTTTATTTACCAGAACGTAGTTCCTTCATTCATAAAATGAAAGAATCTGATGATCTCTACATGCTTCCAGCTCTGATGTTCTATGTAAAAATCAATGAATATATTCATTTATTCTTTCTACAAATGTTTATTATGATTTAGCAATTGTGCAGTAGGTACTGGTGATGGGGTGAACAAGACAGAGAATGGCTTACATCTGAAGGAGACAGAATCTGAAAAAAGTAAACAAATAATAAAGTATAATTCCAGGGAGTAATAACTCAGTGAAGTAACAGAAGCACATAGAATGACATGGTAGTGCCTGGGAGAGCTATGTGTATTATTAGAACAGAGCTCAGAAGGCAAGGTGATGTTGAGAGTGTGCATATGCAGTTAGTTTCATAATATAGAATCTAAATACCGTTCATACAATAAACGCATCAAGACGTATTGGGAGACAGCTTTAAATATTGGGCTCACAAATATTATCCAGTAGAACAATCTTATATCAGCTGCAGTGTGCAGTGAAATTGACCTGTTAACCTCTCTGCCCCACATCATAGAAACATCCAAAGTGTAAAAAATTAGCAAGTGCCTAGGATGGAACCTAAAGCTTAAATAAATAATATGTACCATCAAAGCAAGCATCACTGACCACAGAGAATCCATGGATCGTGACGTAGAGCACCGATTATGGAGCCAGAACACCCAAGTTCACATTCCAGCTCTACCATTTACTATGGAAACTTAGGCAAATTACTTCATTTTCCTGTGTTTCAGTATCCTCATGTGTAAAACGGAGTTAAAGAGTAGCCCCTAGTCTATAAAGTTGCTATGGGGATTAATAGGGTAATCTACTATTTTAGGGAATCTTTTATTATTATTATCCTATTTTAATATATTTAATTTTAAGCTGGTCCTAACGTAATAAAATCACTACCCTTAATTATGCACTGAATACTAGACAACGAATAAACATTATAGAAGTCAGTTCTCTTTTTCCCTCCTTCCACAATGACCTTCTACGTTAACACAAGTCATTTTTTGAAAGGCTGTGTTCAAAGCAAATGAGTTATGCTGGAGAAAACAATGAAAACTCCACCTAGAGGAAAAATAACCCAAATGCCCTTCATCACCTTATTGGAAAATGGAATGCTTGCTTGGTGGTGGGTGCCAGTGGTGTATCGGACGGATGCATGGAGGAGAGTGGGCTGTACAGTGAGAATGAAGGATGTTACTGCTGGAACAAATCGATGCTTTTATGTGATATGCCTGGTAAATTAATTTTGCGGAGGGTAGTTACTGAAAATTTGTTTTTGAATATTCTGAAAATAGAGCCTGTAAACATCCATTAACCTTGACTGGCCAGATTCCCTTTCTCTTCCTCTTACTAGGTTTTAGTATTATGTTTTAAATTCTTACTCTGACTACTGGGAAGAGGAGGGAGGTGAGAGAAAGGGACAATATAAGAAGCCGAGAGACCCAGTGGGCTACAATCCATTTTTGTTTCTGATGGTTTCATATCTCTTATCTCCATTTAAAAACTTAAAGATAAATAGAAAAACTTAGAAAAATAAAAGGAGCACACATATGAGCATAAATAAATAGGAACATATTCTCTTGATTCCCCAGAAATGTTCAGTGTATGATGATATCTTTTGACGGAAAAGAATATATTTCCTGGTCCCATCAGGAATTCCCTTGGCTTAGAATGTTGACTACAGATTATGTAAATTTCTCAGCACTTAAGGCAAACTGTGGCACTACTGAACACAGTGGTTTTTGGTTTTCTTTTTTTTCAAAATTTTTATGGTATTTGTGTAACGGACCCCGTGGAACCAACTTAAAACAAGTGTAAGCAAAACCTTTGATCCTTGGGGAAGACAATTTGATACAAGACGTTTTCTTGGTGACACCTCCGTAGACCCACCATTCATCAGCTTCGACAGCTTTCGGTGATCTATGGCCAATAATCTCTTCTTAATCTATAGAGTGTAAACTCTTCCAGAACTGCAAGTATGCTACCCAGGTGTTAAGAAGGTCAGCAAACCAGTTCATTTGCTGAGATACAAGAAGACAGCATTCCTGGGATATGTTCCCCCACCCCAAGTCATTGGGAAGAGAATTGTTTAATTACAGGTTTTAGTGATAAGCAGCAACAGAAAGCCCTTAGAAATATAATAGTGTACGTGTATTGGGTGCCTTCATACGCCTGTGCTTAAATCACATGATGATTTATTCTCGACAATAGCAATGAGACAGCCAACTCTTTCCTGTGCGTTAGGAACTGTTCCAGGCACTTTGCATGTATATCTTGGTGTGGTGCAATGTAAACCAGGCTGAGCAGCCCTTCCATCACCTAGCTATTTGCTCTTGGATAAGTCAAACTCTTGAGTTTCAGGGTATTGGTAAAATGAAAAGACTAATGTTTGGCCTACTCCCGTCTCAAAAATTTATGTGTAGTTCCAAGAAGAAAGAACGTGAGGGTAAAAATCACAGAAGACATAAAAGTCAGTAACTTCTGCTTGAAAGTAAAAACCTTTGGATTTTGACAAAAAGTGATCAAGCTCTCTTAAGCCTAGACATCAATACAGGTCTCCCCCACTTTTCGAAAATTCTCTTTATGCTGCTTCGCTTTTACGAAAGACCTACATTAATACCTACTTTTTGCTAACCAAAAGAAATCCAAAGAGGATTTTTGCTTTTATGGAAAAGGGCAAAAAGCGAAAATACCCTTCAGCATTTGTTTTGCAGGGAGCTTTTACAGAGGCAGCCACCCACCCACTCCCCTAGCAGTGAGAATGGCCCCACTAAGCTCCTTCCTGGGAACTACACTCAGCGTCTCAGCATCAAACTACTACCATAGCTTTGAACTGTGTCTCTAAGCATCTGTGCTTGATCTCAATCGATATTGTGCACCCTTAGCAAGATGTGTCCTAAGGTAATTGCTTCTTCACTTTATGTCATTTTGGCTTATGAATGGGTTCATAGGAATGCTCTACCTTGAGATAGAGGGGGAAACCTGTATTAGCCCATGGGAGATACAATTTGAAGTGTGAGTCTTGCAGGGGACCTACATCTAAAACATTAGAAAATAATTCTTTACCCAAAGTAGTGGTCAAGCAGATTTACTGTTAGTTATGAATGGTATTTTGACCATTCTTGTTTGGTAATCACTGAGCAGTAAGATGTGAATATACAGACGTCCTAATAGTGACATCAGTATGAGGAGTATAAAACACAAAGCATCTGCAGTATCAGTAGGTCTGGATGTCAGTGCCAATGTTTAATAAATGTCACCAAGAGGAAAACAGTGACCAGAGCAAGGGTGTGGTGTTGAGATGAAGGGCATAAACCCTGGAGCCAGAGCATCTGATACACCAGCTTCACCACTAACTGAACCAGGGATCATGCTACTTATCTTTCTGTGTCTCAGTGTCTTTATATGTATAAATGGGAACACTAATGGAACTTTGTAAGTTAATACATGCAAAGTGCCCGGAACAGTTCCTAACACACAGGAAAGAGTCGGCTGTCTCATTGCTATTGTAGAGAATAAAAAAGCCCGGGCTGCTACCCTAGTTTTGCCACTTCTTTCTCTGAATCTCAACCTCTTTATCTGAAAAAAATGGTAATAAGAAGATTTACCTCTCTCATTCTGAAAAATTGAATGGGATAATGTACCCTCAATTGCATTATAGTTTTCAGGAACTAATCACGTGTCAGGAGTTGTTGTTTTTTAATTTTAATTTTTTTTTTAACATTTACTGCAGTAACTTTTAGTAAAGTGCTCCCTGCAGTGTTAGCCACCCCTCCCCACGTATGCATATCTCACCTGTAAAAATGTGTCCGGACTTTCCTGAGTATCCCCTGTGAGGCAAAATCACCCCCAACTGAGAATCACTGCTCTCAAGCATTGTTCAGATGCCACTGCCTCCAGAAAGCATTCCTGGGCATCCATTATGGTCTCTCCTGTTGTGTTCATGAATGTACATCTCCAGATAATTGTTGACTTTGTATCATAATTACCCATTTACTTATCCATATCCCCCTATGGACTGGAAGTTTATTTTGGCCAGGAATTGTGTCTTTCTCACCATTGGTTCTACATAGTAGGTACTATCGCATATTTGTTGAAGGAAGTCAGAAAGGGAGGGAGGGAGGGAGGGAGAGGGGGAGGGAGGGGAAAGGAGAGGAGGGGAGGAAGGATGGATGACAGGTATATGATCTGGCCATGGCACTAATTAGGATTCCTGAAGGAGTCACTTAGTCTATCTCGTCTCTGTTTTTTCATCTGGAAAATGGGATGTTGGTTCTGACATTGTCTAACATCCATTGCATACCTTTCCGGGCCCACTGCTGTGCCAGAGATGCAGGGGTAACTAGGTTCCTGAGGAGTTAATGTGCAGAGCCAAGCCCTCCATTTACTCCCAGGAGAGGCTCAACTTCTGCAAGAAACCTGGCCCATTGTTGTTACATGAGCATCAGTCCTCTGAGACACGTCCTATCCCTGGATAGGACAGAGCAGAACCTGGAAGCAGCCCTTGTTTTGGAGGGATGTTCAGGGAGTAGCACATATCTTATGAGGGAACTCCCAGCATAGCTCAACCGTCATTGCTGGATTAATGCTCACCAGCAAGATGAAATGCAGGGGCTGCCTCAGCTATTCCATGAGTCCATGTTTCTATCAAAACAACAATTTTAAAAAATGTGCTGAAGTCCACAGTCCATGTCGATACAATTGGAACATTTGTTCCCAGGGAAAGGGAAGGACTGAGGTTCTCCTCACACAGAGCTGGGTATGTTAGTGATTCTCTCCTCAGACTAGTGTCTCCACCCGCCTTTCAGAATGGACCTCAGTGGGGATGAACTTGAGAGGGGCCTGTGGTCTCTCTAGGGAGATGGTGCTTTCATATCCCAGCCATCAAAGGGTACCGAGAACTTAAATGCACTAGCATCTCTCCCTAAACCCTCTGTATTTAAGGACTTAAAGAGTCTGATTAATGTATTTCATCTAGTTTAATAGAGATCATTATTTCATATACCACAAGGAAAGAAAAAGCATACCTTTTAAGGTGACAACACTATCTTATAATATAGATTATTTTCATATAACTCTTCAGACTTATTTAAATGTAGATTTTTTAAAAAAATCATTCTTGTGCATTCATAAAAAGGAAAATATAAGTAAATTAAACTGTTTATTTTATACAGTTGTTCATAATCCTCATCTAACTCTGAATGACTTTATGGCTGAGAATTGTCATATCCCATGTTTTGCCCCACACAGCATGCTCCTGTCTGCCATCAAGAGCATTGGTGACATAGCATTGCTTAGAAGGGTGCTTCTCTGATGTCCTCTCTTCTAAGTCACCAATCCTGCACCTTTCGAAGTTCACACATGGGCAAAAATGGTTGCATCCTGATGGTACATGGCTGACAACTACTTTAAGAAGGATCCTAATTTCAGAGCCATTAAAATATGAAAAAATGTGCATTTTAGAATTGATGAAATAAGTAATTCACACCTTAATGATGAGAACTGTCTTCTTTCTACTTTAAAAATGTGACAAAATTCAGAGTGGAAAGTACATAAGTGTTAGAGCCAGAGCTGGGTTCATATTCCTCTGTCTACTGGCTGTTGCAATGAGGGCAAATTATTTAACTTCTCCAAGTCTGTCTCCTCATCTGTAAACCTTGTCTTAAAGATTATATTTATTGGAGATAATAAATATAAATAGACCTCCTTGCCCTAAGTAGTTATACAAAAATATATTCTCTTCTTTCCGTGAAACAAGAGCTTAAACTGGTGTTTTCACTGCATTTGAACCTTTTGTATGTGATGTTTCCAGATTGAAATTGCTAAAATGGGTAAAGCAGTTATGTCTTAATAATGAATTGGGGGACTTCCCTGGTGGCGCAGTGGTTAAGAATCCGCCTGCCAATGCAGGGGACACAGGTTCGATACCTGGTGTGGGAAGATCCCACATGCCGTGGAGCGACTAAGCCCATCTGCCACAGCTACTGAGCCTGTGCTCTACAGCCCATGAGTCACAACTACTGAAGCCCGCACGCCTAGAGCCCATGCTCTGCAACAAGAGAAGCCACTGCAATGAGAAGCCTGCACACCACAACGAAGAGTAGCCCCTGCTCACCACAACTAGAGAAAGCCCATGTGCAGCAACGAAGACCCAACGCAGCCAAAAGTCAATAAATAAATTAATTAATTTAAAAAGTTAAAAATTAAAGAAAAAAGAAATAATGAATTGGTTACTTTTTGAAGATGAAGGGCATATTCAGATACCTCAGTTTGTAACATATTTCACTTAACAGAGAACCCATCCATGGTTGTGTTGTCAATTTTTTAAATTCCTGCTATCAAGAATTTGAATTTTGGCTGAGGTCAAATGTTGAATCAGCAATAGGTCAAAGACTTGATTTTATTCTTTCTCCTCTACCCATTTTCAGTCCAGCTGTTAAATGTTAACTCAGAGACATGGTTTAATATCCAGTTGACCTGCTAAGGCTGTTATCTATTTGACACTAACATGTATCTCCTAGTGCAATGCTAGGAGATACATGTTGCCTCCAGTACACAGCTTGAAAATTCAAATCAAAGAATTAGTATTCTCATTCCTGGTGATAATTCTGTATTAAATTCATAGTAGGTTGCAGGAAATCATCTTTCTCATTTTATGAAACAGAAAAGGATAGGAAGGAAGAAACTAAAAGCAGTATATGGCTTCTCCCAGGAGGTGACTAAAACTTGGGAGCCACTGGCTAACCTTGGCGTTTTTATTTTTCTTCCTGATTTCTGTTACTTCTTCATCTTGCCAACACCAGAAGAATCTGGAAAAAGCATCTCATTTTCCATAGAGCAAGGCACAGGTTCTAGTTTCCTTTATAAAATATAAAGTCGGACTTAGGTTGAGCACCATCTTCGTTTTGTTTGTCTTCTGTCTCCTGGGATAGACAAGCTGGTGAATGTCCTTATAGTCACTGACAGCTACTGTTCAAGTTGAGAGAATTTTGGAGAAATGGACTTTAGCATCATTGATTCACATGCATTTTATTGTGCTGTCAGTTTTTATCATTCCTAGAATAGGCAATGAGCAATCTAGAAGCAAGGGTTTGATACAGATTCACTGTCAGCTTCCCCCAGCGCCTAGTTCAGGCCTGCCATGCATCAGGCATTTAGTAATTCTTATTCCCTGTCAAGAAAATTAGTAAGAATAGGATGGGAAATAGAAGAGAGAGGCAATTAGCTAGTCAGAGAATATTCTTGAATTCTTTCTGAATCTCACCAGTAGGGCAAAGCGACTGCTTAATCATGTGTACCATCACCTGAATTTGTGGTTAGAAATGATTCTTGAGCCCCACCCCAGGCCCACTGAATCCAAATCCTCAAGATCAAGCCTTGGAAATCTGTAACTTATAATCATCACTCTTAATGCTGAGGCAATTTTTTTAAATACTGAAGGATGATCATATTTTTTTTAATTTGCTTAAGTTGATAAAATAAATTATGATTCATTTCAGACCAGTGTAGAACTAGGGGCATGGAAATGTGGTACTGGGCAGCAAAATGATTGGGGAGGGAGTTTCCTTGTTTTAAGTTTGGTTCCCAAACCATCATTTTACTCTTCTTCCTGAGTTGTCTATTCTTTCTCATCGGGCAGCAGAAAAACATTCAATTTTATCCTTATCTGAGGACCTAATATTCTCCAGTGCTCAGGAACCTGAGTATTTTTTAAAGGAGTTAAATGGTTATTGATTCAGAGAAGTGATTCAGAAAGTCAAAAACTTTTTCTATATGCTAATCATATTATACCTATTACTGTACAGATAATAAATTATTTTAAACTAACATAAATAGATATGATCACATAAAAATGAGAACATTCCTTAAGGCTCTACTTGGTAACAGCTCTTCATTGCAGTGTGATGGATGGCATAGTCACCTTGCCAAGCTCTATTTGTGTATGTTTCTGTCTCCAGACACATACAACTTTGGTACCACCATTTCATCTCTAACTGCTTCTCTCTGTTATTATTAGGGTCTGCATCAGATAAAGCATTATAAATACTATTATAAATAGCATTATAAATACTACTATAAATAGTATTATAAACATTATTGAGTGACCTGATTGCTCAATCACAGAGGAAATAAGAGGTTCAAATTCCCACATAAGATTTTGATGAACATTTGTATAAATATAAGTAGAGATCTTTTCCAGTAGTTTTGGAATATTATTACTTTCTCTCAGTAAGGCATGCTGATCCACCATAGGTCAAACACCAGAATCCCACTAGAAAAAAAATTGATAATAACCAAAATAATCACACGTGTCCTGTATCATGAGTGGCTCATTGATTTATTTATAATGAGATTTTCTGCAATGAATAGCCCAGTTTGAACGTCGTTTATCTAGTCCTTGTAAATCACTATTTGCCTATCTAAAAACCTATTTTGTTCTGTTTGCCGAGCACCTTTTACTTGCTAATAATCTGTGCAAATTAAACAGTAAAGGAGAGGAGAGGCAAGGAGAGGCAAAACTTCTTTACACTGGGTGAATGGTAAGCAAGAGGCAGTCATCCTATGACGTTCCTCCGTCCCTACCAACAACATTCCCACTCCCCCACCCCCAAGAAAACTTCTAAGCCACAGAGAAGAACAACAGATACAGACACACGCAGGCACATGCCACCCAGAAGAGCAAGTGGGTGAGAAGGAAAGTCTGTTCACAATACCTCCTTGCAAAAGACTAGCAATTAGATAAGATGCTTTCTTGATCCTGTACAGCCTGGTGTCTGTTCTATTTCTCTCTGGAACTGCTTCAGTTCAGACCCTGAGCATGTGCTTTGATGAGATTTTTCCCAAAATAATTCCAGTAGATTAAAATTCCACATTAGCCAAATTTTGCATAGATGGAGGCACTGAGGATCCAAGGAGTTAGCAGCTTTCCCAAGACTATTGATCATTTAATAGTATGAGAATTCACCCAGTATGAGAAATACAAATTTTGATCTTTCATGGAATTACCTTTGTTCTGCATTGCTTCTTGTTTTCGTGTTAGTAAATTTCCTTAATAGTCTTATGGGAGAAGAGACTAAGAAAAATAGAGAAGGTCTTAATGTTTGCAACGGAATATGCTTATAGTTTTTTAAGATTTATTGGTTGATGATGACGTTATCTTTTTTAACTGACATAATATAGAGTCTTCGAATTCTGTCTTTCATTTCAAAACTGAGAACTGCTAGACACTTGGGCACTTGAGTATCTTGGAATTTGAGAATTCTATTCTTCCCTTATGGAGTGTGGCTAGGATTTTTTGTGTGTGTGTATGGTACATGGGCCTCTCACTGACGTGACCTCTCCCGTTGCGGAGCACAGGCTCCGGACGCGCAGGCCTAGCGGCCATGGCTCACGGGCCCAGCCGCTCCGCGGCATGTGGGATCTTCCTGGACCGGGGCATGAACCCGTGTCCCCTGCATCGGCAGGCGGACTCTCAACCACTGCACCACCAGGGAAGCCCGTGGCTAGGATTTTTGATGATAATTGTTAAGAGGATTTTGTCATGGCTTTGAAAATACTCAGTGCTGTAAATAGCATTTTGCTATCCAAAAGCCAGGGGAAATGATTAAGTGGGTCTTTGCTCATTTTCAAGACATTGCAAGGTAACTTCTCTAAAGTGAGATTTATGAATGTATAAAGCTTAATAAGCAAAGAATGGATCTTTATGTGCATTCTTCCCAACATTGAATTTAAGAGGTTTTCTCTGGACAATATAAGAACAAAGCTGTGGATTTTTCTCTTCTGCTGATTCCCCAATACCTTATGTAGTTTCTAATGACACTTTTTATTTTCTTATGAATAACTGACGTAACTGTTTTTATTTTTATTCCAATGAGATTTACGGTGTGCTAAAAGCAATTTTATAAAGATCTCCAAGCATATCTTATACTGTGTTTCTATAGATCATACTGGAAGACATTCCAGGGAAATGTTACAGGTTTTCACTGTACTCATCTTGCTAAAGCATGATCTCTGCCTCTGCTTCTTATCCATATTCATGATATCCATTTATCCATAGCTATTGTTTCAGTCCATTTGAGCTGCTGTAACAAAACACCACAGACTGGGTAGCTGATAAAAAATAGAAATTAATGTCTCACAGTTCTGGAGGCTTGGAGTTCCGAGATCAAGGCACCAGCATGGTCTCATTCCACTGCGGGCTCTCTTCCTTGTTCATAGCCTGTGCAGAGGAGGCTAGAGAGCCCCGTGGGGTCTCTTTTATAAGGGCACTAATCCTATTCAGGAGGGCTTCACCCTCATGACCAAAGCACTTTCCAAAGGCCACTCCTCCTAATACCATCACATGGGGCATTAGTATTTCAACATATGAATTTGAGGGCAGGGAGGTCACAGACATTCAGACAATAGCAGCTACTTTCACCCCCTTGTGTCAAATCACCAAAAAATGAAATTTTTGTGTGGCTGTCTAAAAATTTGAAGGTTCAAGATGGAAGAAATAAAAGTCAGCTTTCTCCTTGAAACTCGTGGTCAGATTTAGAAATACACCTTTATTCCAGTTTTCTACTTAACCTACAGATAACCTTCTCAAGGGAGTTATCTGTTCTACAGGAAAAAATGCAGTTGGACAATAGCAGGAAAATAGAGTAGGCAGAAGACATTATACTTCATATCTCCTCTAGATAATAGTGGTAGAGTTTGGATGGTAGGATTATAGCATACTAAATTATTTTTACATAATATAATATTACTGTTTCCTTTCCAGTGTCTTGTATTTTGAAATCCAGAAACAAAATTAGTGCTAAATACAAGTTTACTACTATCTTGGGCATCTGGATACCATTTTGCTATTTTTGCTCAGTGTTGTAAACCACCAAAGGATATTTTTTGGGTTTCCAAATTGTTTTTTCTTGAGCAGTTGCTGGATTGGCCAATGCAGAAACTTGATTCTGACCCGAAAAGTGACTTGAGCCATAGATCTCCTACTCAGAGTGCAAGTAGAGGGAGAATTCTTTCTCTTCTCGAGTTCCCTGGAGCAGAGGGAGAAAGATGAATCCACAGATGAGTACCCCAAGTCCCTGCCACATTCCTATAATCAGACGAAAAATCCAGCTTGTACTTTTGGCTGATTTCCTGGCTGAATGGAGATTGGACACAATGGTTTCTGACTCCCAATCCACATTTTATCTGCTGAATATTAATAGCTCTCAGGATCCAAAGATATCAGTTTTCCCACTCAATAATCCATTTGTTTTTCCTACAAGAGCATTGGCAAAATGGAGACAACTAACCTGCTAATATCTCATAAGTAAATTTCATAGCAGTGTTTTCATACCTACAGTATTAATTGTCTCTGACAAAGGAAGATGTCTATATCACCAGAATAACTAATATCAAATGGTCTAATAGGTAATCACCAACAGTGTTTTAGCATTGTCTTAGTCATTGTCGGGGTACAAAAGAGGGAGAGAGATACATTCTTTCTTTGATGCTGCTCTTTTTGAGGTGGCTTTTTACTAGCTGACGTTTGGATATATAGCAGTTTGTCCCACTAATGGAATTGCTTTAATATGCAGAAGCATATTATGTGTAATTGCCCTTGTTAACGCAGACACTTTTCTCACCTAGAAGAGAGATCATGGGGTACCTTCATCAACCAAATTTCCCCTTCTTTTTCTGCAGTTTAGCAACCTAGCAGGCACTGCTGGTGCTTTATCTATACCTTGTCTTTTTTCTCTGTACACCGTAGGCAGCTTTCTGCACATACCTCTCCACCTGCAGACTTTTCCCCTGGAATCAGTAACCCTCAGTCACTAACAAATGGGGAACAGGTAAGTAAAGACTCAGACCTACTTTGGGACTATTCTCAGACATGTGTTCTATACCAAGTCCCAGAGCTCCCCAGTTTCTCAGAGTGGTGAGTCGCTTGATAATGTACTTTTTATTGACTTCCTTTCCTTGCCTGATTTTCATCCCCTACCTCTGATAGGTGTTTCCTGGTTTCACCTCCCAATTCATCTACTTGTACTTACATCCTTGTCTCAGACTCTGTTTCTGGGGGAACCCTAAACAAGATAATAGCCTTTTCTAATACAACCTATTCATTTAGGTGAAAGAATGAGAGTTCTTCCAAGACCTCACCATTTCCTTCCTTTCCCGTGCTCCCTATTCAACTCATCACTAATATTTGCATGGTGAGTTCACCTTGCCACAGCACACCAGTTATGGTCTCCTCCCATGTATGCATGGATTACTGCAGCAGTATTCTAACCGGAGTTTCTACTTCCAGCTTTTATACCTTCAGATAGTCTTGAAAACCACTGCCAGACAGGTTTTACTAATCATCTATTAGTTGCATGGTCCCAGCATTTGAGAATCTTCAGAGGTTCCTACACTCACTACTATAGTGATATGATCCAGGTTTATGGCTTTCAATATCTGTATGCCACTGACACCCAATAATTATATCTCCATATGGAACCTGTCTCAAATGCCAGTCTTTTGGGCACCACTGCTTACTTGACATCTGCCCTTGGATGTCTGTCAGACATTTCAAGTTCAAAATGTCAGAGCTGAACCCCTGGTCTCCCCCTACAAACCTGCTCATTCTGCAGCCTTTCCCATTTCAGTGATGGCAGCTCCATTCCTTTTATTTCTTAGACCCAAAACTTTGGAAATATCCTTGATTTATCAACTTTCCCCCTCACAATTCACCTCTAGCCCATTAGGAAATCCTCATGTCCCTAACTTCAAAATATATTCCAAATTTGACCACTTCTCACCCTCTCTACAGGTAAAATTCTAGCATGAGCCAACCTTATGTTGACCCAGATTGCTACGCATCCTGGTTGTTCCCCTTGCTTCTTGCTCTTCCGTCTTCTCTGTTTTCTCAATACAGGAGACAGAGTTCCTTTAAAACTGTTAGGTCAGATCATGGCCCCCAGCTGCAAAAAGCCAATCAAGGGATCCCCCTCTCACTCAGGATAAAAGCCAGCATCCTTACAGGGGCCATAAGGGCTGACTTGAGGAGTCGCTCAGATCTCCCTGACCCTCATCTTTACTACTTTTCCCATCTTTCACGTCACTACTGTCACATGAATTAATTAATCAATCATCGTATTCACTCAACAGATATTTCTAAGCGTTTGGTTTGTGTCTGCAATGTTCTAGGCCTTGGGGATGAATACTGAACAAGAAACATATGGTTCCTATCCTCTTGAAACTTAGCTTCTAGTAGCTTTTAAAGTGTAGTGTTTTAACGGTATTATCCTAATTAATTATATATCTCAGCTTTTTGCTCCACTATCCTGTGTATCAAACCTCCTATCTGTGGTTCAGGCTGGGAAAAAAAAAAGGAAAAGCAAAGAAAATTCATTCCCAAAGCTAGAGAGGACAACTCTTGGAAAAATACCGTAACCTTTTGGCTTGCTCCTCATTGGCTAAACACTGTCATTTGGCCACCCTAGCTGTAAAGGATGCTGGGAAATGCAAGGGTTTAGAAAGGTATGTTGCTGCCATGAAGAAAATCAGGTGTTTTGGGTTTTTTTTTTCTTTTTTTGTCAGTTAAGAAGAAAGGGAGAGGGGGAAAAAAAAATGAAGAAAGGGAGAATGTATACTGTGTAGATAACTAAGTACTTTCTACCATAGCTGGTATAAAATTACCTGTGGTTTACACTGGGTCTAGGTCCTGCCCACTTCTGAACATTTTAATCAGAAAAGCATTACTACACTCACTTGTTTTTATATTAGAATAAGGGCTATTTATTACCATTGGCTCAGGAAATGACCCAATGTGGCCTTGTAAGACAGAATTAATTTTCAGTGACTCCAGTGGAAAGTTGGCTGCCTTTTAACTTAATAACTTGAGAACTGTCAGTATCCTTTGAAGTTAATGATAGTTGTAAAGTGAAAATAAAAATTTTCCTAAAGGAAATCAAACTCACTAAGACTCGTAAATGAATACTCTGTCACTAGAACTACTAATGTGTATGTGAACGGATGGGTGCGAGGGATTGGGGCGTGTTGAGAATTTCGTTGTTTTTTGGTCTGGTTTTGTTTTGGCTTTTGAGTTATAGAATGTCTAACAAGTTTTCACCTTGGAAATAAAATGTAAAGCAGCTAATGGGTTTCTTCTGGTTGTCAGGTGGAATATTAGAAGCAAAGATATTTTGTGTGAACATTTGTGTTGGAAATACTTAAAATGTGAGTGTCACCTCCCATGTATCAGTATAGCAGGGCCTCACCAGGTAAACAAACACAGTTTCTTACTTCAGTCTTTCTGCCCTGACAGGCGATTTTCTGAATTGGTATGTGGATCCTCATTTTAATTAGCTTTTATTTTCTTTAATGAATAAAGTTACTGGCCAAACCAAGCGTGAATGATTCATCTGTGCAGAAATAGCAGGCACCTCTTGTCCAACTTATGTAAAGCAGCAAACAGGTCATTTCAAGGAAGTATCAAACAACATAGTGTGTATGTGTAAAATGTAACTCATTTCAGTCCCAACTTAAAGCAGTGAGGAGGTTACAGGGAGTATGGGGAAGCTTTCTCTCATTGGTGCATTCCTGCCTTTCATTTACAAATCAAAGTTTGTTTCAGCAGGAAGTAGCACTTTTTCTTCTTGTTGCTCATTTGTGGGTTTATTCCTACTTAATTTGCTGATCCAAAGAGATGCCAGATTGACATCCCTGGGCACCACAGTTTCCTATTGGTGCCTGGCAGAAGAAGGCAGCAAGCAGGAGCTCTGTGTTTGCTGGAATTCTTGGTAACTTTACGTTTCTGGAGGCAGAAATTTAAAAACCCTCCTGAAACCTTGGTTGGTACCTTCTGCTCACCACCACCCCCCAAAAGACAAAGCAGTCAAGTTAATTTCATTAAGGTTGGTTAGAAGATATTAATGGATTCTTTTTCACTGTGCCTTTCTCAAATACAATGTTTTCAGGACCTCAATTTTTTCTATAACTCAGTGCTTCTAAAGTTGCCTGATTATAAGAGATACATGCTTGGTAAAAAAATGTACATTTAAGATTCTTCCCTTGGAATCTAAAAAAAAAAGTAGAAAAAACTCGTTCTGAAGAACCTAGGAGCAGGACAGGAATAAAGAGGCAGATGTAGAGAATGGACTTGAGGACACGGGGAGGGGGAAGGTTAAACTGGGACGAAGTGAGAGAGTGGCATGGACATATATACACTACCAAATATAAAATAGATAGCTAGTGGGAAGCAGCCACATGGCACAGGGAGATCAGCTCAATGCTTTGTGTCCACCTAGAGGGGTGGGATAGGGAGGGTGGGAGGGAGACGCAAGAAGGAGGAGAAATGGGGATAAATGTATATGTATAGCTGATTCACTTTGTTATACAGCAGAAACTAACACACCATTGTAAAGCAATTATACTCCAATAAAGATGTTAAAAAATAAAATTAAATAAATAAATAAAAACCATTAGGGAGGTATATAAAATGTGCTGTGGATTAGAGATGTAGAAGAAAATGATACTATTAGGACTTGGGGAGAAAGGGAGAAGCTTCTGGGGCAGGTGGTATTTCAGCTAGATCTTGAGGAAATGGGACAAAAACAAAATTAAAGAAATGGGATTCCAAATGGAAGATATAACATGATGAGCCATGATACCTCTTTTATGAGCCTCCGTTTCCTCACTGTAAAAAGTTCATAATACTTTCTTACAGAATTATTATGATAAATAAATGTGAAATGGATGTGTAAATACTTAAAAAAAATGCTTCCCTTGGAAATTCTGTTCTTTAAGGCCTGGGTGGTATACTTCTAACAAGTATTTCTGGTTGTTCTTACCATCAAGGCAAGTTGAAGAAGGCTCCTCTTGTATGAATGAGTATGATGCAACTTAGACTTAAAAACACTAAGTTTAGGATTATCTTTAAAAGTCCCTTGTTTCCTCATTTTGCAGTATTTATTACGGGAATACATTTATAAAGCATGTAGCACTCTTAACAACGTGGCACCGGAGTGGACCATTTCTCTCTTCAAAAAATGGAATAGCTTTAAGAGCAATACAGAAACTTTCCTAACAATGCCAAACTCTGCAAGTATTTAAAGGCCCCTAAGAAACCACTGGTGATAGTTAGATGCCATCTTCTTTGTTCTTTGCCACTAGGAAAAAACCAACTGTTTGAAACATTCATACCATTCAGAGGAATTGTGAGTTTTGGAAGGATACCTTTCCCTAGAGAGCTGGGTTTTTTTTATTAGGACCCATAGGGAAAGGTGCGTATGGGTATGTAAGCAGCTTGGGATTGTGTTCCTGGAAAGCACAGGGAGATAGAGTAGCCACCTTCCACTCCTACCAAACAAAAAGATACCAGAGCCTAAACACAGTTTTAATATGACTACAAACAGTATGCTGCTAAGTTTCACAGTAGTCAATATCCTGCATGTTATAACTTCTTGGAAAACTTGCCAGGACAGTATCGTGAAGCATGTGATACTCCTGGAGTAAAACCATGTATTAAAATTAAATCCAAGTTAACAATAGACTATGAGCCTATCTTATAGTACGTGATGGATACCTATTTAAAATCACTAATCCACCAAGGCTGTAACTCATAATTTTTGTACTTGATATTATCCTGAGAATTTCATGTAATCTCTTTGGATCATGTGGCTTATAAGATTTTCCCACACAGCTGCAAAATTACTTGTTAGTTTATCTGTCATCATACTCTGTTACCTCACACATCTCAGAAGCTGTTGATGGGTGTCTCATAGTCACTACTGGACTATAATTCCCAATTTATTCCTCATCCTGGAACTACCAAAAGATAGCATCAGTCCTTAAATATTCAATCGCCTTTCAAGTGAATGATTTGTGAAGCATTTGAAATCTGCAAAAATCTGCAAGGAAGAGACAGGCCAACACATTCCAGAGTTTCTCCTACTCTAAAATTTCGTGACATTTCTTGACTTGAAATATGGTAGGAAAAGTTGAAAACTGTGTTATTTTTTAGACATTTCTAAATTAGGTCAATTTTGAGCTGAATAAGCCTAGACTATTTGGTTGTTCATGTCTCTTGTTACAAAGTAACCCCAAGTTTGTTGCTTCAAACTTGGAAATTTTCTTAATGTATATCAGTGTAAAATAAGACCACATTTTTTTTAATTTCAGAAATTGGAAAACACTTTCAGATTTCTGTATGATCAGAACAACCTCTGGCCCAAGAGTTAAAATTTTATTTTATTGTCTTTTATTCTGAAGTCTTATAGATTTCCTTTCAAGTTATTTACTCCAGTTGATTTATAAAGATGCAAAAGTGCCATTGTAAGGACTAGTCCAATTTGGGAAAAGGGGCCTGGGTGAGACTTGGGACATGTTTAGATGTTCTACCACAGCTGAATTCCAAAGTGATTTAACTTAATCTCTGCATGAAAGGCTATAGAATTCATTATTATTTATCTACTTTTGCAAAAATTTGGCAATGATCTTCATGTCTAAAAGAAAGGAAATGGTCATACACAGGAAAGATAATTTGGAGGCACTTATTGAAAAGTACAAACTCCTAGATTCTATTTCAGACTAGCAAATAAAAGTATCCCAAGGGAAGTTTCTGGAAATTGTCATTTTTATAAATACCCCTGGTTATTCTTACATTTATGCAAACTTTGGAAACATCACACTATTACGTTTGTAAGGTAGAATATTATTTGACCACTAGATTCTGCTTCTGAAGAATTTGTAAGAACATGAGGAAATATTCACAATAAAATACATAATGACAAAAAATAAACTAGTCTATATATAAAACTATATAGAGATTATGACCAGAATGCAGCCCAGAGTAAATAAAAAGTGTCACTGTAAAAGCTGGCCTCAGGTGTCCACTTTTCATTCAGGAAGATACCCAGATGTGAATGTGCTTGAGAGAAGGACCAGCATGAGACAAAGCACAACCAAAAAGGTTGCAGAAAAGGAGCAGGGATTTTTAGAACAGATATGTCTAAAAGGAACAGAAAGGGAGGCTGAACAAGAGATTAAAGACTGAAGAGACAGATGAGTTAATGAGTCAATGAGTTATTCCAGATTCTGAGGATAACCAAGACACAGCACCAGGGATGCCCATTACTGCAATTTAAACTCTTTGCTGTACAGCACTGTCCTGAACCTTCATGGAATCCCCTCCTATACCCTGACCTTCGGGAAGCACGCACTGGGGAGATTTAAGAGAAGAGGCACTGCTATAACCCACAGACATGTGGATGCAAGGCAGGAGGAAGAGAACACTGACAAATCAGGATGACACAGGGATAGATGCAGACATGTTAGGCATCTTAATGATTTCCCCAAATATAAGAGTGACACCAGAAATCTGGAAGGCCTGGGTAGTCCCATGAAGTTGACATATTGGTTATACACACACACACACACACACACACACACACACAAGAAAGAACTAAACAACAGACAGCAAAAGGTAGAAGTGTTATCTGCATGTTGAGATTAAAATTGCTTCATATCTTGTTTTGTTGCTGTCCTCCACTGGACATATATGATCTATGATCTATATAACAAAGGAAAAAGTGGTTAAACTTCGGTAAATACTGATAATTTTTAGAAGTCTTTCACCAAAAAGTTCTAAATGTGATAGAAAATCAGCCAAATCTAATACCTAATTTAAAATCCTGCAGTGCCAAGAGCTATGCTACACTAGCTAACATTTTAGAACGACCTACATTGGTCTGTCATAAATAAAATCTAACTCCTGAGTTCTCAAAATCTGACGTGCTACACAAAATAATTTACACTGAACTATTGCATCATGCATGGATTCCACTGGTTCAAAGTGGGGAAAACATTTTAATGATTTTATATTCATCTGTACAGTTCTTTTTGCTGTCAATCATACAGAGATGTGTGGCTCCTTTTCCTTCTTTTAAAGATAACTTTTTCTCTATTTAGAAAATAATACTTATGAAACAATATTGTATATAGCCCATAAGCATATAGTTTGTGCTGTCAGTTAAACTGAGTTTGAAAGCTACCTCTACCCCTACTCCTGTGTGACCTTGGATGAGTTGTTTCCTCTCTCTGCAGCTGTGTTTACCTGTGAATAGAAATAATGATGCCTCTTACTTCGTAGGACATTTGTGAGGATCCCATGAGTTAATGCATGTAAAGGGCTGACCATACTCTGCAGCCAATTGTGCAAAATAAATTAATTAGAATTGGTGTTTGCTCATAATAGAAACTTTAGGAGGAAAAACATTAAGAAGGAAATAAATATGATCTAAATTCTTAAATCCAAGGCAAGAGGTACCATCATTTTAGTGACTTTTTAATCTTCTTCCTTTGTTTAAACAAAAAATACAAAAATGGACCCTCTCATATATATTATAATATAATCTGACTGCTAACTTTATATAAACTAACTCATTTTCTGTCTTATTAAATATGCTTCCAAAATATTACTTTCACTTTGTAAGGAAGCATTATACTTTATTTAAATATCATATTGTTGGACATAATGGCTGTTTCATTGATATTTTAAGAAAGCTGCACTGACTCTCCTCAAAACTAAATACTTGTACATATCCATGATTATTACCTTAGAATCAATTTCTAGAATTAGAATTACTGAACAAAATGGTATATTTTTAATATGTGTTTAATACATGTTTATTATATGTTGCTAACATGCCTTCCAGAAAGTCTGTGCCAGACTTTCGCGAATATACACAAATATTTGAGCCTTTTAAAATGTTTTACTTCCTAAATTGTCACACTCACCAAGGAGACACTAGTTGAGCACCCACTAAAAGTGGGCGCTCTGCGGGGTGGGCAGCAGACACACCAGGATGCTAGTGCTGAGTCATGGTATCTAGTGTATCAGCCTTTAGCAGCGAAGGGATCCTCTTGGAGAATCTAGAACAGGGAAGTTTGACAAGTCCCACCCAAAGGGAACTGACTTTTTTTTTTTTTTTTGAAGTAGAGTTGATTTACAATGTCATGTTAGTTTCAGGTGTAGAGCAAAGTGATTCAGTTATACGTATACATACATTCATTCTTTTTCAGATTCTTTTCTCATATAGGTTATCCCAGAATATTGAGTAGAGTTCCCTGTGCTCTACAGTAGGTCTTTGTTGGTTATCTATCTTGTATATAGTAGAGTGTGTATGTTCATCCCAAGCTCCTGATTTATCCCTCCCCCTTCCCCTTTGGTAACCATAAGATTGTTTTCTATGTCTGTGAGTCTGTTTCTGTTTTGTAAATAAATTCATTTGTATCAGTTTTTTAGTTTCCAGATATAAGTGATATCATATGATATTTGTCTTTATCTGTCTGACTTCCTTCACTTAGTATGATAATCTCTAGGTCCATCCATGTTTCTGCAAATGGCATGATTTCATTCTCTTTTATGGCTGAGTAATAGTCCATTGTGTATATGTACCACATCTTCTTTATCCATTCATCTGTCGATGGACATTTAGGTTGCTTCCGTGTTTTGGCTATTGTCAATAGTGCTTCTATGAACATTGGGGTGCATGTATCTTTTCTAGTTAGAGTTTTCTCTGGATATATGCCCAGGAGTGGGATTGTAGGATCATATGGTAGCTCCATTTTTAGTTCTTTGAGGAACCTCCGTACTGTTTTCCATAGTGGCTGAAACAGTTTAAATTCCCAGCAACAGTGTAGGGGGTCAAAGGGAACTGACGTTTCTAGAGCATTTTTCATAGAGAGAAAACATCCAGTTTCCCTTACTAAAAACCATAACTGCTTTCATCTGTTGAACGTGTGTACTGTGACAGGCATACTGCTGATGTTTTACTACCACCTGTAATCAGAATGGGGATAATGCGTGGGGGATAATGCCTGGGAGCTGCCAGTGAAGTGAGTTAACTTGCCCAAGAGCTTGCAATGTCAAGTGGATGTGCTGGGTTCACCATCAGCTGTGACTCCCAGCTCTCCACTCTCATTTACACCTGGGTTCTCAACCTTCAGTCTTTGGTACCTTTGTGAGTTTTGCTGTAGCTGTATGCTCCTCTTCCTTAAGTTGATCTCATATTTATTTTTGAAAGTGTTTTTAAAGGAAACTTTCTATTTCTATCATAAAGGGAATATTAATAATTTTTACTGCATATAAATAACATAAATAAAAATATACGCTTTCACGTGTACTACCTAAAATCATCTTACCCCTCCATCCCCTCCTCGTACCTCCTGCCAGAGACCAGAGGTGATCACATCTGGGGACACCACTCCATGCCCTGCTTCCCTAACAGGAAAAACGCAATCTCTATAGATGGCAGGACAAGACCGGGGACCTTGCCTTTCTCCTACTGGTTTCTTTGTTCTTGTTCTATTCCGTGTGGTCCGGGAGGAACTGGGGATACATCTTTACAGTGTGAAGGGTGAGTGTGCTTGTCTCAGAGGAGAAGAAAGAAGGGCCCCAGAGGTTCTGCTCCTGCTGGGAGAAGGTGCTCAACACACCCTGTTTAACTTCCTTTGAACAAAGGCCTAGAGACTCAGAGCATCAAAACAGAACCAGTGGCTTCGTTCTCTGGGTAATTCAGGCTTCTTTCCATCCGTAGATCCCAGACGTGGCTGGTCCAGCATGGTGACTTGCAGTTACCAGCACAGGTTAAGCCTGTGTGGCCAGGCTTTGTCTGGTAGCATTTTCATCAAATATAATGACAATTTGAATAAACCCTTATGTCCAGGGAACATTTCTCATATTTTATTATGGAGAAAATAGAGACTTGGATTCTTTGAACATTTTAAAAAAAGATCCTCACTGTGTCAGCCTCTGTTTGTTTTTGCGGGACATGACAGTTATCTGAAGAGAACCAGCCAGATTTAATCTGACAGCTCCAGTCAGGGAAGAGTGCTCCCAATCTAATTACTCAGTAATCTAGTCAGGACGGGAGTAATTCTGGGCCTTTCTCAGGCAGCTAATCACAT